>NC_058105.1:84993000-85599000 GCF_020171115.1 Neogale vison | reverse complement strand
TGTGGAGGACACTGTGCTATTGGACTCCCTGCCCTACCTGAGGACATTTAGTAGAGCCCTTTCCCCCCTACCCAGTGCAGCTCCACCCACCACTGCTCAGTCACTGCACCATAGTTTGCCTCTGGCAATAAACTCTAGGCTTTTCCAAAGAACAGGAGAGAGGGAGTGACCAAGGGGCCTGGCAAGCTCTTCTTGGACCTTTGACCAGCCTCTGAGGGTGGAGAACCCTGTGGGCTGCAAAACCGGGGTGTTTGAGAGGAGTAAATCCCTCACTTGTCAGAGGACCTTTGTGACACCAGCCAGGACTACAGATAATACACTATAGTCACTTCTTGCCACTCTGACCAGGCACCAAAGGAAACCAACCCTCTGTTTGCAGCTGGGTATCTCCAGCACAGGGCTGGACTTGCTCTCTGCCCTGCCTCAAACCAACAGCCACCTATTATATCTTTTCTGTATAACTCCCCTCCTCACACCCAAATCCACTTACCTACACTGTGCAAAATCTTTTTCCCTCTCAGGTCCCAACTCTGGGCCCACCTTCTCCTGAGTGTCTTTTCTGTCTGTCTCTTTCAACCCATAATGACCTCTTCTTGCTCAGAACTCCTACAGGCTTGCCTGCATCCCTTGGCTATTTGGGGGCTTAAATTATAATAGGAGGCAAACTATAAGTTTCCCTGCCTCTACTTTGTCTCCCTGATATCATGGATATCTAGATTCTTTCATAACCCCTCCAAGGAGTAAATGAAACCTTGAACTCAGCCACAACCCCCTCAAAGCCTAGCAATGCATAGCAGTTCATGAATGCTCTAGAAAGGCTTGCTGTCTTTGTGGAGCTTTCAAGAAGACCTTTATCTCTCCAAGTTGCACTTGTCCTGATCCATATAAAAGTGCTTAGAGAAATGATACTCAGTGCTCAGATATTTAGTGAGTATGCCCAGTGAGAATGGAGAAGGGTGATGGGTTGCAACCACAAGAAAAAAATAAATAAATCATGTCTCCCTTTAACAACAAGCTCAAGATCTGTACTACCCAGGCCTCAGACTACACATATCTTTCGTTGCTAATTCATGAGCCTTGAGACAAACTACTATGGAGATAGAGGAGAAATCTGTATATGCATGGTGATTACCCTGGAAACTTCCAGAAAGTAGAGGGGTTTGGCTAGGCATAGTAGTGGCATAAGCAAAATTAGGAATGCGAGGGGGTTGTTGGCAGCCAGGCTGAGAGATGTGACTTAGTCTTTTCTGTTTGAGATTGTTGGATTTAAGGTAGAGAGGAGGTTGGTGCCCAGTGGTAGGGATTCTCAAATGCGAGGCTGTGGAATGGGCATCTGATCTTGGGAGAATGGGAGAAGGAGCCATTGAAGAATGGAAAACTGGGAGGTTTTGATACTTCTATGTGTGGGTAGAAATATGCCATAATAATATGGGATTTTAGAAAGGGGTCTTCACGATTGGAAAGCATGCTATAACGTGGAACTGTAATAAGTCACCTTTGGATCTGGACGTAGAACTGAGGGGCAGCTATGTGTGGAGGGAAGTTGTACCATGTTGACTTCTTTTTAGCATTTTGGGGGAGTGAAATTGAAGGAGGGTGCCTAGACACTACATACCAATGTGGTGGAGGCTAAGTATTCCCCAGGCCTCTGCTGATCCCCATTCTTCCAACTGGACAGGCCTTCAGGGAGCACCAGTTTGGGCTCCTGTGCTTACAAGATGGAAAAACAGTCTTGGAAAGCAACAGGGACTTCCTTATGGTCACACAGCATTTGGGGATGGCTGCTGCCTCCTGTGCAAGAGCTCTTACACTGTATCCCACTGTCTCCAATGGCCCCTGTTCAATATAAATCTTACTAACCAATCTCTAACCTTCCTCACCTCTTCCATTCCTCAAGAGAGAGGTGCTGGGTTTAGGTTGGGGGCCCCATCTGGAGAATTCTACTTTCCCTTTCATGTCTATTTTGCTTCTTGGTCTTAATCTGCAGCCTGTTGGAGACTGAAAGTTTTTGAAGGAGGGGAGGTAGTTGGAAGAAGTTGGAAGTCCAAACATTCTCTCTTAATATAGCGGAAGGGTTAACAGTTCTTCAAAAACTGTTACATTTACAGTGGCTGAAAGTGTGTGTATGAGGTGTGGGGGCAGCCCGGCTCTGCTGGTGCAGGGGAATAAGGAAATAAAAACAGCAAGCCTGACAGGTCACTGGCTTGCTTGTAGAAACAAAGAGGGAAAGGGGGCTTCCAGACCCCTCACTTTCAGATTGGCTACTTGAGGCTAGAAGAGGGCATGCCCAGTGTTATTTCATCAGTTCCCCTGCCTTAATTCAATCCAGGCAGATAAACTAGGTGATAAAGATAAAGCCTCCAGAGGAGGCATTTCCTCCCTGTGTCACTCATTCCTTGGCCACACATCTCAAACTGCCAGGAAGTTCTTTCTCAGGGCTAAGCTGAGCCTCTCATGCTGTATATAAACCTTGTATGCTTGCATGTGTGTGTGCATGCATGAGTGTGTGTGTGTATGTATGTGTGTGTGTGTGTGTGTGTGTGTGTGTTGGGGGGGGTGAGGTTGGGGGCAGCTGGCTATCATTGTTCCTGCTTAACAAACCCCTGAAGATTTCATGGGCATTAAACTGTCTCTCCCCACTCCCAACTACTGTTCTCTGAATTAAATAATTGCCTTGGTCTTGTTCTTCTATCCTTGGTCTTATTTTTCAAACCTGTGTATGTCTAAGTGTATCTCCAGGAAGAAAGTTAAGGAAACCAAAACCACTGAGGAGGTGCCCGCTGAGTGAGGGTGCATTGCTTCTCCACACCTCCTCTTTTGAGATTAGGGGATAATTATGGACAATGAAGAAAATAATATGAGAGGCCTTGGTGACAGCAGAGGTAGGCATACTGGTGCTGCAGGGGCATTTTGGACCTTTTGATCTGCAGTTCTTATTGCAGACCCGTCAGTGCTTTCATCTCCTACAGTTTTTGTTTGTTTTTTCCCCAAGCAGATACTAATCCAGCTTCTCCAGGCAGGACTCCTCAGCCATCCCTGCTTCTCAGGGCTGGACAAGTTCTGTTCTCTCTCCCCTCTGGACATATAGGAAATATTTGCAGGCCAGGCTTAGTGCATTTTGAAAAAAATAAAGTGTTGGGCAGTGTTCTGTGGATGGAGGCATGAGGAATGAGGCTGGGCTGTAGGGCAGTGGTATACTGAGCCCAATCATTAAGGCATTCAGGCCTCCCACTGAAGCCTAGGACCCCCAAAATCACATGGCCCCATCATGTCTCCTCTTTCTGCAGCCACTAGAAAACTGGGCACAGGACTACTCTTCTCCGAGCTTCTCACACAGCCTAGGGCAAGCAGACCCCTAGTTCAGTGTCCCATTTCTAAATGGGGAAACTTCTAGATGGGGAAACTAAATGGGGAAACTGAGGCCCTTAACAGGGAAGGGATTTGCTCAAGGTTACACAGGAGCATAAAGCTCTTGCTCTTCCTTTCAAGATTTCTTCCTCTAAGTACACTGATACCCTTATTCTGATCCCCTCCCAAGCCTCATTTTCCTTACCTGGCCTCTTTTATAGGGTATGGTATATATAGGGAAGTGGAACATGGGAAAGTTCAGGGGCTCCATTGTTCATTTAGCCCAGCTATTCCTCTTCAGGCTTTCCTTAGCTGCCTTGTCATCTGTCTCCCTGGAATTAGATCCTCTTATTCTTCATCTGAACTGGGGGGTGCGGAGGGGGCGCCTGTCTTTGATGTCACCCTTGCTGGTTTAATATTGACATAGTAGAAGTCTTACTAAGCAGGCATGACATCCACCTAAGATATATTCTTCTCTAAGGAAGTTTTGGAGCCTGAGAGGGGAGTATGGAAGAGATGGGTTAGCTCCCAGAACCCCCATCATTCCAGGTAAGCTGGGCAGGGAACCTTAGCAGCCTCAGGAGAAAGTGGGGCATCAAAAAGGCTTACCAAGAAAGCCAATTTCTAGGAGGAAGTGATGCCCGGGTCACCATACCTCCTACACTGGAGAAGTCCCTATGTATTTGGGTCTAAAGGGTAGAGAAGTGAGGCTAGGAAACCTGTAAGGGATGTGAGGGGGAGTGAGTCTTGAAGCCCAGGGAAAGGGGTTTGACCCTTTGACCTTTCAGGGGTTTGACCCTGATTCTGTAGGTGGTGTGGAATAATTTGGTAAGTAGAGGAATGATGTACTATAATCAAGATAATAAAAATGAATCTGGCAAGGGTGTGGGAGGAGATGGAAGAAGGGGAGGGAAGAGATGGGATTCGAGTGTTGTGGCAGGGAAGGACCAGAAGGAGCTCAGCTAAGAGGCTTATGTCCTCTTCAGAGGACATGGACTGGCAGCTGAGGAGCTAGAGTGGAGAAGTTGACTGTAAGAGGCCCTATCACAAGGTTCTTTTATTGAACATCTGCTCAGTAACTAGGGAGCAATTTATCCTTTCCATTTATCATCTCTAATTCTTAGTGATTCTGCATGATAGGTAGCATTTTCTTCATTTTCTAGATAAGGTATTTGAGTCTCAGAGAGGTTAGGCCTATTTTTCAAACCCCACCACTTGTAAGGGATGAAGCTGGCATTTTAGTTCTGGGCTGACAAACTCCAGCTGAATTTGGAATTCAATTTGAACCAGTGTTGTTTAAGCTCCTGCTCCATGCTATATGTAGCGACTATAAGATGAAAAAGGACCCATTTGAGAGAAATGAACAGATAGTCCCTAGGCTGAGTATGTTAACTCATTTGAGGAGATGGTGGTGGGGAATGGGATCCAAGGAAAGGAGGCCCGTTTTGGGGTCCGTGCTGCATCTAGAGGTTATGCGATACTGCCTTGAGAGGAGGTGCTCCTTAATGGTAAGGCTGCAAGTTAGGGGAGATGTGGTTGCAGGGTTAGCTTGGGTATACCTCTGCCAGAAGTCTGTATAGCTTCACAAAAGGATGCCAAGCCAGGCAGCCCTTCCTTCAGGTCCTGAACAAATGGTCTTGAGAGTGGACCTTGGCTGTGGGCTTTAGAAATGATTGATTCCAGTTCCATATCATCTCATAAGTCATTTGCTTTAAATAATAGCATCATATTCTCCATCTTTGTCCCCAGTGGCAAGTTTCTGTTTGAACCTTTTTTGGCACCTCAAAATTATCTCCCAAGGAAAAGGGAAGTAAAGGAATGTGATCCACAATTTGGGAATGGTGGTGGTAGAATTGCTGATGAGGGGAGCAGCCATAGTCTGGGTTGGCAGCCCTTGTATTCTGAAGTCAGCATGCTTTCTGGAATGTGCTAGGTGGGGCCAAAACAGTGGCAGCCAAGTGAGGACTGGAAGTGCTTCAGAGAAAGCTCAGCTTGGCTGGGACAGGGGTGCAAGGGGAGAAGAAGATGATGGCTTTCAGGTAGGAGGGGAACCTGTACAGTCCTTGCTTTCAGTCTTCCTCCTTCAATTGGGAGTTAGCCCTGTGCAGCAAAATGGCATTGGAAGGGGAACTCCAGCAGCCTGGGGGTTGGTGTAGCTCTGTCACATCCCACTGTGTGGATTTACTCAAGACTTCTCCCGGAGTCTAGATAGTTTCCTTTTCTGTGACAAGATGACAAGAAGTTTGCATCTCCTAACAGGACTGATTAGTGGATTGATGGGAATGGCAAATGGGAGGTGAAGGAGTGGGCTGTGCTTTGTAACCTGGTAAGTGCCCCATTGGGTGAAGGGTGTCTGTTGATTTGCATTTCTTTTGATGTTGGCACCTTTAACTGAATTTGAATTGTTTACCTTTCTGGCCTAGACTATAGAACCTGGCTAGCTGAAATTCCCAAATAATCCAGAGCTGTTAACCACTAGCTGACTGGAGGCAACATTTTAAGTCCCTGAACATCAAAGGTTGGCTAAAAGAACAGCTAAAGCCTCCTGTGAGATAACTACATAGTCACCCTCATTTACCACTTGGGGCAACTGAGGCCCAAGGAGTTTTGGTGACTTAACAAAAAACAAGGAGTTTTGCTGCTGGAAATTGTCCAACTATAATTTGAAGAAAATATTTTTAAAAATTAGTTGCTCTGTTTTTGAGCCTCTGCTATATACTGAATTTTATTTGGTGTATATATATATATATACATTGGTTTTGTTCCTTACAATGGTTTTAAGAGACACTCTGAATAGCCTCGTTTTCCAGTTGAGGAAACTGAAGGAACTTGCTGGATTTCCCCCATGTAGGCAGAGCTGATTATAGTGCAGAACTGGCTGACTCTTGTTGTGGGGAGGACTTCCTATCCTTAGCACTGCTTCCTTAGTTACCATGCCCCCATATACAAGCACAAGATGGGTGCAGAGTAGTCTTGCCCCCAGGAAAGCTGCTTGGTGGAGGTCTAGGGAAGTATGCTGGTTAAGGTCATGCCTCTGGAGCTACTATATGAATCCATAGACTTCTTCCTTTAACTCTAAGTTGGCTGAACTGGCCCCAGGAAGCTGTGCTGGGAGCAAAATATGTAAGTCTCAGGCTGCAGCTGTTTCCTCCTCACTAAGAAGGATTCCTGGGGCAAGTTTGTGTCTGGTCTCCTGCTTGTGTTTTGAGAGGAAGGGAGGAAAAACAAGTTCTGCCCTAGCAGCCAGCCTTCCACTGGTCCCAGCATGACCTGAGGCTGGTCCTGGGAGCAGAGATGACCATATACCACTCCCTGCCATGAAAGAAGCAACTGCAATAAACAGCAGGGACCACAGAGTACCCTTAGAGTGTTCCCTTACCCACCAGTCCACCAGAAACTTAGCCACACAGGTTGAGAAACCCAAGGGTTGAGGGGCCCTGCATTTGGCAGGACCACTTTCTTGGCAGGAGTCAGCTCCAACCTGAAAGGGTTACAGAGTCTGTCCCTTGCAGTCCTCTTTGCCTTCTGCCCCACTTCACTCTACTGGCCAGTTGATTCTGTGGCCCCAAATAAAGGCACATAGCCCATTAGGGAAGGACAGCAATGGGACCAGGTAGGGTAGCAAGGAGTGGAGAAGGGATCTGGGCCAGAGGTAGCTAGATAGGGCTGGGCTAGGGAGATACCAGCTATGGGTGATCCTTGCCACCTCCTGTTCTGCTGTCTTGGGGAGACATAATAGACATTATGGGTGGCTGTAGGGAGGTACATGCCCTGGGAAGGACAAGGTAGGGAAATGGGAGACAGCAACTTCAAGGCTGGTCCTTGCCATCAAAGATGACACCCTGGTTCTACTTAGGAGGAAGGCCTGAAGTTGTAGGGAGAGAATCCCAGTCCAGAGATATGCCTGCCTATTTCACCCACTCTCACCACACACAGACTTTTTTTTAAAAGATTTATTTATTTATTTGACAGATGGAGGTCACAAGTAGCCAAAGAAGCAGGCAGAGAGGGAAGGAGAAGCAGGCTCCTTGCTGAGCAGAGAGCCCTATACGGGGCTCGATCCTAGGACCCTGGGATCATGACCCAAGCCGAAGGCAGAGGCTTTAACCCACTGAGCCACCCAGGCGCCCCCCTCCCCCCCCCCACACACTTTTAAAACTACCCTTAGCAGAGGACTTTATATAAATCCATGCTCCTGTTTTTAAAATCCCCCACACCTGACTCATCCTCAGAATGGCCAAGGCAGCTGGTCCCTCAGGCTCCTCACAGTGAATGCCTTTCCCAAATAAGTGGCCTTTTACATGTGGTCTACTACTTTCTAAGAAACTGGGATCTGACTTGGAAGATGATAATAATAACAGTAATGTTAATCTTTCTCATTTGTACTGCACTTTACTGTTTACAAAGTGTGTTTAGTGTTCATTATGTCATGTAATTCTTATACCACTCTAGTGATCCCCATAAGTTCTCAAGCCTAAGAAGGGTGCCTTGGCCTGTTTAGGGTCCCCTAGCATGGCCTGGAACCCTAAAATGTAGAAAGTAGTGGTCTGGCTTTTACCCCAGTGGAGCGCAGGAGCAAGGTTAAGAGAAGGCACATAGGAACTGCCTTCTAGCCAGGGCATCAAGTTTCTGGAAAGCAGCCCTCTTTAAGATTCAGTTTGCCTAATCCCTCCATTCCTGGGAACTCCATCCCCAAACCCAGCAGGGAAATTCAGCCTTCTGTCCACAAGGATGTTTATGCCTGTGAGGTTTTTCTCTTGGCCCTTGGTCTTCCTGATGCCCAGCCATACTTACTAGTCTCATTCATCCCTTCCCCTAAATTATTGCCATTTCTACTAACTCCTGTCTGACAAGGCCTAGATTGAATGCCTTCTCCTCAAGGTAGCTTTTCTGATCCTGGGGGCTGTCTTTCTGCTTTTCAGATTTATCCTGGGATATGATAGCTAGGTATAAAGAACAATATTCCACCAGGCATCTTAAAATGGGGGAATCTTCTTTAAGACCTGTATTATGTTGTACCCTACATATAGGTACTCCCCCCAAAAGCTCTAGCTAGGGGTTCTCCCTTCTTGGCCTACCTTGCAAAACTAAGCTCAATGTCTATTACTTACCAAATGTTTAGGAGAGGTTGAGTATCATAAATTCCACAGAGGGGAATACAATTTCATAAACAACTCCACTACTGCTGTCCCATTTCTCCCATGTCTAGCACCATAAATGACAACACTGTCAATATTTTCAGGGTTGAAATAAAAACATCTCTGTATTTATTTATTTATTATTATTAATTAATTAATTGTCTATCAGATAGATGATAGGGCCCCGCTTCCCATCCTATCCCTGAGGAGAGGACTCTGAATTGTTGTGTGTGTGTGCAGGATTGTGTATTTTGAGGTGATGGTGGCAGTGTTTACTGTAGGGATAACTCTTGTGGGGGAGAGGGATCTGAGCTGGAACAATATCATGTAAAAATATGTCATCCAGGAAAAAAAAACAAACCCTAACCTGAGCAAATGACATTACTTATCTCTACAGAGAAGGGATCAGGTGATATCTTTTCTCTTTTATTTTCTGGATAACCAACCATTATCTTGCTCCAAGTTTAATATTCAGTTATGCAGAGTGCTCCTGATGGAAGGCTGGTCACACTGATAGTTCAACTGTCAAGCCAAGCAAGGTGCAAGGCACAAAATTAATGTTTGCAGGACAGGATCAGGGGTTCCAGGAAGGTTCCTCCAATTAGGTCAGGGACTAGTTAAGCTGCCAGTCTCTCTACCCCCAGTGCTGGTCCATAATCTTCCACTGCAGGTAAATATGTGAGTCTTATCACTGTTGCAAACAATTATAAGGTTGATGTGCTGACAAACTACTCTTGGGATACCAGCAGGGCTTGCCTGTCTCTTTCTGGTTCCTAGCAGTTGTTTTGCCTCCTTTCTTTACCCTAGCTCCCTGTCTGCTAGTGGCTATCCTACAGAAAGGGGACACTGTGGTGAGGAACTTTCCAGATAGGTCATCAGGTTTTAGCAGGCTGGTCATTGATCATCTGTCAACCAGCTGGAGTCACTAGAATGAATATATCAGACTTGGGGTGGAGGACATGTGTTGGGGTGGGTGGTGAATAGTCATTTTTATTCCATCTCTGTGGCATTTGGATGTTTGGAGAATTGAGAGACCAGAAGGGTGTGCCTTATACCAGGTTTATTTATTTAATAGCTGTTGAGAGCCTAACTTCTAGGCTAGGAACATGAATCATGTGGAGTTATGCCTTCAAGGAGTTCCCTTTCTAAATAGGGAGCTAGATGGAGGCCAAAATAATGAAGGCAGTAGAGAAGAAATAGTTTGCCTCACAATTCTAAAGTGGAACATGGGGTTACAGTTGCCAAGAGCCACATTAAAAATTTTTCCCAGCAGAACGGTCAATAGAATCTGACCTATACCTACCCCTCACGTAACCATTATGAGGGGCAAGTATTGCTAGGCCTCTTGGACCAAAGATACTGAAGTCTAGAGAGTGCCTTGTCTCAAAACCACCATGTGCTTTTAAGCAGATCCTGGATTGCAGCTCTGGAATATGGATCTGTGAGGTTCCTATTCTGGACTTCTGAAGGTCTGAGTCTATGCATGTAGGCAATCTAGGGAGCCTATGGAGAAGAAGTGAAACTTCAGGTATACTTTTTCTTTCTAGCCCCAGGAAAAATGTCAGTGAGAACCCAGACTAATGTGAAATTGAGGCTTGGGTCCTGCAGAGACCAGTGAGGACTCAATGGGCTATTTTGCCAAATGATCTTAAAAAATTCTGTCATCAGAGCTGACCTCCCTGATGCCTTTCCAGCCTCCCCCTACCTTAACCCTTTGATAATTCCTCCTGCAGTCAGTAGCACAAGTATTTCCCACATCTGCAGATCCCCCGGCCAGTGTTACAGGACTAGGGTGGACTGAAGGGAATGAACCCAATGAGGGGCTGGGCTGATGGCTGTCTGTTGTTTTAATGTAAGGTTTTGTTGCCTTGGGGCCAGAGGAGGCTGGCCCAGCAAGCCAACCATATGGAATGCATTAAGTTTTTCCTACATTTTCTTTTACTTTCTTTCTGGTTCTGGCTCCTCTCAAGTCTGAAATAACAGACACCTGTGAAAACAAACCCAGCCTGGCTGCTTGCTTACCAGTATACTCTATTTTTTTCCTCTTCTCTCCTCTAGATCCAACCGGGATGCTTCCTGACTGATGATGTAACACTGGAAGCCAGAAGGCTGCTTTTCCAGCTGAACATACCTGAGTTGTCCCCATCACCATGGAGATTGGAAAGGATGAAGCTTCTCAGGCCAAGGAAGCAGTAGCCTCTATGGACACCCAGGACCAAAGGGCAGAGAAAGGAGCCAAGAACAAGGCAGCTGAGATAACAGAAGGGACAGTATCAGAGCCACCATCATCTGGTCCAGGTAGGCTGAGGAAAACTGCCATGAAACTTTTTGGTGGCAAGAAGGGCATCTGTACCCTACCTAGTTTCTTTGGAGGAGGGCGAAGCAAAGGTTCTGGCAGAAGCTTCTCCAAGAAGGATCTTAGCAAGAGCAAGACCCACGATGGCCTGAATGAAGCAGCTTGTGGCCCTGAAGATATTGTCAGTGAAGGAATCAGCTTTTCCTTACCCTTGCCTGAATCACCCTGCCAACTTCCCAGTTCCCAGAGTGCCCATGGGGTTTTCGAGACCGGCTCCAGATGCAAGACATCTGCATCTGGAGCCACAGAGAAAGCTGGGGCTGAGAGGGCTCCTTCTGTGCCCAAGCCAAAGAAAGGACTGAAAGGTTTTTTCAGCAGTATCCGCCGTCACCGGAAAAGCAAGGTCTTTGGGGCTGAACAAAGTGAGCTAGGTTCCAAAGGGCCTCAAGGGGCCAGAGCCAGGCCTCAGGAACATGTGAACTCAGCCATTCTGGCCCATACTGAGGATATCCTCCAAGCCCCCAGAAAGGAAAATGCCAAACCCCCAAATTCTACTGGGCCAAAAGTTACTTTAGTACCAGAGCCTTCTCCAGCAGTCACTGAGAAGACAACCTATAAAGATCCAGAAAAACCCAAGGAGGCCTATGCCTCAGCACTTCTGCAGCCCAAGCCTGCCTCTGAATCCAGTGGCCTAGAGGAGTACCACAGTTCAGAAACAGGGGAGAAGGTGGAGGCAGAAGAGGTAAATCCACCAAATGGCCATGTTGGGGACCAGCTAAGCCTCTTGTTTGGGGATGTCACATCCCTGAAAAGTTTTGACTCACTGACAGGTTGTGGTGACATTATAGCAGAGCAGGACATGGACAGTATGACAGACAGCATGGCCTCTGGAGGTCAGAGGGCAAATCGAGATGGGACCAAGAGAAGTTCCTGCCTGGTGACCTACCAAGGAGGTGGGGAGGAGATGGCCTTGCCAGATGATGATGATGAGGAAGAGGAGGAGGAAGAGGAGGAAGAGCTGGAATTAGAGGAGGAAGAAGAGGGTGCCAAGGAGGAAGAAGATTATGACTTAGAATATCTGTGGACAAGTGCCCAGGTATACTCAAGGTCCAATCTGAATTTGGGCTACCATCCCATCACATCCCCAGGCCACCATGACTACATGCTTCTAGACTCAATTCGATCTTATCCTGGCTTAGCCCCTGGGGACCTTTTGACTCCTCAGAGTGACCAGCAAGAGTCTGCCCCAAATAGTGATGAAGGTTATTATGACTCCACAACACCTGGATTTGAGGATGATTCAGGTGAGGCCTTGGGGCTTGTCCGCAGGGATTGTCTGCCCCGAGACAGCTACAGTGGAGATGCCCTGTATGAGTTCTATGAGCCAGATGATAGTCTTGAGACCTCCCCACCTGTAGATGACTGTCTTTATGACCTTCATGGTCACAGCTCTGAGATATTTGACCCCTTCTTGAACTTTGAGCCCTTTTCTTCCTCTCGGCCGCCTGGGGCAATGGAGACAGAGGAAGAACGGCTAGTGACCATCCAGAAACAGTTGTTGTATTGGGAGCTTCGGCGAGAGCAGCTTGAGGCCCAAGAGGCACAGGAGGCACGTGCCCGAGAGGCTCACACCAGGGAGGCCTATACCCAAGAAACTCATACCAGGGAGACCCATGCCCGAGAAGTTCATGTCAGAGAGGCCCAAGACCGAGAGGCCTATGCCAGGGAAGCCCAGGCCCGAGAGGCCCATGCTCAAGAGTCTCAAGTCCAAGAGGTTCAGGCCTGGCAAGAGAAGCCCATCATGGAATATCAGATGAGGCCTTTAGGCCCATCAGTGATGGGCCTGGTAGCAGGGGTTTCAGGGGCCTCTCAGACTTCCCATCGGAGAACCACCTCAGCTTTTCCTGCCACTGCAAGCAGTGAACCAGACTGGAGGGACTTCCGTCCTCTGGAGAAGCGTTTTGAAGGAATCTGCTCCAAGAAAGATCAAAGTACCTGTCTGATGCAGCTCTTCCAAAGTGATGCTATGTTTGAGCCAGATATGCAAGAAGCAAGCTTTGGAGGCTCTCCCAGGAGGGCCTACCCTACTTATTCACCCCCTGAGGAGCCAGAGGAAGAAGAAGTTGAAAAGGAAGGGAATGCCACTGTGAGTTTCTCACAGGCCCTTGTGGAGTTCACCAGCAGTGGGAACATCTTCTCTAGCATGTCCTGCAGCTCTGACTCTGACTCATCCTTCACTCAAAATCTCCCTGAACTCCCCCCTATGGTTACTTTTGATATTGCTGATGTGGAACGGGATGGGGAAGGCAAGTGTGAAGAGAATCCTGAGTTCCACAATGATGACCTTGCAGCCTCCTTGGAAGCTTTTGAGCTAGGCTACTACCAGAAACACACATTCAGTAACTACCATAGCCGATTCTACCAAGGTCTGCCCTGGGGTGTGAGCAGTCTCCCTCGCTACTTGGGACTGCCTGGCATGCACCCTCGGCCTCCACCTGCTGCTATGGCCCTCAACAGAAGGAGTCGCTCCCTGGACACTGCGGAAACCTTGGAACTGGAGCTCTCCAATTCCCACCTTGCCCAAGGGTACACAGTGTCTGATGAGCTTCATGCTCAGCAGGAAGATTCAAATGAAGAGGAGGAAGAAGAATGGGGCAGAGACAGTCCTTTGTCCCTTTATACTGAACCACCAGGGGCCTATGACTGGCCTGCCTGGGCTGCCTGTGCTCTCCCAGTGGGACCAGGCCCTGCCTGGATAAGTCCCAATCAGTTGGATGGGTCTTCTGGCCAGTCTCCATATGCCTGCCAACAGGCAGCCTGTTGTATACCTCCTGTGGCCATATCAATGTTGCTGTCAGTACCAGATCTAGAGCCAAGGGCACCTGGGATATTCAAGCCTCAGCTATCTCGGCCTACACACCTACCCCTGCCCATGGTCCCTTGTTATAACCTGCAGCCACAGGCCTCTCAGAATGTGAGGGCCAGGCCTCAAGATATGTTGCTGCCTGTCGATGAGCCCAGTTGCTCCTCTAGTTCTGGAGGATTCAGCCCCAGTCCTCTGTCCCAGTCCAAGCCTGTGGGCATCACTTATGGCATCCCTAAGCTGCCCAGGGTCCAACCTGAGCCCCAACAGCCTCAAACCATTCACTACAGGGCTTCCAGCCTTGACCTGTCAAAGGAGATGGCTGAGCAAGGTGCCTCTCTCCCCCTTCCCACCAGTTACTTCTCCACTGCTGTGAATGGAAAGCTAGATGAGTAGTCGTCATCTGTTCTGGAGTGGGGGCATGGAGCGTGAGCATGTGAATGGGGATCAGGGGTTGGGCAGAGGGGAGGGGGGATGGGGGTTGCTATTTAACTTGAAAATCCTTTTGGCCAAGGAAAGCTCCTGTGAGTTTTTGCCTTTGTTTTCCCACTTCCCTCTTCTGCCAATCTGTGGTTACGTTTCGCTTGAATACATCTGCCCCAGAAGGCTGCTGCTGCTCTGTTGATTCAGCTTCTCCTTTTGGGGTTTCTTGTTACCCATGCAGGATTTGGGATGCTGTACTCCTGTGCCTATTCCAGTTGCCCAGTTAGTGCAATATATATATCACGCATCCTTGACACAGGGTGAACCCTTCGTACCCCTGCCATGCCCCTACATACAGTGAATAATGAGCCACTGATGAGCAGCCAGGTCTGTACTGCTTCCCACTTGAGGACAGGGGGCTTGTTTGCTGTTAACAAGGTGAAGTAATGGTACGGATCCTCCCCACCCCCACAGCCTTCAGTCTTGGCATAGCTGTTCCATTACGGCAGATGATTATAATCTATTCACCCCAGCTAGCTGTCCTTAGAGAGGATCAAGTAGCATGTGTCTCACTGCCTATTGCTGTGGACTTTGGCATTGTAACCAGATGGGGGCCTTTTAATCTGGTCTGCCGTAGCTTGGGTTAAAGACAAAAATTCTGTCCCCTTAATGGAATGATCAAATTCATTCAGTTGCAAACAGAAAAAAAAATAGAGTTCTAGAGTAGATATTGCCATAAAACTTGAGTTGTGGAATGATAGAATTTGTTCCCTTCTTCCTCTCTTAAGCTTGTGATGTCTAAGTTATGGACACTTTTGAATTTTTCTTTTACTCCAAAGGAAACGTTCATAATCTCATCACAAGGAACATATTCTTTTAATTGAGAAACAGGAAGAGAAGCAGCCTAAATTAGCCTTGGCTATAGGGGTCAGGATTTTTGCAGTTTGCAGGAAAGGATAGGAAAGGGAGGTCCATTTGTCCCTGCTGGCAAGAGAGATTTTTAGATATTGCAGAGCTCAAGGTAACCCAGTTTTTTTAGAAGAGAAAATAGTTTCTCCCCCAGAAGCAAAAAGTTCCTTAATCCTTGCCCACCCCTTCCTTTGGATGCTGTAAAGAGGCTCCAGAGGCACCAGGCTAGCACTCCCAAGAGACAGGATACCAAAGGCATCTAGACTGATGTTCTGGTTCTCTAAAGAGCTTTCATCTTCTAATTAACCAAGTCCTTAGCATCCTCAAAGGACCAGCCTTCTTGAGAGGAAGGATCTGCCCTCACTGCCAAGATGCAAGATTCTTATTTGCATGGCAGTTGCAGTCCTTTATCGAATGAATAGTTTACTCACTTCTCCATCCTTAGGTTTCATGTTAAACTAGCTTGGAAATACTGGTGAAGAACAGTTGCTGTCAGGAAGACATTGCAACAGGTTAATCTAACCTGGCTCAGCCTTTCATTAATCATCAGTAAGAGAGGGTTCCTTTTAATTTCTTTATTGGAAATAGAAAATGGAACATTTTTTTGCCTGGATGTATTGAGCCAAATTATAATCCTTGCTTCCCTGCCCCTGTCCCTTATCCCACTTATCTCCATGTCTGTTATGAGAAGAGGTCAGCAGGGCTCTTGGGAACAGAGGCTATTGACTCCCTGAGTCAAGGGGGCAAATTTTATGGCAAACATCCTCTTGTCCAGGGAATATATTTGTGCTGGTTTTTATCACCATTTCTCAGATTGGGGTTGTCAGTGCTCCTCCCCACAAAGAGCAAACCTATTTGATAAAAACTTCGCCCCTGGAAGTAACACATGAGTTTGCGTGGCACTAACACTGTTCAAAGGACCCAAATTAACTCTCCAGGCTAACTCCATCTGCATTGTGAAGAATACAGAAGTCATGGAGCTGGAGAAAGAGAGCATGAGGAAGGTCCTCCTTACCCCAAGTGCAGCATTCCAGGAGAGAAGTGCCCAAATTCCAACCATCTGGCCTCTTACCAAGCTGCCATGGGATGTTGGGGCTGATATAAGCCTGACTGTTTGGCAGGAAGTAAACACCAAATGCCTTTACAACAGGGGAAACCCCGCTACTTGCCTCCTCTCTCTCTGCTTGTCCTTCAGGGCAGTTCAAACTCCTATCTGCATGTGGACTGTGCCAGCCACAGCAGGTAGGAGAGCCATTACCAGCCTCCAGAGCCTGCTGGCCTCCAGCCTGTCTGAGAAGAGACAAAGTAGATGGTCAGACTTTGGCCAAGGGCAGAGGGTTGCTCTCAGTGAAAAGAGGGCCATAAGAGAGGTGCTGACCTTGAGCGGAATAGTCATTGATCATCCTGACACATTTTTCTGGGCTTTGGAAAGTCAAATATAGAGCAGGGCCTAGAACTGAGCAACATCTCATGGTTTGGACAACATTGCTGTCTGCAAGTTCTTTCAATGTCCTTGCCAGCCCAAGGACACCAAAGAGAGATGGTCAAGATGCATGGCTACAGAAGCAGGTTCCTTTGAGTCTCACTCTATATCCAAGCAATTGATGGCCAAATACTATTTGCAACCTGAAAGAGAAGGGAAGATCTAGCTGGGGACATGTGTTGATGGCAGCACAGGCTGACACTGGGAGAGCCAACTAATCTCAAGTCCTCTCCCCAAAGATAGCCAGTGCTTGCTTGGTTAGCACCAGATAGGCCTCAGACTACTAAAGGTGTTGATGCCAAGCCCACATATCTTAGGCTGTGACCAGATGAACACCATATCTGCATTGCAAGGTACTGGGATAATGCTTGTGGATGTGATTTCAAAAGGAAGATCTGATTGGAGAGGAGGTGTCTGCTGTTATCTTGCTACCCAGCAGGCTTATCTAGTGCCAGACAGCTCTGTTCTTGAGAATTCTCAGAGGAAACCAGTCCGTGGGGGAACCAGTGACTATGGATAGAGAAGGCCAACTAGCAGGTTTCTTTCAGGGCTACCAGTTTTCAGTGCTTTAGCACCTTCAAGGAAGCCCTGCCTTGGGGCACTCAACTTGGACGCCTGTTCATAAGCCTCATGGGCTAAAGGCTTTGGTAAACACTATTTTCTCTTCTTCCTCAATGCTATACCAAGCAGGGAAGTAGCTTCCTACACCCAGGATGTGTTCCTCTCCTGTTGCCAGCAACTTTCCCACCCTTGCCAGTGCCACCACCCCACCCACCCTCGGCCCCTGGGCCCAATTGCTAGAGGGAGGCATGGGGGGATTTAGCAGGGAGACTTCAAGTTTACCCATGTGTATGTTATATCTAAGCTATATATATATATATATATATATATATATATATATATACACATACATATACATACATACACACATATATATTCAATTATCTATTTTTATATTGTTTGAATTTTATATTCATGGAAAACAATGTTTATCGATTGTTCTTTTCTGATATATTTTATTTTTAAGTGGTGCTGTTTACAGTTTTAAACAAAACAAAGATGACACAAAAATTGCTGCTGCTTGTGCAGACGGCTGGCATCTCAACCGCCTAGGGACCTCACTCTTTCCCCTCTCCTCACACCAATGTATCTTACTGTCCATTCCCTCCCTTCACGATAGGGACAACAAAAGACACCCAGGTACTATGGCAAATGCCAGGTGTCTCAGGCATGGAGAACCTGGTAGATAACATGTTTATGGCTTTATTTTTTCTTTTGGGCCCTGCCCCTTCCCCATGTGTAGACTGAAAGTACCCATCCATCCCCTCTCCCTTCTCTCTCTCCCCGTGTCCTTTTTATATTTTGTGCTTTCATTTTGAAATGATTCCCCATGTGCTATTTGTCATGCCAAGTTTCTCCAAAGGATCATTTTGGGGACATTCTCCACCCAGTGGGGAGGACATGGAGTTTCTATCATGCCCCCTTTCCCTGATAAGCTGAGGAGACAGATAGCAGTGATGCTTCAACCACCATAAATTGGTCATCTCATTGGGGAAACCCTTGCATGGGACTTTCCAAGAACTCAGTTGACATTTGCCCAGAAGAGATGTTGGAGAACTCCTTGACCCCTTTTGCTGCTTTGGGAGTTCCTCTCCCCCTACCCATTTCCCCTGCCTTGTCCTGCTCCAGTTCACATATGAATGGTATTAGGGGGAACAGTGACTATCAGGGTTAATGTCTTCCTGGCCCGATTCCCACTTTCCTATCCTATAGTCACTCCAAAGAAGAAAATCCACATGGCATGTATATGTGTGAGGCTTGGGCCTACTGAGAGACGGGGCTTTAATTATTATTCTTATTATTGGTGCTTATTTTCCCTGCTATATATGGGGGTGGGGTGGAGATGAAACCAGGAATGCATATTTAGCTCATATTAAATACAGTGGCTGGAAGACAGAAGAAATTGGTAACTGCAGTATATAGTCACCCCAGGTGTAAGAGTTTTTTTCTCTCCCAGTGTAAAATGGGGAGCATGGTCCTGGATGTGCCCTAGCTTCTCCTCCTTCCTGCTCCCTGAGACATTACATAATTGTCTGGATTATGACCTCTCAAATCCTAGCTCTCACTGACACCTGGATATCTTGATGCATTGCCTATTTGTTACAACGTATATTTCTTTTGCTGAATGCTAATAAACTGGGTTCAAGGACTCCTCCTTCGTCACAAAAGTGCATTCTTGTGGCTTGTTCCACAGCAGCATGCCTGTGACCCATGGTTGTTGGGTTTGCCCTTGAAGCGAAAGGGAGAAAGCAAGGAGGTTGGCAGGGGCTGGGGGTCACTCACTGGGGAAACAGAACCCAGAGCTGAAAATAAAGTAGATGAAACTTCAGTTCTTCATCCAAGTCATGCCCTGCATCTGTCTGATGCTGTGTTGGTAAACTCTCCAACACACTTTTCACATTTTGAGAATTTCCAGGGGCTAGTTAGCACTTCTAAAATTAGCCTCAGTTTATGCAAGTGTGCTGGCATCCCCACCAGCCAGGAGGGAGAGGTGTGGATCTCCTACAGACAGCTCCATCTAAAGGAAAGTACTAATGTACTCTCCAGGCAAGCTGCAGGAATGATGTTCTTCACCCAGGTTTATGCTGGAGACGCTTCCTGGGGAGCTGTCTGCTCCACCTATTCATCTGTGGGGTTGAGTAGGAAACATGTATTTTACCCTTGGCTCTTGATAAGCCAGGACTTAACACCTGCCAGTGGGCTCCCTTGAGTTCTTCCCAATTGCAATGCCCAAACCAGAAAGCCTGAAATAGTAGTTGCTTGAAACTGCTATAGGCTGTAGAGAGTACTGCCACAGACATATAGGAAAACACTCTGGGTCCCTTCCCAGATTAGCAGTTTGGTAACCCCAGTATCTCATGAATCAAGCAAAGCCAAAATAAAAGCAATTTAATGAGAGAGAAAAGAGAGAAGGTCCTGGGAGGGGAGTTAATAATTCATAGATATTGAATTGTCTACCAGGGACTGCTCCTGGAAGGAAGAGGGTCAAGATTGTTCAGAGAGTGTCTGTAGCAAGACCTTCTAGGAAGGTCGTTACATCCATTGGGAATTCAAGGGGTTGTATGGTATGGGATGCCTAAATATCTGCCTCAGTTTGCAGCCCTCATTAACCAATTGGACTTAGGAAAATATGTTCTTCTGAGTTTCATGTTCCCCATCAATAATGTATGGGTGGCATGGGCATAAGACTAGTTTCCATATGCAAGTAGAAGACGGGTCTACCGCAGCATAAACCAGGGAACTTTTTCAACTGCCTAAATCCAGCACTCCCTACCCTTTTCTGACTCAGATGGCCTGGGTTGAAGATCTTTTCTGAGATGTGGATCCCATATGACTGGTGCTTTGTACCTGCTGGACAAGATAAGTGGTAAGACCTCCTCCTGTTCTGCTGTGACTGATGGCTGCCTTCATTGTGACCCACTGAGGAGTCCTTTGCAATACTGAAAGGGGATGTTAGTGGAGGGAACCTCCTAAGACCTTCCTTAGATCACCAGGGAAACCATCTTGGTTAGCTCCAGTCCTGTTCTCTGATCTGCTTAAGGACTGGGGTGTGCATGGTAAACAGGCTCTCTTTGTTCCCAGGATCTGTTTAGAGCAGATGTAAACATGACAGATAAGATACCTTTGTACAAATCTTTTGGAGGATGTTGTGGGTAAACTGCTAGCTCCCCACTGCCCCCAACCTTACTGGGCTATGGGCCTTACTGGCCATGATCTTTCTCTAGGTAATTCTTAAACTTTAGCTGGGCTGCATGGCTTCTGAAATCCAGACCTGGCCAATAAAATCAAGTGACCTGAGGGTAACACTTTCTAGTCTGCAACTCCTTTTCATCCCCATTATCTTTTTTTTTCTTTTTTCCATGTATTTAAAAAATTTAATTAAATTTAATTTTATTTTTTCAATGTTCCTAAAGCAGGTGGGTAGAGCAGATGATCTCACTTCCACTTTACAGAGGTGGAAAAGGAGTAATGGAAAAGTGAAATGACTTTCTCATGGTCATACAAAACATTGACTGTAAGTCAAAGTGAGAAAGAGAATGGTCAGGTAGGGGTGAAAGATGTGGTGGAAGAGAAGGATTACTGCTAATAATCCTCAAGGCCTGAATGAATAATATCCTTGGTATATGAAGGCACTAGACACTTTAACCGCATTATCTTGTGTAGTCCTTACCTTATGTACATTTTAAGATGAGAAAACTGAACCTCAGAAGGGTTAAGACCCTTACCAAAGTTCACACACACAGATAAGTGGACTCCAAATCTCCTGCATTTTTCTATCATACGTGTAATCAAGCTTCTGGTTAGTTGCACATTAGAGATGCTAAGGGTGAATCCAGCAACCTGTGCAAAGTGGGAGAGTATCCTAAAACTAAAAGGAAACTCTGGATGCCTCCTTATTCCACTGGGCCCAGCCCACTCTCCCACCCCAAGCCCAGATCAGAGGCCCTTGTCGGTCCTGGGAGGGACTCCCTTCCCCCACTCCCACCCCCAGCCTTGGATCTCTGGGAATTTTTTCCAACCAGGTAGGCCCACTTAATCCTGCTAATAAGTGGCCTGGGAATTATGATGAATAGCAGAGTGAGTCAATAAACATGAGCACTTAGATGCCTGGAGAAAGGGCCTCCCACCATTCAGACCATCAACTGGACCACTGTCTCATGAAGAGATACTTAATTGTAAATCACTTAGTAGCCGCAGTGGGAAATAGTCTCATTCTCTGGGAGAATAACTGCTGTCTGATGGACTCTTGAAGGCTGCTGTCCTCTGCTTTTTCAGTTTCTTTCCTGCTTTTCTACTTTCTCTTTCTGGATGCTTGAGCACATTTGTTCTCCCAGGACATGGAACATCTGATGAGGTTTCCCAAGGGCTCCTGTGCAGCACCAATTGCTAACAGGAAGTGGATGCTCTGCCTGGCCACAAATGCTGGATTAAAATTAATGTTATCTTCTTCAAGAAAACAAAAATGGAACGGGCATCTATTTCTGTCCACAAACTCAGATGTGGGTGGGTAATAAATAGTCCTTTGTTTTGTGACTAAATTATGACTTCAAACTCCCCATCCTAACAGGGAAGCAAAAAATTTCATGTCAGTCATGTCAGTCACCCCTTCAAGGGTGGCACTGGAATTCAGGGGACACTTGTGGCACACAGAAATTAGGCCAAGGGCAACTAATCTCTAAACTATTTCAATCACCACTAACACCCTCATTTTCCATGCCATCAGTGGGAAAGGGAAAGCTGAGAGCCCTAGAGACTTAAATTCTACCTTCCTCTAGGTACCTTAGAACCATCTCCTCCCCATCCTTAAGGATCTGCACTCAAGCAGTGCTTAAGTTCCTACTACTCCAGGCCCAGGTACTCTTCCTTTTTAGGTGAGGCTGAGAGAGATAGGGATCTATCATATTTCTTTCTCTTTGGGTTTCCTTTTCCTTTATGACAGTATGTAATCAATGGGATTTTCAGGCTTTTGTAAGAGAATGATAGATTTGGTCACTTCAGGTTGGTTCTGCTTTCTGCACTGTGAAATCCTTTTGCAAGAGATCTGTCAAGGGCCTAGTTACCTCCAAGGTGCAGGGGAATAGGGAAGGACATAGAAGCACAACAGACACAAACAAATGTGAATATTTCTAGAAAACACCCTGCCACAAAAATACAGCTTTATTGAAAAAAAAATTTCACTGTTCTAAAATTCAGGACACTTTGATATTGGTCCCTGCTCTGTCGGCAACTGATGGAAATTTCTGATGGTGATTTCTCAGAGCCCTCAGTTTATTGTAAATGAGGAGGCTGGAGAACATAGAATCTTAAGCTACAGTCCTTTTCTTACCCTTCCCATTTTGATGCTTAAATTCTTCCTATACCATCTATCCTTTTCCTGCTCACCTTCACTGGCATAGATTCCTGGGGCATTTTTAATGCCCAAGAGATGCCTTCTTTTTAAAATATTTTTTTCTTTATTTGATTATAGTTGACCCACAATGTTATATTAGTTTCACATGCACACATAGCAATTCAACATCTTTGTATGTTATGCTATGCTCACAAGTGTTGCCAGACAACACTATCCCAATATCACTGACCATATTCCTTATGCTGAAACTTTTATTCCCATACCTCATTTATTCCAAAATGGAAGCCTTATCTCCCACTCTTCACCTGTTTCACCCATTCTCTTATCCCTTTTCCCTCTTGCAACCATCATTGTTGGAACATCATCATTGTTCTCTATATTTACAGGTCTGATTCTGTTTTTGTATTTTTTAACTAATTTGGGTTTTTTGGGTTTGTTTATTTATTTATTTTTAGATTCCACATGTAAGTAAAGTCATATGTATTTGTCTTAGTCTGACTTATTTCACTTAACATAATACCCTCTAGGTCCATCCATGTTGTCACAAATGGCAAGAACTCATCACCTTTTTTTAAGGTTGCATAATATCCCATTGTATATATACACTGCATCTTTATCCATTTATCTCCCAGTGACACATAGGTTACTTCCTTATCTTGGCTATTGTAAATAATACTGCAATAAATATGGAGGTGCATGAAACTTTTCAAATTAGTGTTTTCATTTTCTTTTGGTAACTATCTAGTAATGCAATTACTGGATCATATGGTTTTTCTATTTTTAAATTTTGAGGAACATCTATACTGTTTCAACAGCAGCTGTACCAATTTATATTCCCACCAACAGTGCACGAGAGTTCCTTTATCTCCATATCCTCACCAACACTTATTTCTTGTGTTGTTGGTTTAAGCCATTATGACAGTTGAGGCGATATCTTATTGTGGTTTTGTTTGCAGTTCCCTGATAATGAGTGATGTTGAGCATCTATTCATGTTTCTGTTAGCCATCATGTGTCTTCTTTGGAAAAAAAAAAATTCTACTCATGTCCTCTGCCCATTTTTTAATTGGATTGTTTTTTGGTTTTGAGTTGTAAAAGTTCTTTATATTTTTAGAGTATTAACCTCTTATTGGATATATCATTTGTAAATATCCTGTCCCATTCAGTAGACTGCCTTTTGTTTTGTTGATGGTTTCTTTCTTTGCAAAAGATTTTTTTTTTTTATTTTGACATAGTCCCAATAGTTCAGTTTTGATTTTGTTTCCTTTGCCTTAAGAGATGTATCTAGAGAAAGGTTGTTATGGTCAATGTTAGAGAAATTACTGCTTATATTCTCATCTAAGATTTTTGTGTTTTCAGGTCTCATGTTTAGGTTTTTAATCCATTTTGAGTTTATTTTTATGTATGGTGTTAGAAAGTGGTCCAGTCTGTAGCCATCCACTAAGGTGTTCTTTAAGCTGCTATTGACCTAGCTTAGTACCTTGGAACCACATGGATCCTTTCTGGTCCACTCTTTGTCCTTTAACAACCATTCCAGATCTGAAGGCAAAGATGGTGCTTTTGGTTCAACAAACATTGAGTATCTATTGTATTATAGGTTCTATTCTAGGTGTTGAGTGTGCAGCAGTGAACAAGAAAGATAAAAACCCCAGTCCTCATGGAACATACTCATTTTTCATGAGGGTGGGCAGACAAAAAACCAAATAAATTTAAAAAAACATATAGTATGTCAGATGGTGACAGGTACAGTGGTGAGAAATAGAGGGGGAGAGACAGGAGGTTATAATTTAAAACAGAGTGGTCAAGAGAGGATGCACTGAGAAGGTCACATTTGAGAGAGGAGATAAATTAAGTCCTGAGGCAAGAGCAGATAACGTATACCAGGAAAAACCAGGAATCCAGTGTGTATAAAATGGAATTAGTGAGGAGAGCATCATGGAAGATGAGGTCACAGAGGTAATGCTGGAGTTGGGGAGATGGGAAAGGGCCTTGTGGACTATTATAGACTTTGGCTCTTGTCCTGAATTATATGGAAGCAGAGAATGACATGACCTGTCTTATGTCACCTGGAGTCCACTCATTCCAGGCAAAACAATTGCAGGTCCTTCCAACTTTCCTCATGTGTTCTGGATGTCAACCCCCTCCCAAGCCTTCTCACTCCCTCCTGGATGCACACCAGTGTTTGTGGCCCTTTTCAAGTTTGGGTCCCAGACAAGACACAGTCTCTCAAAGGTGGCCTAACCTAGGCAGAGGGGCGAGGAGCCATAGCCTTCCTTGATGTCCTCTAATATCTTCTTAACACTGACAATATTTTAGGAATAAGATCTTTAACAGATATTAAAAAATCACCATAGAACAGGTAATTCCATTCATTTTAACTTGTCATATGTGAACACTTTGGACAAGTTAACAGGACTTTTGTCAGTACTCTTGGAAATCTGTTAGAGGCTGAGTGGTATAATGAATTTTGAAGTCAAACAGATCTGGGTTCGATTCTTGGCTCCTGACCTACAGCTTGTGACCTTGGATAAGTGAGATGGTCTCTAAGCCTCAGTATCTTCTCCTGTAAAATGGGGAAAAATAATTTGTACCTTGTAAGAATTAGCAATTATATGTATAAAGCCTCACTGTCAAGTGTCTGGCCCATGCACATGATGGACAATCTTAGCTGTCATTGTGCCTTGTATCCCTAGTACATAGGCAACCTCACTTTGTATTCTTAGTAGGTGTGGACCCTGAAGTGGAGAGAATCCAGTCAACTTGGTCTCCCTGTATAGACACCTCAGCAACTGGGGAAGATGGCCCCATCATGCTTTTCCTATCGAGCTATGTCACTGCCTGTTAGTGACTGCATACAAGGATTCCAGAAGAGCCAAAGCTGTCAGCAACCAGGATTGTGGTCAAATGTTTCACCCAAAGAAGAGGTGGGAATGGAAACTTCAAAGAGAATGGGTATTTCTTTTATCAGAAATTGGAAACACCTGGAAACAGGATACTTGTAGTAGCCTGTACCTGGACAAGCAGGTTAAGGTCTGAGATGCATAATCAGAAGAAAAACCATTATCCATCAGAAAGGATGAATACCCAACTTTTGTAGCAACATGGATGGGACTGGAAGAGATTATGTTGAGTGAAATAAGTCAAGCAGAGAGAGTCAATTTTCATATGGTTTCACTTGTTTGTGGAGCTTAACAAATAACATGGAGGACATGGGGAGATGGAGAGGAGAAGAGTGTTGAGGGAAATTGGAAGGAGAGGTGAACCATGAGAGCCTATGGACTCTGAAAAACATTCTGAGGGTTTTGAAGGGGAGGGGGGTAGGAGGTTGGGGGAGCCAGGTGGTGGGTATTAAGGAGGGCACCTATTGCATGGAGCACTGGGTGTGGCGCAAAAACAATGAATACTGTTACGCTGAAAATAAATAAATAAATAAACATTATCCATGTAAGGAGCCTTAAAGTGCTATGAGACACTCAGGTGCAAAGTGAGAAGGAAAGCAAGGAACAGTGGGTTCAAACAAATGAGTGGAAAGGAGATAAGAGTGGCTGGTCCTTGGTGCCTGGGTGGGCTTTTATGAGTTTCCAGCAGCATTTTGTGTTTGTAAGGGAGATTTATCTGCATACAAGGTATAAAAAGAGGACACATCAAATTCTTTTCTCAGGGGCCCCCATTTTCAGGGATGCTTTCAGGATAGCCGAGCTTTAAAGCCAAGCATTTTTGGGATATTTTTAAACATCATCTCTGGGGCTGGGCTTAGTTGTAGGCTAGGCTAAAGAGGGACTCTGCTCACCTGGAAGTTGAAAAAATGGCTTGGGGCAGGCCTGTACTGGGAGCAGCCAGTGTGTAACGGGTATAAAGGAGTTCCCAATCTAACAGTGAGGTTGTGTGTGTGTGTGTGTGTGTGCGTGTGTGCGTGTGCGCATGCACACGTGTATACTCCTTATGCTACTGTCCTGATTATTAAAACTTCACACTCCTTTTTGTTTTTCTCATTCCCTTGATGTATTGATAACGTTCTCAATGAAAATGGGTGCAGAACTTGGCTCTGGACCTGGACTTTTTGGCACTAGAGTGTCTGGTCCCCATGCCATCTCCTTTTTCCTACAAAGTTTTCTGGGGTAACCTTTTTGTTTGCTGCCTCAGGAATTGCTGGCCAAACCCAACAATCTGTTTGTGTCTTGCATTCTGAAGGTGGGAGAAATTATAGCATATCCAGAAAAGAGCAAAAGAAAATGATTATAACAGTTGGAAATAAAATCAATGAGGAAAGGTAGAAGGAATTTTGCCTTGAGAAAATAAATTTGCCTGTCAAAAGAATAATAGCATTCCTGTCTCAAAAGTTTGATATGCAGAGGATGCTATACTGCCTTTTTCCATTTCCTGAAGCCAGAAAAAATCAGCCTTTTAGCTAATGGCATTATCAGCCAGCCAGGCTCCTAAATGGAGTTGTCATTGATTATTTACTCTTGCTCAGAATCTACATTTAATCAGTTACCAAATTCTGTTGATTCTATCTCTTTATTGTCTCTTGAATCCATTCCTCCCTATACATCTCAGCTGTCATGGTCTTCATCAGGACTTCATCCCTAAACTCCACTGAGCTCTACACCTCCACTCTCTGCTGAAGCCACTAGAATGTTCTTTTAAAATCACCCAACTGCTCAGGCTATGCATCCTGTGAAGTCACTATTGTCTACGAAATCAAGACTAACTTTCTCAGCCTGGCATTCAAAGCCTTCTGTCTTATGGCTCCAACCTTTTCTTAGTCCCAGTTCTCACCACTGTATACACTAGATGCTTTAACTGTTTCCTTGGCAGGCCATTGAGTATGATGTTAGCTGGGTTTTTTGCTAGACATCCTTTATCATGTCAAGAAAGTCTCTTCCATTCCTAATTTGTTGAATATTTTTGTCATGAAAGAGTATTAGATTTTGTCAATATTTTCTGTGTCTATTGAGATGATCATTTGATAGCTTTTGTCCTTCATTATATAGTGTATTGCATCAACTGATTTTTGTATGTTAGACTAACCTCATTTCTAGAATAAATTCCACTTTTGTCATGATGTCTAAACCTTTTCATGGGCTGCTAGATTTTGCTTGCTAGTATTTTGATGAGAATTTTTGTTTATTTTCATAAGAGAAATTCATCTGTATTTGTATTTTCTTGAGATATCTTTATCTAAGTTTTATATCCTAGTAATATTGGAAGAGTTTTTGAAGGACTGATGTTATCCTTCTTCAAACTTTTTGTAGAACTCACTAAGAAAGTTGTATCATTCTAGGTTTTTCTTTGTTATAAGATTTTAGGTTATTAATTCAATTTCTTTAAATGTCTATTAAGATTTTCTATTTTTTAAGTTTTATTTTACTTTCTCTGTGTTCCAAGATTCATTGTTTAGGCACCACTCCCAATGTTCCATGCTATATGTGCCCTCCTTAGAACTCTCCATCAGGCTCACCTAAACCTATGAACCCTCCCCTCCAAAACCCTCAGTTTGTTTCTCAGAGTTCACAGTCTCTCATGGTTCATCTCCCCTCCAATTTCCCCCAATTCACTTTTCCTTTCCTTCTCCTAATGTCCTCCATGTTTGAGTTTGAGGAGTTCATTATAGATCTTGAATATCAACCCTTTGTCTGTAGTGTCACTGGAAATATCTTCTTCCATTCTGTGGGTTGCCTCTTTGTTTTATTGACTGTTTCCTTTGCTGTGCAGAAGCTTTTGATCTTGATGAAGTCCCAAAAGTTCATTTTAGCTTTTGTTTCCTTTGCCTTTGGAGACATGTCTTGAAAGAAGTTGCTGTGGCCAATGTCGAAGAGGTTACGGTCTATGTCTCCTTTAGGGTTTTGATAGATTCCTGCCTCACATTGAGGTCTTTTATCCATTTCGAGCTTATCTTTATGGATGGTGTAAGAGAATGGTCAAGTTTCAGTCTTCTATACATAGCTGTCCATTTTCCCAGCACCATTTATTGAAGAGACTTTTTTCCACTGGATATTTTTTCTTGAGTAACTTTCAGTACTGTGTGTCTTCATGGAAATTTGTCCATTTCATTTAGGTCATCTAATTTTTTGGCTTATAATTGTTCATAGTATGGCCTTATAATTCTTTTTATTTCTGTAAAATTGGCATTCATATCCTTTCTTTTATTCTTAATTTTAGTAATTTGAGTTTTCTCTTTTTCTCAGTCACTTGAGGTAAAGTTTTGCTAATTTTCTTGAACTTTTCAAGGAACAACCTTTTCGTTCTGTTGATTTCCTTTATTTTGTTTGTTTTATGTTTCATTTATTTATGCTATATTCTTTATTTGAGTGGAAAGACATTAAAATGCCCTAATCTCTAACTTTTGACTGACTTTAAGGCTTTTCACAAGAACATGAAAATAAGGAAGAACTGAAAACTGCCTGCCTAGTGTTGATGGCCCCCTCCAACATATACACTGAGATCCTTGGCAACAGCTGGAAAACAAAATAGCTTCAGGCATTTAAGGAAATTTCTATCCAAAAATTAGCTGACCATTAAGCAAGCCATGCAGAGTCTTCAATGGCCAGATATGTCAAAGAAGTTAGTTGAGGAAAGTCAGTTAAAAACAACAACAACAACAACAAGCCCTGGGAAAGAAGGAAAATCTCATTTCCAGAGTTGCCACATTATATTAGTTAAAAGGCCATTCTTTTTGGACAAAAAAATTATAATACACGCAAAAAAATCTAAAAATAGAACAAAAATAATAACAAAAAAAAAACCCAAGTATGATCTATATGCAGAAAAAAAGTGTTCAATAGAAATTGTCCATGAGGAAGAACTTTGGATTTATTAGGCAGAGTTAAAATAAGCTATTTTAAGTATGTTCAAGGAATCAAAAAAATGTATTAGAACAATGTTTCACTAAATAGAGTATTGATAAAGAAAATGAAAGTTTAATAAAGGACCAAATAAAAATCCTGGAGTTGAAAAGTTACATAACTGAAATGAAAAATTTATTAGTGGTGCTCAATGGAAGATTTGAACTGGCAGAAGAGAGAATTAACTTGGAGACAGATCATCGGGGTTGTCCAATCTGAGGAACAGGAAGAAAAAAGAATGAAGAATAAAGAGGTCTATGCGACACCATCAAGGGTACACATAATTGGAGTCTCAGAAGGCAAAAAGAAAGGAAAGAATTTTTTTTTAATGAAAGAATATTTTTAAAAAATAATAGCTGAAATTGTCCCAGTTTTGATAAAAACATTAATCTGTACATCCAAGGGATCAATGAAATTCATGCATAATAAGTTTTCAAAAAGACTAAACATATTGTAATCAAACCTCCAAAAATAAAGACAAAGACTCTTGAAAAAAGCAAAAGAAAAATATCTAATCATATACAAGCAAATCACAAGGTAAACAGCTGTCTTTTTTTTTTAAGATGTTATTCATTTATTTGGCAGACAGAGATCACAAGTAGGCCGAGAGGCAGGCAGAGAGAGAGGAGGAAGCAGGCTCCCCGCTGAGCAGAGAGCCCGATGCGGGGCTCGATCCCAGGACCCTGAGATCATTACTTGAGCCGAAAGTAGGGGCCCAACCCACTGAGACAGCAGGTGCCCCATACACCATTATTTTTATATAATGTTTAGTGATTCGTTATTTGCATATAACACTCAGTGCTCATCAAATACTGTAAATCCATTATTTTAAATATGTTCAAAGAGCTAAAGAAAACTATCTGAAGACCTAAATTAAAGAAATACAGACAAAAATTTTAAAAAGAAACTAATAGAAATTCTGGAGTTTTATATTTACATGGGTAAATATTAAAGACAGTATAAATTTATTTTTGTTTGTAACTCATGTTTATTCCTATTGCATTTAAAATATGACTGCATAAAATAATAAGAATAAACCTATGTTGATGGTCCCATAATGTATAAAAATGTAATTTTGGAGGGAAGATGAAGATATAGAAGCAAAACTCTAATATGTTATTAAAACACAATCGGTATTAACAATATTTTGATTGTTACATATTAAGATGATATTTCTAATCATTGGGGAACACTCTAAGAAAATAAAACTAAAACTTGTAGGAAAAGAATTTACAAGGAAGTTAAAATGGTACACAAGAAAGTATCATTTAACTAAAAAAACACAGCAATGGAAGAACAAAGACATGAGACATATGATACAAAATAGGGAAAGACAGACAGATAGTCTACCTTTTCCATAATTATATTAAAAGTAAATGGATTAAACTCTTTGCAATTAAAAGTAATACTGACAGACTTGATAAACACAATGTGATGCATATGTTGTGTGTAAGAGAAAAAATTTAGATTCAAATACATAACTTAGTTATGTTAAAAGGTAGAAAAATATATATCATGCAAATAATAAAGAGAGATGAAGTCAGTATACTAATATAGGAAAAAAACAGACTTCCTCAGATGACTTAAAAGTTGAATACAATCTCTATTAAAATCTCAGCTGGATTCTTTAAGAAATTGAAAGGTAATCTTAAAATTCATTTTAAAAAATGTAAGGGACTCAGAATAGCCAAGATGATATTGAAAAACAAAGAGGCAACCCACGGAATGGGAGAAGATATTTGCAAATGACAGTACAGACAAAAGGTTGATATCCAGGATCTATAATGAACTCCTCAAACTCAACACACACAAAACAGGCATACATATCAAAAAATGGGAAGAAGATATGAACAGACACTTCTCCAATCAAGACATACAAATGGCTGTCACACACGTGAAAAAATGTTCATCATCATTAGCCCTCAGGGAGATTCAAATTAAAACCACATTGAGATATCACCTTACACCAGTTAGAATGGCCAAAATTAACAAAACAGGAAACAGCATGTGTTGGAGAGGATGTGGAGAAAGGGGAACCCTCTTACACTTTTGGTGGGGATGCAAGTTGGTGCAGCCTCTTTGGAGAACAGTGTGGAGATTCCTCAAGAAATTAAAAATAGAGCTTCCCTATGACCCTGCAATTGCACTCCTGGGTATTTATCCCAAAGATACAGATGTTGTGAAAAGAAGGGCCATCTGTACTCCAATGTTTATAGCAGCAATGGCCATGGTTGTCAAACTTTGGAAAGAAACAAGATGCCCTTCAACGGATGAATGGAGTATTATGCCTCCATCAGAAAGGATGAATACCCAACTTTTGTAGCAACATGGATGGGACTGGAAGAGATTATGCTGAGTGAAATAAGTCAAGCAGAGAGAGAGTCAATTATCATATGGTTTCACTTATTTGTGGAGCATAACAAATAGCATGGAGGACAAGGGGTGTTAGGAGAAGGGAGTTGGGGTAAATTGGAAGGGGAGGTGAATCATTAGAGACTATGGACTCTGAAAAACAATCGGAGGGGTCTGAAGTGGCGGGGGGGGGTGGGAGGTTGGGGTACCAGGTGGTGGGTATTATAGAGGGCACGGCTTGCATGGAGCACTGGGTGTGGTGAAAAAATAATGAATACTGTTTTTCTGAAAATAAATAAATTGAAAAAAAACAACAAAAAAAGAAAGATAATGACAAATTTGGAGAAAATGTATTCCCATTTTCAAATCTTACTACAAAGTTACACTAATCAAGACTGTGTGGCACTGGTTTAAGAATATACATATAAATGAATGGGACACAATTGAGAGTCTAGAAACATCATTACATTATTTGTCAATTAATTGTTTTTTTCAAGTTTTATTTAAATTCCTGTTAGTTAATAAAAATAAATTCCAGTTAGTTAATTTACAGTGTAATATTAGTTTCAGGTATAAAATTTAGTGATTCTTCACTTGCCTACATACATACACTCAATGCTCATCATAAAAACTGTACTTCTTAATGTACATCACCTATTTAACCCATTCCCTCTTGTACGTCCCCTCCAGTAACTCTCAGTTGGTTCTCTATAGTTAAGAGTCTGTTTGATGGTTTACCTCTCTTTTATCCCTCCTGTGCTCATCTGCTTTGTTTCTTAAATTCCACAGATAATGAACTAATATGGGATTTGACTTGCTCTTTTGGACTTATTTCAAGTAGCATAAAACTCTTTAGCTCCATGCACATTGTTGCAAGTGGCAATATTTCTTTTTTTTTGATTATTGAATAATATTGCATTGTATATATACACAACCTCTTACTTTTTTCATTTTTTTAAAATTCAATTAGCCAACATGTAATACATCATTAGTGTTTCATGTAATGTACTATGATTTAGTAGTTGCTTATACCACCCACTGCTCATCACAACACATACCTTCCTTAATGCCCATCACACACTTATACCTTCCACCCACCTACATCCCTTTCCACAACCCTCAGTTTGTTTCCCAGAGTCAAGAGTGTTTCATGGATTTTCTCCCTCTATGATTTCTTTGAAGTTTTTCCTCCTTATTCTTTATGATCCTTAGCACTATTCCTGATATTTCACATGTGAGTGAAATCATATGATAATTGTCTTTCTCTCACTGACTTATTTCACTTAGCATAATCCTTTCCACCCATGTCAGTGTGAATGGTGGGTCTTCGTCCTTCCTGATGGCTGAATAATAGTCCATTGTATATATGGACCACATCTTCTTTATCCATTCATCTGTTGAAGGGCGTCTTGGCTCCTTCCACAGTTTGGCTATTGTGGACATTGCTGCTATGAAAATTGGAGTGCATGTGCCCCTTCAGTCCACATCTGTACCTTTGGGGTAAATACCTAGTAGTGCAATTGTTGGGCTGTAGGGTAACTCTATTTTTAACATCTTGAGGAACCTCCATACTGTTTTCAGAAGTGATGGTATAAGCTTACATTCCCACCAACAGTGTAAGAGGGCTCTTCTGTCTCCATATCCTCACTAGAAGTTGTTGTTCCTTGTCTTGTTAATTTTTGCCATTCTAACTAGTGGAGTGTGGTATCTCAGTGTGGCTTTGATTTGTATTTCCCTGATGGCAAGTGATGTGGGACATTTTCTCATGTGTTTTCGTAGCCATTTTTATGTCTTCGGAGGAGAGTCTGTTCATGTCTTCTGAACATTTCTTGACTGGATTATGTGTTTTGGGTGTTGGAATCCATCCTTTTTTTTTTTTTTGAAAACATATACACCCCTATATTTATTGAAGCATTATTTACAATAGCCAAGATATGGAAACAACCCCAGTGTCCATCAATACGTGTTTAAAGAAAACATGATATATGTACACCTACAAAAATATCCAGCCATCAAAAAGATTAAGAGCTTGCCTTTGGTGATGACAGACTTCGAAGGCATTATGCTAAGTGAAGTAAGACAGACAAGAAAAAGATAAACACTATATGATTTCTCCCACCTGTGGAATCTAAAAAAACAAAACAAAAAAAGAATAGATTTTTGGTTTCCAGAGGGTGGGCAAAATTAGTTAACTGTTTTTGGGTTTTTTTTTTTTGTTGGAATCCATCCTTTTATCTGTAATGTTTTGAAAATACCTCCTCTGATTCCATAGCTACCTTTTAGTTTTGTTGACTGTTTCCTTTTCTGTGCAAAAGCTTTTTATGTTGATGAAGTCCCAATACTTCATTTTTTCTTTTGTTTCCCTTGCAAGAAGTTGCTGTGGCTGAGGTAGAAGAGTTTGCTGCCTGTGTTCATTTTTAGGATTTTGATGGATTTCTGTCTCTGGGAAGTATAGACATTTTCACAACGTTTATTCTTCCAATGCATGAGCATGGACGGGTTTTCTACCTCTTTGTGTCTTCCTCAATTTCTTCTGTAAGTGTTCTGTAGGATTCTTTATTTTGCTTATTAGTTGATTTATGTAAATGGTTGCTCCCATGTTGGTGGCATAGATATTTACCATTGTTAAATTTTCTTGTTGAATAGACACTTTGAAGATTATGTAGTGTCTGTCCACATCTCTTACTACAGTCTTTGGCTTAAAATATGATTAGTCTGATATGAGGATTCCTACCCCAGCTTTCTTTTGAGGTATATAGGGGTGATAAATTGTTCTCCACTCCCCTCTTTCAGTCTGGAAGTGTCTTTATAATAAGTCTCTTATACACAGTGTATAGATAGGTCTTGCCCTTTTAGAAAATTTCTTTTCAGTGTACCAGAATTCATTGTTTAAATCTACAACACCCAGGGTTCCATGCAATACGTACCCTTCACAATACCCACCACCAGACTTCCCCAACCTTCCACCCCATGCCCCTTCAAAACCTTCAGGGTGTTTTTCAGAGTCCATACTCTCTCATGGCTCATCTTCCTCTCCAGTTTCCCCCAACTCCCTTCTCCTCTCCATTTCCCCATGTCCTCCATGTTATTTCTTATGCTCCACAAATAAGTGAAACCATATGATAATTGACTCTCTCTGCTTGACTTATTTCACTCAACATAATCTCTTCCAGTCCCGTCCATGTTGCTACAAAAGTTGGGTATTCCTCCTTTCTGGTGGAGGTGTAATACTCCATAGTGTATATGGACCATATCTTCCTTATCCATTCATCTGTTGAAGGGCATCTTGATTCTTTCCACAGTTTGGCGACCATGGCCATTGCTGCTATGAACATTGAGGTGCAGTTGACCCATCATTTCACTACACCTGTATCTTTGGGGTAAATACCCAGGAGTGCAATTGCAGGGTCATAGGGAAGCTCTATTTTTAATTTCTTTTCTTTATTTTAATTTATTTTTTAATTTATTTTTTTTCAATTTATTTATTTTCAGAAAAACAGTATTCATTATTTTTGCACCACACCAGTGCTCCATGCAATCCATGCCCTCTATAGTACCCACCACCTGGTACCCTAACCTCCCACACCCCCGCCACTTCAAACCGCTCAGATTGTTTTTCAGAGTCCATAGTCTCTCATGGTTCATCTCACCTTCCAATTTCCCCCAACTCCCTTCTCCTCTCTAACTCGCCATGTCCTCCATGTTATTTCTTATGCTCCACAAATAAGTGAAACCATATGATAATTGACTCTCTCTACTTGACTTATTTCACTCAGCATAATCTCTTCCAGTCCCGTCCATGTTGCTACAAAAGTTGGGTATTCATTCTTTCTGATGGAGGCATAATACTCCATAGTGTACATGGATCACATTTTCCTTATCCATTCATCCGTTGAAGGGCATCTTGGTTCTTTCCATAGTTTGGCGACCGTGGCCATTGCTGCTCTAAACATTGGGGTACAGATGGCCCTTCTTTTCACTACATCTGTATCTTTGGGGTAAATACCCAGTAGTGCAATGGCAGGGTCATAGGGAAGTTCTATTTTTAATTTCTTAAGAAATCTCCACACTGTTTTCCAAAGTGCTGCACCAACCTGCATTCTCACTAACAGTGTAAGAGGGTTTCCCTTTCTCCACTCCTCTCCAACACAAGTTATTTACTGTCTTGTTAATTTTGGCCATTCCAACTGGTGTAAGGTGGTATCTTAATGTGGTTTTGATTTGAATCTCCCTAATGGCTAGTGATGATTAACGTTTTTTCATGTGTCCGGTAGCCATTGGTATGTCAATATAGGAGAAGTGTTTGTTCAGATCTTCTGCCCATATTTTAAAACTTTTTAAAATTTCTTTTCAGCATAACAGTATTCATTGTTTTTGCACCACAACCAGTATTCCATGCAATACGTGCCCTCCTAATACCCACCACCTGGTTCCCCCAACCTTCCACCCCCCCACCGCTTCAAAACCCTCAGGTTGTTTCTCTTGGTTCACCTCTCCGTCCAATTTCCCTCAACTCCCTTCTCCTCTCCATCTCCCCAGGTCCTCTATGGTATTTGTTATGCTCCACAAGTAAGTGAAACCATAAGATAATTGGCTCTCTCTGCTTGACTTATTTTACTCAGCATAATCTCTTCCAGTCCTGTCCATGTTGCTACAAAAGTTGCGTATTCATCCTTTCTGATGGAGGTTCCCCCAACCTCCCACCCCCCTACCATTTAAAACCCCTCAGATTGTTTTTCAGAGTCCATAGTCTCTCATGGTTCATCTCCCCTTCCAATTTCTCCCAACTCCCTTCTCCTAACTCCCCATGTCCACCATGCTATTTGTTATGCTCCACAAATAAGTGAAACCATATGATAATTGACTCTCTTTGGTTGACTTAATTCACTCAGCATAACCTCTTCCAGTCCTGTCCATGTTGCTACAAAAGTTGGGTATTCATCCTTTCTGATGAAGGCACAATACTCCATAGTGTACATGGACCACATCTTCCTTATCCATTTGTCTGTTGAAGGGCATCTTGGTTCTTTCCACAGTTTGGCGATTGGGGCCATTGCTGCTATGAACACTGGGGTACAGATGGCCTTTCTTTTCACTACATCTGTATCGTTAGGGTAAATACCCAGTAGTGCAATTACAGGGTCATAGGGAAGCTCTATTTTTAATTTCCTGAGGAAACTCCAAAGTGGCTGCACCAACTTGCATTCCCACCAACAGAAACAAAAGCGAAAATGAACTTTTGGGACCTCATCAAGATCAAAACCTTCTGCATAGCAAAGGGAACACTCAACAAAACAGAGAGGCAACCCATGGAATGGGAGAAGATATTTGCAAATGACAGTACAGACAAAAGGTTGATATCCAGAATCTATAAAGAACTTCTCAAACTCAACACACACAAAACAGATAATAATATCAAAAAATGGGCAAGGGGGGGACAAGATGGTGGGGAAGTAGGAGGAGGCGCCCTTTCAACCTGTACCCTAAAGTGAGCTGATTACCTTCCAAAGAACTCCGATCACCCACAAAATCAGCTTGAGATCAGAATTATACACGTCTGGATCTCTACCAGAGCAGAAGATGCCAGTGGGCAGGTAAAGCAGAGTGGAACGTCGGACTGATATGGAAGATAAACAAAAGGGGGAGGGAGCCACCAGAGGTGACCCATTGGAAAGTAATATCCCAATAGGAGAGTGCCCTGAACCTGGGGACCAGCATTAACTCGGGAGTCTGGTAGTAAGAACTCAAAAAGAGCAAAGGATCACTGAGGAGAAATTGCAGGAATCGGGGTGTTAGGGTCAGGGGCTTAAGTCCTCAGACCCAGGACAGCCACCCCTGGCGCAGAGCCAGAGAGAGTGCAGCAGAGAAACCAGGTCTTGGTCCCTGAACCACCAGTGCACCTGAGAGTGCGTGGCGCCCGGCTCCTGGGAGGGGCTGGGAGCCTCGCTAGCCAACAGTCCCCACGCGGAGTGCCCTACCATGCCATCAGAGTCCAAGTCCTGCCCCGCGCCCTCCCCTGAGAGAGGTGCACACAGTCACCAGCCGGGTGCTCTTGGACCGGAAAGACCAGGCACTCCCAGCCCCGGCCAGTGGGAAAATCTCAGTGTGCGATCACTGCTTGGAACTTCTCTGGCAGTCTGGAGCGGCCCAGACATCCTTCGCTGTCGTGGTTTTGGGTATAAGCAAAAAATCCTGAGTCCCCAGGGACCAAGACTGGGAACCTGCTCTGCCAGTGGCCAAGGGGGGATTTATTTGGGCTCTGCAGCCAGACTGAGGCTTCTCTCTGAGAGGGAGGTCAGGGTGCAGTTTGCTTTCCTCTAAACCTACAAAAGCCATCAAAAGCGGTCAAGGCGAGAGAGAAAAACAAAAGTGAACAAATATAAAAACCTCCAGAGAACAAAAGCCTGAAAAAAAACAGTTTCCTCAGAGCCCACCCCCTTGAGGGGGGCGGGAGGACTTAACTCAGAGAACATCATTGACTGAAAATTTACGTGGCAGGCCCCTCCCCCAGAAAACCAACCAGGAAAGAAAAAAAAAAAGATGACAAGAGAACAACCACCACTATTTCATAGGACAATTTTTATTATTAATTCAATCCCACTATTCTGGCACATTTTTTTAATATAGATAATTTTTTATTATTATATAGATAATTTTTAACCTATTTACTGTCACAGTGAGATGTCCAGTACATCAAATTCCATAATAACCTTCTAACCTGAACTTTTTGATACATACACCTGTGCTTTCCTTTTGCATTTCTATTTTTAAAATTTCTTTTTTTAAATTTTAGTTTAGTCTAGTCTAGTTTATTCCTTTTTTTAATTTTTATTTTCTAATATACATATAGAGTTAAACTTCAAAGTAATCCCTTTTCCCCAATCAATGCCACCCCTATAGGTAAACCAATTCCTAATCACCCTTTATCTTAGGAAAGTTGAGTCCTTTAACAAAGATATCAAGATATACCCAAGAAGAATCAAAACAAACTTCCTCACCCACACTGAGAATTTACAACCACTCTCCCATCTTTTTCTTCCACCAGTATTTATGTGTTTTTGTGTTTGTCCTGATAGTATATAAATCTTACATTCGTGGTTCTTTTTGACCAGGTTCTTCCTTTATTTGCATATATACATATATGCAGATATATATTATTTTTTTTCTCTTGTCACATACTTTTATCAGTCTTTTTGTTTGTCTGTGTTTGTTTGTATACTTCATAAATCTTACCTTGGGACCCATTTGGGCTGGACCTTCTCTTTTATCTCACCTTTCGTTCCTGTCTCTCTCCCTTTCTCTTTTTTTTTATTTTCCTTTTCTTTTTCATCTCATTTGGGTGGGGAACCCTGATTGCTCAGAAGCGTTCCAGGGTGCACCTTGGCTGCACCACAGTCAATACATCCAGCTACACCCGTTCAGCCATCTCTCACCAAAATGACTAGGAGGAGGAATGCCCAACAGAAGAAAATACAAAAAATGGGCAGAAGATGTGAACAGACAATTCTCCAATGAAGACATACAAAGGGCTATCAGACACATGATAAAATGTCCATCATCACTAGCCATTAGGGAGATTCAAATTAAAACCACATTGAGATACCACCTGACACCAGTTAGAATGGCCAAAATTATTAAGACAGGAAACAACGTGTGTTGGAGAGGATGTGGAGAAAGGGGAACCCTCTGCCCATTTTTTGACAATGTTATTTCTTCTTTAAAAGTTTGGTAGAATTCCTCGACGAATCTGTTATGTCCTGGGCTCTTGTTTTGGGGGAGGTTTTTGATCACTGCTTCAATCTCATTACTAGTTATTGGTATATTCAGGTTGTCCATTTCTTCCTGCTGCAACTTTGGAAGTTTATAGTTTTCCAGGAATGCATCCATTTCATCTAGGTTGCTTAACTTATTGGCATACACCTGTTTATAATAATTTCTGAGGATTTTTTCTATTTTCTTGGTGTTACTTGTCACCTCCCCCATTTCATTCATATCATTAATTTGAGCCTTCTGTTTTTTCTTTTGGATTAGTTTGGTCAATGCTTTATTGATCTTATTGATCCCTTCAAAAAACCAGCTTCTAGCTTCATTGATGGGTTCTACTGTATCTCTAGTTTCTATCTCATAGATCTCTGCTCTAATCTTGATTATTTCCCTTCTTGTGTGTAGAGTTGGCTTAATTTGCTGTAGATTCTGCAATTCTTTAAAGTGTAGAGACAGCTGGTGTATTCTGGATTTTTCAATTTTGGTGGCAGGGGGAGGCTTGGATGGCTATGTATATTCCCCTTAGGACTGCCTTTGCTGTATCCCATAGGTTTTGGACCAAAGTGTCTTCATTCTCATTGGTTTCCATGAATTGTTTAAGTTCTTCTTTGATCTCCTGTTTGATCCAAACATTCTTAAACAAGGTGGTCTTTGCTTCCAGGTGTTTGAATTCCTTCCAAACTTTTCCTTCAGGTTGAGATCCAGTTTCAAAGCTTTGTGACCTGAGAATATGCAGGGAATAATCTCAATCTTTTTGTATTGGTTGATTCATGATTTGTGACCCAGTATGTAGTCTATTCTGGAGAAGGTTCCATGTGCACCCGGGAAGAATGAGTATTCTCTTGTTTTAGGGTGGAATGTTCTATATATATCTATAAGGACCATGTAGTCCAATGTGTCATTCAATGCTCCTGTTCATTGATTTTCTGCTTGGATGATCTATTACTGAGAGTGGCATGGTAAGATCTCCCACTATTAATGTATTCATAGCAATATGAAATGATTTATCTTGATTAACAGTTTTATCTTGATTTATCTTGATTAACAGTTTTCTTATGTAATTCGCTTCTCTCATATTGGGGGCATAAAGATTTACAATTGTTACATATTCTTGGTGGATAGTCCCTTTCAGAATTATGTAGTGTCCTTCTGTATCTATGACTACAGTCTTTAGTTTAAAATCTAATTTAGCTGATATGAGAATCACTACCTCCCCCTACTTTTGAGGCCCATTGGCATGAAAACATGGAGATCATCCTTTCACTTTCAGTCTGGATATAACCTTTGGTTCAAAATGGGTCTCTTGTAGACAACATATGGATGGGTCCTGTCATTTTATCCAATCTGTAACCATGTGCCATTTTATGGGCACGTTTAGTCCATTCATGTTGAGGGTGATTATTGAGAGATTTATTTTTAATTGAAATCATGTTACCTCTGAAGTCTTTATTTCTATACATTGTCTCCATATATTTCTGTTCAATGATATTCTTGGGTTCTTTCCAGTTTTATGGAATCCCCATTAATATTTCCTGCAGTGCCCGCTTGGTGGTCACATACTCTTTTAAACCTTACTGGTCTTGGAGGCTCTTTATCTCTCCATCCATTTTGAATGTCAGTCTTGCTGGATAACATATTCTTGGATGCATGTTTTTCTCATTTAGTGCCCTAAGTACATGTTGCCAGCCCGTTCTGGCTTGCCAGGTTTCTGTGAACAGGTCTGACATTTTTCTGATAGGCTTTCCTCTGTAAGTAAGGAATCTCTTCCCCCTAGCGACTTCCAAGAGCTCCTGTCTAAAATTATGACTCATAATTTTCAAAATCAGGTGTCTGGATGTCTTTCCAGATTCTTTGATCTTGGGGGGAGACCATTCTGCCTCTAGTACACGAACACTGGTTCCATTCAACAGACTGTGAAATTAATCATGGAGAATTTGTTCAACTCTATCTTCTAGTCTTCTTTCATTCTCCTTCATCTCAGGGATTCCAATAATTCTGACATTGGAATGTTTCATGGCATCATTTATTTTCCTAATTCTGTTTTCATAGCTTCTAAGCTGTTTTTTCCAGGCTTCCTCCTGATCCTTTTTCTCTATCGGTTTGTTCTCCTGATCAATAATTCTCTCTTCTGCCTCAGTTAATCTAGCCTTTAGAGAATTTAGATTAGATTGGAACTCATTGAGAACATTGTGAACATCATCCCTGGTGGCTTTCCCTTCTGCCCTAATCAATTCCATTTTGTCATCAAAGGCTTTCTCCAACCTAGATATTGCCTGGATAATTGTTAGCCTGAATTCCCTTTCTAACATATTGTCTATGTCCATACCCATTAGCTCTCTTGTAGACAGTCCAGTGTCTGAATTTTTCTTCTGTTGGGCATTCCTCCTCCTAGTCATTTTGCTGAGAGATGGCTGAATGAATGTGTAGGTGAATGTATCAACCGTGGTGCAGATAAGGTGCACTCTGGAAAGTTTCTGAGCAATCAACAGTCCCCACCAAAAAGAAATAAAAAAAGAAAGAGAGAGAGAGACAGGAAAAAAAAAATTAAGAGAAAATAAAAGAGAAGGCCCATCCCGAATGGGCCCCAAAGGTAAAATTTATAAACTCTAGAAACAAAAACAGACAAACAAAAAGACTGACAAAAGGAGATGACAAGAAAAAGTAAATAAATAAATAAATAAATAAATAATAAAAATAACCCAGCCAAAATGAACCCCAAGTAAGATTTATATACTACCAGAACCAAAACAAATACACAGAAACACTGAGAGAAGAAAAAGTTGGGAGGGTGGTTATAAATTCTTAGTGTGTGCGAGGAAGGTAATTTTGATTCTTCCTGGATGTATCTTAATATCTTTGTTAAAGTACTCAACTTTCCTGAGATAAAGGGGGATTAAAACTGGTTTATAGGGGCGCGTGGGTGGCTCAGTGGGTTAAAGCCTCTGCCTTTGGCTCAGGTCAGGATCCCAGGGTCCTGGGATTGAGCCCTGCATTTGGCTCTGTACTCAGTGGAGCCAGAATCCTCCTCCTCTCTCTCTCTCTCTCTCTGCCTGCCTCTCTGCCTACTTGTGATCTCTCTGTCAAATAAATAAATGATAATTAAAATAAAAAAGAAGGAGGAGGGACAAGATGGAGGGGAAGTAGGAGGAGGCGCCATTTTAACCTGTCCCCTAAATGAGCTTATCACCTACAAAAGAACTCTGATCACCCATGAAATCAGTCCAAGATTAGAACTGTACACTTCTGGATCTCCACTAGGGCAGAAGATGCCAGTGGGCAGGTAAAGCAGAGTGAGAACATCAGACTGATATTGGAAGATAAACAAAAGGGGGAGGGAGCCACCAGAAGTGACCCATTGGAAAGTAATACCCCAATACAAGACTGCCCTGTGACTGGGGACTAGCATTGACTTGGAGTCTGGTTGAAAGCACTTAAAAGGAGCAAAGGGTCTTGGAGGGAATTTGTGGGAATTGGGGAGGTTAAGGACAGGGGCTTAAGTCCCCGGATCCAGGGTAGCCATCCCTGGCTCTGAGCCAGAGGGAGTGCAGCAAAGAAGCCAGGTCTTCATCCCTGAGCTGCCAGTGCTCCTGAGAGCCTCTGGGTGGCGGCTCCCATGAGGGTGAGAGAGCCTCGCCAGGCAGAAACACAACCTTTGCATTCTCCAAGTGCACACTGAGTGAGTAGAGTCTGAGTCGCGCCCCACACCCTCCCCTGAGAGAGATGCTTGCAGGCGCCAGCAGGCAGAACCACAGACTTTTTTACTTTCCATGTGCACTGCATTACCAGAGTCTGAGTCACAGCCTACACGCCTCCCTGACAGGTGTGTGCAGGCGGCAGCCAGAGCTTTCTCGGACCTGGAGAATCTGAGCACTCCCAGCCTGGGCCAGTGGGAAAAACGCAGTGTGCTATAGCTGTTTGGGACCTCTCTCGTGGTCTGGAGCTGCCCAGAAAGCTGCAGCGTGGTTTTGGGTACAAGCGGGAGTTCCTGTGACCCCAGAGACCATGACTGGGAACCCACTGCCAGTGGCCGAGGGGGAATTTATGTGCTCTGGAGCACTCAAAGGGGAACAGACTGAGGCTTCTCTCTGAGAGGGAGGTCTGGATTAAGTTTGCTTTCCTCTAACCTCCAAAAACCATCAAAAGCTGCCAAGGGGAGAGAAAACAAATGAACAAATAAACAAAAATACTCCAGAGATCAAAAGCTTAAAAAACCGGTTTCCTCAGAGCCCACCCCATTGATGGGGGCAGGAGGACATAACTCTAGAGACATTGCCTGAAAACTCATGCAGCAGGCCCCTCCCCCAGAAAGCCAACCAAAAAAAAAAAAAAAAAAAAAAAAAAGACAAGAAGACAACCACTACTACTTCATAGATACAACATTCATTTTTAGTTCTTTCCCACAATTCTTGTTCATTTTTTATATATATAACTTTTTAACCTATTTACCATCACAGTGAGATGTCCACTACATCAAATTCCGTAATACCCTTTTAACCTGAACTTTTTGATACATATACCTGTGTTTTCCTTTTGCTTTGCTATTTTTAATTTTTTAAATATTATTTTATTTTAGTTTAGTTTAGTTTATTCTTTTTAAAAAAATATTCATAAGGGGGGGACAAGATGATGGGGGGGTAGGAGGAGGCACCTTTTCAGCCGGTACCCCAAAGTGAGCTGATTATCTACCAAAGAACTCCGATCACCCATGAAATCAGCCTGAGATCAGAATTATACACGTCTGGATCTCTACAGGGGCAGAAGACACCAGTGGGTGGGTGAAGCGGAGTGGGAAGGCAGACTGATATCGGAAGATAAGCAAAAGGGGTAGGGAGCCACCAGAGGTGACCAGTTGGAAAGTAATACCCCAATACGAGCGAGAGTGCCCTGCGTCTGGGGACCAGCATTAACTTGGAGACTGGTTGAAAGCACTCCAAAAGAGCAAAGGATCGCAGGTGAAATTGTGGGAATTGGGGCGGCTAGGGACAGGGGCTTAAGTCCCTGGTCCCAGGACAGCCTTCCCGGTGCTGAGGCAGAGAGAGTGTGGCGGAGAAACCAGCTCTTGGTCCCTAAGCCACCAGTGCGCCCGAGAATGCGTGGGTTCTAGCTCCTGTGAGGGGATGGGAGCCACGCCTGTGGGCAGAACACGTGACCCCAGCTACAAAGCCTGAGATACGTGCACACATCCATCATGCTCCCCTGAGTTACAAAGGCCTGACTGGCGCTCTTTGACCCCTGCCAAGTTTTAAAGCCTAAGCCGCGTGCCCCAAACTCTCCCCTGACAGAGGTGCGCAAAAGCCCAGCCTGGTGCCTACGGACCTGCGCCCCGTTCTCAGGGCCTAAGACGTGCGAGCGACCCATAGCCGCCTCTGAAAGAGGTGCGCGCAGGCCGGGCACTCCCAGCCTGGGCCAATGGCAAAATCTCAGTGTGCAATCGCTGCTTGGAACCTCTCTGGTGGTCGGGAGCTCCCAGACAGCTGCCACTGCCTTGGCTTTGGGTACAAGCAAAAGATCCTGTGCCCCCAGGGTCTGCAAAATGGAACCTGCTCTGCCAGTGGCCAAGGGGGAACTTATTTAGGCTCTGCACCCAGACTGAGGCTTCACTCTGAGAGGGAGATCAGGGTGTGGTTTGTTTTCCTCTAAAACTACAAAAACCATCAAAGGCGGTCAAGGTGAGAGAAAAAAAAAAAAAAAGTGAACAAGCATAAAAACCGCCAGAGAACAAAAGCCTGAAAAAAACCAGTTTCCTCAGAGCCCACACCCTTGAGGGGCGTGGGAGGACTTAACTCAGGAAACATCATTGACTGAAAACCCACGTGGCAGGCCTCTCCCCCAGAAAACAAACTGAGAAAAAAAAAAAAAAAAGAGAGAGAGAGAGAAAAAAAAAAAGGACTACAAGAGAACAACCACTACTTCATAGGAAAACTTGTATTGTTCACTCGTTCTCATTATTCTGGTTCATTTTTTTTTTTAACACATAGGTAATTTTTTTAACCTATTTACCATCACAGCGAGCTGTACAGTACATCAAGTTCCATAATACCTTTCTAACCTGAACTATTTGATACATACACCTATGTTTTTCTTTTGCATTTTTATTTTTTGAATTCCTTTTTTAAAATTTTAGTTTAGTTTAGTCTAGTTTATTCCTTTTTATTTTTATCCTCTAATATTCATATAGAGTTAAACTTCAAAGTAATCCCCTTTCCCCAATCAATACTACCCCTATAGGTAAACCAATTTTTAATCCCCTTTATCTTAGGAAAGTTGAGTCCTTTAACAAAGATATCAAGATACATCCAGGAAGAATCAAAACAATCTTCCTCGCACACACTGAGAATTTATAAGAACTCTCACATCTTCTTCCACCAGTGTTTCTGTGTTTTTTGTGTTTCTCCTGATAGCATATAAATTTTACACTTGGGGTTCTTTTTGATGAGGTTCTTCCTTTATTTGCATATAATATACTTGTCATATACTTGTGTCAGTCTTTTTATCTCTTTTTGTTTGTCTACTTCATAAATCTTACCTTGGGACCCATCTGGGCTGAACCTTCTTTTTCATCTTCCCTTTCTTTCATGTCTCTCTTTCTTTTTTTTTTCTTCTTTTCTTTGTCTCTCGTTTGGGTGGGGAATCCTGATTGCTCAGAAGTGTTCCAGGGTGCACCTTGACTGCACCACAGTTGATACATCCAGCTACATCTGTTCAGTCTTCTCCCACCAAAATGACTAGGAGGAGGAATGCCCAACAGAAGAAAAATACAGAGGATGGACCTTCTGCAACAGAGCTAACGGCTATCAACATAGACAATATGTAGGAAAGAGAATTCAGGCTAACAATTATCCAGGCAATAGCTAGGTTGGAGAAAGCCATGGATGACCAAACAGAATTGATTAGGGCCGAACTGAAAGCGACCAGACAGGATGTTCACAATGTTAGGGCGGAGCTTAAAGCTATCAGGGAGGAGGTTGACAATGCTTTCCATGAATTCCAGTCTAATCTAAACTCTCTCAAAGCTAGGGTAACTGAGACAGAAAATAGAATTAGTGATCTGGAAGACAAACAGATAGAGAGAAAGGATCAGGAGGAAGCCTGGAACAAACAGCTTAAAAACCGCGAAAACAGAATCAGGGAAATAAATGATGCCATGAAGCGTTCCAACGTCAGAATTAATGGAATCCCTGAGGGGGAGGAAAAAGAAAGAAGTCTCGAAGAATTAGTGGAACAAGTCCTTCATGGAAATTTTCCCACTCTCGCGAATGGAACCAGCATTCATGTACTAGAGGCTGAAGGTCTCCACCCAAGATTATATATTCCAAAAAAACATCACGACACCTGATAGTCAAATTGAGGAATTATAATTGTAGGTATAATCTCTTGAAAGCCGCCAGGGCAAAGAGGCTCCTTACCAACAGAGGGAAGCCCATCAGAATAACGTCAGACCTGTCCACAGAGACCTGGCAAGCCAGAAGAGGCTGGCAAGATATATCCAGGGCAATAAATGAGAAGAACATGCAGCCAAGAATACTTTATCCAGCAAGACTGACATTCAAAATGGATGGAGAGATAAAGAGTATTCAAGACCTGCAAGGCTTAAAAGACTATGCAACCACCAAGCCGACACTGCAGGAAATATTAAGGGGGGGTTCTATAAAAGAGGAAAAATCCCAAGAATAGCATTGAACAGAAATATAGAGACAGTCTATGGAAAGAAAGACTTCAAAGGTAACTCGATGTCAATAAAAACGTATCTATTAATAATCACTCTCAATGTGAATGGCCTAAATGCACCCATAAAACGGCACAGGGTTGCAGATTGGATAAAACGACAGGACCCATCCATATGTTCTCTACAAGAGACCCATTTTGAACCTAAAGATACACGCAGACTGAAAGTGAAGGGGTGGAGAAGCATCTTTCATGCCAATGGGACTCAAAAGAAGGCTGGGGTAGCGATTCTCATATCAGATAAATTAGACTTCAAACTAAAGACTGTAGTCAGAGATACAGAAGGACACTACATAATCCTTAAAGGGACTATCCACCAAGATGATCTAACAATTGTAAATATCTATGCTCCCAATATGGGAGCAGCAAATTACTTAAGAAAACTGTTAATCAAGATAAAGAGACATATTGATATGAATACACTAATTGTAGGAGATCTAACACGCCTCTCTCAGAATTAGACAGATCATCGTAGCAGAAATCAATAAGAAACAAGAGCATTGAATGACACATTGGACCAGATGAACCACATAGATATATACAGAACATTCCACCCTAAAACAACAGAATACTCATTCTTCTCAAGTGCACATGGAACATTCTCCAGAATAGACCACATACTGGGTCACAAATCAGGACTCAATCGATACAAAAGACTGAGATTATTCCCTGCATATTCTCAGATCACAATGCTTTGAAACTGGAGCTCAATCACAAGGAAAAGTTCAGAAGGAACTCAAACACCAGGAAGCTAAAGACCACCTTGCTTAAGAATGCTTGGATCAACCAGGAGATCAAAGAAGAACTGAAACAATTCATGGAAACCAATGAGAATGAAGACACTTTGGTCCAAATCCTATGGGATACAGCAAAGGCGGTCCTAAGGGGAAAATCCATAGCCATCCAAGCCTCCCTCAAAAAAACTGAAAAATCCAGAACACAGCAGCTGCCTCTACACCTTAAAGAACTGGAGAATCAACAACAAATTAAACCAACTCCACACATAAGAAGGGAAATCATAAAGATTAGAGCTGAGATCAATGAGGTAGAAACCAGAGATACAGTAGAACGTATCAATGAAAGTAGAAGCTGGTTTTTTAAAAGAATCAATAAGATTGATAAACGATTGGCCACACTAATCCAAAAGAAAAGAGAGAAAGCCCAAATTCATAAAATTATGAATGAAAAGGGAGCGATCACAATGAACACCGAGGAAGTAGAAACAATCATCAGAAGTTATTATCAACAGCTACATGCCAATAAGCTTAGAAACCTAGATGAAATGGATGCATTCCTGGAAAACTATGAACTCCCAAAACTGAACCAGGAAGAAATCGACAACCTGTATAGACCGATATCTAATAACGAGATTGAATCAGTGATCAAAAACCTCCCAAAAAACAAGAGCCCAGGACCTGACGGATTCCATGGGGAATTCTACCAAACCTTCAAAAAACACCTATTTTCCTGAAGCTGTTTCAAAAAATTGAAGCAGAAGGAAAACTTCCAGACTCTTTCTATGAAGCCAGTATTACCCTGATCCCCAAACCAGGCAAAGACCCTACCAAAAAGGAGAATTTTAGACCAATATCACTGATGAATATGGATGCTAAGATTCTCAACAAGACCCTAGCCAACAGGATCCAACAGCACTTTAAAAAGATTATCCACCATGATCAGGTGGGATTCATCCCTGGGCTACAAGGATGGTTCAACATTCGCAAATCAATCAATGTGATACAACAAATTAATATGAGAAGAGAGAAGAACCACATGGGCCTCTCAATTGATGCAGAAAAAGCATTTGACAAAATCCAACATCCATTCCTGATTAAAACGCTTCATAGTATAGCGATAGAGGGAACATTCCTGAACCTCATCAAATCTATCTATGAAAGACCCACAGCAAATATCGTCCTCAATGAGAAAAAGCTTGCAGCCTTCCCATTGAGATCAGGAACAAGACAAGGATGCCCCCTTTCACCACTCTTGTTCAACATAGTATTAGAAGTCCTAGCATCAGCAATCAGACAACAAAGGGAAATAAAAGGTATCCAAATTGGTAATGAAGAAGTCAAGCTCTCTCTCTTCGCAGATGACGTGATTCTTTATATGGAAAACCCAAAAGACCCCACCCCAAACTACTAGAACTCATACAGCAATTCAGCAACGTGCCAGGATACAAAGTCAATGTGCAGAAATCAGTGGCTTTCTTATGCACTAATAATTAAAATACAGAAAGGGAAATTAGAGAATCGATTCCATTTACTATAGCACCAAGAACCATAAGATACCTGGGAATAAACCTAACCAAAGAGGTAAAGGATCTGTACTCGAGGAACTACAGAACACTCAGGAAAGAAATTGAAGAAGACACAAAAAGATGGAAGACCATTCCATGCTATTGGATTGGAAGAATATACATTGTTAAAATGTCTATACTGCCTAGAGCAATCTATACTTTTAATGGCATTCCGATTAAAATTCCCCTGGTATTCTTCAAAGAGCTGGAGCAAATAATCCTAAAATTTGTATGGAATCAGAAGAGACAGTGAATCGCTAAGGAAATGTTGAAAAACAAAAATAAAGCTGGGGGCATCACATTACCTGATTTCAAGCTTTATTACAAAGCTGTGATCACCAAGACAGCATGGTACTGGCATAAATACAAACACATATAGCAGTGGAAAAGAGTAGAGATTCCAGATATGGATCCTCAACTCTATGGTTAATTAATCTTCGACAAAACAGGAAAAAATATACAGTGGAAAAAAGAGTCTCTGCAATAAATGGTGCTGGGAAAACTGGACAGCTATATGTAGAAGAATGAAACTCGACCATTCTCTTACACCGTACACAAAGATAAACTCAAAATGGATAAAAGACCTCAACGTGAGACAGGAATCCATCAGAATCCTAGAGGAGAACATAGGCAGTAATCTCTTCGATATCAGCCACAGCAACTTCATTCAAGATATGTCTCCAAAGGCAAAGTAAACTAAAGCGAAAATAAACTTTTAGGACTTCATCAAAATCAAAAGCTTCTGCACAGCAAAGGAAACAGTCAAGAAAACAAAGAGGCAACCCACAGAATGGGAGAAGATATTTGCAAATGACAGTACAGACAAAAGGTTGATATCCAGGATCTATAATGAACTCCTCAAACTCAACACGCACGAAACAGACAAACACATCAAAAAATGGGCAGAAGATATGAACAGACACTCCTCCAATGAAGGCATACAAATGGCTATCAGACACATGAAAAAATGTTCATCATCACTAGCCCTCAGGGAGATTCAAATTAAAACCACATTGAGATATCACCTTACACCAGTTAGAATGGCCAAAATTAACAAAGCAGGAAACAACATGTGTTGGTGAGGATGTGGAAAAAGGGAAACCCTCTTCCACTGTTGGTGGGAATGCAAGTTGGCGCAGCCTCTTTGGAGAACAGTGTGGAGATTCCTCAAGAAATTAAAAATAGAACTTTCCTACGACCCTGGCATTGCACTCCTGGGTATTTACCCCAAATATACAGATGTCATGAAAAGAAGGGCCATCTGTACCCCAATGTTTAGAGCAGCAATGACCACGGTCGCCAAACTCTGGAAAGAACCAAGATGCCCTTCAATGGACGAATGGAAAAGGAAGATGTGGTCCATATACACTATTGAGTATTATGCCTCCATCAGAAAGGATGAATACCCAACTTTTATAGCAACATGGAGAGGACTGGAAGAGATTATGCTGAGTGAAATCAGTCAAGCAGAGAGAGTCAATTATCATATGGTTTCACTTATTTGTGGAGCATAACAAATATCATGGAGGACAAGGGGTCTTAGAGAGGAGAAGGGAGTTGGGGTAAATTGGAAGGGGAGGTGAATCATGAGAGATTATGGACTCCGAAAAACAATCTGAGGGGTTTGAAGTGGCGGGGGTGTGGGAGGTTGGGGTACCAGGTGGTGGGCATTATAGAGGGCACGGCTTGCATGGAGCACTGGGTGTGGTGAAAAAATAATGAATACTGTTTTTCTGAAAATAAATAAATTGTAAAAAATAAAAAAAAAATCATATAGAGTTAAGCTTCTAAATAATCCCCTTTCCCCAGTCAATGCTACCCCTATAGGTAAACCAGTTTTTAATCCCCATTTATCTTAGGAATGTTGAATCCTTTAACAAAGATATCAAGATACATCCAGGAAGAATCAAAATAAACTTCCTTGCCTACACTGAGAACTTATAACCACTCTCCCATATTTTTCTTTCATCAGTGTTTCTGTCTATTTGTTTTTGTCCTGTTAGTATATAAATCTTATACTTGGGGTTCTTTTTGACGAGGTTCTTTTTGTTTTGTTTCATTTTTATATATTTATTTTTTTTTCTTGTCCTCTCCTTTTGTCAGTCTTTTTGTTTGTCTGTTTTTGTTTGTACACTTCATAAATCTTACTTTGGGGCCCATTTGGGCTGGGCCTTCTCATTATTTTCTCGTTCTTCCTTTTGTCCTCTCTCTTTCTCTCTTTTTTCTCCTTTTTTCTTTATGTTGGGTGGGGACTCTGGATTACTCAGAAACATTCCAGGGTTCACCTTGCCTGCACTATGGTCAATACATTCAGATACACATCTGTTCAGCCATATCTCACCAAAATGACTGGGAGGAGGAATGCCCAACAGAGGAAAAATTCAGACACTGGGCTCTCTACAAGAGAGCTAATGGGTATGGACATAGACAATATGTTAGAAAGGGAATTCAGGCTAACAATTATCCAGGCAATATCTCAGTTGGAGAAAGCCTTTGATGACAAAATGGAATTGATTAGGGCAGAAGGGAAAGCCACCAGGGATGATGTTCACAATGTTCTCAATGAGTTCCAATCTAATATAAATTCTCTAAAGGCTAGAGTAACTGAGGCAGAAGATAGAATTATTGATCTGGAGGACAAACAGATAAAGAAAAAGGATCAGGAGGAAGCCTGGAACAAACAACTTAGAAGCCATGAAAATAGAATTAGGGAAATAAATGATGCCATGAAACATTCCAATGTCAGAATTATTGGAATCCCTGAGAGGGAGGAGAATGAAAGAAGACTAGAAGATATAGTTGAACAAATTCTCCATGAAAATTTTCCCAATCTCATGAATGGAACCAGTGTTTGTGTACTAGAGGCAGAATGGTCTCCCCCCAAGATCACAGAATCTGGAAAGAAGTTCAGACACCTGATTGTGAAAATGATAAGTCATAATTTTAGACAGGAGCTCTTGAAAGCAGCTAGGACAAAGAAATTCCTTACATATAGTGGAAAGCCCATCAGCGTGGCTCAGTGGGTTAAGCCGCTGCCTTCAGCTCAGGTCATGATCTCAGGGTCCTGGGATCGAGTCCCGTGTTGGGCTCTCTGCTCGGCGGGGAGCCTGCTTCCTCCACTCTCTCTCTGCCTGCCTCTCTGCCTGCTTGTGGTCTCTCTCTGTCAAATAAATAAATAACATCTTAAAAAAAAAAAAAAAGAATAATGTCAGTCCTGTCCACAGAAATCTAGAAAACCAAAAAGGGCTGGCAAGACATATTCAGGGCACTAAATTGAAGAACATGCAGCCATAAATACTTTATCCAGGATGACTGACATTCAAAATAGATGGAGAGATAAAGAGTTTCCAAGACTGGCAAGGTTTAAAAGAGTAGGTGACCACCAAGCCAACACTGCAGGAAATATTAAGGGGGAGGGTTGTATAAGAGAGGAAAAATCCTAACAATATCATTGAACAGAAATATATGGAAACAATCTATAGAAACAAAGACTTCACAGGTAACACGATGTCAATAAAAACTTATCTCTCAATAATCACTCTCAATCTGAATGGCCTAAATGCGCCCATAATATGACACAGGGTTGCAGATTGGATAAAATGACAGGACCCATCCATATGTTATCTACAAGAGACCCATTTTGAACCTAAGGATACACCGAGACTGAATGTGAAGGCATGGAGATGCATCTTTCATGTCAGTGGGCCTGAAAAGAAGTCAGAGGTAGCGATTCTCATATCAGCTAAATTAGATTTTAAACTAAAGACTGTAGTCAGAGATACAGAAGGACACTACATAATTCTTTTGTTTAAGATTTTATATATTTACTTGACAGAGAGAGATCATAGGTAGGCAGAGAGGCAGACAAAGAGAGAGGAGAAAGCAGGCTCCCTGCTGAGCAGAGACCCCGATGCAGGGCTCAATTCCAGGACCCTGGGATTATGACCTGAGCCAAAGGCAGAGGCTTTAATCCACTGAGCCACCCAGGCGCCCCAACACTACATAATTCTTAAAGGAACTATCCACCAGGAAGATCTAACAATCGTAAATATTTATGCCCCCAATATGGGTGAAGCCAATTACATAAGACAACTGTAAATCAAGATAAAGAGTCGTATTGATATGAAAACATTAATAGTAGGAAATCTCACCACGCCACTCTCAGTAATAGATCATCCAAGCAGAAAATCCATAAAGAAAAAAGAGCATAGAATGACACATTGGACCAGATGGACCTCATAGACATATACAGAACACTCCACCCTAAAACAACAGAAAAATCATTCTTCTCAAGTTCACACGGAACCTTCTCCAGAATAGACCACATACTGGGTCACAAATCATGGCTCAACTGATACCAAAAGATTGAGATTATTCCCTGCATATTCTCAGATCACAATCCTTTGAAACTGGAGCTCAACCTGAAGGAAAAGATTGGAAGGAACTCAAACACCTGAAAGCTAAAGACCACCTTCCTTAGGAATTCTTGGATCAACTAGGAGGTCAAAGACGAACTCAAACAATTCATGGAAACCAATGAGAATGAAGACAGTTCAGTCCAAAACCTATGGGGTACAGCAAAGCCGTTCCTAAGGGGGAAATACATAGCTATCCAAGCCTCCCTCAAAAAAATTGAAAAATCCAGAATACACCAGCTGTCTCTACACCTTAAGGAACTGGAGAATCAACAACAAATTAAGCCAACTCCACACACAAGAAGGGAAATAATCAAGATTAAAGCAGAGATAAATGATAGAAGGAAGAGCTACAGTAGAATGTGTCAATGAAACTAGAAGCTGGTTTTTTAGAGAATCAATAAGATCAATAAACCATTGGCCAAACAAATCAAAAAGAAAATAGAGAAGGCCCAAGTTAATAATATTATGAATGAAATGGGGGTATCACAACTAACACCAAGGAAGTAGAATCAATCATCAGAAGTTATTATCAACAGTTATATGCCAATAAGTTAAACAACCTAGGTGAAATGGATGCAGTCTTGGAAAACTATAAACTTCCAAAATTGAGCCAGGAATAGATTGACAACCTGAATGGACTAATATCTAGTAATGAGATTGAAGCAGTGATCAAAAACCTCCCCAAAAACAAGAGCCCAGTACTTGATGGATTCCCTAGGGAATTCTACCAAACGTTCAAGGAAGAAATAACACCTATTCTCCTGAAGCTGTTTCAAAAAATTGAAGCATCAAGAAAACTTCCAGACTCTTTTTATAAAACCAGCATTACCCTGATCCCAAAGCAGGCAAAAACCCCACCAAAAAGGAGAATTTCAGACCAATATCCCCGATGAATATGAATCCTAAGATTCTCAACAAGATCCTAGCTAATAGGATCCAACAGCACATTAAAAAGATTATCCACCATGACCAGATGGGATTCATCCCTGGCTGCAAGGATGGTCCAACATTCACAAATCAATCAATGTGATAGAACATATCAGTAAGAGAAGAAAGAAGAACCACATGGTCCTCTCAATTGAGGCATAAAAAGCATTTGACAAAATCCAGCATCCGTTCCTGATCAGAATGCTTCAAAGTATAGGGATAGAGGGAACATTCCTGAACTTCATAAAATCTATCTATGAAAGACCCACAGCAAATATCATCTTCAATGGGAAAAAGCTCACAGCCTTCCCATTGGGATGAGGGACACAACAAGATGCCAACTCTCACCACTCTTGTTCAACATAGTATTAGAAGTCCTAGAAACAGCACTCAGACCACAAAGAGAAATAACATTATCCAAATTGGCAATGAAGAAGTCAAACTCTCTCTCTTCACAGATGACATGATTCTTTATATGGAAAACCCAAAAGACCCCACCCCAAACTACTAGAACTCATACAGCAATCCAGTAACATGGCAGGATACAAAGTCAATGTACAGAAATCAGTGGCTTTCTTATACATTAACAATGAAAATACAGAAAGGGAAATTAGAGAATTGATTCCATTTATTATAGCACCAAGAACCATAAGATACCTGGGAATAAACCTAACCAAAGAAGTAAAGGATCTGTACTCAAGCAACTACAGAACACTCAGGAAAGAAATTGAAGAAGACACAAAAAGATGGAAGACCATTCCATGCTCTTGGATCGGAAGAATAAACATTGTTAAAATGTCTCTACTGCCGAGAGAAATCTGTACTTTAAATGCCATTCCAATCAAAATTCCACCAGTATTCTTCAAAGAGCTGGAGCAAATAATCCAAAAATTTGTATGGAATCAGAGACCCCGAATCGCTAAGGAAATGTAAAACAAAAATAAAACTGGCATCATCATGTTACCTGATTTCAAGTTTTACTACAAAGCTGTGATCGCCAAGACAGCATGGTACTGGCATAAAAACAGACACATAGACCAGTGGAACAGAATAGAGAGCCCAGATATGGATCCTCAACATGGTCAAAGAATCTTTGACCAATCAGGAAAAAATATCCAGTGGAAAAAAGACAGTCTCTTCAATAAATGGGGCTGGGAAAACTGGACAGCTATATGTAGAAGAATGAAACTCGACCATTCTCTTACACCGTATACAAAGATAAACTCAAAATGGATAAAAGATCTCAATATGAGACAGGAATCCATCAGAGTCCTAGAGGAGAACAAAGGCAGTAATCTCTTCGATATCAGCCACAGCAACTTCTTTCAAGATACGTCTCCAAAGGCAGAGGAAACTAAAGCGAAAATAAACTTTTGGGACTTCATCAAAATCAAAAGCTTCTGCACAGCAAAGGAAACAGTCAAGAAAACAAAGAGGCAACCCACGGAATGGGCGAAGATATTCGCAAATGACAGTACAGACAAAAGGTTGATATCCAGGATCTATAATGAATTCCTCAAACTCAACACACACAAAACGGATAATCATGTTAAAAAATGGATTGAAGACGTGAAGTGCGTTAGGGGAAATTGAAGAGGGAGATGAACCATGAGATACTCTGGACTCTGAGAAAGAAACTGAGGGTTTTGGAGGGGAGGCGAGTGGGGCGGTTGGGTGAGCCTGATAGTGGGTATTAAGGAGGGCATGTATTGTATGGAGCACTGGGTGTGGTGTATGAATAATGAATTCTGGAACACTGAAAAGAAATAAAAAAATAAAATTAAAAAAAATGGGCAGAAGAAATGAACAGACACTTCTCCAATGAAAACATGCAAATGGCTATGAGACATATCAAAAATGTTCAGCATCACTAGCCAATAGGGAGATTAAAGTCAAAACCACATTGAGATACCACCTTACACCAGTTAGAATGGCCAAAATTAGCAAGACAGGAAACGTGTGTTGGAGAGGATGTGGAGAAAGGGGAACCCTCTTACACTTATGGTGGGAATGCAAGTTGGTGCAGCCCATTTGGAGTACAGTGTGGAGCTTCCTTAAGAATTTAAGAATAGAGTTCCTCTATGACCCTGCAATTTCACTAATGGGTATTTACCCCAAAGATACAGATGTAGTGAAAAGATGGGCCATCTGTACCCCAATGTTCATAGCAGCAATAACCACAGTCGCCAAACTGTGGAAAGAACCAAGATGCCCTTCAACAGATAAATGGATAAGGAAGATATGGTCCATGTACACTATGGAGTATTATGCCTCCATCAGAAAGGATGAACACCCAACTTTTATATCAACATGGACAGGACTAGAAGAGATTACGTTGAGTGAAATAAGTCAAGTAGAGAGAGTCAATTATCATATAGTTTCACTTATTTGTGGAGCATAACAAATAACATGGAGGGCATGGGGAGATGGAGAGGAGAAGGGAGTTGGGGGAAATTGGAAGGTGAGATGAACCATGAAAGACTATGGACCCTGAAAAACAATATGAGGGTTTTGAAGGTGTCAGGGGTGGGAGGTTGGGGGAGTCTGATTGTGGGTATTATGGAGGGCACATATTGCATGGAGCACTGGGTGTAGTGTATAAACAATTCTGTTACACTGAAAACAAATTAATAAAAGACATGGAAAAACAAAACAAAGCAAAAAGCCTGGCTTACATATAGGGGTAACAATGATTCCGGAAAGCGATTACCTTGAATCTTATCTCTATACGAATATTAAAAAAAAATTAAATTAAATTAAAAAGTTAAAAAATAGAAAAACAAAACAAAAACAGAGGTATATGTATCAAAAAATCTCGGGTTAAAAGTTATTTTGGAATTTGGTGTACTGAACATCTCATTGTGATGGTAAATAGGTTAAAATTTTCTATTAAAACTGAAAAGAATGAGAATAGTCCAAATGAGTTAAAAATAAAAATGTATCTATGAAGTAGTGGTGGTTGTCCTCTTGTTTTGTTTTGTTTTGTTTTGTTTTGTTTTGTTTTTTGGCTGGCTTTCTGGGAGAGGCCAAGGGTGGTCAGAATCTCCCAGTCCTACAGAGCACCAGCTAGCGCCTGCATGGACTTTCTCAGGGGAGGTTGTCGAGCATGACTCAGACCCTTGTCATGCTTTGCAGGTGCGGGTGCAACCACAAAAGGCTGTGGTTCTAGAGAGCGCTGGCTGTTGTCCACACCAGATTCCCTCATGGGCATCACCATGCTGATGCTCTCAGGCACACTGGTGGCTCAAGGACCAAGACCGGGCTTCTTCGCTGCACTCTCTGGTTGCGCACCAGCTTTGGCCATCCTGGGTCCATGGGCTTAAGTCCCTGTTCCTAACAGGCCAATTCCATCAATTTCCCCCTAAGATCTTTTGCTCTTTTTGAGTGCTTTCAACCAGACTACAAGTTAATGCTGGTCCCCAATCACAGGGCACTCTTGGATTGGGGTATGACTTTCCAATGGGTTACTTCTGGTGGCTCCCTCCACCTTTTGTTTATCTTCTGATATCAGTCTGATGTTCCCACTCCACTTTACCTGCCCACTGGAGTCTTCTTCCCCCATAGAAATCCAGAAGTGTATAATTCTAATCTCTGGCTGATTTCATGGGTAATCAGAGTTCTTTGGTAGGTAATCAGCTCACTTTATGGGACTGGTTGAAACAGACCCTTCTAATTCTCCTCCATCTTTTCTCCTCCTTGGGTTTTGCCTTTTTTTTTTTTTTTCCAATCTGATTCCCTGTATCTTTTGAGTGGTGAATTTTTCCCATTTACATTCAGAATAATTATGGAAATATACAAATTTAGTTCCATTGTATTGCCTTAATGTCTTTGTTTCTGTTGATTTTCTCCATTTCTTTCTAGACTATGTTACTTTTGGGGGTTTCTCTTCACTTACAGTATCCCCCTTATTTCTTTCAGAGCTGGCTTGGTAGTCACATATTCTTTCAGTTTCAGTCTGTCCTGGAAGCTCTTTAACTCTTCTTCCATTCTGAATGACAGTATTGATGAATGAAGTATTCTTAGCTGCATGTTTTTCTCATAATACCCTAAATATGTCTTGCTGGCCCTTTCTAGCTTGTCAGGTTTCTGTGATTAGGTCTGATGTTATTCTGATATTTCTTCCATATGTGGGGAACCTCCTCTCTCTAGCTGCTCTCAGGATAGCTGCTTTGGGTGTACGGTTTGCAAGTTTCACTATTAAATGTTGGAATGTTGATCTACTTTTTATTGATTTTTGGAGAGGTCCTCCCTGCCTCTTGGACATGAATGCTTGTTTCCTTCCCCAGATTAGGGAAGTTCTCAATTATGATTTTCTCAAGTATACCTTCTGGCACTTGCTCTCTTTCTCCACTCCCTCAGGCACACTAATAATTCTGACATTGTTTTATTTTATGGTATCATTAATTGCTGGAATCCTTTCTTCATGGGCTATTGTCTTTCTCCCTTTTCCTCAACTTCCTTCCTTTCCATCAGCCTGTCCTCTAGACCACTTTTTTTTTCTCTTCTGCCTCATTGACCCTAGCTGTTAGAGTATCCAATTTAGGCTGCATCTCATTCATATTATTTTTAAGTTCAGCCTGATTAGATCTCATTTCCCACCTTAGAGATTCTGTATTGTCATTTATGCTTATTTCAAGCCTAGGTATTAACTTTATAATTGCTATCCTGAATTCCACCTCTGATACCTTACTTATATCCATATCAATTAGCTCTGTGGCAGAGAATATTGCCTCTGTTTTTCTCCTGTGAATTCCTCTTTCTAATCATTTTACCCAGATAAGGATGGGTGAGTGAATGAACAGAGTCCACAATATCAATCGTGACTGAAGCAAAATATACCCTAGAAAAATCCAAAGTGATTGGAAGCCACCATAGAAAAGGAAACAAAACCAAAATGAAACAAAGAAATCTTTAAAAAGGGGAGAAGAGAGACTATAATGTTGTGGGAGTGACAAAGGATTGTGATCCTTTCATTACTGATTGAATTTTGATCTCTGTATGAGAAGACAATATATCTTAAATTTGAAAAAAGCTATATATATATATATATATAATGAATTGTATATAATTGGATAGAGTGACAAAAGGAGTAAAATGAAGCTTATATCTCTGTAAAAGGTAGACATAAAATATAAAAGTTAGAAGGTGACTTAAACAAATAAATTGGTAAAATAATAATCTTGTTGAAATGGAAAAAAAAAGTAAAAACAAAGGAATGGAAAATTTTAGACTGAAAGATTTTGAGTCATGAGGAAACACCTGGAGCTCAATATACTATTTACACCAGGTGCTGGAGTTTCACAGTCTTGTGGAATCCATAAGCTTGTGGTCCACCTGTTTTTCTAGTCTCTCTTCTGGGAGAGGGGCCTGATGTGCTGCTTCTCAGGTGTATTTTCCTGGGTGGGGTTGTCCCTCCCTTGTCAAAAGGATGGGCTCATTGGAAACTGACACGTTTGTTCCCTGGATATTTTGTATGCCTCCTCAGAGAATCAGAGAAAAATTGCCAAGCCTGGATCTTTGGCCCAGAGCTGAGAGATTGAGGTCCCCCCTCTTCAATAAAACCTCTGGGACAAACTGCTTTTCAACTGTTTGAAACAGTTTTTAACTATTTAACTATTTGAACTGTGTTCCAAACTCAGCTGACTTTTGGGGTGTGAGCCCACTGCAGTCCTCCTGGGGCCAGTCCTGGGGTCCTGCAAGTGTCATTGCCTTTTGTGTCCTTTCAACTGCAGATGGTTGTAGGGTCGTGCATTCACCCTGCTCCACAGCTCCCTGTTCATGGCTGGGTGCCACCCTACTGTCCTTTTCTGAGAGTTGTTACCTGGTCTTGGGTGCAGTCATTTTGCCACTCCAAGGGGATGGTAAATTGTGCACATATTCCAGTCCTTTTCAGTGTGCCCAGGTAGAGTCACCACCCAACCATCCTGGCTTGCACTTTACAGTGACCCAAGCTGAGAGTCCCTTGTGGCCTGGCTGATCATCACCAGTTTCACCACTCCACTTCTTGGGCATTCTATCAGATCAGTCAACCCTGTTCTTTCTGTCTCCTGTGACATTAGACCAGAGTGATTCACCTATAATTCTGTCCTTTTCATCCTCTGAGCTCATTTCTGAAAGGGACTTATCTTAAGCAGTTTTCTAAGGGTTCCAATTTTGTGCTCCAATGTTACATCACTTTCTAGTAGCCAGCTTATGGAAGTTCCCTGTACCCTCCCTTTGTCTTCTGATATCTCTCTGCAGATTCATGACTCTGTACCTCCTAGCCTGCAAAAAGTGGTCGCTTTCTACTCATAGAGTTCCAGATATATTTTCCCATGTCTCAGGCTGAATTCAGGGGTATTCAGAATGCTTTGATAGATATCCATCTAATTTCAAGGGACTGGATGAAACAAAGTCCCCTACTCTTTCTCCATCTCACCTTACCTCTCTATACCAGCTCTTCTTTATCCATTCATTAATGAATGGACTTTTGGGCTCTCTTCATGGTTTGGCTATTATTGATAATGCTGCTATAAACATGGGGTGCAAGTATCCTTTCAAATCAGTATTTCTGTATCCTTTGGGTAAATATCTAGTAGTGCAATTGCTGGATTGTAGGGTAGTTCTATTTTTAACTTGTTGAGGAATCTCCAAACTTTTCAAGAGTAATTGCTCCAGTTTGCATTCCCATCAACAGTGAAAGAGGGTTCCCCTTTCTCCATATCTTCACCAACACCTGTTGTTTATTGTATAGTTAATTTTAGCCATTTGAAAGTTGTGAGGTGGTATCTCATCATGGTTTTGATTTATATTTCCCTAATGATGAGTGATGTTGAACATCTTTCCATGTATCTGTTAGCCTTCTGGATGTCTTCTTTGGAAAAATGTCTATTCATGACTTCTGTCCATTTATTAACTGGATTATTTGTTTTTTTGGAAAGTTGAGTTGGATAAGTTCATTATAGAACTTATCATAACTAATAACTAACTAATAGTTATTAATGATAACTAATCCCTTATCATATGTCATTTGCAAATATGTTCTCCTATTCCATAGTTTGCCTTTTGGTTTTGTTTATTGTTTCCTTCACTATGCAGAAGCTTTTAGTCTTGAAGTCTCAATAGTTTATATTTACTTTTGTTTACCTTGCCACCAACATTTCTAAAAGTTGTTGCTATGGCAGAGGTCTATGAAGATTCTCCCTGTGTTCTCCTCTAGGATTTTGATGGTTTCCTGTCTCACATTAGCTCTTTCATCCATTTTGAGTGTGTGTGTGTGTGTGTGTGTGTGTGTGTGTGTGTGATGTAAGAAATTGGCCCACTTTCATTCTTCTGCATGTAGCTGTCCAGTTTTCTCAACACTGTTTGTTGAAGAGATGGTCCCTTTTTCCATTGGGTGTTCTTTCCTGCTGCATGAAAGATTAGTTGACCATATAGTCGTGGGTCCATTTCTGGGTTCTTTTTCCTGTTCCATTGATCTATGTGTCTGTTTTGGTGCCAATATCATAATGTCTTTTTGATTACAGTTTTGTAAATATAGATTGAAACCTGGAATTGTAATGTCTTCAGTTTTGTTTTTCTTTTACAGGAAATGCTTTGGCGATTTGGGGTCTTTTCTGGTTCCATAAAAGTTTTAGGATTATTTGTTCTTCTTCTGTGAAAAATGCTGATGGTATTTTAGTAAAAATTGTATTAAACAGATAGAATACTTTAGATAATAAAGACATTTTACACAATGTTTCTTCTTCCAATTCATGAGCATGGAATGCTTTTCCATTTCATTGTATCCTCTTCAATTTCTTTCATAAGCATTCTATCTTTTTCAGGACAGAGATCTTTTGCCTCTTTATTTAGGCTTGTTCCTAGGTATCTTATGGTTTTTGGTTCACTTGTAAATGGGATAGAGTCCTTAATATCTTTTTTGTTGTCTTGTTATTGGCATATAGAAATGCAACAGACTTCTGCACATTGATTTTATATCCCACAATATTGCAAAATTCATATATTAGCTCTAGCAATTATTTGTGGAGTCTTTGGGGTTTTATACATAGAGTAACATGTCATCTGAGAAGAGTGAAAGTTTGAAATCTTCCTTGCCAATTTTGAAGCCTTTTATTTCTTTTTGTTGTCTGACTTTTGAGGCTAAGTCTTCAAGTATAATGTAAAATAGTAATGGTGACAGTGGACATCCTTGTATAGGGGAAAGACTCTCTGTTTTTCCCCATTGAGGATGTTATTTGCTGTGGGTCTGTATATGACCTTTATGATGTTGAAATATATTCCATCTATCCCTACATTGTAGAGGGATACAGTCTTTGACTTTATTTTGTCAAATGATTTTTTCCTACATCTATTGAGGGGAACATACAGTTCTTAATATTTCTTCATTTATTTTATTAATGTGGTGTATCACGTTGATATTTTTGCAAATGTTGAACCAGCCCTGCAGCCTGGAAATAACTCCCACTTGATAACGTTAAATAATTCTTTTTTTTTTTTCATTTTTTTTTTCTTTGTTTGTTTTGGTTTGTTTTTTTTTTCCAATTTATTTATTTTCAGAAAAACAGTATTCATTATTTTTTCACCACACCCAGTGCACCATGCAAGCCGTGCCCTCTATAATACCCACCACCTGGTACCCCAACCTCCCACCCCCCCGCCACTTCAAACCCCTCAGACTGTTTTTCAGAGTCCATAGTCTCTCATGGTTCACCTCCCCTTCCAATTTACCCAAATTCCCTACTCCTCTCTAACGCCCCTTGTCCTCCATGCTATTTGTTATGCTCCACAAATAAGTGAAACCATATGATAATTGACTCTCTCTGCTTGACTGATTTCACTCAGCATAATCTCTTCCAGTCCCGTCCATGTTGCTACAAAAGTTGGGTATTGGTCCTTTCTGATGGAGGCATAACACTCCATAGTGTATATGGACCACATCTTCCTTATCCATTCATCCGTTGAAGGGCATCTTGGTTCTTTCCATAGTTTGGCGACTGTGGCCATTGCTGCTATAAACATTGGGGTACAGATGGCCCTTCTTTTCACGACATCTGTATCTTTGGGGTAAATACCCAGGAGTGCAATTGCAGGGTCGTAGGGAAGCTCTATTTTTAATTTCTTGAGGAATCTCCACACTGTTCTCCAAAGAGGCTGCACCAACTTGCATTCCCACCAACAGTGGAAGAGGGTTCCCCTTTCTCCACATCCTCTCCAACACATGTTGTTTCCTGTTTTGTTAATTTTGGCCATTCTAACTGGTGTAAGGTGATATCTCAATGTGGTTTTAATTTGAATCTCCCTGAGGGCTAATGATGATGAGCATTTTTTCATGTGTCTGATAGCCATTTGTATGTCTTGATTGGAGAAGTGTCTGTTCATATCTTCTGCCCATTTTTTGATGTGTTTGTCTGTTTCGTGTGGGTTGAGTTTGAGGAGTTCATTATAGATCCTGGATATCAACCTTTTGTCTGTACTGTCATTTGCAAATATCTTCTCCCATTCCGTGGGTTGCCTCTTTGTTTTTTTGACTGTTTCCTTTGCTGTGCAGAAGCTTTTGATTTTGATGAAGTCCCAGAAGTTTATTTTCGCTTTTGTTTCCTTTGCCTTTGGAGACGTATCTTGAAAGAAGTTGCTGTGGCTGATATCAAAGAGATTACTGTCTATGTTCTCCTCTAAGATTCTGATAGATTCCTGTCTCACGTTGAGGTCTTTTATCCATTTTGAGTTGATCTTTGTGTACGGTGTAAGAGAATGGTCGAGTTTCATTCTTCTACATATAGCTGTCCAGTTCTTTTAATGTATTGTTGAGTTGTATTTTCTAGTTCTTTGTTGATAATTTTGGCATCAGTGTTCATCAGAGTTATTGGCCTGTCATTCTCCTTTTTAGTGGGGTCTTTGGTTTTAGAATCATGATAAACCTGCGTTACTAAAACGAATTGGAAAACTTTCCTTCCATTTTCTTTTTTTTTTTTTTTTGTAAGATTTTGAGGATAATAGACTTTAACTCTAAATGTCTGGTAGTATTCCCTTTGGTATCTGACAGTGGACTTCGGCTTATTGGGAGAGTTTTGATTATTGATTCAATTTCTTTTCTTGTTATGGTCTGTTCGATTTTTTTTTTTATTTCCACCTGTTTCAGTTTCGGTAGTCAATTGATTTCTAGGAATTTACCCATTTTTTTTCCAGTTTGCCCAGTTTGTAGGTATATAATTGTTTATAGTATTCTCTTATAATTGTTTTTCTGTGGTGTTCATTGTGAACTCCCCACTTTCACTCCTGATTTAACTATTTTGGTTCCTTCTCTTTTCTTTTTCACAAATCTGGCTGGGGTTTTTATTGATTTTACTAATTCTTTTGTAGAACAAGCTCTTAGTTTCATTAATTAATTTTGTTTGTATGTCATTTATTTCTTTTCTAATTTTTACTGTTTCCATTATTCTGCTGGCTCTAGGTTTTATTTGCTGTTCTTTTTATAATTCCTTTAGGTTCTTTTAGGTGTAAGTTTAACTTGTGTATTTGAGAACTTTCTTACTTGTTGTGGTAGGCCTGTATTACAATATACTTCCCTCTTAGAGTTGCCTCTGTTGCATCCCAAAGGTATTGCACTGACATGTTTTCATTTTCATTTACTTCAGTATACTTTTAAAATTTTGTTATTAATTTTCTGGTTAACCCATTCATTCCTTAGTAGTATGTTCTTTAACAACTATATATTTGTGGTGTTTCTAAATATTTTTTTGTGGTTGATTTCATGAAACATAGTGTTTTGGCCTGAAAATATACATGGCATGATGTCAATTTTTCTGTACCTTTGAAGGCTGAGTTTTGACACAGTATGTGATCTACTTTAGACCATGTTCCATGTACACTTGAAAATAATGTGTATTCTGCTGCTTTAGAATGAAATGATCTGAATATATCTGTTAAGTCCATCTGGTCCAGGGTTTCCTTACGTTTGTTATTATTTGATTTATATATTTGGGTGCTCTCAAGTTGGGGGCATAAATATTTACAATTGTTAGATCTCCTTAGATATCTTAATTATGACATAATATCCTTCTTCATTGTTTGTTATAGTCTGCTTTAAAATATAGTTTGTCTGATATAAGTATTGCTACTCAGGTTATTTTCTGAGGCCTATTAGTATGAAAGATGATTCCCCACTCCTTCACTTTCAACCTGCATGTGTTTTGGGGTCTAAAATAAGCTTCCTGAAAGGTAAAGTTTATGTAATCTGAAAACTATAGAACACTTATGAAAGAAATTGAGGAAGAGACAAAGAAATGGGAAAAAAATCTATGTTCACATATTGGAGAAACAAATACTGTGAAAAAGTTTATGATACCCAAAACAATCTATACTTTTTAGTAGATGTGCTGCTGAAACGAGTACCAATCTATACATTTTTCAAATTTTTAAAAAATTAGTTCTGTAATTTTTTTGTTATACTATTTTTTAATTTATTTATTTTCAGGATAACAGTATTCATTGTTTTTGCACCACACCCAGTGCTCCATGCAATCTGTGCCCTCTCTAATACCCACCACCTGGTTCCCCCAACCTCCCACTTCTCGCCACTTCAAATCCCTCAGATTGGTTTTCAGAGTCCATAGTCTCTCATGGTTCACCTCCCCTTCCAATTTCCCTCAACTCCCTTCTCTGTAACTCCCCTTGTCCTCCATGCTATTTGTTATGCTCCACAAATAAGTGAAACCATATGATAATTGACTCTCTCTGCTTGACTTATTTCACTCAGCATAATCTCTTCCAGTCCCGTCCATGTTGCTACAAAAGTTGGGTATTCATCCTTTCTGATGGAGGCATAATACTCCATAGTGTATATGGACCACATCTTCCTTATCCATTCATCCGTTGAAGGGCATCTTGGTTCCTTCCACAGTTTGGCGACTGTGGCCATTGCTGCTATAAACATTGGGGTACAGATGGCTCTTCTTTTCACTACATCTGTATCTTTGGGGTAAATACCCAGTAGTGCAATGGTGGGGTCATAGGGAAGATCTATTTTCAATTTCTTGAGGAATCTCCTCACTGTTCTCCAAAGTGGCTGCACCAACTTGCATTCCCACCAACAGTGTAAAAGGGTTCCCCTTTCTCCACATCCCCTCCAATACATGTTGTTTCCTGTCTTGCTAATTTTGGCCATTCTATCTGGTGTAAGGTGATATCTCATTGTGGTTTTAATTTGAATCTCCCTAATGGCTAATGATGATGAACATTTTTTCATGTGTCTGATTGCCATTTGTACTTTTTAATGCAATCCTTATCAAAGGACCATTGACATTTTTCACAGCGCTGGAACATATAATCCTAAAATTGTTATGGAGCAAGAAAAGACCCTGATTAGTGAAAGGAATGTTAAAAAAGAAAATCAAATCTGGCAGCATCACAGTTTCAGACTTCAAGTTGTATTACAAAGCTGTGATCATTAAGGCAGCATGGTACTGGCAGAAAAACAGACACAGAGTGGAAAAGAATAGAAAAAAACAGAAATGGACCCTCAACTTTATGGTCAACTAATCCTTCAGAAGTAGGAAAGAATATCCAATGGAAAAAAAGACCATATCTTCCACAAATGGTGTTGTATGCACTAAAATTAAACTTGTAATGCATGTAAGCTACATGCAGAAGAATGAAACTGGGCTACTTACACCACACACATACACACACACACACAACCTCAAAATGGGTGGAAGACCTAAATGTGAGCCAGGAATCCATCAGAATCCTAGAAGAGATTGCAGTTCTAGAGTTACAAGCAACATCTTTTACCTTGGCCACAGCAACTTTTTGCTAGACACTTATCCAAAGGCAAGGGAAACAAAAACAAAAATGAACTCATGGAACTTCATGAAGATAAAAACAAAAACAAAAACAAAAAACTTTTGCACAGGAGAGGACACAGCCAACAAAACTAAAAGGCAGCCTATGGAATGGGGGAATTTATTTGCCAATGTCTTATCAGATATAGAGCTAGTATCCAAAATCTTTGAAGTCCTTATCAAACTCAACACTAAAAAAATAATCTAATTGGGAAATGAGCAGAACATTTCTCTTAAAAAGACATTCAGATGACTAAAAGACACAAGAAAAAAATGTTCAACATCACTTGATCTCAGGGAAATACAAATGAAAAGCACAATGAGATACCACACCAGTTAGAATGGCTAAAATTAACATGTCAGGGTAACAGTGAATGTTGGCAAGGATGCAGAGAAAAGGAAACACTCTTACATTGTTGATGGGAATGCAAGCTGGTACAGCCACTCTTGAAAACAGTATGGAAGTTCATCAAGAAGTTAAAAATGAAGATACCCTACAACCCATAAAATGTGTAAGCAGGTATTTACCCAGAGATGCAAATGTAGTGTTCCAAAGGAGCACATGCACCCCAATGTTTATAGCAGCAGTGTCCACAATAGTCAACCTATGGAGAAAGCCCAGATGTTCATCAAAAGATGAATGGATAAAGAAGATGTGGTATAGGCCAGCGAGATGACAGAGGAGTAAGGGACCCCATTTCAACTGGTCCCCTGATTTTACCTGGATATAATTTTGAGCACTCACAAAATCAGCCCGAGATGGAAGAATATGTATCTGGAGCTCTACAAGCAGAAAAAGGTAGGTGCAAGTTAGGATGTGCAAGGTGCAAGGTAGAATGTACAGAGTCTTGAATCTATGAGGAGATATGGGAAGATAAACAGAAGGGGGAGGGAAATTTCATAAGCTGGCTCCTGGAAAGTGATATAACACCAGAGCACAAAATTGGAATGAAAGACATAACTCTAATGAGATGACATCCCACTCTGAATGGGGCTCTGGAAATGAAAAGGCTGAGTTCTAGGTAGGACATTGTGGTCTCCATATTTGAAAAGTCACAGATTGAATGGGGATTCCTGAACCAGTAAAGTGCCCAAGCGGTGGATCCAGGAAACAGGTTATGGCCAGAAAGTCCAGGAAAGGACTGTCATCTCAGGTTGCCATAAACCATGAGCAGGGTGAGTCAGTAATTGCTCTTTTCCTGACCAGCCTGCAAAAGGCTGGGACCTGCATCTGTGACTGAGCAAAAGCTTGCAGGGCAATAGCAGCCCAGATAGGACATTAGGGCAGGATCCAGATATGATCCAGGAGATTCAGGTAATTGCATGCCTATGACCATTTGCAGTTTTAGAGTTACAAAGGGCAGTGGCTTGGAAAAGCCTTGGAGAGATTAATGATGCCATGAAATATTCCAATGTCAGAATTATTGGGATCACTGAGGGGATGGAAGGAGAGAGAGGGCTAGAAGGTATATTTGAATAAATCATAGCTGAAAACTTTCCTAATTTGATGAAGGAAACAAGAATTCATATCCAAAAGGTAGAGAGGAGCCCTCCCAAATCAATAAAAATACATTAACACCTCAACATATAATAGTGAAGCTTACAAATCTTAAAGCCAAATAAACAACCCTGAGAGTAACTAGGGAGAGAAGGTTACTTATGTATAGAGGGAGGAACATCAGAATAACATGAGACCTATCCAAAGAAATCTGGCAGGTCATAAAGGGCTGGCAGGGCATATTCAGGACACAAAATGAGAAGAGCATGCACCCAAGAACACATTATCCAGCAAGGCTGTCATTCAGAAAAGATGGAGAGATAAAGACCTTCCAGGACTAGCAGAAACTGAAAGAAGTCAAGACCACCAAACAATCCTGCAAGAAATATTAAGGGAGATTCTGTAAGCAAAGAGAAATGCCAGGAGTAATAAGGGCAGTAACAGAGACAATCTACAAAAACAGGGATTTTACATGCAATACAATGGCACTAAATTCATATCTTTCAATAGTTACTCTGAATGTAAATGGAGTGAATGCTCCCATGAAAAGACACAGGTTTCAGATTAGATTAAAAAAGCAGGAACCATCTATATTATATCTACAAGAGACTCATTTTGAACTTAAATTCCCCTCCAGATTGAAAGTGAGGGGAGGGAAAACAATTTGAAATGCCAATGGACCTCAAAAGAAAGCTGAGGGTAATTGTCCTCATAGCAGACAGATTAGATATTAAATAAAAGACTGTAGTAAGAGAAGTAGAGGGACACTTTATCATACTTAAAGTGTCTACCAAACAAGAAGATCTAACAATGGTAAATATCTATGCCCCAAACATGGGAGCAGCCAGTTACATAAACCAACTAATAACCAAAATAAGACATTACTAGTAGGAGAATTCAACACTTCACTCACAGCAAGAGGCAGATCATCAAAGCAAACCAGAGCTTTGAAGGACATATTAGACCAGATGGACATTGTAGATATATACGGAAAATTCCATCCTCATTCTTGAGGGCACATGGAACTTTCTCTGGAGTAGATCACGTACTGGGACACAATCAGGTCTCAAATGATACCAAAGATTGAGATCCTCCCCTGCATATTTTCAGACCACAATGCTCAGAAAAAGGAACTTAATCACAAGAAGAAATTTGGAAGGAGCTCAAACACCTGGAAGTTAAAGAGCATTCCTCTAAAGAATGAATGGGTCAACCAGGAAATTAAAGAAGAATGTAAACAGTTCATTGAAACCAATGAAAATGGAAACACATTGGGCCAAAACCTATGGAATACTGCAAAGGCGATCCTAAGAAGGAAGTACATAGCCATCGAAGCATCTCTCAAAAATCCAGAAAAATGTCAAATTCACAAGTTAAACTTACACCTCAAGGAACTGGAGGATGAAAGCAAATAAGGCCTAAACCAAGCGAGAGAAGAGAAATAGTAAGAATTAGAGCAGAAATCAATGAAATAGAGAGTAGAAGAATGGTAAAATAGATCAACAAAACTAGAAGCTGGTTCCTTGAAAGAACTGACAAAATGGATAAACCTCTGGCCAGAGTTACCAAAAAGAAAAGAGAAAGGGTGCAAATTAATAAAATCATGAATTAAAGTGGAGATATCATGACTAATACCAAGGAAATAGAGACAATTGTTAGAACTTATTAACAGCAGCTATATGTCAACAAACTAGTCAGTCAGAAAGAAAAGGATTCATTACTGGAAAATTATAAACTACTAAGACTGAAATAAGAAGAGGCAGACAATTTGAACAGGCCAATAACCAGCAAAGAAACTGAAGCAATAATCAAAAACCTCCCCCCAAACAAGTGCAGGACCAGATGGCTTCCCAGGGCAATGCTACTAAACATTTTAAAGAGAAATCCTACCTATCTCCCTGAAGCTATTTCAAAAAGTAGTAATGGAAGTAAAACTTCTAAACTTGTTCCATGAGTCCAGAATTTCCTTAATCCCCAAACCAGACAAAGGCCCCATCAAAAAGGAGAATTACAGACCAATATTCCTGATGAACATGGATGCCAAAATACTTAACAAGATCCTGGTTAATAGGTTCCAACACTACATCGAAAGGATTATTCACCACAACCAGGTGGTATTTATTCTTGGGATGTAATGGCAGTCCAATATTTGCAAATCAATCAATGGGATTATCACATTAACAATAATAAATAAGAACCCTATGATCCTCTCAATTGATGAAGGAAAAACATTTGACAAAATACAGCATCTTTTCTTAATTAAAACTCTCCTAAGTGTAGGGATAAAGGGTACATACCTCAATATTCATGACAATGAATATCATTCTCAATGGGAGAAAAGTAAGGTCAAGAATATGATAGGGATTACCCAATCTCACCACTGTTGTTCAATATAGTACTAGAAGTCCTGGCCTCAGCAATCAGAGAACAAAAACAAATAAAAGGCATTCAAATTGACAAAGAAAAGGTCAAAATCTCTTTCTTTGTAAATGACATGATTCTTTACGCAAAAAACTCAAACAACCACCCCCAAATTGCTAGAACTCATGCAGTAATTCAGCAACATGGCAGGATACAAAAGTCAAAGCATAGATCAGTTGCATTTCTTTCTTTCTTTCTTTCTTCCTTTCTTCCTTTCTTTCTTTCTTTCTGTTTCTTTCTTACTTACTTACTTTCTTTCTTCTTTCTATTAACATATTATGTATTATTAGCTCCAGGGGCACAGGTCTGTGAATCACCAGGTTTACACTTCAGAGCACTCATCATAGCACATACCTTCCCCAATGTCCATAACCCAACCACCCTCTCCCTATCGCCCCACCCCCGAAACCCTCAATTTGTTTTGAAAGATTAAGGTTTGTCTCCCTCCCAATACCATCTTGTTTAATTTATTCCTTTCCTACCTTCCAAACCCCTAACATTTCCTCTCAACTTCCTCCTATCAGGGAGATCAAATGATAATTGTCTTTCTCTGATTGACTTATTTCGCTTAAGTATAATACCCTCTATCTAGTTCCATCCATGTCATCACAAATGGCAAGATTTCATTTCCTTTGATGAGTGCATAATGTTTCATTGTATATATATATATGACACATCTTCTTTATCCATTCATCTGTTGATGGACTTCTAGGTTATTTCCATAGTTTGGCTACCGTGGACATTGCTGTTATAAACATTTGGGTGCACGTGGCCCTTCAGATCAATACATCTGTATCTTTAGAGTAAATATCAAGTACTGTGATTGATGGGTCATAGGGTAGCTCTATTTTTAAATTTTTGAAAACCTCCGTGTTGTTTTCAGGAGTAGTTGCACCAGCTTGCATTCCCACCAACAGTGTAGGAGGGTTCCCCTTTCTACACGTCCTCACCAACATCTGTTATTTCCTGATTTGTTAATTTTAGCCATTCTGACTGGTGTGAGGTGGTATCTCATTGTGGTTTTGATTTGTATTTCCCTGATGCCAAGTGATGTGGAGCTCTTTTTCATGTGTCTATTGGCCATCTGGATGTCTTCCTTGCAGAAATGTCTGTTCATGTCCTTTGCCCATTTCTTGATTGCATTATTTGTTCTTTGGGTGTTGAGTTTGATAAGTTCTTTATAGATTTTGGATACTAGTCCTTTATCTGAAAAGCCATTAGCAAATATCTTCCCCCATTCTGTCGGTTGCTTTTTCGTTTTATTGACTGTTTCCTTTGCTGTGCAAAAGCTTTTGATCTTAATGATGTCCCAGTAGTTCATTCTTGCTTTTGATTCCATTGCTTTTGGCAATGTTTCTAGGAAGAAGTTGCTGGACCTGAGGTTGAAGAGGTTCCTGCCTGTGTTCTCCTCAAGGATTTTGATGGATTCTTTTCTCACATTGGGGTATTTCATTCATGTTTTTAAAAATTTATTTATTTCTCACATTGAGGTCTTTCATTTTTTTAAAAAATAAATTTATTTATTTATTTATTTGTTTGTTTGTTTGTTTATTTATTTTCACCGTAACAGTATACATTGTTTTTGCACCACACCCAGTGCTCCATGCAATCTGTGCCCTCTCTAATACCCACCACGTGTTTCCACAAACCTCCCACCCTCTGCACCTTCAAACCCCTCAGATTGTTTTTCAGAGTCCATAGTCTATCATGGTTCATCTCCCCTTCCAATTTACCCCAACTCCCTTCTCCTCTCTAACTCCCCTTGTCCTCCATGTTATTTGTTATGCTCCACAAATAAGTGAAACCATATGATAATTGACTCTCTCTGCTTGACTTATTTCACTCAGCATAATCTCTTCCAATCCCGTCCATGTTGCTACAAAAGTTGGGTATTCATCCATTCTGATGGAGGCATAAATACTCCATGGTGTATATGGACCACATCTTCCTTATCCATTTGTACTTTGAAGGGCACCTTGGTTCTTTCCACAGTTTGGCGACCATGGCCATTGCTGCTATAAACATTGGGGTACAGATGGCTCTTCTTTTCACTACATCAGTATCTTTGGGGTAAATACCCAGTAGTGCAATTGCAGGGTCATAGGGAATCTCTATTTTTAATTTCTGGAGGAATCTCCTCACTGTTCTCCAAAGTGGCTGCACCAACTTGCATTCCCACCAACAGTGTAAGAGTGTTCCCCTTTCTCCAAATCCCCTCCAACACATGTTGTTTCCTGTCTTGGTAACTTTGGCCATTCTAACTAGTTTAAGGTGGTATCTCAATATGGTTTTAATTTGAATCTCCCTGAGCTAGTGATGATGAATATTTTTTCATGTGTCTGATAGACATTTGTATGTCTTCTTTGGAGAAGTGTCTGTTTGTATCTTCTGCCCATTTTTTGATATGATTACCTGTTTTGTGTGTGTTGAATTTGAGGAGTTCTTTTTTTTCCACTTACTTATTTTCAGCATAACAGTATCATTATTTTTTCACCACACCCAGTGCTCCATGCAATCCATGCCCTCTATAATACCCACCACCTGGTACCCTGACCTCCCACCCCCTCACCACTTCGAACTCCTCAGAGTGTTTTTCAGAGTCCATAGTATCTCATTATTCACCTCCCCTTCCAATTTACCCCAACCCCCTTTTCTCTAACTCCCCATGTCCTCCATGCTTTTTGTTATGCTCCACAAATAAGTGAAACCATATGATAATTGACTCTCTCTGCTTGACTTATTTCACTCAGCATAATCTCTTCCAGTTCCGTCCATGTTGCTACAAAATTTGGGTATTCGTCCTTTCTGATGGAGGCATAATACTCCATAGTGTATATGGACCACATCTCCCTTATCCATTCATCCGTTGAAGGGCATCTTGGTGCTTTCCACAGTTTGGTGACCGTGGCCATTGCTGCTATAAACATTGGGGTACAGATGGCCCTTCTTTTCACGACATCTGTGTCTTTGGGGTAAATACCCAGGAGTGCAATTGCAGGGTCATAGGGAAGCTCTATTTTTAATTTCTTGAGGAATCACCACACTGTTCTCCAAAGAGGCTGCACCAACTTGCTTTCCCACCAACGGTGTAAGAGGGTTCCCCTTTCCCCACATCCTCTCCAACACATGTTGTTTCTTGTCTTGCTAATTTTGGCCATTCTAACTGGTGTAAGGTGATATCTCAATGTAGTTTTAATTTGAATCTCCCTGATGGCTAACGATGATGAAATTTTTTCATGGGTCTGTTAGCCATTTGTATGTCTTTATTGGAGAAGTGTCTGTCCATATCTTCAGCCCATTTTTTGATATGATTTTCTGTTTTGTGTGTGTTGAGTTTGAGGAGTTCATTATAGATCCTGGATATCAATCTTTTGTCTGTACTGTCATTTGCAAATATCTTCTCCCATTCTGTGGGTTGCCTCTTTGTTTTATTGACTGTTTCCTTTGCTATGCAGAAGCTTTTGATTTTGATGAAGTCCCAAAAGTTCATCTTCGTTTTTGTTTCCTTTGCCTTTGGAGACATATTTTGTAAGAAGTTGCTGTAGCTGATATCGATAGATACTGGATATCACCCTTTTGTCTGTACTGCCTTTTGCAAATATTTTCTCCCTTTCCGTGGGTTGCCTCTTTCTTTTCTTGACTGTTTCCTTTGATGTGCAGAAGCTTTTGATTTTCATTAAGTCCCAAATGTTTATTTTCGCTTTTGTTTCCTTTGCCTTCGGAGACACAACTTGAAAGAAGTTGCTGTGGCTGATATCGAAGAGATTACTGCCTATGTTCTCCTCTAGGATTCTGATGGACTCCTGTCTCACATTGAGGTTTTTTTTTTTTTTATCCATTTTGCGTTTATTTTTGTGTACGGTGTAAGAGAACGGTCGTGTTTCATACTTCTACATATAGCTGTCCATTTTTCGCAGCATCATTTATTGAAGAGACTGTCTTTTTTCCACTGGACATTTTTTCATCCTATTTGAAGATAAATTGCCCATAGAGTTCAGGGTCCATATCTGGGCTCTCCGCTCTGTTCCACTGGTCTATGTGTCTGTTTTTATGCCTGTACCATGCTGTCTTGGTGATCACATCTTTGTAGTAAAGCTTGAAATCAGGTAACATGATGCCCCAGTTTTATTTTTGTTTTTCAACATTTCCTTAGCAATTCAGGGTCTCTTCTGATGCCATATAAATTTTAGGATTATTTGCTCCAGCTCTTTGAAAAATACTGGTGGAGTTTTGATCAGAATGACATCAAAAGTGAAGATTGCTGTAGGCAGTGTAGACATTTTAACAGTGTTTTTTCATCCAAATCCAAGAGCATGGAATGGTCTTCCATCTTTTTGTGTCTTCTTCAATTTCATTCATGAGTATTCTGTAGTTCCTCGAGTACAGATCCTTTACCTATTTGGTTAGGTTTATTCCCAGCTCCCTTGTGGTTCTTGGTGCTATAGTAAATGGATTTGATTATCTAATTTGCCTTTCTGTATTTTCACTGTTAGGGGATAAGTAAGCCACTGATTTTTGTACATGTACTTTGTATTCTGCCACGTTGCTGAATTGCTGTATGAGTTCTAGTAGTTTGGGGGTGGGGTCTTTGGGTTTTCCATATAAAGAATCATGTCTGCAAAAAGAGAGAGTTTGACTTCTTCATTGTCAATTTGGGTACCTTTTATTTCTTTTGGTTGTCTGATTGCTGTTGCTAGGACTTCTAATACTATGTTGACAAGAGTGGTGAGAGTGGGAATCCTTGTCATGTTCCTGATCTCAACGGGAATGCTGCAAGCTTTTTCCCATTGAGGATGATATTTGCTGTGGGTCTTTCATAAATAGATTTTATGAAGTTCAGGAATGTTCCCTCTATCCCTATACTTTGAAGCATTTTGATCAGGAACGGATGCTGGATTTTGTCAAATGCTTTTTCTGCATCAATTGTGAGGACCATGTGGTTCTCCTCTCTTCTCTTATTAATTTGTTCTATCACATTGATTGATTTGCTAATGTTGAAACATGCTTGTAGCCCAGGAATGAATCCCACCTGGTCATGGTGGATAAATTTTTTAATGTGCTGTTGGATCCTGTTGGCTAGGATCTTGTTGAGAATCTTAGCATCCATATTCATCAGTGATATTGGTCTGAAATTCTCCTTTCTGGTAGGGTCTTTGCCTGATTTGGGGATCAGGGTAATGCTGGCTTCATAGAAAGAGTCTGGAAATTTTCCTTCTGCTTCAATTTTTTGAAACAGCTTCAGGAAAATAGGTGTTATTTCTTCTTTGAAAGTTTGGTAGAATTCCCCAGGGAATCCATCAGGTCTTGGGCTTTACTTTTTTGATCATTGCTTCAGTTCATTACTAGATATTGGTAGATTCAGATTGTCAATTTCTTCCTGGTTCAATTTTGGGAGTTTATAGTTTTCTAGGAGTGCATCCATTTCATCTAGGATGCTTAGCTTAATGGCATATAACTGCTGATAATAACTTCTGATGATTGTTTCTACTTCCTTTGTGTTAGTTGTGATCTCTCCGTTTTCATTCATAATTTTAAGAATTTGGGCTTTCTCTCTTTTCTTTTGGATTAGTGTGGCCAATGGTTTATCTATCTTATTGATTGTTTCCACAAACCAGCTTCTAGTTTCCTTAATACGTTCTACTGTACCTCTGGTTTCTAACCTGAACTTTTTGATACACGCACTTATGTTTTTCTTTGCATTTCTTTTTTTTAAGTTTCTTTTTTGAAATTTAGTTTAGTTTAGTCTAGTTTATTCCTTTTTTATTTTTATTTTCTAATATTCATATAGAGTTAAACTTCAAAGTAATACCCTTTCCCCAATCAATACTACCCCTATAGGTAAACCAATTTTTAATCCCCCTTTATCTTAGGAAAGTTGAGTCCTTTAACAAAGATATAAAGATACATCCTGGAAGAATCAAAACAATCTTTCATTCATTTTGATTCTGTTTTTGCATGGGTGTAAGGAAATGATCCACTTTCATTTTTCTGCATGTGTCTGTCCAATTTTCCCAACACCATTTATTGAAGAGGCTGTCTTTTTTCATTGGACATTCTTTCCTGCTTTGTCGAAGATTAGTTGACCATAGAGTTGCGGGTCTATTTCTGGGCTTTCTATTCTGTTCCATTGATCTATGTGTCTGTTTTTGTGCCAGTACCATGCTGTCTTGATGATGACAGCTTTGTAATAGAGCTTGAAGTCCGGAATTGTGATGTCACCAACTTTGGCTTTCTTTTTCAACGTTCCTCTGGGTATTCGATATCTTTTCTGGTTCCATATAAATTTTAGGATTATTGTTCCAATTCTTTGAAAAAAAATGGATGGCATTTTCATAGGGATTGCATTAAATGTGTAGATTGCATTAGGTAGCATAGACATTTTCACAATATTTGTTCTTCCAATCCATAAGCATGGAAACTTTTTCCATTTATTTATGTCTTCCTCAATTTCTTTCATAAGTACTTTATAGTTTTCTGAGTATAGATTCTTAGCCTCTTTGGTTAGGTTTATTCCTAGGTATCTTATGGTTTTGGGTGCAATTGTAAATGGGATTGATTCCCTAATTTCTCTTTCTTCTGTCTTGTTGTTGGTGTATGAAATGCAACTGACTGCTGTGCATTGATTTTATATCCTGACACTTTACTGAATTCCAGAACTAGATAGCAGATTGGGAGTGGAGTCTTTTGGGTTTTCCACATAGAGTATTGTATCATCTACAAAGAGTGATTGGTTGACTTCTTCTTAGTTGATTTGATGCCTTTAATTTCTTTTTGTTTTCTGATTGCTGAGGCTAGGATTTCTTGTACTATGTGGAATAGCAGTGGTGATAATGGACATCCCTGCTGTGTTCCTGACCTTAGTGGAAAAGCTCTCAGTTTTTCTTCATTCAGAATGGTATTTTTGGTGGGTTTTTCATAGATGGCTTTGATGATATTGAGGTATGTACCTCTATCCCTACCCTTTGAAGCGTTTTGATCAAGAAAGCATGCTTTACTTTTTAAAATGCTTTTTTAGTATCTATTGAGAGTATCATATGGTTCTTGTTCTTTCTTTTATTGATATATTGTATCACATTGATTGATTTGTGGATGTTGAACCAACCTTGAAGCCCTGGAATAAATCCCACGTGGTCATGGTGAATAATACTTTTAATATACTGTTCAATCCTATTGGCTAGTATTTTGGTGAGAATTTTCCCATCTATGTTCACCAAGGATATTGGTCTGTAATTCCTTTTTGATGGGGTCTTTGTCTGGTTTTGGGATCAAGGTAATGCTGTCCTCATAAAATGAGTTGGGAAGTTTTCCTCCCATTTCTATGTTTTTGGAATAGTTTCAGGAGAATAGGAATTAGTTCTTTAAGTGTTTGGTAGAATTCCCCTGGGAAGCCTTCTGGCCCTGGACTCTTGTTTGTTGGGAGATTTTTGATGACTGTTTTTATCTCCTTACTGGTTATGGGTCTGTTCAGGTTTCCTATTTATTCCTTGTTCAGTTGTGGTAGTTTATATGTCTCTAGGAATGCATCCAATTCTTCCAGAATGTGAAATTTGCTGGCGTATATTTGCTTATAATATGTTCTTATAATTGTTTGTATTTCTTTGGTGTTGGTTGTGATTTCTCCTCTTTCATTCATGATTTTATTTATTTGGGTCCTTTCTCTTTTCTTTTTGATAAGTCTGCTCATGGGTTTATCAATCTTATTAATTCTTTCAAGGAACAAGCTCCTAGTTTCATTGATTTGTTCTACTGGTTTTTTGTTTGTTTCTATTTAATTGATTTCTGCTCTGATCTTTATGATTTCTCTTCTCCTGCTGGGATTAGGCTTACTTTGTTTTTCTTTCTCCTTCTCCTTTAGTTGTAGCATTAGGTTGTATACTTGAGACCTTTCTTGTTTCTTAAGAAAGGCTTGCATCCCTATGTAATTTCCACTCAGGACTGCCTTTGCTGTGTCCCACAGATTTTAAACCATTGTGTTTTCATTATCATTTGTTTCCATGATTTTTTTCAATTCTTCATTAATTTCCTGGTTAACCCATTCATTCTTTAGAAGGGTGCTCTTTAGCCTCCATTTATTTGGGTTCTTTGCAAATTTCCTCTTGTGGTTGAGTTCCAGCTTCACAGCATTATGTTCTGAAAATATGCAGGGAATGATCCCAATCTATTGATACTGGTTGAAACCTGATTTGTGGCCCAGGATTTGATTTATTCTGGAGAATGTTCCATGTGCACTAGAGAAGAGTGTGTATTCTGTTTCTTTGGGATGAAATGTTCTGAATATATCTGTGATGTCCATCTGGTCCAATGTGTCATTTAAGGCCTTTATTTCCTTATTGATCTTTTGCTTGGGTGATCTGTCCACTTCAGTGAGGGAAGTTTTAAAGTCCCCTACTATTATTGTATTATTGTTGATGTGTTTCTTTGATTTTGTTATTAATTTGTTTATATAGTTGGCTGCTCCCATGTTAGGGGCATAGATATTTAAAATTGTTAGATCTTCTTGTTGGACCGACCCTTTGAGTTTGATTTAGTCTCATTCCTCATCTCTTATTATAGTCTTTGCCTTAAAATCTAATTGATCTGATATCAGGATTGCCACCCCAGCCTTCTTTTGATGTTCATTAGCATCGTAAATTGAGTTCCATCCCCTCACTTTAAATCTGGAGGTGTCTTTGGGTCTAAAATGAGTTTCTTGTAGGCAACATATTGATGGTTTTGTTTTTTCCTATCCTTTCTGATACCCTGTGTCTTTTGATTGGGGCATTTAGCGCATTTACATTCAGGCTAACTATTGAGAGAGATTAATTTAGTGCCACCGTATTGCCTGTAAGGGGACTGTTCCTGTATATTGTTTCTGTTCCTTTCTGGTGTACTTCCTTTAGGCTTTCTCTGCTTAGAGGACACCTTTCAGTATTTCTCATAAAGCTGCTTTGATGTTTACAAATTCTTTTAGGTTTTTTTTTTTCTTTCTTTTTTCTTTTTCTTTCTTTCTTTTTTTTTTTTTTTTTTTTTTGTCCTGGAAGCTTTAAATCTCTCCTTCTATTTTCAGTGATAGCCTAGCTGGATATAGTATTCTTGGCTGCATTTTTTTTCTCATTTAGTGCTCTGAATATATCATTCCAGTTCTTTCTGGCTTGCCAGGTCTCTGTGCATAAGTCTGCTGCCAACCTAATATTTTTACCATTGTATGTTACAGACTTCTTGTCCCAGACTGTTTTGAGGATTTTCTCTTTGTCACTAAGACTTGTAAGTTTTACTATTAGATGACAGGGTGTGGACCTATTCTTATTGATTTTGAGGAGGGTTCTCTGCACCATCTGGGTTTTGATCATTGTTCCCTTTGATATATTAGGGAAATTCTCTACAATAATTCCCTGCAATATGCCTTCTGCCCCCCCTTTGTTCTTCTTCTGGCATCCCAATAATTCTAATGTTGTTTCATGTTATGGTATCGCTTATCTCTCGAATTTTCCCCTTTTGGTCCAGTAGTTGTTTGTCTCTCTCTTTACTTTCTGTCATTTGGTCTTCTATATCACTAATTCTTTCTTCTGCCTCATTTATCCTAGCAGTAAGAGCCTCCATTTTTTATTGTACTCAGTAGTTGCTTTTTTTAAATTTCAGCTTGGTTAGATTTTAGTTCTTTTATTTCTCCAGAAAGGGCTTTTATTTCTCCAGATAGTGTTTCACTAATACCTTCTATGCCTTTTTCAAGCCCAGCTAAGCACCTTGAGAATTGCCATTCTGAACTCTAGATCTGACATATTACCAATGTCCATATTGATTATGTCCCCAGCCTTCAGTACTGCCTCTTTTCTTTTTGTTTTTTTGTTTTTTTGTGGTGAGTTTGTTTGTTTGTTTGTTTGGTTTTTTGCCTTGTCATTTTATCCTGTTAAGAATATATGAAGGAGAGGAGGAGTCAAGATGGCGGAGAAGTAGCAGGCTGAGGCTACTTCAGCTAGCAGGAGTTCAGCTAGATAGCTTATCGAAAGAGGGAAAACACCTGAAAATCCATTGGCAGATCGAAGAGAAGAAGAACAGCAATTCTACAAACAGAAAAACAACCACTTTCTGAAAGGTAGGACTGGGGGAGACGTGAATCCAAAGCGACGGGAAGATAGACTCCGGGGGAAGGGGCTGGCTCCCGGCAAGCAGCGGAGCAACGGAGCACAAAATCAGGACTTTTAAAAGTCTGTTCCGCTGAGGGACATCGCTCCAGAGGCTAAACTGGGGTGAAGCCCACACGGGTTCAGCGTGGCCTCAGGTCCTGCAGGGTCATAGAAGGATCGGGGGTGTCTGAGTGTCGCAGAGCTTGTGGGTATTGGAGCGAGAAAGCCGGCTGCAGAGACAGAGCCGGCAGTAAGCTCGCAGTTTGGGGTTACCTTGAACAGGTCGCAGGCTCAGTGAGCTCGGAGCTCGGCCAGAGATCAGGCAGATGGGAGTTACTGGGTGCTGTTCTCTGAGGGTGCACTGAGGAGTGGGGCCCTGGGGTCTCGGCTCCTCCGGGCCGGAGACCAGGAGGCCGCCATTTGTATTCCTGTCCTCCGGAACTCTACAGAAAGCGCTCAGGGAACAAAAGCTCCTGAAAGCAAATCCCAGCAGATTACTCAGCCCGGCCCCTGGTAAGGGCGGTGCAATTCTGCCTGGGGCAAAGACACTTGAGAATCACTACACCAGACCCTTCTCCAAGAATATCAACAAGAAATCCAGCCAAGACCAAGTTCACCTAGCAAGGAGTGCGGTTTCAACAACAAGGAGAGCAGCAGAATTCCAGAGGAGGAGAAAGCAAAGCACGGAACTCATGGCTTTCTCTCTGTGATTTTTTTAGTCTTGCACTTAAAGTAATTTTTTTCTTTTTCATTTTTTCCCTTCTTTTGCTAAATTTTTTAAAAAATTATTTTTAAAATTATTTTTTAATTTTTTGTAACTTATACCCTTTCATTTTTAATGTTTTTAAACTAGTTTATCTAATATATATATATTTTTCTTTTTCATACTTTTCTTTATTCGTTTTCTTTTTTTTTAATTCCTTTTTTTTTCTTTCTTTTTTTTGAACCTCTTTTTATCCCCTTTCTCCTCCCTCATGATTTGGGATCTCTTCTGATTTGGTTAACGCATATTTTCCTGGGGTTGGTGCCACCCTTTTAGTATTTTACTTCCTCCTTTATATACTCTTATCTGGACAAAATGACAAGGCGAAAAAATTCACCACAAAAAAAAGAAAAAGAGGCAGTACCGAAAGCTAGGGACCTAATCAATACAGACATTGGTAATATATCAGATCTAGAATTCAGAATGACAATTCTCAAGGTTCTATCCAGGCTCGAAAAAGGCATGGAAGATATTAGAGAAACCCTCTCGGGAGATATAAAAGTCCTTTCTGGAGATATAAAAGAACTAAAATCTAACCAAGCTGAAATAAAAAAAGCTTTTAATGAGGTGCAATCAAAATTGGAGGCTCTCACTGCTAGGATAAATGAGGCAGAAGAAAGAATTAGCGATATAGAAGACCAAATGACAGAGAATAAAGAAGCTGAGCACAAGAGGGACAAACAGCTACTGGACCACGAGGGGAGAATTTGAGAGATAAGTGACACCATAAGATGAAACATTAGAATAATTGGGATTCCAGAAGAAGAAGAAAGAGAGAGGGGAGCAGAAGGTATACTGGAGAGAATTATTGGGGAGAATTTCCCCAATATGGCAAAGGGAACGAGCATCAAAATTCAGGAGGTTCAGAGAACGCCCCTCGAAATCAATAAGAATAGGCCCACACCACATCATCTAATAGTAAAATTTACAAGTTTTAGAGACAAAGAGATAATCCTGAAAGCAGCCCGGGAAAAGAAGTCTGTAACATACAATGGTAAAAATATTAGATTGGCAGCTGACTTATCCACAGAGACCTGGCAGGCCAGAAAGAGCTGGCATGATATTTTCAGAGCACTAAACGAGAAAAACATGCAGCCAAGAATACTATATCCAGCTAGGCTACCATTGAAAATAGAAGGAGAGATTAAAAGCTTCCAGGACAAACAAAAACTGAAAGAATTTGCAAACAACAAACCAGCTCTACAGGAAATATTGAAAGTGGTCCTCTAAGCAAAGAGAGAGCCTATAAGTGGTAGATCATAAAGGAACAGAGACAATATACAGTAACAGTCACCTTACAGGCAATACAATGGCACTAAATTCATATCTCTCAATAGTTACCCTGAATGTTAATGGGCTAAATGCCCCAATCAAAAGACACAGGGTAACAGAATGGATAAAAAAACAAAACCCACTATATGTTGCCTCCAAGATACTCATTTTAAGCCAGAAGACACCTCCAGATTTAAAGTGAGGGGGTGGAAAACAATTTATCATGCTAATGGACATCAGAAGAAAGCTGGAGTGGCAATCCTTATAACAGATCAATTAGATTTTAAGCCAAAGACTATAATAAGAGATGAAGAAGGACACTATATCATACTCAAAGTGTCTGCCCAACAAGAACATATAACAATTTTAAATATCTATGCCCCCAACGTGGGAGCAGCCAACTATATAAACCAATTAATAACAAAGTCAAAGAAACACATTAACAATAATACAATAATGGCAGGGGAATTTAACACTCCCCTCACTGAAATGGACAGATCATCCAAGTAAAAGATCAACAAGGAAATAAAGGCCTTAAATGACACACTGGACCAGATGGACATCGCAGATATATTCAGAACATTTCATCCCAAAGAAACAGAATATACATTCTTCTCTAGTGCACATGGAACATTCTCCAGAATAGATCACATCCTCAGTCCTAAATCAGGACTCAAAAGATTGGGATCATTCCCTGCATATTTTCAGACCACAATGCTCTGAAGCTAGAACTCAACCACAAGAGGAAGTTTGGAAAGAACACAAATACATGGAGACTAAACAGAATCCTTCTAAAGAATGAATGGGTCAACTGGGAAATTAAAGAAGAGTTGAAAAAAATCATGGAAACAAATGATAAGGAAAACACAATGGTTCAAAATCTATGGGACACAACAAAGGCAGTCCTGAGAGGAAAATATATAGCGGTACAAGCCTTTCTCAAGAAACAAGAAAGGACTCAGGTACACAACCTAACCCTACACTTAAAGGAGCTGGAGAAAGAACAAGAAAGAAACCCTAAGCCCAGCAGGAGAAGAGAAATCATAAAGATCAGAGCAGAAATCAATGAAATAGAAACCAAAAAAACAATACAACAAATCAATGAAACTAGGAGCTGGTTCTTTGAAAGAATTAATAAAATTGATAAACCCCTGCCCAGACTTATCTAAAAGAAAATTGAAAGGACCCAAATAAATAAAATCATGAATGAAAGAGGAGAGATCACAACTAACACCAAAGAAATGCAAACTATTATAAGAACATACTATGAGCAACTCTACGCCATCAAATTTGACAATTTGGAAGAAATGGATGCATTCCTAGAAACATATAAACTACCACAACTGAACCAGGAAGAAATAGAAAGCCTGAACAGACCCATAACCAGTAAGGAGATTGAAACAGTCATTAAAAATCTCCAAACAAACAAAGGCCCAGGGCCAGACGGCTTCCTGGGGGAATTCTACCAAACATTTAAAGAAGAACTAATTCCTATTCTCCTGAAACTGTTCCAAACAATAGCAATGGAAGGAAAACTTCCAAACTCATTTTATGAGGCCAGCATCACCTTGATCCCAAAACCAGACAAGGATCCTATCAAAAAAGAGAGCTATAGACTAATATCCTTGATGAACACAGATGCAAAAATTCTCACCAATATACTAGCCAATAAGATTCAACAGTACATTAAAAGGATTATTCACCACGACCAAGTGGGATTTATTCCAGGGCTGCAAGTTTGGTTCAACATCTGCAAATCAGTCAATGTGATACAACACATCAATAAAAGAAAGAACAAGAACCATATGATACTCTCAATAGATGCTGAAAAAGCATTTGACAAAGTACAGCATCCCTTCCTGATCAAAACTCTTCAAAGTGTAGGGACAGAGGGCACATACCTCAATATCCTCAAAGCCATCTATGAAAAACCCACCATAAATATCATTCTCAATGGAGAAAAACTGAAAGCTTTTCCGCTAAGGTCAGGAACATGGCAGGGATGTCCATTATCACCACTGCTATTCAACATAGTACTAGAAGTCCTAGCCTCAGCAATCAGACAACAAAAGGAAATTAAAGGCAACTAATCGGCAAAGAAGAAGTCAAACTATCACTCTTAGCAGATGATATGATACTATATGTGAAAAACCCAAAAGACTCCACTCCAAAACTGCTAGAACTTGTACAGGAATTCAGTAAAGTGTCAGGATATAAAATCAATGCACAGAAATCAGTTACATTTCGATACACCAACAACAAGACAGAAGAAAGAGAAATTAAGGAGTCAATCCCATTTACAATTCCACCCCAAACCATAAGATACCTAGGAATAAACCTAACCAAAGAGGCTAAGAATCTATACTCAGAAAACTATAAAGTACTCATGAAAGAAATTGAGGAAGACACAAAGAAATGGAAAAATGTTGCATGCTTCTGGATTGGAATAATAAATATTGTGAAAATGTCTATGCTACCTAAAGCAATCTACACATTTAATGCAATTTCTATCAAAGTACCATCCATATTTTTCAAAGTAAGGGAACAAATAATTTTAAAATTTATATGGAACCAGAAAAGACCTCGAATAGCCAAAGGAATATTGAAAAAGAAAGCCAAAGTTGGTGGCATCACAATTCCAGACTTCAAGCTCTATTACAAAGCTGTCATCATCAAGACAGCATGGTACTGGCACAAAAATAGACACATAGATCAATGGAATGGAATAGAAAGCCCAGAAATAGACCCGCAACTCTATGGTCAACTAATCTTCGACAAAGCAGGAAAGAATGTCCAATGGAAAAAAGACAGCATCTTCAATAAATGGTGTTGGGGAAATTGGACAGCCACATGCAGAAAAATGAAATTGGACCATTTCCTTACACCACACATGAAAATAGAATCAAAATGGATGAAGGACCTCAATGTGAAGAAAGAATCCATCAAAATCCTTGAGTAGAACACAGGCAGCAACCTCTTCGACCTCAGCCGCAGCAACATCTTCCTAGGAACATCGCCAAAGGCAAGGGAAGCAAAGGCAAAAATGAACTATTGGGATTTCATCAAGATCAAAAGCTTTTTCACAGCAAAGGAAACAGTTAACAAAATCAAAAGACAACTGACAGAATGGGAGAAGATATTTGCAAACGACATATCCGATAAAGGACTAGTGTCCAAAATCTATAAAGAACTTAGCAAACTCAACACCCAAGGAACAAATAATCCAATCAAGAAATGGGCAGAGGACATGAACAAACATTTCTGCAAAGAAGACATCCAGATGGCCAACAGACACATGAAACAGTGCTCCATATCACTCGGCATCAGGGAAATACAAATCAAAACCACAATGAGATATCATCTCACACCAGTCAGAATGGCTAAAATCAACAAGTCAGGAAATGACAGATGCTGGCGAGGATGCAGAGAAAGGGGAATCCTCCTACACTGTTGGTGGGAATGCAAGCTGGTGCAACCACTCTGGAAAACAGCATGGAGGTTCCTCTAAATGTTGAAAATAGAACTGCCCTATGACCCAGCAATTGCACTACTGGGTGTTTTCCCTAAGGATACAAACATAGTGATCCAAAGGGGCATGTGCACCCGAATGTTTATAGCAGCAATGTCCACAATAGCCAAACTATGGAAAGAACCTAGATGTCCATCAACAGATGAATGGATAAAGAATAAGTGGTATATATACACAATGGAATACTATGCAGCCATCAAAAAATGAAATCTTGCCATTTGTGACAACATGGATGGAACTAGAGCGTATCATGCTCAGCGAAATAAGTCAAGCAGAGAAAGACAACTATCATATGATCTCCCTGATATGAGGAAGTGGTGATGCAACTTGGGGGCTTAAGTAGGTAGGAGCAGAATAAATGAAACAAGATGGGATTGGGAGGGAGACAAACCATAAGTGACTCTTAATCTCACAAAACAAACTGAGGGTTGCTGGGGGGAGGGGGTTGGGAGAAGGGGGGTGGGGTTATGGACATTGGGGAGGGTATGTGCTTTGGTGAGTGCTGTGAAGTGTGTAAACCTGGTGATTCACAGACCTGTACCCCTGAAGATAAAAATATATGTTTATAAAAAATTTAAAAAAATTAAATAATGAAAAAAATAAAAAAAAAGATTGACCTATATTCCAAGTTAAAAAAAAAAAAGAGAATATATGAAGGAGAGAATAAAGTACTAAAAGTTGGCAAAGACCCTAGAAAAACTGTGAGTTAATGAAATCAGAAGAGACCCTAAATCAGGGGGAAAAGGGGGGTGAAAAATTAAAGAAAAATTAACAGAAAGAAAAAAAAGAAATAAAGAAAAATATAGATATTAGATTGGTGACTAGAACAGAGCCACCCACTTAATTCTGGGAGTATTTTGGTGTCTTAGAAGAAACTGCCTCCCAATTTTAAAGGAAAGAAAAACATAAATACAGAAATAAAAATAAGGGTAAACATGATGAAGGGATGGAATATGACTGTGAGGATTAAAATTATAAAAAAAATTCTAAAATAGGGGTTGATAAGATAAGTTGGTTGGGAAAAGAAAGAAAAAGAAAGTGGGGAGAATTTTCTCAGGCTGAAGACTAGGACAAAGCCCTGTGGTAGATTTAGGCTATATTTTAATCTATTAGAAGAAGTTGTATCTTAAAATTTTTTAGAAGAAAAATTCTTATGTGTATATAAAAAATAAAGTTAGATACAATGAAGGATACAATAGGACTATAATAATGAAGGTTCAAAAGATTTTTTAATGAAAGTTATTGTTAAGATAAACTAGTTAAAATATTAAAAGAAGGAAGTAAAATTTAAAAAATAGAATAAGAAAAAAAATTTAAAAAATTAATTAACTTTGCAAGACTAAAGAATCATGGAGAGAAAGCCATGAATTCCATGCTTTGCTGTCTTCTTCTCTGGAATTCCATTGTTCTCCTTGAAAAGTGAGCTTGGTCTTGGCGGGGTTTCTTGCTGATCTTCTGGGGCAGGGGGCTGTTGTAGTGTCTTTGCCTGAGGCGGAATTGCACCATCCTTGCCAGGGGCCAGGCTAAGTATTCTGCTTGGGTTGGGTCTCTGGAACTTTTGTTCCCTGAATTCTTTCCATAGAGTTCTGGAGGATGGGAATGAAAATGGCGGCCTCCCAGTCTCCAGCCCAGAGAAGCCTGGCACACAGCTCTGCCTGGAGTTTCCAAACCCAACAGATCACTGCCGCTCTTCCAGGGAGGTCCCGGGATTTGCCTCTTGTGGGGTTCCTACTCAAAGAGCAGTGGTATGACTGTGCCACAGTTCACAGTTTAAGGTATCCCCGAGCTGAGAGTTCACTCCTTGGCTCTGTCTCTATAGCCAGCTTCCCTGCTCTTCTGTGAGCTCTGCAATACTCAGACACACCCACTACCTCGGTGACCCCACAGGACCTGAGACCATGCTGTCCTGGCGAGGGCTCCATTCCCGCATAGCTTCCACTGAGATGTCCCTCAGTGGAGGCAGATGTACAAGTTCAGATTTTGTGCTCCGTTGCTCCTCTGCTTGCAGGGAGCTGGCGCCTCCCCCCATGGTCTATCTTCTCATCACTTCAGATTCACTTCTCCACAGGTCCTACCTTTCAGAAAACAGTTGATTTTCTGTTTCTAGAATTGCTGCTCTTCTCTTCTATCTCCTGTTAGATTTTTAGGTGTTTGGAATGGTTTGATAAGCTATCTAGCTGATCTCTTGCTACCTGATGTCATCTGAGCCTGCTACTCCTCCACCATCTTGACTCCCACCGATCAGTTGCATTTCTATACACTAACAATGTGGCTGAAGAAAGATAAATTAATGAATTGATTCCATTTAAAATAACATCCCAAACCATAAGATACCTATGAAGAAACCTAACTAAAGAGGTTAATGATCTCTACTCTAGAAATGATAGAACATTTACAAAATAAGTGGAGGAAGACACAAAGAAATGGAAAAATACTCCATACTCACGGGTTAAGATTGTGAAAATGTCTATGCTGCCAAAAGCAATATACACATTCAATGGAATCCCTATCAAAATACCATTGACAGGTACACCTGGGGGGGGACAAGATGGCGAGGGAATAGGAAGAGGCGCCTTTTCAGCTGGTACCCCAAAGTGAGCTGATTACCTACCAAAGAACTCCGATCACCCATGAAATCAGCCTGAGATCAGAATTATACACGTCTGGATCTCTACAGGGTCAGAAGATGCCAGTGGGCAGGTAAAGCTGAGTCGGAACAGCGGATTGATATCGGAAGATAAACAAAAGGGGGAGGGAGCCACCAGTGGCGACTGGTGGGAAAGTAATACCCCGATACGAGGGAGAGTGCCCTGCGTCTGGGGACAAGCATTAACTTGGAGACTGGTTGAAAGCACTCCAAAAGAGCAAAGGATCACGGGGGAAAATTGTGGGTTTCGGGGCGGCTAGGGACACCGGCTTAAGTCCCTGGTCCTGGACAGCCTCCCCGGCACGGAGGCAGAGAGAGTACGGTGGAGAAACCGCTCTTGGTTCCTAAGCCGCCAGCGTGCCCGAGAATGAGTGGGTTCTGGCTCCTGTGAGGGGATGGGAGCCATGCCAGTCTGCAGAACGCACGCTAGCCCTACCACAAAGCTTGAGATATGCGCACCCGTCCCTCAAGCTCCCCTGAGTTACAAAGGCCTGACCGGCGGTCTTTGACCCGCCCCATTGTTTCAAAGCCTAAGCCGCGCACCTGTAACTCTTCCCCTGACAGAAGCGCACAAAAGCCCAGCCTGGGGCTTATGGAGCAGTGCCCCGTTCTCAGTGCCCCAGACGCGCGCCCGACACATAGCCGCCTCTGAAAAGAGGTACACACAAGCTGGGCAGTCCCAGCCCAGGCCAGCGGCAAAATCTCAGTGTGTGATCACTGCTTGGAACCTCTCTGGCGGTCGGGAGCTCCCAGACAGCCGCCACTGCCTTGGCTTTGGGTACGAGCAAAAGATCCTGCGCCCCCAGGGTCTGCAACTTGGAACCTGCTTTGCCAGCTGCCAAGGGGGAATTTATTCAGCTTCTGCACCCAGACTGAGGCTTCTCTCTGAGAGGGAGATCAGGGTATGGTTTGATTTCTTCTAATACTACAAAAACCATCAAAGGCGGTCAAGGTGAGAGGAAAAAAAGTGAATAAGAATAAAAAAACGCCAGAGAACAAAAGCCTGAAAAAAAAAAAAAAAACAGTTTCCTGAGAGCCCACCCCCTTGAGGGGGGCAGGAGGACTCAACTGAGGAAACATCATTGACTGACAACCCACGTGGCAGGCCCCTCCCCCAGAAAACAAACCAAGAAAGAAAAAAAAAGGACTACAAGAGGACCACCACTACTTCATAGGAAAACTTGTATTGTTCACTCGTTTCCACTATTCCGGTTCATATATATATATATATTTTTTTACACATAGGTAATTTTTTAACCTATTTACCATCACAGCGAGCTGTACAGTACATCAAATTCCATAATAACTTTCGAACCTGAACTTTTTGATACATACACCTATGTTTTTCTTTTGCATTTTTATTTTTTGAATTCCTTTTTTTAAAATTTTAGTTTAGTTTAGTCTAGTATATTGCTTTTTATTTTTATCCTCTAATATTCATATAGAGTTAACTTCAAAGTAATCCCCTTTCCCCAATCAATACTACCCCTATAGGTAAACCAATTTTTAATCCCCTTTATCATAGGAAAGTTGAGTCCTTTAACAAAGATATCAAGATGCATCCAGGAAGAATCAGAACAACCTTCTTCGCACACACTGAGAATTTATAAGAACTCTCCCATCTTCTTCCACCAGTGTCTCTGTGTTTTTTGTGCTTGTCCTGATAGCATATACACTTTACACTTGTGGTTTTTTTGATGAGGTTCTTTTTTATTTGCATATATATATATTTTTTTCTCTTGCCATATACTTGTATCAGTCTTTTTATCTCTTTTTGTTTGTCTACTTCATAAATCTTATCTTGGTGCCCATCTGGGCTGAACCTTCTTTTTCATCTTCCCTTTCTTTCCTGTCTCTCTGTCTCTCTCTCTCTTTTCTTTTTTTTTCTTTTTCTTCTTTTCCTTTTTTTCCTTTTTCTTTTTCTTTTCTTTTGTCTCTCGTTTGGGTGGGGAATCCTGATTGCTCAGAAGTGTTCCAGGGTGCACCTTGACTGCACCAGAGTTGATACATCCAGCTACATCTGTTCAGTCTTCTCCCACCAAAATGACTAGGAGGAGGAATGCCCAACAGAAGAAAAATACAGAGGATCGACCTTCTGCAACAGAGCTAACGGCTATCAACATAGACAATATGTCAGAAAGAGAATTCAGGCTAACAATTATGCAGGCAATAGCTAGGTTGGAGAAAGCCATGGATGACCAAACAGAATTGATTAGGACCGAACTGAAAGCGACCAGACAGGATGTTCACAATGTTAGGGCGGAGCTTCAAGCTACCAGGGAGGAGGTCCACAATGCTCTCAATGAGTTCCAATCTAATCTAAACTCTCTCAAAGCTAGGGTAACTGAGACAGAAGATAGAATTAGTGATCTGGAAGACAAACAGATAGCGAGAAAGGATCAGGAGGAAGCCTGGAACAAACAGATTGGAAACCACGAACACAGAATCAGGGAAATAAATGATGCCATGAAGCGTTCCAACGTCAGAATTAATGGAAACCCTGAAGGGGAGGAGAAAGAAAGAAGTCTAGAAGATATAGTGGAACAAGTCCTTCATGAAAATTTTCCGAATCTCGCGAATGAAACCAGCGTTCATGTACTAGAGGCTGAACGGTCTCCACCCAAGATTATACATTCCAAAAACACATCACGACACCTGATAGTCAAATTGAGGAATTATAATTGTAGGTATAATCTCTTGAAAGCCGCCAGAGCAAAGAGACTCCCTAACTACAGAGGGAAGCCCATCAGAATAACGTCAGACCTGTCCACAGAGACCTGGCAAGCCAGAAGAGGCTGGCAAGATATATGCAGGGCACTAAATGAGAAGAACATGCAGCCAAGAATACTTTATCCAGCAAGACTGACATTCAAAATGGATGGAGAGATAAAGAGTTTCCAAAACTGGCAAGGCTTAAAAGACTATGCAACCACCAAGCTGACACTGCAGGAAATATTAAGGGGGGTTCTATAAAAGAGGAAAAATCGCAAGAATAGCATTGAACAGAAATATAGAGACAGTCTACAGAAAGAAAGACTTCAAATAGCATTGAACAGAAATATAGAGAAAGTCTACAGAAAGAAAGACTTCAAAGTTATTGATAACTCGATATCAATAAAAACGTATCTATCAATAATCACTCTCAATGTGAATGGCCTCAATGCACCCATAAAACGGCACAGGGTTGCAGATTGGATAAAACGACAGGACCCATCCATATGCTGTCTACAAGAGACCCATTTTGAACCTAAAGATACACGCAGACTGAAAGTGAAGGAGTGGAGAAGCATCTTTCATGCCAATGGGACTCAAAAGAAGGCTGGGGTAGCGATTCTCATATCAGATAAATTAGACCTCAAACTAAAGACTGTAGTCAGAGATACAGAATGACACTACATAATCCTTAAAGGGACTATCCACCAAGATGATCTAACAATTGTAAATATCTATGCTCCCAATATGGGAGCAGCCAATTATATAAGAAAACTGTTAATCAAGATAAAGAGTCATATTGATATGAATACACTAATCGTAGGAGATCTTAACATGCTCCTTTCAGAATTAGACAGATCATTGAAGCAGAAAATCAATAAAGAAACAAGAGCTTTGAATGACACATTGGACCAGATGGACCTCATAGATATATACAGAACATTCCACCCTAAAACAACAGAATACTTATTCTTCTCAAGTGCACACAGAACCTTCTCCAGAATAGACCACATGCTGGGTCACAAATCAGGACTCAACCGATACCAAAAAACTGAGATTATTCCCTGCATATTCTCAGATCACAATGCTTTGAAATTGGAGCTCAATCACAAGGAAAAGTTCGGAAGGAACTCAAACACCTGGAAGCTAAACACCACCTTGCTTAAGAATTCTTGGATCAACCAGGAGATCAAAGAAGAACTGAAACAATTCAGGGAAACGAATGAGAATGAAGACACTTCGGTCCAAAACGTATGTGATACAGCAAAGGCGGTCCTAAGGGGAAAATACATAGCCATCCAAGCCTCGCTCAAAATAATTGAAAAATCAGAACACACCAGCTGTCTCTACACCTTAAAGAACTGGAGGATCAACAACAAATCAAACCATCTCCACACATAAGAAGGGAAATCATCAGATTAGAGCTGAGATCAATGAGGTAGAAACCAGAGATACAGTAGAACGTATCAATGAAACTAGAATCTGGTTTTTTGAAAGAATCAATAAGATCGATAAGCCACTGGCTACACTAATCCAAAGAAAATAGAGAAAGCCCAAATTCATAAAATTATGAATGAAAAGGGAGAGATCACAACTAACACCAAGGAAGTAGAAACAATCATTGGAAATTATTACCAACAGTTATATGCCAATAAGCTTAGCAACCTAGATGCAATGGATGAATTCCTGGAAAAGTATAAACTACCAACATTGAACCAGGAAGAAATCGAAAACCTGAATAGACCGATATCTAATAACGAGATTGAATCAGTGATCAAAACCCTCCCAAAAAACAAGAGCCCAGGACATGACGGAATCCCTGGGGAATTCTACCAAACCTTCCAAGAAGAAATAAAACCTATTCTCCTAAAGCTGTTTCAAAAAATTGAAGCAGAAGGAAAACTTCCAGACTCTTTCTATGAAGCCAGCATTACCCTGATCCCCAAACCAGGCAAGGACCCTACCAAAAAGGAGAATTTCAGACCAATATCACAGATGAATATGGATGCTAAGATTCTCAACAAGACCCTAGCCAACAGGATCCAACAGCACATTAAAAAGATTATCCACCATGATCAGGTGGGATTCATCCCTGGGCTACAAGGATGGTTCAACATTCGCAAATCAATCAATGTGATACAACAAATTAATATGAGAAGAGAGAAGAACCACTTGGTCCTCTCAATTGATGCAGAAAAAGCATTTGACAAAATCCAACATCCATTCCTGATTAAAACGCTTCAAAGTATAGGGATAGAGGGAACATTCCTGAACCTCATCAAATCTATCTATGAAAGACCCACAGCAAATATCATCCTCAATGGGAAAAAGCTTGCAGCCTTCCCATTGAGATCAGGAACAAGACAAGGATGCCCACTTTCACCACTCTTGTTCAACATAGTATTAGAAGTCCTAGCAACAGCAATCAGACAACAGAGAGAAATAAAATGTATCCAAATTGGTAATGAAGAAGTCAAATTCTCTCTTCGCAGATGACATGATTCTTTATATGGAAAACCCAAAAGACTCCACCCCGAAACTACTAGAACTCATACAGCAATTCACCAACGTGGCAGGATACAAAGTCAATGTGCAGAAATCAGTGGCTTTCTTATACACTAACAATGAATATACAGAAAGGGAAATTAGAGAATCGATTCCATTACTATAGCACCAAGAACCATAAGATACCTGGGAATAAACCTAACCAAGAGGTAAAGGATCTGTACTCGAGGAACTACAGAACACTCATGAAAGAAATTGAAGAGGACACAAATAGATGGAAGACCATTCCATGCTCTTGGATCGGAAGAATAAACATTGTTAAAATGTCTATCCTGCCTAGAGCAATCTATACTTTTCATGCCATTCCGATCAAAATTCCACTGGCATTCTTCAAAGAGCTGGAGGAAATATTCCTAAAATTTGTATGGAATCAGAAGAGACCCCGAATCGCTAAGGAAATGTTGAAAAACAAAAATAAAGCTGGTGGCATCACCTTACCTGATTTCAAGCTTTATTACAAAGCTGTGATCACCAAGACAGCATGGGACTGGCATAAAAACAGACACATAGACCAGTGGAACAGAGTAGAGAGCCCAGATATGGACCCACCAGTCTATGGTCAATTAATTTTCGACAAAACAGGAAAAAATATAAGGTGGAAAAAAGACAGTCTCTTCAATAAATGGTGCTGGGAAACCTGGACAGCTATATGTAGAAGAATGAAACTCGACCATTCTCTTACACCGTACACAAAGATCAACTCAAAATGGATAAAAGACCTCAACGTGAGACAGGAATCCATGAGAATCCTAGAGGAGAACATAGGCAGTAATCTCTTTGATACCAGCCACAGCAACTTCTTTCAAGATACGTCTCCAAAGGCAAAGGAAACAAAAGCAAAAATAAACTTTTGGGACTTTATCAAAATCAAAAGCTTCTGCACACTGTTTTTCTGAAAATAAATAAATTGGGAGAAAAAAAATTAAAACTTAAAAAAAAAAAAAAAGCTTCTGCACAGCAAAGGAAACAGTCAAAAAAACAAAGAGGCAACCCACGGAATGGGAGAAGATATTTGCAAATGACAGTACAGACAAAAGGTTGATCTCCAGGATCTATAATGAACTCCTCAAACTCAACCCACACGAAACAGACAAACACATCAAAAAATGGGCAGAAGATATGAACAGACACTTCTCCAATCAAGACATACAAATGGCTATCAGACACATGAAAAAATGCTCATCATCATTAGCCCTCAGGGAGATTCAAATTAAAACCACATTGAGATATCACCTTACACCAGTTAGAATGGCCAAAATTAACATAACAGGAAACAACATGTGTTGGAGAGGATGTGGAGAAAGGGGAACCCTCTTCCACTGTTGGTGGGAATGCAAGTTGGTGCAGCCTCTTTGGAGAACAGTGTGGAGATTCCTCAAGAAATTAAAAATTGAGCTTCCCTACGACCCTGCAATTGCACTCCTGCGTATTTACCCCAAAGATACAGATGTCGTGAAAAGAAGGGCCATCTGTACCCCAATGTTTATAGCAGCAATGGCCACAGTCGCCAAACTATGGAAAGAACCAAGATGCCCTTCAACGGATGAATGGATAAGGAAGATGTGGTACATATACACTATGGAGTATTATGCCTCCATCAGAAAGGATGAATACCCAACTTTTGTTGCAACATGGACGGTACTGGAAGAGATTATGCTGAGTGAAATAAGTCAAGCAGAGAGAGTCAATTATCATATGGTTTCACTTATTTGTGGAGCATAACAAACAGCATGGAGGACAAGGGGCGTTAGAGAGGAGTAGGGAATTTGGGTAAATTGGAAGGGGAGGTGAACCATGAGAGACTATGGACTCTGAAAAACAGTCTGAGGGGTTTGAAGTGGCGTGGGGGTGGGAGGTTGGGGTACCAGGTGGTGGGTATTATAGAGGGCACGGCTTGCATGGAGCACTGGGTGTGGTGAAAAAATAATGAATACTGTTTTTCTGAAAATAAATAAATTGGGAAAAAAAAGAATACAAAAAAGAACACAAATAGGAAAAAAAATAATGAATACTGTTTTTCTGAAAATAAATAAATTGAAAAAAAATTAAAAAAATAAAAATAAATAAAAATAAAATCTTATACCACCTCAAAAAAAAATTGTCCTTTGAAGTACTGGTTGTTGTTCTCTTTTTTTTTTTTTCCTGGTTGGTTTTCTGGGGGAGGGGCCTACCACGTGTGTTTTCAGTCAATGATGTCCCCTGAATTAAGTCCTCCCGCACCCCTCAAGGGGGTGGGCTCTGAGGAAATCGGTGTTTTCAGGCTTTTGTTCTCTGGAGGTTTTTATGTTTGTTCACTTTTTTTTCCTCTCGCCTTGACTGCTTTTGATGGTTTTTGTAGGTTTAGAGGCAAGCAAACTGTACCCTGAGCTGCCTCTCAGAGAGAAGCCTCAGCCTGCTGCAAAGCCCATATAAATTCCCCCTTGGCTGCTGGCAGAGCAGGTTCCGAGTCGCGGTCCCTCGGGACACAGGACCTTCTGCTTGTACCCAAAACCACAGCATCCACGGCTGTCTGGGCAGCTCCAGACCACCAGAGAGGTTCCAAGAAGTAATTGCATACTGAGATTTTCCCACTGGCCTGGGCTGGGTGTGCCTGGTGTTTCTGGGTCTAGGAGCGCTGCGCTTCTGCGCCCCTCTCTCAGGGGAGGCTGTGGGTTGTGCATGCATCTCAGGCTCTGAGAGCAGGGCACGGGTCCGAAAGCACCAGGCTGGGCCTATGCACACCTCTCTCACGGGAGAGTTTGGCACGTGCTCGCGTCTCAGGCTCTAATACAATGGCGCGGGTCTAAGAGCACCGGGCTGGGCCTTCACGCACCTCTCTCAGGGGAGAGTGAGGGGCCTGTGCGTGTCTCACGCTCTGTAGTGCAGCTTGCTGTTCTGCCCTCTGGTGAGGCTCCCAGCCCCTCACAGGAACCCAACCCCACGTGATCTCGGTGCGCTGGCGGCTCAGGGACCAAGACCTGGTTTCTCTGCCACACTCCATTATTGTCTTATTGTTAATGAGTTTCCTTAAGCTTGTTATTAATTGATTTATATATTTGGGTTCTCCAGATTTGGGAGCATAAATATTTATAATTATTAGAACGTTTTGTTGGATAGAGTGCTTTCTTTTGATATAGTGTCCTTCTTCATCTCTTATTACTTTCTTCATTTTATAAATATATATTTTTATCCCCAGGGATACAGGTCTGTGAATCGCCAGGTTTACACACTTCACAGCACTCACCAAAGCACATACCCTCCCCAATGTCCATAACCCCACCCCCTTCTTCGAACCCCCCTCCCCCCAGCAACCCTCAGTTTGTGAGGAAGTGGTGATGCAACATGGGGGCTTAAGTGGGTAGGAGAAGAATAAATGAGACAAGATGGGATTGGGAGGGAGACAAACCATAAATGACTCTTAATCTTACTTTCTTCATTTTAAAATGTATTTTGTCTGATATAAGGATGGTTACTCCAGATTTCTCTTGATGTCCATTAGCATGATAAACTGTTCTCCATTCCGTCACATTCAATTTGGAGGTGTCTTTGTGTCTCAAATGAGTCTCTTATAAGCAGCATTTCAATGGCTCTTGTTTTTTTTTCTATCCACTCTGGCACTCTATGTCCTTTGATTGGAGCATTTAATCCATTTACATTCAAAGTATTTATTGAAAGGTATGGATTTAATGCCATTGTATTACCTGTAAAGTCTCTGTTCCTATAGAATATCTTTCTTCTTCTCTAGTCTTTGTAACTTTCCATCTCTCCACTCAAAGCGTCCCCTTTAATATTTCTTGCAGGACTGAATTAGGTTTCAGCAACTCCTTTAGTTCTACTGGTCTTGGAAACTGTTTATATCTCTCCTATTCTGAATGAGAGCCTTGCTGGATAAAGTATTCTATTTTCCCCATTTAGTATGTTGAATATATCATGTAAGTTCTATTTGGGCTTCCAGGTCTCTCTAGACAGGTCTGCTGCCAAGCATATGTATAGACCTCTGCAGGTTAAGGACTTTTTTCCCAAGCTGCTTTCAGAATTTTCTTTTTATCTTTGTATTTTGCAAGTTTCATTGTAATATGCCATGGTGTTCACCTGCTTTTGTTGATTCTGAGGGGAGTTCTTTGTGCCTCTTGGCCTTGAATGCCTGTTTCCTTCCCCAGGTTATGGAGGTTCTTGGCTATAATTTGTTCACATAAACCTTCTGCCCCTTTTTTCTACTACTGTTCTTTTAGGTCTCTAGAAGATATAGATATTGTTTCACCTTATGTAATCATTGAGTTCCGTAACTCTTCCTTCCTGATCTAATAGTATTCATTCTCTCTTATTTTCACCTTCATTATTTTCCACATATTTATCTTCTATATGATCAATTCTACCCTGTTTTTTTCAAACCTTGTAGTGATTATATTCAGTCTGTTTTGCCACTCAGTTTTAGCATTTTTTAAAATTTCAGCTGGGCTAATTTGGGGGTCTTATATCTTTGCATGAAATGTTTCTCTGGTGTCTTCTATGCTTTTTTCAAGTCCATCTAGTAATCTCTTAACTGTTCTAAGTTCTTGTTCATTTACATTGCTTATATCTACTTGGGGCAAGTCCTTGGCTGTGATACCTTCCTGAGCTTTGTTTTGGGGAGAATTTCCTCATTTGTCATTTTGGTTCAATTTCTAGCTTTTGAGTGTTATGAAAGCTTATTATATTCCTGTACCTCAGAGTAATGCTATATTAAAAAGACATCATACACTGTCCAGGGCCTGGCACTTCTGGAAATGTTTCTATTGGACAGTGTGTACATTCTGCTGTTGTGGTTTAGGTGTTTTTTCAACTTGCCAGTCGTCTGCAGAGTTCCTCCCTGCTAGCAGTGAGAATTGTTTAGACATTTATTTCAGTGTGCTTTAATTTATTTGTAGAAAAAAGCCTGTAAAAAGCTGAAAGAAATAAAGAAAAAGAGACAGAGGAAAGAAAGAAAAAATAGAGAAATTAAGAAAAAAATGAAAAGGGGTGAAAAAAAATAAAAATGCCTGATTCCAAAGTAAGAGAGAAGGAAAAAAAAGAAAGATAAAAGAAGCCTGAACTAAAGAAAAGAAAAAGAAAGAAAACTTAAAAAAAAAAACCTAACAAACAAAAAGCTCTAGTTCTGATATCAAAGGAAAAAAAAAGAAAAATAAAATATAAAGTAACAGAAAAAAAGTACAACCTGGTCTTATTTCCATCAGAACTGAAGGGGATGCTATGAGGTACTGTATGATCAGTAGACCCAGTGCATGGGGCATGTTGCCTGTGTTGCTTTTCTGAAGGGGAGGACTGGTATGATTGCTGGCTCAGAGTCAATTCTGCCCCAGTTTAAAAACAATACAAACAAACACACATAAAACCAAAAAACACACACATCACCAACAAAAATCTTGCCAAGCAAAGGTGGTGGCATTTGAGTAAGCAGCTTCTACCTCCACTGAAGGCCACTGTGTTGCTATCTGGTATCGGACTGTGTTGATAGCAGGGGTAAAATGTTGAAATCCCTCTTTTTTATCCCCCAACAGGGGAACTCACACCCCTTGCTGTTCAAGAAGCTTTAACAAAAAATCAAGGCTTGTCAGTGTGCCCTGGGCCTAGCTCTCTTGTGCTTATCTCTGTGTTGGCTGGGATTCAAAACTCCAAATCTTAAAGTATTCAGCACCACTCAGATCTACTCCATCCTCCAGGTTAGAGGCTTGCTGCAAACTTACTAATGCTCATTGTCCCAGAAAAACAATCCCCTGACTGAGCCATGTGCAGGTTTTATCATTTGGCAACATGAAAAGCAGCAACCAGATTATCCAGCCACATTTTTTTTAAGATTTTATTTATTTGACAGAGAGAAATCACAAGTAGGCAGAGAGGCAGGCAGAGAGAGAGGGGGGAGGAAGCAGGTTCCCTGCGGAGCAGAGAGCCCGACGCGGGGCTCAATCCCAGGACCCTGAGACCATGACCTGAGCCGAAGGCAGAGGCTTTAACCCACTGAGCCACCCAGGAACCCCTCCAGCCACATTTTTTTTCACTGCTGATTACAGGCTGTTTGCTGGCCCCTGCAGGGTTTTTGTCCTTGGAGAGGATATATATCCTCTTCCAAATGTACTCCAGGAAGGGGAACAATCTCTTCTAGTGTAATACCTAAGATCCCTACAACATTTTGTGTGTGCTCCTGGGCTACAGCCATCATTTTCTCCAGAATTACATGCTACAGCAACTCTTGCACAAAAGTTGCACATTTCTCAAAGCTCAGAGTTTGAGCTACACTCACTGTTTGCAAAAAAACCTGTCCTACTCCATTCCCCCAGCTCCCCCAGTCTGTGATTTGAGAGATTTTCTTCGTGTGGGAATCCAACATCACACTCTGTCAACCTGATTTGAATCTTTTTGTACTTGTTGAAGGCTGATTTGTGACTCAGTATGTGACTTCTTTTGGAAAATGTTCCATGTGCACTCAAAAACAATGTGTATTCCTGTAAGAATGTTATTATGTCTTAAGGATTCATTGAGCTCCCTAAGTCTACATTTGTGATCCAATACTTTTCTTTCCCTCTTCTTTTCTTTCTCACTTTGGAGAACAGTGTGGAGATTCCTTCAGAAATTAAAAATAGAGCTTCTTTTCAGTTGCATTATTTTCCATATTTTTTCTTCCATTTCATTGATTCATTCTTGTGGTCAATCTTTGCTGTCATTGCATCCAGTCTGTTTTGCATCTCACTTATGGCATTTTGTATTTCAGTCTGACTTAATGACTATATTTTATTTCTTTTATCACTGCAGTATGTGATTCTTCAGTGTCTTCTGTGCTTTCCTCAAGCCAAGCTACTATCCTTAGGATTATTTTTTTAAATTCTATGTTGATTAAATCCCAGACTTCTTCATGTTATTTCTTTTGGGGTGAATTCCTCCACTTGTTACTTTGTCTTGGTCTCGGTGTGTTTGTATGTGTGTGTGTTTGTGTGTGTGAATGTTAAGAAAGCCTGATGTGACAAAGATCTGATATCCAAGATTTATAAAGAACTCCTCAAGCTCAACACACACAACAAAACAGATAATCATGTCAAAAAAGGGCAGAAGACATGAACAGACACTTCTCCAAAGAAGACACACAAATAGCTAACAGACACATGAAAAAATGTTCATCATCACTAGCCATCAGGGAGATTCAAACCAAAACCACATTGAGATACCACCTTACACCATTTAGAATGACCAAAATTAACAAGACAGGAAACAACATGTGTTGGAGAGGATGTGGAGAAATGGGAACCCTTTTACACTGTTGGTGAGAATGAAGGTTGGTGCAGCCACTTTGGAGAACAGTGTGGAGATTCCTTCAGAAATTAAAAATAGAACTTCCCTATGACCCTGCAATTGCACTAATGTGTATTTACCCCAAAGCTACAGAGGTAGTGAAATGAAGGGCCATATGTACCCCAGTGGTCATAGCACCAATGTCCACAATAGACAAACAGTGGCAAGAGCCAAGATGCCCTTCAACAGACGAATGGATGAAGAAGATGTGGTTCATATATGCAATGGAATATTATGCCTCCATCAGAAAGGATGAATACTCACCTTACGTATCAACATGGATGGGACTGGAGGACAGTATGCTAAGTGAAGTATATCAAGCAGAAAAAGTCAATTATCATATGGTTTCACTTACTTGTGGAGCGTAAGGAATAACATAAAGGACATTAGGAGAAGGAAAAGAAAAGTGAATTGAGGGAAATAGGAGGGGGTATGAACCATGAAAGACTGTGTACTCTGAGATCCAAAACAAGGGTTTTGGAAGGGAGGAGGGTGGGAGGATGGATGAGCCTGGTTGTGGGTATTAAGGAAGGCATATATTGCATGGAGCACTGGGTGTGGTGCATAAACAATGAATCTTGGAACACTGAAAAAATAAAATTATATTAAAATAATTTTAAAAAATAGAAGTGCCTATTGTGTTTCTGCTCTTGAGAGTAATGGCTATATTGAGAAGAGTTCCTACACTTACTGCCCTGGGCCTGGTGGCTTAGAAGTTGTTTAGAAGGCATTTCAGAGTGTGCACTCTGTTGTCATGTTTTGGCTTTTCCTCTCCTCAGGTCAGTCTTCTGCAGAATTTCTCCTTGTATGCAGTGGGACATGTTTGGTCTACTTCTTAAAAGAATCTAGACCCTACTTATCCTAGTGCTAAAGCTTTGCAGTACTCTATGATTAGTAGAGTTGGTGTGTGTGAGGGGTTTGTGATGGTCGTCTGTGGGAGGGGTCCCAGTGCACTGATTGTCAGGTGGACTTGCCCTAGTAGAGATGCACCTGAAGGGCATGGGTGGGGGGCTGCTGTGCAGTGTTGCTCACTGAAGTCCATCAGTGCTTATGGGTAGATGGGAAAATGGCATTGCCCCACTCTCTCTTCTCTGAAGCAGGGAATTCCTGCTGCCACTCTTCAGGAAGCCATCACAGAAGAGTAAACAATCTCTTGCCTTGTGTCCTGGCTTCCTTCAGATTCTTGTCATCACTCTATGTCCAAGCTATCTGCCTTCCACACAGTACTCCTCTGTTTTATCTTGGGTGCATGGCTGTGTTTCAGAACTCCAAATTTTAGGGACAGTTCTGTGCAGACACATGAGGTGTGGACCCACACTTATTTTCTAGTAGAGAGTGTTGCTACATTGTAAGCACTGCCATTTTTTCCAAGAAAAGCAGTTGCAATACCACACAATGGTTTAGTTTATGGCAAAGTACAGCAAAAGGCTGGCACTTAGGTTCATTGGTCTTGCAGTTCTCTCTGTTCCTATGCTAATGAATAGGACAGAACACTGGTGCCTGCTAGCTCTTTGTCCCTGGAGTGGCACTCCTAAATACACTCCAGGAAGGGGAAATGTCTCTCCCTGTGCAACCAGGGAATCCTCAGACCATGCTTCCCACTCCTGGGCCTCTGTCTTCCTTCACCATAAGGGCACTATTAAGCCTGCCAGACATGACCCCAGTGATAGTGTGGACTTCTAAAACTTCAGACTTTGAACTCCATTGCTTATAAAAACTTGTAGTAGTCAGGCTATCTCCTTATCCCTGTAAATTGTTTTGGGGAAGAGTTTTCTTTTGCAAACACCTCCGTACTGCTATCACTTTTCCCTCTCTCACTTCTCTCTCTGTGATCAGGGCTCCCTCCCCTAACTAGCATCCACAATACTTTTATTTCCTAGATTTACAATGCACTGCTCTACTTTCTGTGATATGGCAGTTTTTCTACCTGTAGATATGCAGTTTGTTGTATCAGTCCTCATATCAATTTCCTGGCTGTTCAGAATATACTGACATTTATCTGGCTGTGTTTAAGAGACGAAGCAACTTAGGGTAACCCTACTCCTCCAACATTTTAACTCCTCCTTTGGGAAATCTACTATTAGTCTTATAGAGACTTCTTTGCAAATAACTTCTCTCTTACATTCAGTGTTCTCTTTTTGTTTTTTACTTTAAACAGTTTGATTATAAAATGTGTCTTTGTGTGGACCTTTTAATTTTTATCTTACTTACAGCATTGAGCTTCTTTGATTTATAGTTCCATATCTTTAACCAAGTTTAGAGAGTGTTTAGCTATTATTTTTTTTAAAATAATGTTTCTGCCTTTTTTGCTCTTTATTCTCTGGTACTTCCATAATGAATATTTTTGCCCACTTGGTGTGCCTTATACAGCTCTTTGATTCTACTAATTTTCTTCTTTTTTCTTTCTGCTCTTTTTTCCCCTTTCTGATGTCTGCATCATTTGAACTGTCTCCAATCTGATTCATTTCTCTCCATCCTCAAATCTGTTCATTTTTATTTTTTAATTCAAATTAATTAGCCAACATATACAGCCTATACAGCCTTGTAGTAAAACTTAAAATCAGGCAATGTGATTTCCCCTGCTTTGTTCTTCTTTTTCAGCATTTCCTTGGTGACTTGGGGTCTTTTCTGGTTCCCTACATATTTTAGGATAGTCTGTTATAACACCTTGAAAAATGCTGGTGTTATTTTGATCTGGATGGTGTTTAATGTATAGGTTGTGTATAGATAGAAATATTTTAACAATGTTTATTCTGTCGATCCATGAGCATGGAATGTTTTCCACCTTTTTGAGTCTTTTCAATTTCTTTCATAAGTTTTCTGTAGTTACTAGAGTATAGATCTTTACTTCTATTTTTAGGGTTATGTCAAGGTGTCTAATGGGTTTTGGTGCTATTGTAAATGGAGTAGATTCTCTAATATCTCTTTCTACATTTACATCATTAGTATATAGGAAAGCAACTCGTATCTGTGCATTGATTTTTTATCCTGCCACATTGCTGAATTGATGTATAAGTTCTAGTAATTTGGGGATGAAGTCCTTTGGGTTTTCCGTATAAAGTATTATGTTATCTGTAAAGAGAGAGAGTTTGACTTCTTCTTTGTGAATTTGAATATAATTTATTTATTTTTGTTGTCTGAGTCCTGAGGCTAAGACTTCTAATAATATGTTGAACAACTGTCGCAAGAGTTGGCATCCTTGTGTTTTGGACCTTAATGGAAACTCTCTCAGCTTTTCTGCATTGAGAATGATATTTGCTGTGGGCTTGTCATAGATAGTTTTGGTGAACTTGAGGAATGTTCCCTCTATCCCTTTATTTTGAAGAGTTTTAATCAGGAAAGGATGCAGTATTTTGTCCAAGGCTTTTTCTGCATCAATTGAGAGGATCATATTTTTTTCTCTTCTCTTATTAATGTGTTCTATGACATTGGTTAATTTGCTAATGTAGAACTACCCTTGCACCCCAGAGATAAATCCTACCTGGTCATGATGAACAATCCTTTTAGAGTACTCTTGGATCTTATTGGGTAAGATCTTGTTGAGAATTTTGGCATTCATATTCATCAGGGATATTGGTCTAAATTTCTCCTTTTTGATGGGGTCTTTCCCTGGTGTTGGGATCAAGGTGATGCTGGCCTTATTGAAAGAGTTTGGAAATTTTTCTTCCATTTCTGTTTTTTGAAGCAGTTTCAGTAGAGTAGTTACTATTTATTCTTTAAATGTTTGGTAGTATTTCTCTGGGATGGCCTCTGGCTGTGGACTCTTGTTTTTTGGGAGGTTTTTGATCATGCTTCAATTTCGTTACTGGATTTTGGTCTATTGAGATTGTCAGCTTCTTCCTTTTTTAGTCTTAGTAGTTCATAGGTTTCCAGGAAGACATCCATTTATTTCAGGTTGCCTACAATTGTTGATAATAATTTCTAATAATTGTTTTTATATCCTTGTTGTTAGTTGTGATATCTCCCCTTTCTTTGATAATTTTATTAATTTGGGTCTTTCTCTTTCATTTGGATGAATCCAGCCAGTGGTTTATCGAACTTATTAATGCTTTTAAAGAATCAGCTTCTAGTTTCCTTAATGTATTCTGCTCTATTTCTGGTTTCCAATTCACTGATCTCTGCTCTAATCTTTATTATTTCTCTTCTACTTCACTTAGGCTTTATTTGTTGTTCTTTAAGGTGTAAAGTTAGCTTGTGTATTTGGGGGTTTTGGGGGGGGGCTGAGGATTGGATAGCTATGTATTTCCCCCTTAGGATAAATTTTGCCATATCCCATAGGTTTTGGACCAATATGTTTTTATTCTCATTGATTTGCATGAATTGTTCAAGTTCTTCTTTGATTTCCTGGTTGACCCAAACATTATTGAACAGGATGGTCTTTATTTTCCAAGTGATTTAATTCCTTCCAAACTTTTTCTTGTGATTGAGTTCCAGTTTCAGAACATTATGGTCTGAGAATATGTGGGGAGTAATCTCAATCTTTTGGTATCAGTTAAGACCTGGCCTGTGACCCAGTATGTGGTCTATTCTGGAGAAAGTTCCATGTGTGCTTGAGAAGAAAGAGCATTCTGTTGTTTTAGGGTGGAATGTTCTATATATATCTATGAGGTCTATGTGGTCCAGTGTATCATTCAGTTCTTGTTTCTTTGTTCATCTACTGCTTAGATAATCTGTCTAATGCTGTGAGTGAGTGCTGAGGTCTCCTATTTTTAAAGTATTATCAATATATCTCCTTATTTTTGTTAACAGTTTGCTTATGTAGCTGGCTGTTCCCATTTTGGTGGCATAAATATTTACAGTTGTTAGATCTTCTTTTTGGATAGTCCCTTTAAGCATGGTATAGTGTCTTTCTGTATCTCTGACTGCAGTCTTTAGCTTAAAATCTAAATTGTCTGATATGAGAATTACTACCCCACCTTTCTTTTGAGGTCCATTGGCATGAAAGATGATTCTACATCCACTCACTTTCAGTCTGATGTATTTTTAGGTTCACAATGAGTCTCTTGTAGACAGCATGTGGGTGGATCATGTCTTCTTATCCATTCTGCAACCCTGTGTCATTTCATTGGAACATTTAGGACATTCACATTTAGAGTGATTATTGAAATATATGATTTTATTGTCATCATGTTGCCTATAAAGTCCTTGTTTCTATAGATTGTTTCTGTAAATTTCTGTTCTATATCACTCTTGGGGTATTTCTCCTTTTATATAACCCCCCTTAATATTTTTTTGCAGAGCTGGCTTTGTAATCACATATTCTTTCAGTTTCTGCCAGTCTTGGAAGCTCCTCGTCTCTCCATCCATTCTGAATGATAGCTTTCTCAGATAAAGTATCATTGGCTGCTTATTTTTCTCATTTAGTACCCTGAATATGTCTTGCAAGACCTTTCTGGCTTGCTAGTTTTTTGGACATGTATGACATTATTCTGATGTTCCTCCTTCTGTACAAAGGAAATCTCTTCCCCTTCACCACTTTCTGGATTGTTTCATTGGATCTAAGATTTGCCAGTTATACTAGTGTATGTGTGGGCATTGGTCTATTCTTTTTGATCTTGGAGGGGTCCTCTCTGCCTCTTGGACATGAATGCTTGTTTCCTTCCCCGGATTATGGGAGTTCTCAGCTACAATTTGCTCAAATATATCTTTTAGACCTCTCTCTCTCTCTCTCTGCCATCTCAGGACATTGGAATATTTCATGGCATCATTAATTACTCTCTGTCTGATCTCTTGGGCATCAATCATTTTTTCCCATGCCTCCTTCTTTTCCTTCTTTTCTATCATCTTATCTTCTAGCTCACTAATTTGTTCTTCTGGCTTATTTACTATGGGTGTCAGAGTACCCAGGTTTGTCTGCAGTTTATTCATAGCATTTTTAAGTTTGGCCTGTTTAGGTTTCATTTCTGTCCTTAGAGATTCTACATTGTTGCTAATATTTTTCTCAAGCCTAGATATCAACTTCATAACTTTTCCTCTGATGTTTATTTGTGACATCTTGCTTTTATCCATATTCATTAAGTCTGTGCAGAGGCTACAGTCTCTGATTCTTTTCTTTGTTGGGGGTTCCTCCTCTTAGTTATTTTATTGGGATGGTGTTTTAGGGACTGTACAGAGTCCAAAGTATTAACCACGACCCAAGCAAAATGTACCTGTTTTATAGGGACCTTAGGGTTGTCCTCCTCTTGTTCTTCCAGCCTGTCTCCTGAGGGAGGGATCCACCACACTGTTACTCAGGCAACCCTGCTTGGGCAGATTTGACCTGCCCTCTGTGGTGGTGAATGGGCTCAGTGAAAACTGTTTTTGCTTGTTTGTGTGTTTGTTTGTTTTAGCTTTTGCTCTCTGACGGCTTTCCCTGGTGGCTTTCTGTGTCTCTTTTGAGAGTCAGAGCAGAAGTGAGCTCATCCAAACCTCTGTCTCAGAACAGAGAAATTGCAGTCTGTTTTCATTGAGTTCTCCAGCCCACACTGTCTCCATTTTTGTCTGTGCTGCTAACAATCACAGCCTCCTCATTTTTGCATCCCACAGCAACACTCCCAGTGGTAGAAGCCAGGACCAGGTATGTTTCTAACCTTTGTGTTTCTAAAACCAGGAGCCACCTCTGGATCCTGTCTGGAGGCTGCACTAAAGTCCTATTCCTACTGCTACCAGTCTGCAAGTCTGTGCCAGGTCCTCAGCACGAGGTGTTTTTGGTTCCGGTATTATATCACCTTCCCATCACCAGCTTATGGCAGCTCCCTCCCCCTTGTGTTTATCTTCTGATACCTGTGCACAGAATCACAGCTCTTTGACTCATACCTCAACACCACCAGAGATATTCTGTTTGCAGAGATCCAGGTATATATTTTTACATCTCAGGCTGATTTTGTAGGTGTTCAGAATGGCTTGGTAGATATCCAGCTAAATCAGGGGACTGGTTGAAATAGTGTCTCCCAAATCCTCTGCCATCATTTTCATTTCCACAACATCCTAATATAGGTTAAATTCTGTCATTGTGATGGCCCAGCTTTCCTTTACTTGTTCAACATGCTTCTGGTGATTCAGGGTCTTTCTGGTTCCATACAAATTTTAGGATTTTTTTTCAGCTCTATGAAAAAATGTCAATGGTATTTTGATAGGGATTGCAATGAATGTGTAGATTGCTGTGGGCAGCAAAGATATTTTCACAGTATTTTTCTTCTAATCCATGAGCATGGAATATTTTTCCATTTCTTTGTGTCTTCCTCAATTTATTTCATAAGTGTTCTGTAGTTTCTAGAGTAAAGATCCTTTACCTCTTTAGTTATCTTATGCTTTTTGGTGCTATTCCAAATGGAATCAGTTCCTTAATTTCTCTTTCTTCAGTATCATTGTTAGTATATGGAAATGCAGCTGATTTCTGTTCATAGATTTTGCATCCTTCCACATTGGGGAATTGTTGTATGAGTTTTAGCCATTTTGTGGTGGAGGTTTCCACATATTGTAGCATGTCATCTGCAAAGAGTGAGAGTTTGACTTATTTGCCAGTTTGAATTCATTTTATTTCTTTGTGCTGTTTGATTGCTGAGGCTAGGACTTCTAGTAGTATGGTGAGCAAAAATGGTGAGAGTTTGTATCCCTGTTGTGTTTCTGACCTTAGGGGAAATGTTCTCAGTCTTTACCCATTGAGCGCCATATTCACTGTGGGCTTTTCATAGATGGTTTTCATGATATTGAGGTATGTTCTCTTAATCCCTAGACTGTGGAGAGTTTTAATTAAGAAAAGATGTTGCATTTTGTCAATTTTTTCTGCATCAATTGAGAGGATCATAAGGTTCTTTTTCATTCTTCTATTAATGTGATGTATCAAGGTGATTGATTTTTGAATATTGAATCACCCTTGCATCCCAGGAATAGATTCCACCTTTTGTGGTTAAAAAAAATCCTTTTAAGGTACTATTGGATCCTATTGGCTAGTATTTTGTTGAGCATTTTGGTATCCATGTTCATGAGGGCTATTGATCTGTAATTCTTTTTGATGGGGTCCTTAGTATTGGGATCAAGATAACACTGGCCTCATAGAATGAGTTTGAAAATTTCCCTTCCATTTCTATTTTTTTAAAGTAACTTCTGTAGAATAAGTATGATATTTTCTTAAAATATTTGGTAGAATAGCCCTGGGAAGTCATCAGGACCTGGACTCATTTTGGGGTTGTTTTTGATTAGTACTTCAATTTCCTTGCTGACTATTGATCTGATCAGATTTTCTATTTCTTCTTGTTTCAGTTTTGATAGTTTATAAATTTCCAGGAATGCATCCTTGTCTTCCACATTGCCACATTTTTTGGTATATAGTTTCTCATAATATGTTCTTAAAATTGTTTGTATTTTCTTGGTGTTGTTTGTGATTGTTCCTCTTTCATTCATGATTTTATTAATTTGGATCCTTTCTCTTTTCTTTTTGATAAATCTGGCTAGTGGTTTATCGGTCTTATTTCTTTCAAAGAACCTGCTTCTAGTCTTATTGATCTGTTCTACTGTTCTGCTTTTTTAAATTGATTTCTTCTCTAATATTTATTTTTTCTCTTCTCCTGCTTGGTTTAGGCTTTATTTTCTGTTCTTTCTCCAGCTTCTTTAGGTTAAAAGTTAACGCGTGTATCTGAGAATTTTCTTAGTTTTTGAGAGGGTCATGTATTGTAATATACTTCCCTCTTAGGACTGCCTTTGCTGTATCCCAAAAGTTTTTGAACAGTTGTGTTTTCCTTCTCATAAGCTTCTATGAATTTTTTGGTAATTCTTCTTTAATTTCCTGGTTGAATCATTCATTCTTGAACAGGACGCTCTTTAACCTCCAATTGTTTTAGTTCCTTCCAAATTTATTCCTGTGTTAGAGTTTCAGTTTCAAAGCACTGTTGTCTGAAAATATTCAGGCTATAATCTCAATCTTTTGGGATCAGTTGAGACCTGATTTGTGACCCAGTATGAGATCTATTCTCAAGAAAGTTTTATGTGCTGTCAAGAATAAGGTTTGTATACAACTGTCAATTTCATCTGGTCCAGTGTGCCATTCAAAGTCCTTGTTTCTTTCTTGATTTTCTGCTTAGATGATCTGTCCATTGTTGTGAGTGGGGTGTTGAATTCCCCTATTAATGTGTTATTATCAATGTGTTTCTTTACTTTGGTTATTAATTAGTTTATATAATTGGCTTCTCACAAATTAAAACATATACGTTTATAATTGTTAGATCTTCTTGTTGGGTAGATACCTTTAGGTATGGTGTAGTGTCTGTTTTCATCTCTTACTACAGTTTTTTTGTTTTAAAATCCAATTTGTCTGATAGGAGGATTACTACCCCAGCTTTCTTTTGAGGTCCATTGAGGTGGTAAATTGTTCTCCACTCCTTCACTTTCAGTTTGGAAGTATGTTTAGGTCTAAAATGAGTCTCTTATAGACAGAATATGGATGGGTCTTGCATTTAGCCCATTTACTTTCAGAGTAACTATTGAAAGTTATGAACTTAGTTCCATTGTGTTGTCTATAAATTTACAGTTTCTATATATTGTCTATTTCTCTCTAGTCTATGTTGGACTCTCTCTTTGCTCACAGCATTTCCCTTAGCGTTTCTTGCAGGGCTGTCTTGGTGGTCACATATTCTTTCAGTTTCAGTCTGTCATTATGTTCTGTTCATTATGTCTCCTTCCATTTTAAATGACAGCCTTGTTGGATAAAGTGTTTTTGGCTGAATTTTCTTCTCATTTAGTGCCCTGAATATATCTTGCCACCCCTTCCTAGCCTGTCAGATCTCTGTCTGATGGTCTGATCAGACAGACCATCAGACCATCAGATCTGATGATAGTCTGTTGTTCCTACCTCTATAAGTTAAGAATCTCTTGTCTCAAGCTTCTTTGAGAGTTTTCTCTTTATCTCTGAAATTTGTAAGCTTCACTATTATTTGTCAAGGTGTTGGTCTATTATTAATTTTGTATTTTTTGGTCTACTTCTTTGACATGTGTGCCTGTTTATTCTCCCCACATTAGGGGAGTTCTCAGCAATGATATGCTCAAATATACCTCCTGGCCCTCTCTCTGTCTTCTTCACTCTCAGGTGCCTTAATAATTCTGATGTTGCTTCATTTTATGCCATCACTGAATTCTCAAAGCCTCTCTCCCTGAGCTATTGTTTTTCCCTTTTCTTCAACTTCTTTCCTTTCCATCAACCTGTCTTTTATGTCACTTACTTTCTTTTCTGCCTCATTCACCCTAGCTGTTAGAGCACCCAATTTTGATGGCATCTCAGTTATAAGCACTTTCAAGTTTAGCCAGATTAATCCTCATATCTGTGTTAAGAGATTCTCTTTTATACTTTTTCTCAAACCTAGCTATTAACTTTATAATTATTATCCTTAATTCCATCTTTGACATCTTATTTATATCCATATCAATTAGATCTGTGGATGAAAGCATTATCTCTGGTTCTTTCTTTGGTTTTGAATTCCTCCTTCCAGTCGTTTTGCCCAGAGAAAAAAAAAAGGATGAATGAGTGAACAAAATCAAAAATAACAAACACAACCCAAGTAAAATACACCCTAGACAAATCCAAAGTGGTTGAAAGACACCATAAAAAAGGGGTGGGTGGGTAGAATATAATCTGACAGTGTGGATGAAACAGGGTGATCTGCTTAGTCCTGAGTGTATTTTGGTCTTTGTGTTAGGAGACACAAAATCCTAAGGTTGCAAAGAAAGTAAAACTTATATCTATATATATATATATATATGGATATACATATACATATAAATATGTATATATATAGATATGTATGTAGTTAGATAGATATAGATATATACAAAAATAAAATTGAATGCAGTGAAAGGAGGCCAAAAATAAAGAAGATATCTGTAACACGTAGATGCAAAAAATGAAAGTTAAAAAAACCTTAAAAACAAAGAGATGATAAAATAAGAAACTAGTTGAAACAGGGAAAAAAGTGAAAAAAAAAGAAGAAATGGAAAAGATTAAACAAACCATAAAAAATTCTATTCTATATACCACTTTACACTAGCACTGGAGTTTTAAAGTCTTGTGGGGTATGTAAACTTTCTGAGCCCCTATTTTTCCAGCTGGTCTTCTGGGAGAGGTGTGTGCTGTGCAGCTTTTCAGGTTTCTTTGCCTGGGCAGAGTCACACTTCGCCTTGCCAGGGGCCTGGCTCAGTGTAATCCTTTTTGTGGCTTTTGTTCTATGAAATCTTTCTGAACCTCTTTAGAGGATCAAAATTAAAATGGCCATGCCCTGATCTCCAGTCCCAGAGCTGAAAAATCACTATCTCCTCTCTTTAGTAAACCCTCTGGGATAATCAATCTTCACTTTTGGGTCTGCCAAACTCTGAAGAATCCTGCAGTGTAGTGCCACAGCCATCCTCCTGGGGGAAGTTGGAGGGTCCTGCATTATTGCCCTTTGTAGGGAAAACTGAGAGCCGTCACTGGATCCTGCCTCTACCCACTCTACCCCTTCTGGCGGAAGGCAGAGGATCACCCTGTCTTGTCCTTTACAGGGCCCCCACCCTTAGAACTGTTGCCTACATGCACTTGTTCCACCCCTAAGAAGGGATGCTGGAGGGTCCCTGAGTTCCAGTCCTCTGTACAGTGCACAGGCAGAGAGTGTTTACTCACTTGCCCCAACTCACATTTTATGGTGAAAATAGCTAAATGCCCCCTCTTGGACTCAATGACCATAACTAGTTTCCCAGTTCCATTGTTTGGGAATTCTACCATCTCAGGTATTCCTGTTAGTTCTGTGACTCTGGGGATCCTGAGACCACACTGACACACCTAGAAATCTGCCAATTTCATCTCCTGAACATCTCTCAGGCAGGGATGTCTCTCATTGGAGCAGATTTCTAAGGGTGCAGATTTGGCCCTTCTGGGCTATATCACTTTCCAATAGCCAGCTTAAGAGGCTCTCCCCGCCCCCCCCCCATTTAGCTTCTGTATATCCCCTCAGATTCACTTCTCTGAAACTTCTATCTTGCAAAAACTGGTCACTTTTCTACTTATAGAGCTCCAGATATATATTTTTTCCATACATCTCAGGTTGAATTCATGTGCATTCAGAATGATTTGCTAGTTATCAAGCTAAATTCAAGGGACAAGATGAAATGAGGTTCCCTACTCTTCCACTATCTTGCCACCTTCCATTTTTTTAAAATAATTTCTATATTTGGGAGGGGGGCAAGATGGCAGAGGAGTAGGGGACCCTATATCAACTGGTCCACTGACTTGAGCTGGATATCTGGCAGACCACTCTGAAAACCTACAAAATGAGCCGGATATGTAAGAAGATATATTATGATCTATACCAACAGAATATCTCCGGTGGCTGGTTTTGAGGTATGACGCAGGGAGCCATCATTCTGTGGCCAGATATCTGAAGATAAATTAAAGGGGGAGGAGTCGCTATAATTGGGAAGGTGAAGTAACATAGAAGTGCAAACACATCCAGTACTGGGGGCTGGGCACAGATTCACAGACCAGTAGGTACGAGGAAAGGACTTTAGGGCCACCCACCAGGCTGAAAACTGAAGCTGCATGGGTGCACGTATAACTGGGGTCAGCTGGCAGTTTTAGAAGCACAAAGGGCAGAGTCATGCCTGGACCTGGAAACAAGGGCTGGGAGTGTGGCTATGGGGTGCACAAACCAGGTTACTGTAGTTTTTAGCAACACAGACAAAACTAGAGTCAGTGTGACCTGGAGGGTTTTCTGGAGCATGGTCTTTGATCTCTCTGTTCTGAGACAGAACTTCAGACACAGTCACTTCAGCTCTGACTGTTAGAAGGGACACAGAAACCCAACATGGAAAGAAACCAGAGAATGAAATCCCCCTAAAACCAGTATTCACTCATCCCAACCACCACCACTGGGGGAAGACAATTTTGCCCAAGCAGTGTTGCCTGAGTAACAATGTGGCAGGCCCTTCGCCCTGGGAAGACAAGCTGAAAGAACAAGAGGTCAAGAACCCTAAAGTAGCTAAAAACAGGTGCATCATGCTTGGATTGTGGTCAATAGTTTGGACTTTGTACGTTCCCTCAACCACCTCTCACCAGAATGACTAGAAGGAGGAACCCCCAACAGAGGAAATATTCAGAAACTGTGACCTCTGCCATTACACTAATGGATATGGACGTAAACAAGATTTTGGAAATAGAATTCAGGGTAACAATTACACAGACAATAGCTGGGTTGGAGAAAACCATTAATGGCAACATAGATTCTCTAAGGGCAAAAGTGAGAGCTGATTTGGCAGAATTTTAAAATGCTATCAGTGAGATGCAATCTAATCTAGATTCTTTAACAGCTAGGGTAAATGAGGCAGAAGATTGAATTAGTAATCTAAAAGACAAACTGATAGAAAAGAAGGATCAAGAGGAGGCCTGGAACAAACAGCTTTAGAATCCATGAAAACAGGATTAGAGAAATAAATGACACCATGAAATTTTCCAGTGTCAGAATTATTTGGATCCCTGGGTAGTGAAGAGGGATAACTAGAAGATATAGTTGAGCAAAATTTACCTGAAAATTTCCCTAACACAGGGAATGAAACAAGTGTTCATGTTCTAGAGGCAGAGATAACATCCCCCTAGATCTACATGGGTAGGAAGACCTCCAGATATATGATAGTAAAACTCGTGAATCTTAAATCCAAACAAAATATCTTAAGGGCATCTAGGGCAAAGAGATTCCTTATAAGCATATTTACATTTCAGAATAAAGTCAGACCTGTCCACAGAAATCTGGCAAGCCTGAAAGGACTGGGAAGACATATTCAGGATACTAAATGAGAAGAACATGCAGCCAAGAATACTCATTTGGAAAAGCTGGCATTTAGAGTGGAAGGAGACATAAAGAAGTTCCAAGACTGGGAAAGACTGAAACTTTGTGACCACAAAGCTTGCCCTGCAAGAAATATTAAGGGGAATTTTGTAAAAGAAGAAAGACCCCAAGAGTGATATGAACAGAAATTTACAGAGACAATCTATAGTAAAAAGTACCGCACAAGCAGCATGATGACAATAAAAACTTATCTTTCAATTATCACCCTCAATGTGAACAGCCTAAATGCTCCCATAAAATGGCAGAAGATTGCAGATTGCATAAAAATATGGAATCCATCAACATTATGTCTACAAGAGAATAATTTTGAACATAAAGATACATTCAGACAGAAAGTGAGGTGATGTAGAACCATCTTTCTTGCCAACAGACTTCAAAAGAAAGCTGGGGTAGCAATTCTCATATAAAACTAATTAGATTTTACCCTAAAGACTGTACTCAGAGAAAAAGAAGGACGCTATGTCATTCTTTTTCTTTCCATTTATTTATTTTCAGAAAAATATTATTCATTATTTTTTCACTACACCCAGTGCTGCATGCAAGCCGTGCCCTCTATAATACCCACCACCTGGTACCCCAACCTCCCACCCTCTCGCCACTTCAAACCCCTCAGATTGTTTTTCAGTGTCCATAGTCTATCATGATTCAACTCCCCTTCCAAATTACCCCAACTCCTTTCTCCACTCTAACTCGCCATGTCCTCCATGCTATTTGTTATGCTCCAAAAAAATAAGTGAAACCATATGATAATTGACTCTCACTGCTTGACTTATTTCACTCAGCATAATCTCTTCCAGTCCCATCCATGTTGCTACAAAAGTTTGGTATTCATCCTTTCTGATGGAGGCATAATACTGCATAGTGTACATGGACCACATCTTCCTTATCCATTCATCCGTTGAAGGGCATCTTGGTTCTTTCCATAGTTTGGCGACCGTGGCCATTCCTGCTATAAACATTGGGGTACAGATGGCCCTTCTTTCACGACATCTGTGTCTTTGGGGTAAATACCCAGGAGTGCAATTGCAGGGTCATAGGGAAGCTCTATTTTTAATTTCTTGAGGAATCTCCACACTGTTCTCCAAAGAGGCTGCACCAACTTGCATTCCCACCAACAGTGGAAGAGGGTTCCCCTTTCTCCACAACCTCTCCAACACATGTTGTTTCCTGTTTTGTTAATTTTGGCCATTCTAACTGGTGTAAGGTGATATCTCAATGTGGTTTTAATTTGAATCTCCCTGAGGGCTAATGATGATGAGCATATTTTCATGTGTCTGATAGCCATTTGTATGTCTTGATTGGAGAACTGTCTGTTCATATCTTCTGTCCATTTTTTGATGTGTTTGCCTGTTTCGTGTGGGTTGAGTTTGAGGAGTTCATTATAGATCCTGGATATCAACCTTTTGTCTGTACTGTCATTTGCAAATATCTTCTCCCATTCCGTGGGTTGCCTCGTTGTTTTTTTGACTGTTTCCTTTGCTGTGCAGAATCTTTTGATTTTTATGAAGTCCCAAAAGTTTATTTTCACGTTTGTTTCCTTTGCCTTTGGAGACGTATCATGAAAGAAGTTGCTGTGGCTGATATCAAAGAGATTACTGCCTATGTTCTCCTCTAGGATTCTGATGGACTCCTGTCTCATGTTGAGGTCTTTTATCCATTTTGAGTTGATCTTTGTGTACGGTGTAAGAGAATGGTCGAGTTTCATTCATCTACATATAGCTGTCCAGTTTTCCCAGCCCCATTTATTGATGAGACTGTCTTTTTTCCACTGTATATTTTTTACTGTTTTGTCGAAGATTAATTGACCATTGAGTTGAGGGTCCATATCTGGGCTCTCTACTCTGTTCCACTGGTCTATGGGTGTGTTTTTATGCCAGTACCATGCTGTCTTGGTGATCACAGCTTTGTAATAAAGCTTGAAATCAGGTAACGTGATGCCGCCAGCTTTATTTTTGTTTTTCAACATTTCCTTAGCGATTTGGGGTCTCTTCCGATTCCATACAAATTTTAGGATTATTTGCTCCAGCACTTTGAAGAATGCCGGTGGAATATTTATCGGAATGGCATTAAAAGTATAGATTGCTCTAGGCAGTATAGACATTTTAACAATGTTGATTCTTCCGATCCAAGAGCATGGAAAGGTCTTCCATCTATTTGTGTCTTCTTCAATTTCTTTCATGAGTGGTCTGTAGTTCCTCAAGTACAGATCCTTTACCTCTTTAGTTAGGTTTATTCCCAGGTATCTTATGGTTCTAGGTGCTATAGTAAATGGAATCGATTCTCTAATTTCCCTTTCTGTATTTTCATTGTTAGGGTATAAGAAAGCCAATGATATCTGCACATTGACTTTGTATCCTGCCATGTTGCTGAATTGCTGTATGAGTTCTAGTAGTTTGGGGGTGGAGTCTTTTGGGTTTTCCATATAAAGAATCATGTCATCTGCGAAGAGAGAGAGTTTGACTTCCTCATTACCAATTTGGATACATTTTATTTCTCTCTGTTGTCTGATTGCTGTTGCTAGGACTTCTAATACTATGTTGAACAAGAGTGGTGAAAGTGGGCATCCTTGTCTCGTTCCTGATCTCAATGGGAAGGCTGCAAGCTTTTTCCCATTGAGGATGATATTTGCTGTGGGTCTTTCATAGATAGATTTGATGAGGTTCAGGAATGTTCCCTCTATCCCTATCCTTTGAAACGTTTTAATCAGGAACGGATGTTGGATTTTGTCAAATGCTTTTTCTGCATCAATTGAGAGGACCATGTGGTTCTTCTCTCTTCTCATATTAATTTGTTGTATCACATTGATTGATTTGCGAATGTTGAACCATCCTTGTCGCCCAGGGATGAATCCCACCTGATCATGGTGGATAATCTTTTTAATGTGTTTTTGGATCCTGTTGGCTAGGATCTTGTTGAGAATCTTAGCATCCATATTCATCAGTGATATTGGTCTGAAATTCTCCTTTTTGGTAGGGTCCTTGCCTGGTTTGGGGATCAGGGTAATGTTGGCTTCATAGAAAGAGTCTGGAAGTTTTCCTTCTGCTTCAATTTTTTGAAACAGCTTCAGGAGAATAGGTGTTATTTCTTCTTGGAAGGTTTGGTAGAATTCCCCAGGGAATCCGTCAGGTCCTGGGCTCTTGTTTTTTGGGAGGTTTTTGATCATTGATTCAATCTCGTTATTAGATATCGGTCTATTCAGGTTGTCGATTTCTTCCTGGCTCAATGTTGGTAGTTTATATTTTTCCAGGAATGCATCCATTTCATCTAGGTTGCTAAGCTTATTGGTATATAACTGTCGTAATAACTTCTGATGATTGTTTCTACTTCCTTAGTGTTAGTTGTGATCTCTCCCTTTTTATTCATAATTTTATGAATTTGGGCTTTCTCTCTTTTCTTTCGGATTAGTGTAGACAGTGGCTTATCGATCTTATTGATTCATCTAAAACCCACCCTCTAGTTTCATTGATACAATCTACTGTATCTCTGGTTTCTACCTCATTGATCTCAGCTCTAATCTTGATGATTTCCCTTCTTATGTGTGGAGTTGGTTTGATTTGTTTTTGATTCTTCAGTTCTTTAAGGTGTAGAGACAGCTGTTGTGTTCTGGAATTTTCAATTTTTTTTGAGCAAGGCTTGGATGGCTATATATTTTCCCCTTAGGATGGCCTTTGCTGTATCCCATAGGTTTTGGACCGAAGTGTCTTCATTCTCATTGGTTTCCAAGAATTGTTTCCAATCTTCTTTAATCTCCTGGTTGATACAAACATTCTTAAACAAGGTGGTCTTTAGCATCCAGGTGTTTGAGTTCCTTCGGAACTTTTCCTTGTGATTGAGCTCCAGTTTCAAAGCATTGTGTTCTGAGAATATGCAGGGAATAATCTCATTCTTTTCGTATCAGTTGAGTCCTTATTTGTGACCCAGTATGTGGTCTATTCTGGAGAAGGTTCCGTGTGCACTTGAGAAGAATGAGTATTCTGCTGTTTTTGGGTGTAATGTTCTGTATATATCTATGAGGTCCATCTGGTCCAATGTGTCAATCAATGCTCTTGTTTCTTTATCGATTTTCTGCTTCGATGATCTGTCTAATTCTAAGAGAAGCATGTTAAGATCTCCTACGATTAGTGTATTCATATCAATATGACTCTTTATCTTGATTAACAGTTTTCTTAAGTAATTGGCTGCTCCCATATTGGTAGCATAGATATTTACAATTGTTAGATCATCTTGGTGGATAGTACCTTTAGGGATTATGTAGTGTCCTTCTGTATCTCTGACTACAGTCTTTAGTTTGAAGTCCAATTTCTCTGATATGAGATTCGCTACCCCAGCCTTCTTTTGAGACTCACTGGCATGAAAGATGCTTCTCCATCCCTTTACTTTTCGTCTGCGTGTATCTTTAGGTTCAAAATGGGTCTCTTGTAGACAACATATGGATGGGTCCTGTCATTTTTTCCAATCTGCAACCCTGTGCCGTTTTATGGATGCATTTAGGCCATTCACATTGAGAGTGATTATTGATAGATACGTTTTTATTGACATCGTGTTAACTTTGAAGTCTTTCTTTCTGTAGACTGTCTCTATATTTCTGTTCAATGCTATTCTTTTTTTTCCCAATTTATTTATTTTCAGAAAAACAGTATTCATTTTTTTTCACCACACCCAGTGCTCCATACAAGTTGTGCCCTCTATAATACCCACCACCTGGTACCCCAACCTCCCACCCCCCGCCACTTTAAACCCCTCAGACTGTTTTTCAGAGTCCATTGTCTCTCAGGGTTCACCTCCCCTTCCAATGTTCAATGCTATTCTTGATTCTTTATATGGAAAACCCAAAAGACTCCACCCCCAAACTACTAGAACTCATACAGCAATTCAGCAACATGGCAGGATACAAAGTCAATGTGCAGAAATTATTGACTTTCTTATACACTAACAATGAAAATACAGAAAGGGAAATTAGAGAATCGATTCCATTTACTATAGCACTAAGAACCATAAGATACCTGGGAATAAACCTAACCAAGAGGTAAAGGATCTGTACTTGAGGAGCTACAGAACACTCATGAAAGAAATTGAAGAAGACACAAATAGATGGAAGACCATTCCATGCTTTGGATCGGAAGAATAAACATTGTTAAAATGTCTATCCTGCCTAGAGCAATCTATACTTTTAATGCCATTCCGATCAAAATTCCACCGGCATTCTTCAAAGAGCTGGAGCAAATAATCCTAAAATTTGTATGGAATCGGAAGAGACCCCGAATCACTATGGAAATGTTGAAAAACAAAAATAAAGCTGGCGGCATCACGTTAACTGATTTCAAGCTTTATTACAAAGCTGTGATCACCAAGACAGCATGGTACTGGCATAAAAACACACCCATAGACCAGTGGAACAGAGTAGAGAGCCCAGATATGGACCCTCAACTCAATGGTCAATTAATCTTCGACAAAACAGTAAAAAAATATACAGTGGAAAAAAGACAGTCTCATCAATAAATGGGGCTGGGAAAACTGGACAGCTATATGTAGAAGAATGAAACTCGACCATTCTCTTACACCGTACTCAAAGATCAACTCAAAATGGATAAAAGACCTCAACGTGAGACAGGAGTCCATCAGAATCCTAGAGGAGAACATAGGCAGTAATCTCTTTGATATCAGCCACAGCAACTTCTTTCAAGATACGTCTCCGAAATTGACAAGATGGCGGGGTACTAGGAAGAGGCATCTTTTCAGCTGGTACCCCAAAGTGAGCTGATTACCTACCAAAGAACTCTGATCACCCATGAAATCAGCCTGAGATCAGAATTATACACGTCTGGATCTCTACAGGGGCAGAAGACGCCAGTGAGCAGGTAAAGCGGAATGGGAACAGCGGACTGATATCGGAAGATAAACAAAAGGGGGAGGGAGCCACCAGAGGCGACCGGTGCGAAAGTAATACCCCGATACGAGCGAGAGTGCCCTGCGTCTGGGGACCAGCATTAACTCGGAGACTGGTTGAAAGCACTCCAAAAGAGCAAAGGATCGCGGGGGCAAACTGTGGGAATCGGGGCGGCTAGGGACAGGGGCTTGAGTCCCCGGTCCCAGACGGCCTCCCCGGCGCGGAGGCAGAGAGAGTGCGGCGGAGAAACCGGCTCCTGGTCCCTAAGCCGCCAGCGTGCCCCAGAGCGCGGGGTTCCGGCTCCTGTGAGGGGATGGGAGCCGGTCTGCAGAACGCGCGCTAGCCCTACCACAAAGCTTGAGATGCGCGTGCATGTCGCTCCAGCTCTCCTGGGTTTCTAAGGCCCTGGGGCGCTTCTTGACCCGGGCCATTGTTTCAAAGTCTAAGCCTCGCGCCCGTGAAACTCTTCCCCGGACAGAGGCGCGCAAAAGCCCAGCCTGCGGCTTACGGACCAGCGCCCCGTTCTCAGTGCCCCAGACGCGCGCCCGACCCACAGCCGCCTCTGAAAAGAGGTGCGCGCAAGCCGGGCACTCCCAGTCCCGGCCAGCGGCAAAATCTCAGTGTGCGATTGCTGCTTGGAACCTCTCTGGCGGTCAGGAGCTCCCAGACAGCCGCCACTGCCTTGGCTTTGGGGACGAGCAAAAGATCCTGCGCCCCCAGGGTCTGCAACTTGGAACCTGCACTGCCAGCATCCAAGGGGGAATTTATTCAGCTTCTGCACCCAGACTGAGGCTTCTGAGACGGAGATCAGGAAGTGTTCCAGGGTGCACCTTGACTGCACCAGAGTTGATACATCCAGCTACATCTGTTCAGTCTTCTCCCACCAAAATGACTAGGAGGAGGAATGCCCAACAGAAGAAAAATACAGAGGATGGACCTTCCGCAACAGAGCTAACGGCTATCAACATAGACAATATGTCGGAAAGAGAATTCAGGCTAACAATTATCCAGGCAATAGCTAGGTTGGAGAAAGCCATGGATGACCAAACAGAATTGATTAGAGCCGAACTGAAAGCGACCAGACAGGATGTTCACAATGTTAGGGCGGAGCTTAAAGCTACCAGGGAGGAGGTCCACAATGCTCTCAATGAGTTCCAATCCAATCTAAACTCTCACAAAGCTAGGGTAACTGAGACAGAAGATAGAATTAGTGATCTGGAAGACAAACAGATAGAGAGAAAGGATCAGGAGGAAGCCTGGAACAAACAGCTTAGATCCCACGAAAGCAGAATTAGGGAAATAAGTGATGCCATGAAGCGTTCCAACGTCAGAATTATTGGAATTCCCGAAGGGGAGGAGAAAGAAAGAAGTCTAGAAGATGTCGTGGAACAAGTCCTTCATGAAAACTTTCCGAATCTCGCGAATGAAACCAGCGTTCATGTACTAGAGGCTGAACGGTCTCCACCCAAGATTATACACTCCAAAAAAACATCACGACACCTGATAGTCAAATTGAGAAATTATAATTGTAGGTATAATCTCTTGAAAGCTGCCAGGGCAAAGAGGCTCCTTACTTACAGAGGGAAGCCCATCAGAATAACGTCAGACCTGTCCACAGAGACCTGGCAAGCCAGAAGAGGCTGGCAAGATATATTCAGGGCACTAAATGAGAAGAACATGCAGCCAAGAATACTTTATCCAGCAAGACTGACATTCAAAATGGATGGAGAGATAAAGAGTTTCCAAGACCGGCAAGACTTAAAAGACTATGCAACCACCAAGCCGATACTGCAGGAAATATTAAGGGGGGTTCTATAAAAGAGGAAAAATCCCAAGAATAGCATTGAACAGAAATATAGAGACAGTCTACAGAAAGAAAGACTTCAAAGGTAACTCGATGTCAATAAAAACGTATCTATCAATAATCACTCTCAATGTGAATGGCCTCAATGCACCCATAAAACGGCACAGGGTTGCAGATTGGATAAAACGACAGGACCCATCCATATGCTGTCTACAAGAGACCCATTTTGAACCTAAAGATACACGCAGACTGAAAGTGAAGGAGTGGAGAAGCATCTTTCATGCCAATGGGACTCAAAAGAAGGCTGGGGTAGCGATTCTCATATCAGATAAATTAGACTTCAAACTAAAGACTGTAGTCAGAGATACAGAAGGACACTACATAATCCTTAAAGGGACTATCCACCAAGATGATCTAACAATTGTAAATATCTATGCTCCCAATATGGGAGCAGCCAATTACTTAAGAAAACTGTTAATCAAGATAAAAAGTCATATTGATATGAATACACTAATCGTAGGTGATCTTAACACGCCTCTTTCAGAATTAGACAGATCATCGAAGCAGAAAATCAATAAAGAAACAAGAGCATTGAACGACACATTGGACCAGATGGACCTCATAGATATATACAGAACATTCCACCCTAAAACAGCAGAATACTCATTCTTCTCAAGTGCACACGGAACCTTCTCCAGAATAGACCACATACTGGGTCACAAATCAGGACTCAGCCGATACCAAAAGACTGAGATTATTCCCTGCATATTCTCAGATCACAATGCTTTGAAACTGGAGCTCAATCACAAGGAAAAGTTCCGAAGGAACTCAAACACCTGGATGCTAAAGACCACCTTGCTTAAGAATGCTTGGATCAACCAGGAGATCAAAGAAGAACTGAAACAATTCATGGAAACCAATGAGAATGAAGACACTTCGGTCCAAAACCTATGGGATACAGCAAAGGCCATCCTAAGGGGAAAATATATAGCCATCCAAGCCTTGCTCAAAAAAATTGAAAAATCCAGAACACACCAGCTGTCTCTACACCTTAAAGAACTGGAGGATCAACAACAAATCAAACCAACTCCACACATAAGAAGGGAAATCATCAAGATTAGAGCTGAGATCAATGAGGGAGAAACCAGAGATACAGTAGAACGTATCAATGAAACTAGAAGCTGGTTTTTTGAAAGAATCAATAAGATCGATAAGCCACTGGCTACACTAATCCAAAAGAAAAGAGAGAAATCCCAAATTCATAAAATTATGAATGAAAGGGGAGAGATCACAACTAACACCAAGGAAGTAGAAACAATCATCAGAAGTTACTACGAACAGTTATATGCCAATAAGCTTAGCAACCTTGATGAAATGGATGCATTCCTGGAAAAATATAAACTACCAAAATTGAACCAGGAAGAAATCGACAACCTGAATAGACCGATATCTAATAACGAGATTGAAGCAGTGATCAAAAATCTCCCAAAAAACAAGAGCCCAGGACCTGACGGATTCCCTGGGGAATTCTACCAAACCTTCCAAGAAGAAATAACACCTATTCTCCTGAAGCTGTATCAAAAAATTGAAGCAGAAGGAAAACTTCCAGACTCTTTCTATGAAGCCAGCATTACCCTGATCCCCAAACCAGGCAAGGACCATACCAAAAAGGAGAATTTCAGACCAATATCACTGATGAATATGGATGCTAAGATTCTCAACAAGATCCTAGCCAACAGGATCCAACAACACATTAAAAAGATTATCCACCATGATCAGGTGGGATTCATCCCTGGGCTACAAGGATGGTTCAACATTCGTAAATCAATCAATGTGATACAACAAATTAATATGAGAAGAGAGAAGAACCACATGGTCCTCTCAATTGATGCAGAAAAAGCATTTGACAAAATCCAACATCCGTTCCTGATTAAAACGCTTCAAAGTATAGGGATAGAGGGAACATTCCTGAACCTCATCAAATCTATCTATGAAAGACCCACAGCAAATATCATCCTCAATGGGAAAAAGCTTGCAGCCTTCCCGTTGAGATCAGGAACAAGACAAGGATGCCCACTTTCACCACTCTTGTTCAACATAGTATTAGAAGTCCTAGCAACAGCAATCAGACAACAGAGAGAAATAAAAGGTATCCAAATTGGTAATGAAGAAGTCAAACTCTCTCTCTTCGCAGATGACATGATTCTTTATATGGAAAACCCAAAAGACTCCACCCCCAAACTACTAGAACTCATACAGCAATTCAGCAGCGTGGCAGGATACAAAGTCAATGTGCAGAAATCAGTGGCTTTCTTATACACTAACAAGGAAAATACAGAAAGGGAAATTAGAGAATCGATTCCATTTACTATAGCACCAAGAACCATAAGATACCTGGGAATAAACCTAACTAAAGAGGTAAAGGATCTATACTTGAGGAACTATAGAACACTCATGAAAGAAATTGAAGAAGACACAAAAAGATGGAAGACCATTCCATGCTCTTGGATCGGAAGAATCAACATTGTTAAAATGTCTATACTGCCTAGAGCAATCTATACTTTTAATGCCATTCCGATCAAAATTCCACCGGCATTCTTCAAAGAGCTGGAGCAAATAATCCAAAAATTTGTATGGAATCAGAAGAGACCCCGAATCGCTAAGGAAACGTTGAAAAACAAAAATAAAGCTGGCGGCATCACCTTACCTGATTTCAAGCTTTATTACAAAGCTGTGATCACCAAGACAGCATGGTACTGGCATAAAAACAGACACATAGACCAGTGGAACAGAGTAGAGAGCCCTGATATGGACCCTCAACTCTATGGTCAATTAATCTTCGACAAAACAGGAAAAAATATACAGTGGAAAAAAGACAGTCTCTTCAATAAATGGTGCTGGGAAAACTGGACAGCTATATGTAGAAGAATGAAACTCGACCATTCTCTTACACCGTACACAAAGATCAACTCAAAATGGATAAAAGACCTCAACGTGAGACAGGAATCTATCAGAATCTTAGAGGAGAACATAGGCAGTAATCTCTTCGATATCAGCCACAGCAACTTCTTTCAAGATACGTCTCCAAAGGCAAAGGAAACAAAAGCGAAAATAAACTTCTGGGACTTCATCAAAATCAAAAGCTTCTGCACAGCAAAGGAAACAGTCAAAAAAACAAAGAGGCAACCCACGGAATGGGAGAAGATATTTGCAAATGACAGTACAGACAAAAGGTTGATATCCAGGATCTATAATGAACTCCTCAAACTCAACCCACATGAAACAGACAAACACATCAAAAAATGGGCAGAAGATATGAACAGACACTTCTCCAATCAAGAAATACAAATGGCTATCAGACACATGAAAAAATGCTCATCATCATTAGCCCTCAGGGAGATTCAAATTAAAACCACATTGAGATATCACCTTACACCAGTTAGAATGGCCAAAATTAACAAAACAGGAAACAACATGTGTTGGAGAGGATGTGGAGAAAGGGGAACCCTCTTCCACTGTTGGTGGGAATGCAAGTTGGTGCAGCCTCTTTGGAGAACAGTGTGGAGATTCCTCAAGAAATTAAAAATAGAGCTTCCCTACGACCCTGCAATTGCACTCCTGGGTATTTACCCCAAAGATACAGATGTCGTGAAAAGAAGGGCCATCTGTACCCCAATGTTTATAGCAGCAATGGCCACAGTCGCCAAACTTGGAAAGAACCAAGATGCCCTTCAACGGATGAATGGATAAGGAAGATGTGGTCCATATACACTATGGAGTATTACGCCTCCATCAGAAAGGACGAATATCCAACTTTTGTAGCAACATGGACGGGACTGGAAGAGATTATGCTGAGTGAAATCAGTCAAGCAGAGAGAGTCAATTATCATATGGTTTCACTCATTCGTGGAGCATAACCAATAGCATGGAGGACAAGGGGCGTTAGAGAGTAGTAGGGAATTTGGGTAAATTGGAAGGGGAGGTGAACCATGAGAGACTATGGACTCTGAAAAACAGTCTGAGGGGTTTGAAGTGGCGGGGGGGTGGGAGGTTGGGGTACCAGGTGGTGGGTATTGTAGAGGGCACAGCTTGCATGGAGCACTGGGTGTGGTGAAAAAATAATGAATACTGTTTTTCTGAAAATAAATAAATTGGGAAAAAAAAAAGTAAAAAAAAAAAAAAAAGAAAAAAGAAATTATTATGCTTACCATTTAAATCTTTAAAACCCACACTGTAGTTAAATTCAGCCCCGGGCGGTTTGGGGTCAGGAGGAGGAAGAGTGTCAACTCCTAAGCTCTGTGAAAACAGATCCCCGCCCCCAAAGTTATTCACCATACGAACATGTCTGGAGTATATTTTAATCATTAAGAGAAAAGTCATTTATTATTTACACATTTTCTTTCTGAATACGTTCTTTAAAAACTGTACTCTTACATGAAAATGTTTTATGTGATTTTTTTCACCTACAGAAAACTGTAACTTAAAATTGTTTTACAAGGTGCATCCTGAAACAAACCAGGTCAACAGAATAATGAGCATGAGATAGTTCATTTTTATAAATAACAAAAAAAGATCTCCTGTAGTGGCGCATTTGTGACATGTACACTGTATGCAATTCTGGAAGGACTTTAGTAATGACATCAAAGAAAAGGAATGTCTAGTTACTTGGAAGATAAAAGCTGTTTCAGGATGAATCTGCCATTAGATAGTAAACTGTTACACTCTTATTTAATAAAATCCTTGTTAAAAAAAAAAAAAAAAAAGATACGTCTCCAAAGGCAAAGGAAACAAACGTGAAAATAAACTTTTGGGACTTCATCAAAATCAAAAGATTCTGCACAGCAAAGGAAACAGTCAAAAAAACAACGAGGCAACCCACGGAATGGGAGAAGATATTTGCAAATGACAGTTCCCAAACTATGGAAAGAACCAAGATGCCCTTTAATGGATGAATGGAGAAGGAAGATGTGGTCCATATACACTATGGAATATTATGCCTCTATCAGAAGGGATGAATATCCAACTTTTGTAGCAACATGGACGGGACTGGAAGAGATTATGCTGAGTGAAATAAGCCAAGCAGAGAGAGTCAATTATCATATGGTTTCACTTATTTGTGGAGCATAACAAATGGCATGGAGGACAAGAGGCATTAGAGAGGAGAAGGGAATTTGGGTAAATTGGAAGGGGAGGTGAACCATGAGAGACTATGGACTCAGAAAAACAATTTGATGGGTTCGAAGTGGCGGGAGGGTTGGAGGTTGGGGTACCAGGTGGTGGGTATTATAGAGGGCACGGCTTGCATGGAGCACTGGCTGTGGTGAAAAAATAATGAATACTGTTTTTCTCAAAATAAATAAATTGAAAAATAAATAAATAAATAAATAAATAAAATCTTCAAAAAATTACACTTCTGGATCTCTACAGAGCAGGAGACAACAGTGGACAGGTAATGTGGAGTGGGAATGTTGGACTGATATTGAAAGATAAACCAAAGTGGGAGGGAAACACCAGAAGTGACCCATTGGAAAGTAATACCCCAATATGAGAGTGCCCTGTGATTGGGGACCAGCATTAACTTGGAATTTGTTTAAAAGTACTCAAAAAGAGCAAAATATCTTAATGGGAAATTTGTGGGATTGGGCAATATGGGCACGGGCTTGAGCCCATTGACCCAGGACATCCACCCCTGGTGTCCTGACAAAGAGAGTGCAGGGAAGAATGCAGGTCATGGTCCCTGAGTTACCGGCGCTTGTGAGAGCCTCTGGTTGGCAGCCTCTGGTTGGCGGTGTGCATGAGAGAGTCTGGTATGGACACCAGCTGGCACTTTCTAGAACTACAGCCTTTTGCATCCTCCAAGTTTGCTGCCAGAGCAGGGTCTGAGTCACACTCTACAACATCCCTTGAAAGAGGTCCCTGTGGGGGCTAGCCAGTGCTCTCTAGGACCAGCGAGAGTCTGAACACCCCAATCCTGAAGCCAAGATGAAAATTTCAGCGGCTTTCTCTGGTTGGGATCTCTCCAGTGGTCTGGACCTGCCCAGACAGCTGCGTCAAAGGCAGCCACAGGAAGCAGGCTCTCTGCACTAATATTGCTTCCGATTTTAGGAGCACCAGGTACAGAGACAAGCAGGAGTTCCTGTGATTCCTGAGACTGTGGCTGGAAACGTGCTCTGCTGGTGGGAAGTGGCAGAAGGGGAATCTATGCACTCTGGACCACCCAGAGGGGAAGAAACTGAGGCTTCTCTCTGAGATGGAGGTCTGGGGGCAGTTTGCTTTTCCAAAAACCTCCAAGGGGAAAAGAAACCCTCTGGAGAAAAAAAAGCCTGAAAAATTCGTTTCCTCAGAGCCCAGCCCCTTTGTAGGGGGCAGAAGAAATCAATTCTGGCAAGACTGCCTGAAAAACTCCTTGGAAGGACCCTCTGCCAGAAAGGCAGACAAAAAAGAAAAAAACAAACAGACAAGAGGACAACCACCACAGGGTCCCATAAAAATGTAAAACCCCAATATCTGGGGAAAAGAAGATATTAGGTTCCCGGTATTGCCCTAAAAATGTTTACATCACAGATTCAAACTTTTATTTTAATTCGTTCCCACAACTCTTGTTCTTCTTAATTTTTTTTTATAATTGTTCAGCCAATTTACCATCACAATGAGAGGTTCAGTACAACAAATTCCATGATAACCTTTTAACTTGAACTTTTTTGATACATATATCAGTGTTTTTTTTTGTTTTTCTATTTTTTTATATTCATATAATGTTCAAGGTAATCCTCTTTCCCCAATCAATACTACTCCTATATATAAACCAGTATTAAGCCCCCTTTATCTTGGAAAAATTGAGTCCTTTAACAAAGATATCAAGATACACCCAGGAAGAATCAAAATAAACTTTTTCGCCCACACTGAGGATTTATAACCATCCTCCCATCTTTTTCTTCTGTCAGTGTTTCCCATTCTGGTGAATGGATTCAGTGTTCATGTCCTAGAGGCAGAAAGGGCTCCCACCAGGATCATGAAATCTAGAAAGAACTTGAGAAACCTGATTGTGAAACTGATGAATCATAATTTTAGACAGGAGCTCTTGAAAGCAGCTGAGGGGAATAGATTCCTTACCTACAGAGGAAGGCCCATCAGAATAAGATCAGACCTGTCCACAGAAACCTGGCAAGCCAGAAAGGGCTGGAAAGATGTATTTAGAGCACTAAATGAGAAGAATATGCAGCTCGGAATATTTTATCCAGCAAGGCTGACATTCACAGTGGATGGAGAGATAAAGAGCTTCCAAGACTGGCAAGGTTTAAAAGAGTATGTAACCACCAAGCCAGCACTACAAGAAATATTAAGGGGGCTTCTATAAAGGAAGAAAAAACCCAAGAGTGACATAGAACAGAAAATTACAGAGACAATCTATAGGAAGGAGGACTTCACAGGCAACACGATGTCAATAAAAATATATCTCTTAATAACCACTCCACATAAACGGCCTAAGTGCTCCCATAAAATGCCACAGTGTTTCAGATTGAATAAAACCACAGGACCCATCCATATGTTGTCTACAAGAGACCCATTTTGAGCCTAAGGATACATCCAGACTGAAAGTGAAGGGATAGAGAAGCATCTTTCATGCCAATGGGCCACAAAAGAAGGCTGGGGTAGTGATTCTCATATCAGATAAATTAGATTTTAAGCTAAAGAGTGTACTCAGAGATAAAGAAGGACACTACATCATTCTTAAAGGGCATATCCACCAAGAAGATCTAACAATTGTAAATATGTATGCCCCCAATACAGGAGCAACCAAGGGAGACAACTTCTAATCAAGATAAAGAGTCATATTTATATGAATACATTAATAGGAGAGGATCTTAACATGCCACTCTCAGTAATAGACAGATCATCCAAGCAGAAAATCAATAAAGAAACAAGAGCATTGAATGACACATTGGACCAGATGGACCTCATAGATATATACAGAACATTCCACCCTAAAACAACAGAATACTCATTCTTTTCGAGTGCACATGGAACTTTCTCCAGAATAGATCGCATACGGAGTCACAAATCAGGACTCAACTGATACCAAAAGTTTGAGACTATTCCCTGCATATTCTCAGATCACAATGTTTTGAAACTGGACCTCAAACACAAGAACAAGTTTGGAAGGATTTCAAACACCTAGAAGCTAAAGGCCACCTTGCTTCTGAATGTTTGGATCAACCAGGAAATCAAAGAAGAACTTAAACAATTCATGAAAACCAATGAGAATGAAGACATTTCTCTCCAAAACCTATGGGATACAGCAAAGTTAGTCTTACGGGGGAAATACATAGTCATCCAAACCTCGCTCAAAAAAATTGAAAAATCCAGAATACACCAGCTTTCTTTACACCTTAAGGATCTGGAGAATCAACAACAAATTAAGCCAACCCCATTCACAAGAGGGGAAATAATCAATATTATGGTAGAGATCAATGAGATAGAAACTAGTGATACAGTAGAACACATCAACAAAACTGGAAGCTTTTTTGAAATAATCAATAAGATTGATAAACCCTTGGCCAAACTAATCCAAAAGAAAAGCGATAGGACCCAAATTAATAAAATTATGAAAGAGAAGGGAGAGATCATGACTAACACCAAGGAAGTTGAAACAATCATTAGAAATTTTTATCACCAGTTATATACCAAGAAGTTAAGCAACCTAGACGAAATGGATGCATTCCTGGAAACCTCTAAACTTCCAAAACTGAATCAGGAAGAAATGGACAACCTGAATAGACCAATATCTAGTAACAAGATTGAAGCAGTGATCTAAAACCTCCCAAAAAACAAGAGCCTAGGACCTGATGAAATCCCTGGAGAATTTTATCCAACATGCAAAGAAGAAATAATACCTATTATCCTGAAGCTGTTTCAAGAAATTTAAGCAGAAAGAAAACTTCCAGACACTTTTTATGAAGCCAGCATTACATTTATCCCCCAAACAGGCAAAGATCCCATTAAAAAGGAGAATTTCAAATGGGAGTACAAAGCTCATAACAGCAATGTCTGCAATTGTAAAACTGTGGAAAGAGCTGAGATGTCCTTCAGCAGATGAATGGATAAAGAAGATGTGGGTCATATGTGCAATGGAATATTACTCAGCCATCAGAAATGATTAATACCCACCTGTTGCATCAACGTGGATGGGTCTGGAAGAGATTATGCTGAGTGAAATTAGTCAAGCAGAGAAAGTCAATTATCATATGGTTTCACTTACTTGTGGAACATAAGGAATAGAGGACTTTAGAAGAAAGGGTAAAATGAGGTGGGGGGATCAAAGGGGGAAGTGAACCATAAGAGACTGTGGACTCTGAGAAACAAACTGAGGTTTTTAGAGGGGAGTGTGTTGGGGAGATGTGTTGGGCTTGTAATGGGTATTAAGGAGAACATATATTGCATGGAGCACTGGGTGTTATATGTAAACAATGAATCTTGGAACACTACATTAAAAACCAATGATGTACTTTATGGTGATTAACATAACAACATAACATACAAACAAACAAAAAAGTGAAGCATGAAAAAAACACAAACCTCTCACAGTTTTTGTGGGTTTGCCCTGTGATGTGTCACTCCTATAACTCCGTGATGTTTGCTCTGAACCTAAGGACCAGCCTGCTTACAGTTTCATCTAGTCTTTTTGAGTATGCATCTTTCCTGGTTATGTACATGGCTTCCTAAACCTCCCCATATATATGACTGCTTTGGAATGTCATAATTTCCCAAAACGTCTCACCTCAAGATCTCCTCTATGCCTCATATAGTCTCTTGTAATGTCCAATTCCTATCACGCCTCATGTCTGAGAGTTTACAGTTTGCTTTACAGCTCCTACATGCAATCTCTGCTATTTTTTATGAATTAGGTAAAATCAAGATAAGCATCGTGTGGTGATCCTTCAGGTATCCTCTAAGCAGGTTAGAATAAACTTATAAAGTGGTTTGCATATAGTCTTCTCTGCTCCTCTGGCTTGTGAGCGGGAACTAGGAACCAGACTGACAGTCATTTAAGACCAAAACCACTGCCACTTTGGAGTGGCAATAGGAGAAAGAGTGAGTAAAAAGGTCACAAAACTTTCCTGTCATTTTGAAGGTATCTGGCTTTTTATTCAGAATTTACTTGGTTGTTGTAATCCTTTGATTATTTTCCTGAACTCTGAAAAAGCATATTCAGACAGTTTTGGGTTAATTCTTCAATGTTTCTTGAAGGGAAAGGAGGTTGGAACCATTTTGTAAAGGTGCTGGATTTTTCTTAAAGCTGCCCTACCTATAAAACTTCTAATGCTGGTTAATAATAACACCATCTAGTCACCCATGACAAAAACCTTGATGCATACCTAAGACTCCTTTCATTTTCCTTTATACCCTATACTTAATTAGTCACCAAGCTTATATATTTTACTGTTAAAGATATGACAAGTTTCTCATGCTTTGTCTCCCCCCTCTAGAGAGGTAGATGAAGCATGAGAGACTGCAGACTCTGAGAAACAAACTGAGAGTTTTTGAGGGAAGAGGGGTAGGCGGATAGGTGAGCCTGGTGATGGATATTAAGGAGGGCACATATTGTATGGAGCACTGGGTGTGGTGCATAAACAATGAATCTTTGAATACTGAAAAAAAGAAAATAAAATTTAAAATACATATATATATATGACAATAGATACTGAAAAAGATAACCAGTAGACCAATGAGAAAATTAAAGTTGTTTAGGGAAAAGTGATCAGCATGCCAAATAATTACTTTTTGCTCTTATTTTTCTTCAATTGAGGTATTAGCTAAATTAAATGGAAGAACTTATTTGTAAAATAAAAATTTCTAAAGGAAACAAACAAACAAAAAGATCTGACAAGTTCTGGTTTTAGTAAAGATGGTTAAAATTTTTTCCACCAATTTTTGTCTTTTCCACTGAAAACCTTGTAGAGACTGTGTAAAGCAGCAGTCTGAGTATAAAAAGTAAATGACAGTAGGCATATTGGGAAAGGAAATCAGAGGACTGATCCAGCAATGATTTCCCTTTCGTTTTTTTAAAACATAGGCTTATTTCTAGAAAACAAGGAAGCAGTGTTCCTAGGATCTGGAATGTATTGTAGAAATCACATAAAGTGGGGAGTTCAAGAAATTTATTCCTTAAATTATATGGGCTTACCCCAGGGCTGTGTATGTATATATCTGACCCTAAATGGCAAACACAATGAAGTCTTTGAAAACCGAACTACAAGATTGATGTCCACCTAAATCCCAAACTGACCACTAGGTAGCACAGACATGGGACAGATCTGAATAATATTGCAAACACTTAAAATTAGGTTGGCATTAGAATCACAGCACACAGTGGCAGGTCAGAATTTTTGGCCTTAACCTAATCAGGTGGATTGCCTGTTAAAATTAAAAACAATGGCCAACAGACATGAAAAGATACTAACATCACTTAATGTCATCAGGGAAATGCAAATAAAAGCTACAATGAGATATTACCTCACACTCATCTGAATGGCCAAAATAAAAAACACAAGACAACACAACAAATGTTGATGAGGATGTTGGAAAAAAGGAACTCTTGTGCACTGTTGGTGGGAATGCCAACTGATGCAGCCACTGTGGAAAAGAGTATGAATGTTACTCAAAAAGTTAAAAATAGAACTACCCTACCATCCGGTAATTGCACTACTGAGTATGTCCTCCAAAATAAAAAATAATAATAATAATAATACAAGGGGATACATGCCCTCTATGTTTATTGCAGCTTTATTTACAATAGTCCAACTATGGAAGCAACCCATTGATAGATAAGTGGATAAAAAAGATATGGTATAAATATATACAGTAGAATATCATTCATTGATATAAAGAGAATGAAATCTTGCCATTTGGAGCAACATGGGTAGAGATAGAGAGTATAATGATAAATGAAATAAATCAATCAGATAAAGACAAGTACCATATGATTTCACTCATACGTGGCATTTAAGAATCAAAACAATTGAGCAAAGGAAAAAAGAGAGGGAGAGAGGCAAACCAAGAAACAGACTTTTGACTATAGAGAACAGACCGATAGCTTCTAGAGGGAAGGTGGGGGGGATGGGTAAAATTGCTACTGGGGATTAAAGAATACACTTAACATGATGAGTACTGAGTAATGCATAATGTTGTTGAATCACTGTATGAGACACTTAAAACTTATATGACACTATATTAATAATACTGGAATTAAAATAAAACTTAATTAACAACCAATAACATTCTCCATATGAATTACTCAAGACACACAGTCTCATGTCATGATATTCAAAATGTTTGAGTATAATCCAAAATTATCTTATAAATAACTCATCAAAAAAGAAATTAGAGAGCTATCAATGCTCAGATGACATAGATGTTGGAATTATAAAAACCTTGAAGCAGCTATTTTACTTATACTGCAAGAAATAGGTTAAATGCTTTTGATAAACAGTTTCAGCAAGAAAACACATAGTATAAAAAATAAACAAATGGAAATTTTGCTCCATCTACATGGACTGCCTACCTATTCCCCTGCACCTGGCTTTTGTTGTTCAGCACTTGCCTGAGATGACACCTCTTCTAGAATGTTTTCCATGACCTTTTATTGGCTTGACTCTGCCTCCTCTGTGCTTCCCCAGTACTTGTGCTGTTTTATGTGATTGACTGTGTGACAAATTTTGGGGTCTGTTTCCCCCAAAGACAGAAGCATTCCCTATATACAGGGTCTATGGGGAGACCCTTTGGCAAGCAAATTTTTTTCTGCTGTTAGCCGTGGCCGGTTTTTTCACCCTTGCTCTTCCCCACCCCGTCTTTCAGCTTTCTGAAATTCAATGGAATAAAATATATCTTGCATTGTTTTGGTTTAGGAGACGGTGTTTTCAGACCCAAATACCTGATTCCCAGAAATATGGTAAAGAATGAATGTATTTGAAAATAATAACATGATTTGCATCCAATCTGAGAACGAAAGCCTTCTAATAAACTCCCCCTTGCTCCACCGTGGCCAAGCAGCTGGACAGCACATTCTAGGGCTCTGAGAAGTATCAGAGAAGTTTTTCAGCTGTTCCTCAGTATGATTCATTCTCCCTAGTTTGGTTTCTTGAGTGTTTGGTTGCTGTGGAATTTCCAGTAATGGTTTTCTCACACCAAGGCCTATGTATCTGCATCAGTGCATATTTTTTTTTAATTTTTAATTTTTTATAAACATATATTTTTATCCCCAGGGGTACAGGTCTGTGAATCGCCAGGTTTACACACTTCACAGCACAGTGCATATGTTTTTATACAGATGTTCCTGCTGCTTTGGAGATAGAAAGATGTCAGATACCAATCAAGAGGCAAAGTTCGTGGCTCAGTAGGTAAGATGGAATTGATACAAATCACTCAACAAGGGCAGGACATCAACTTTTTGCTGATAGATGATCTCTCTCTTTTTTCCACATGTACATGTACACACATGCATACACACACAGATGCCCCTGAAGAAAGACTGAGTGTTTCAAAGGATTACAGATGTTGTAATTTACTAACTTTTGGAAGTCTCATTTTTTTCTTGGACTACAGTTTCCCCACCAGCATTATGGAAGGCTTTGGACTAGGTGGTTTCTAAGTACCTTGTGAGACTGAGGGACTGCTTCTTCTTGAAGTAATAAAGTGAAGAGTTGTGGACTGGAATGATCAGGGATAGTGATGGGGAGAGACATTCAGATTCAGTAGTTATATGGTAGAGGTGGATATCTGTATTTTAAGTGGTTCCCTAAATGATCTCATGCAACCAGCTGACGGGAAACCAGGCATAACTGGTTCCTTTTCTTGAACAGCCCTATATTTGCCCAATTCTTCACTTACAATGCATTCATATGCACCTAAAGAACTCCTTGGGCCTGTGATCAAATACAGATCCAAGGACAGTGATCTGGGCTTCTCTCTCATGGGAACAACAAAACAAACAGGGCCATTCTTCTTTTGTGTGTTTTCTACCTGGGTCAATGTACCTTAAATCTCTAAGGTTGAACCTAAAGCTAAATAATTCCAGGGCCCAAGCTCTTTGCCCAGATTATACCATCCTCCCCTCCAACTAAATTTCTGCTTGTCTTTCACTGCATCTAACAGATTCAACCTTCTTTTTAAATTTATTTTTAAATTTTTTATAAACATAGAATATATTTTTATCCCCAGGGGTACAGGTCTGTGAATCGCCAGGTTTACACACTTCACAGCACTCACCATAGCATATACCCGCCCCAATGTCCATAACCCCAACCCCCTTCTCCCAAACCCCCTCTCCCCAGCAACCCTCAGTTTGTTTTGTGAGATTTAGAGTCACTAATGGTTTGTCTCCCTCCCAATCCCATTTTGTTTCATTCATTCTTCTCCTACCCCCTAAACCCCCCATGTTGCATCTCCACTTCCTCATATCAAGGAGATCATATGATAGTTGTCTTTCTCCAATTGACTTATTTTGCTAAGCATGATACCCTCTGGTTCCATCCACGTCATGGCAAATGGCAAGATTTCATTTCTTTTGATGGATGTATAGTATTCTATTGTGTATATATAACACTTCTTCTTCATCCATTCATCTGTTGATGGACATCTAGGTTCTTTCCATAGTTTGGCTATTGTAGACATTGCTGCTATAAACGTTCGGGTGCACATGCCCCTTCGGATCACTACGTTTGTATCTTTAGGGTAAATACCCAGTAGTGCAATTGCTGGGGCATAGGATAGTTCTAAATATTTCACATATTGAGGAACCTCCATGCTATTTTCCAGAGTAGTTGCACCAGCTTGCATTCCCACCAACAGTGTAGGAGGGTTCCCCTTTATCTGCACCCTCACCAACATCTGTCATTTCCTGATTTGTTAATTTTATCCATTCTGACTTGTGTGAGTTGATATCTCATTGTGGTTTTGATTTGTATTTCCCTGATGCAGAGTGATACGGAGCACTTTTTCATGTGTCTGTTGGCCATCTGGATGTCTCCTTTGCAGAAATGTCTGTTCATGTCTTCTGCCCATTTCTTGATTGGATAATTTGTTCTTTGGGTGTTGAGTTTGATAAGTTCTTTATAAATTTTGGACAGTCCTTTATCTGATATGTTGTTTACAAATATCTTCTCCAAGTCTGTCAGTTGTCTTTTGGTTTTGTTAACTGTTTCCTTTGCTGTGCAAAAGCTTTTGATCTTGATGAAATCCCAATAGTTCATTTTTGCCCTGGCTTCCCTTGCCTTTGGCAATGTTCCTAGGAAGATATTGCTGCAGCTGAGGTCGAAGAGGTTGCTGCCTGTGTTCTCCTCAAGGATTTTGATGGATTCCTTTCTCACATTGTGGTCCTTCATCCATTTCAAGTCTATTTTCATTTGTGGTGTAAGGAAATGGTCCAATTTCATTTTTCTGCATGTGGCTGTTCAATTTTGCCAATACTATTTATTGAAGAGGCTGCCTTTTTTCCATTGGACATTCTTTCCTGCTTTGTTGAAGGTTGAATCTGTTAGATGCAGTGAAAGACAAGCAGAAATTTAGGTGGAGGGGAGGATGGTATAACTGATCAGGAAGGGATGCTGTACTTTGTCAAATGCTTTTTCAGCATCTATTGAGAGTATCATATGGTTCTTGTTCTTTCTTTTCTTGATGTGTTGTATCCCATTGATTGATTTGCGGATGTTGAACCAACCTTGCAGCCCTGGAATAAATCCCACTTGGTCTTGGTGAATAATCCTTTTACTGTACTGTTGAATCCTATTGGCTAGTATTTTAGTGTGAATTTTCACATCTGTGTTCATCAAGGATATTGGTCTGTAGTTCTCTTTTTTGATGGGATCCTTGTCTGGTTTTGGGATCAAGGTGATGCTGGCCTCATAAAATGAGTTTGGAGGTTTTCCTTCCATTTCTATTTTTGGAACAGTTTCAGGAGAATAGGAATTAGTTCTTCTTTAAATGTTTGGTAGAATTCCCCCAGGCAGCCATCTGGCCCTGGGCTTTGGTTTGTTTGAGACTTTTGATGACTGTTTCAATCTTCTTACTGGTTATGGGTCTGTTCAGGCTTTCTATTTCTTCCTGGTTCAGTTGTGGTAGTTTATATGTCTCTAGAAATGCATCCATTTCTTCCAGATTGTCAAATTTGTTGGCATAGAGTTGCTCATTGTATGTTCTTATAATTGTCTGTATTTCTTTGGTGTTAGTTGTGACCTCTCCTCTTTCATTCATGATTTTATTTATTAGGGTCATTTCTCTTTTCTTTTTGATAAAAGATTTAGGACCAAGGTTGTGATTTATTGTGGAGAATGTTCCATGTGCACTAGAGAAGAATGTGTATTTTGTTGCTTTGGGATGAAATGTTCTGAATGTATCTGTGATGTCCATCTCATCCAGTGTACCATTTAAGGCCTTTATTTTCTTGGTCTTTTGATTGGATGATCTGTCCATTTCATGAGGGGTTAGAGTCCCCTACTATTATTGTATTATTATTGATGTGTTTCTTTGATTTTGTTATTAATTGATTTATATAGTTGTCTGCTCCCACGTTAGGGGCATAGGTATTTAAAATTGTTAGATCTTCGTGTTGAAAAGACCCTTTGACTATGATATAGTGTCCTTCCTCATCTCTTATTATAGTCTTTGGCTTAAAATCTAATTGATCTGATATAAGGATTGCCACTCCTGCTTTCTTCTGATGTCCATTAGCATGGTAAATTCTTTTCCACCCCCTCACTTTAAATCTGGAGGTGTCTTCGGGCTTAAAATGAGTTTCTTGTAGGCAACATATAGATGGGTTTTGGTTTTTTATCCATTCTGATACCCTGTGTCTTTTGATTGGGGCATTTAACCCATTAACATTCAAGGTAACTATTGAGAGATATGAATTTAGTGCCATTGTATTGCCTTTAAGGTGACTGTTACTGTATATTGTCTCTGTTCCTTTCTGATCTGCTGCTTTTAGGCTCTCTCTTTGCTTAGAGGACCCCTTTCAATATTTCCTGTATGTTCTTATACAAATTGAAAATTATTTCAGTTTTTGTTTATCATGGAAGCTGTTTATCTCTCCTTCTATTTTCAATGATAGCTTAGCTAGATATAGTATTCTTGGCTGCATGTTTTTCTCGTTTAGTGCTCTGAATATATCATGCCAGCTCTTTCTGGCCTGCCAGGTCTCTGTGTATAAGTCTGCTGCCAATCTCATATTTTTACCATTGTATGTTACAGACTTCTTTTCCTGGGCTGCTTTCAGGATTTTCACTTTGTCACTAAGCCTTGTATATTTTATTATTAGGTGACGGGGTGTGGGCCTATTCTTATTGATTTTTTTAAAGATTTTATTTATTTATTTGACAGACAGAGATCACAAGAAGGCAGAGAAGCAGGCAGAGAGAGAGAGTAGGAAGCAGGCTCCCTGCTGAGCAGAGAGCCCGATGCGGGGCTTGATCCCAGGACCCTGGAATCATGACCTGAGCCGAAGGCAGAGGCTTTAACCCACTGAGCCACCCAGGCACCCCTTCTTATTGATTTTGAGATAGGCTCTCTGTACCTCCTGGATTTTGATGCTTGTTCCCTTTGCCATATTAGGGAAATTCTCTACAATAGTTCTCTCCAATATACCTCCTGCTCCCCTCTCTATTTCTTTTTCTTCTGGAATCCCAATTATTCTAATGTTGTTTCGTCTTATGGTGTCCTTATCTCTCGAATTCTCCCCTTGTGGTCCAGCATTTGTTTGTCCTTCTTTTGTTCAGCTTTTTTATTCTCTGTCATTTGGTCTTCTATATCACTAATTCTTTCTTCTGCCTCATTTATCCTAGCAGTGAGAGCCTCCATTTTTGATTGCACCTCATTAATAGCTCTTTTTATTTCAACTTGATTAGATTTTAGTTCTTTTATTTCTCCATAAAGGGCTTTTATATCTCTCGAGAGGGTTTCACTAATATCTTCCATGCCTTTCTTGAGCCCAGCTAGAACCTTGAGAATTGTCATTCTGAACTCTTTATCTGACATATTATCAATGTCTGTATTGACTAGGTCCTAGCCTTTGGTACTGCCTCTTGTTCTTTTTTTTTTTTTTTTTTTTTTTTTTTTTTGTGGTGAATTTTTCCGCCTTGTCATTTTGTCCAGATAAGAGTATATGAAGGAGAAGTAAAATACTAAAAGGGTGGCAACAACCCCAGGAAAATATGCTTTAAGCAAATCAGAAGAGATCCCAAATAGTGAGGTGGGAGAAAGAGGGTAAAAAGAGGTTCAGAAAGAAAAAGAAAAGAAAAGAAACAATTAAGCAAAGAAAATGAATAAAAAAATATAAAAAAGAAAAAATATATATATTAGATAAACTAGTTTAAAAAAACGTTAAAAAAGAAAAGTGTAAAATTTTAAAAAATTTAGAAGAAAAAAAAATTGAAAAAGAAGAAAAAATTAAATTAACTGCAAGACTACAGAATCATGGGGAGAAAGCCAAGAGTTCCGTGCTTTGCTTTCTCCTCCCCTGGAATTCTGCTGCTCTTCTTGGTATTGAACCTGCAGTCCTTTTTAGGTGAACTTGGTCCTGACTGGATTTCTTGTTGATCTTCTGTTGTAGTGATTCTAAAGTGTCTTTGCCCCAGGCAGAATTGCACCGCCCTTACCAGGGGCCGGGCTGATTAATCCGCTCGGGTTTGCTTTCGGGAGCTTTTGTCCCTTGAGCACTTTCCGTATAGTTCTGGAGGACAGAAATGAAAATGGTGACCTCCTGATCTCTGGGCCGGAGGGGCCAAGATCCCGGGGCCCCACTCCTCAGTGTGCCTTCAGAGAACAGCGCCCAATTACTCCCGTGTCCCTGGCCTCTGGCCACCCTCTGAGCTCACCGAGCCTGCGACTGGTTCAAGGTAACCCCGAGCTGAGAGCTCACTCCTCGTCTCTGTCTCTGTGGCCGGCTTCCCCGTTCTAATACCTGTAATCTCTGTGACACTCAGACACCCCCAATCCTTCTGTGACTCTGCAGGACCTGAGGCCTCACTGACCCCACATGGGCTTCACCCCGGCTTAGCCTCCGTAGTGATGTCCCTCAATGGAACAGATCCTTAAAAGTCCTGATTTTGTGCTCCATTTCTCCGCTCCTTGCCGGGAGCCAGCCCCTCCCCCCGGGGTCTATCTTCCCATTGCTTTGAATTCACTTCTCCGTCAGTCCTACCTTTCATAAAGTGGTTGATTTTCTGTTTCTAGAATTCCTGTTCTTCTTCTCTTGAATCTCCCATTGGATTTGTAGGTGTTTGCAATCATTAGATAAGCTATCTAGCTGATCTCCTGCTAGCTGAAGTAGTCTCAGCCTGCTACTTCTCCGCCATCTTGACTCCTCTTCTCAACCTTCTTTTTGAAGAAATCTAACTAGGCTTACCTGCAAGATACTTTCTTTGTTCATTCTGTCAACTCCTATAACATTTAGGCTAGACCATATCATTTAATACTAATAAGCTGCTGTCATTTTTGCTTGGTGTGTGTGTGTGTGTGTGTGTGTGTGTGCATGCACGTGTGTGTGTGTGTGAGAGAGAGAGAGAGAGGGAATAAGAAAGAGTGAGAGAGGCAGAGAAAACTGTAGAAACACTCAGGGCAATGGGATGTGTCTTTTCCCCCTATCCACAGTGTGATGCTCTGATCTGAACAATGAGTGGTAAACCATGAAAAAATGATACTACTTTAGACAAAGGGTCAAGAAAGTTCTTTCTGAGGAGATGGTGTGTACAGAGAGACGTAAATGAAGTGCAGAAACAAGGCACATGCATGGCCTTCTGTGGGTCATTACTCCCAACACACAAGTCTAAGAATAGCCACTTGGGCTGAAAGGTCATTTTTCATTAGCTCTTGTGCTCAAGATTAAGGATTTTGAACACTTTGTGTGTGGTGGAACCTACTCAGAGATACCTTAGGATCTTAAAGCCCACTTCATCCAGAGCAAGACTGCTTGGAATTTTTTTATTTGCTTATGTTCTGGTGGAAAGTGTTATTTGAACATAGTGGGCTGTTTTGGTAGGTTTTTTTGTAGTTTAAAGATTTTATTTAAATTACAATTAGTTAAAAAATGAGTTGAGATAGAGGAGGAGTAGGGGAAACCTAGGCTTGCCTCATTCCTCAAATACAGCTAGATAAATGTAAAATCATTCTTTTTTCTTTTTTCTTTTTTCTTTTAGTTTTTTTTGTACTCTTTTTTTCCCCAATTTATTTATTTTCAGAAAAACAGTATTCATTATTTTTTCACCACACCCAGTGCTCCATGCAAGCTGTGCCCTCTATAATACCCACCACCTGGTACCCCAACCTCCCACCCCCCTGAAACTTCAAACCCCTCAGAATGTTTTTCAGAGTCCATTGTCTCTCATGGTTCACATCCCCTTCCAATTTACCCAAATTCCCTACTCCTCTCTAACGCCCCTTGTACTCCATGCTATTGGTTATGCTCCACAAATGAATGAAACCATATGATAATTAACACTCTCTGCTTGACTGATTTCACTCAGCATAATCTCTTCCAGTCCCGTCCATGTTGCTACAAAAGTTGGATATTCGTCCTTTCTGATGGAGGCATAATACTCCATAGTGTATATGGACCACATCTTCCTTATCCATTCATCCGTTGAAGGGCATCTTGGTTCTTTCCATAGTTTGGCGACTGTGGCCATTGCTGCTATAAACATTGGGGTACAGATGGCCCTTCTTTTCACGACATCTGTATCTTTGGGGTAAATACCCAGGAGTGCAATTGCAGGGTCATAGGGAAGCTCTATTTTTAATTTCTTGAGGAATCTCCACACTGTTCTCCAAAGAGGCTGCACCAACTTGCATTCCCACCAACAGTGGAAGAGGGTTCCCCTTTCTCTACATCCTCTCCAACACATGTTGTTTCCTCTTTTGTTAATTTTGGCCATTCTAACTGGTGTAAGGTGATATCTCAATGTGGTTTTAATTTGAATCTCCCTGAGGGCTAATGATGATGAGCATTTTTTCATGTGTCTGATAGCCATTTGTATTTCTTGATTGGAGAAGTGTCTGTCCATATCTTCTGCCCATTTTTTGATGTGTTTGCCTGTTTCGTGTGGGTTGAGTTTGAGGAGTTCATTATAGATCCTGGATATCAACCTTTTGTCTGTACTGTCATTTGCAAATATCTTCTCCCATTCCGTGGGTTGCCTCTTTGTTTTTTTGACTGTTTCCTTTGCTGTGCAGAAGCTTTTGATGTTGATGAAGTCCCAGAAGTTTATTTTCGCTTTTGTTTCCTTTGCCTTTGGAGACGTATCTTGAAAGAAGTTGCTGTGGCTGATATCAAAGAGATTACTGGCTATGTTCTCCTCTAAGTTTCTGATGGATTCCTGTCTCACGTTGAGGTCTTTTATCCATTTTGAGTTGATCTTTGTGTACGGTGTAAGAGAATGGTCGAGTTTCATTCTTCTATATATAGCTGTCCAGTTTTCCCAGCCCCATTTATTGAAGAGACTGTCTTTTTTCCACTGTATATTTTTTCCTGTTTTGTCGAAGATTAATTGACCATAGAGTTGAGGGTCCATATCAGGGCTCTCTACTCTGTTCCACTGGTCTATGTGTCTGTTTTTATGCCAGTACCATGCTGTCTTGGTGACCACAGCTTTGTAATAAAGCTTGAAATCAGGTAAGGTGGTGCCGCCAGCTTTATTTTTGTTTTTCAACATTTCCTTAGCGATTCGGGGTCTCTTCTGATTCCATACAAATTTTAGGATTATTTGCTCCAGCTCTTTGAAGAATGCCAGTGGAATTTTGATCGGAATGGCATTAAAAGTATAGATTGCTCTAGGCAGTATAGACATTTTAACAATGTTTATTCTTCCGATCCATGAGCATGGAATGGTCTTCAATCTTTTTGTGTCTTCTTCATTCCCTTTCATGAATGTTCTATAGTTCCTCAAGTATAGATCCTTTACCTCTTTAGTTAGGTTTATTCCCAGGTATCTTATGGTTCTTGGTGCTATAGTAAATGGAATCGACTCTCTAATTTCCCTTTCTGTATTTTCATTGTTAGTGTATAAGAAAGCCACTGATTTCTGCACATTGACTTTGTATCCTGCCACGCTGCTGAATTGCTGTATGAGTTCTAGTAGTTTGGGGGTGGAGTCTTTTGGGTTTTCCATATAAAGAATCATGTCATCTGCGAAGAGAGAGAGTTTGACTTCTTCATTACCAATTTGGATACCTTTTATTTCTCTCTGTTGTCTGATTGCTGTTGCTAGGACTTCTAATACTATGTTGAACAAGAGTGGTGAAAGTGGGCATCCTTGTCTTGTTCCTGATCTCAACGGGAAGGCTGCAAGCTTTTTCCCATTGAGGATGATATTTGCTGTGGGTCTTTCATAGATAGATTTGATGAGGTTCAGGAATGTTCCCTCTATCCCTATCCTTTGAAGCATTTTAATCAGGAACGGATGTTGGATTTTGTCAAATGCTTTTTCTGCATCAATTGAGAGGACCATGTGGTTCTTCTCTCATCTCATATTAATTTGTTGTATCACATTGATTTATTTACGAATGTTGAACCTTCCTTGTAGGCCAGGGATGAATCCCACCTGATCATGGTGGATAATCTTTTTAATGTGCTGTTGGATCCTGTTGGCTAGGATCTTGTTGAGAATCTTAGCATCCATATTCATCAGTGATATTGGTCAGAAATTCTCCTTTTTGGTATGGTCCTTGCCTGGTGTGGCGATCAGGGTAATGCTGGCTTCATAGAAAGAGTCTGGAAGTTTTCCTTCTGCTTCAATTTTTTGAAACAGCTTCAGGAGAATTGGTGTTATTTGTTCTTGGAAGGGTTGGTAGAATTCCCCAGGGAATCCTTCAGGTCCTGGGCTCTTGTTTTTTGGGAGGTTTTTGATCACTGATTCAATCTCGTTATTAGATATCGGTCTATTCAGGTTGTCGATTTCTTCCTGGTTCAATGTTGGTAGTTTATATTTTTCCAGGAATGCGTCCATTTCATCTAGGTTGCTAAGCTTTTTGGCATATAACTGTTCGTAATAACTTCTGATGATTGTTTCTACTTCCTTGGCGTTAGTTGTGATCTCTCCCTTTTCATTCATAATTTTATGAATTTGGGATTTCCCTCTTTTCTTTCGGATTAGTGTAGCCAGTGGTTTATCGATCTTATTGATTCTTTCAAAAAACCAGGTTCAGTTTCATTGATACGTTCTGCTGTATCTCTGGTTTCTCCCTCATTGTTCTCAGCTCTAATTTTGATGATTTCCCTTCTTATGTGTGGAGTTGGTTTGATTTGTTGTTGATCCTCCAGTTCTTTAAGGTGTAGAGACAGCTGGTGTGTTCTGGATTTTTCAATTTTTTTGAGCAAGGCTTGGATGGCTATATATTTTCCCCTTAGGACCGCCTTTGCTGTATCCCATAGGTTTTGGACCGAAGTGTCTTCATTCTCATTGGTTTCCATGAATTGTTTCAGTTCTTCTTTGATCTCCTGGTTGATCCAAGCATTCTTAAGCAAGGTGGTCTTTAGCTTCCAGGTGTTTGAGTTCCTTCGGAACTTTTCCTTGTGATTGAGCTCCAGTTTCAAAGCATTGTGATCTGAGAATATGCAGGGAATAATCTCAGTTTTTTGGTATCGGCTGAGTCCTGGTTTGTGACCCAGTATGTGGTCTATTTTGGAGAAGGTTCCGTGTGCACTTGAGAAGAATGAGTATACTGCTGTTTTAGGGTGGAATGTTCTGAATATATCTATGAGGTCCATCTGGTCCAATGTGTCATTCAGTGCTCTTGTTTCTTTATTGATTTTCTGATTCAATGGTCTGTCTAGTTCTGAAAGAGTCGTGTTAAGATCTTCTACGATTAGTGTATTCATATCAATATGACTCTTTATCTTGATTAACAGTTTTCTTAAGTAATTGGCTGCTCCCATATTGGGAGCATAGATATTTACAATTGTTAAATCATCTTGGTGGATAGTCCCTTTAAGGATTATGTAGTGTCCTTCTGTATCTCTGACTACAGTCTTTAGTTTGAAGTCTAATTTATCTGATATGAGAATCGCTACCCCAGCCTTCTTTTGAGTCCCATTTTCATGAAAGATGCTTCTCCACCCCTTCACTTTCAGTATGCGTGTATCTTTAGGTTCAAAATGGGTCTCTTGTAGACAGCATATGGATGGGTCCTGTCGTTTTATCCAATCTGCAACCCTGTGCCGATTTATGGGTGCATTTAGGCCATTCACATTGAGAGTGATTATTGATAGATACGTTTTTATTGACATCGAGTTACCTTTGAAGTCTTTCTTTCTGTAGACTGTCTCTATATTTCTGTTCAATGCTATTCTTGGGATTTTTCCTCTTTTATAGAACCCCCCTTAATATTTCCTGCAGTATCGGCTTGGTGGTTGCATAGTCTTTTAAGCCTTGTCGGTCTTGGAAACTCTTTATCTCTCCATCCATTTTGAATGTCAGTCTTGCTGGATAAAGTATTCTTGGCTGCATGTTCTTCTCATTTAGTGCCCTGAATATATCTTGCCAGCCTCTTCTGGTTTTTGCCAAGTCTCTGTGGACAGGTCTGACGTTATTCTGATGGGCTTCCCTCTGTAAGTAAGGAGCCTCTTTGCCCTGGCAGCTTTCAAGAGATTATACCTACAATTATAATTTCTCAATTTGACTATCAGGTGTTGTGATGTTTTTTTGGAGTGTATAATCTTGGGTGGAGACCGTTCAGCCTCTAGTACATGAACGCTGGTTTCATTCGCGAGATTCGGAAAATTTTCATGAAGGACTTGTTCCACGATATCTTCTAGACTTCTTTCTTTCTCTTCCCCTTCAGGAATTCCAATAATTCTGACATTGGAACGCTTCATGGCATCATTTATTTCCCTAATTCTGCTTTCGTGGGATCTAAGCTGTTTGTTCCAGGCTTCCTCTTGATCCTTTCTCTCTGTTTGTCTTCCAGATCACTAATTCTATCTTCTGTCTCAGTTACCCTAGCTTTGTGAGAGTTTAGATTGGATTGGAACTCATTGAGAGCATTGTGGACCTCCTCCCTGGTAGCTTTGAGCTCCACCCTAACATTGTGAACATCCTGTCTGGTCGCTTTCAGTTCGGCCCTAATCAATTCTGTTTGGTCATCCATGGCTTTCTCCAACCTAGCTATTGCCTGGATAATTGTTAGCCTGAATTCTCTTTCCGACATATTGTCTATGTTGATAGCCGTTAGCTCTATTGCAGAAGGTCGATCCTCTGTATTTTTCTTCTGTTGGGCATTCCTCCTCCTAGTCATTTTGGTGGGAGAAGACTGAACAGATGTAGCTGGATGTATCAACTCTGGTGCAGTCCAGGTGCACCCTGGAACACTTCCTGATCTCCGTCTCAGAGAGAAGCCTCAGTCTGGGTGCAAAAGCTGAATAAATTCCCCCTTGGACGCTGGCAGTGCAGGTTCCAAGTTAAAGACCCTGGGGTGCAGGATCTTTTGCTCGTCCCCAAAGCCAAGGCAGTGGCGGCTGTCTGGGAGCTCCTGACCGCCAGAGAGGTTCCAAACAGTGATTGCACACTGAGATTTTGCCGCCGGCCCCGGCTGGGAGTGCCCGGCTTGCGCGCACCTCTTTTCAGAGGCGGCTGTGGGTCGGGCGCGCGTCTGGGGCACTGAGAACGGGGCGCTGGTCCGTAAGCCGCAGGCTGGGCTTTTGTGCGCCTCTGTCCAGGGAAGAGTTTTGCGCGCGCGCGGCTTAGACTTTGAAACAATGGTGCGGGTCAAGAAGCGCCCCTGGGCCTTAGAAACCCAGGAGAGCTGGAGGGACGTGCGCGCTCATCTTAAGCTTTGTGGTAGGGCTAGTGCGCATTCTGCAGACCGGCGCAGCTCCCATCCCCTCACAGGAGCCGGAACCCCTGCGCTCTGGGGCGCGCTGGCGGCTTAGGGACCAGGAGCCGGTTTCTCCGCCTCCGCTCTGCCTCCGCGCTGGGGAGGCCGTCTGGGACCGGGGACTTAAGCCCCTTTCCCTAGCCGCCCTGATTCCCACAATTTGCCCCCACGATCCTTTGCTCTTTTGGAGTGCTTTCAACTAGTCTCCAAGTTAATGCTGGTCCCCAGACGCAGGGCACTCTCGCTCGTATCGGGGTATTACTTTGCACTGGTCGCCTCTGGTGGCTCCCTCCCCCTTTTGTTTATCTTCCGATATCAGTCCGCTATTCCCATTCCGCTTTACCTGCTCACTGGCGTCTTCTGCCCCTGTAGAGATCCAGACGTGTATAATTCTGATCTCAGGCTGATTTCATGGGTGATCAGAGTTCTTTGGTAGGTAATCAGCTCACTTTGGGGTACCAGCTGAAAAGACGCCTCTTCCTAGTACCCCGCCATCTTGTCCCCCCCTCTGTAAAATCATTCTTAAATCCAAGAATTGATCTGAAGACTTAGAAAAGAAAACTGTACATCTGCAGGTATAAAAATGGCCATATAATAGAAAGTAGGAGCTGTGGAGAGTCGATGTGAGGTAGAAAAGAATTCTGAGAGCTGCACAAGAGAGGGAGCCCTGATCACAGGAGGAACACCACACACACACACACACACACACACACACACACACACACATTCTATTTCTTAGATATTATTTATTTATTTGACAACATGTGTCCTCCATAATACCCATCAACCAGCTATCCCATCCATCCATCTCTCTCCCTTCTGAAACCTTCAGTTTGCTTCCTAGAGTCCAGAGTCTCTCATGGTTTGTCTCTGATTTCTTCCCCTTCAGTTTTCCCTAACTTCCTCAATTGTCCTCTATGTTATTCCTTATGTTCCACATATGAGTAAAACCATATGATAATTGTCTTTCTTGAGAGGGAGAGAAAGGGGGAGATAGAGAGAAAGAGAGAGAGAAAGTGAGAAAGAAACAGTGAACTAAGTGCTCAGGGATTGCACAAGAAAGACTTCCCAAAACCATTGACTGGGTAAAGGAGAGGGGCTGACTAATGCAAGTTTTTTTAAGTGTTGGAGCTCTAAGTCTGAAGATTTAGAAGTCCACACCATAGCCAGGTCATACCTCGTGAGCTTAGTAGTGCTCCAATGGGTAAGGAGGGTGGAGGCTGAGGAGTGAGCATTGTGGTCTGAGGATACCCTGGGTTGCACAGAAAGAAACAGTTCTTGTGGAGTGCATTTAGGAGTGGTGGCACAGCCCCTGCAGGGACAAAAGAGATGGCAGGTGCCAACATGCTGCTCTGTTCTTTAGCATAGGAAGAGAGACACCTGAAAAAGGCAGCAAACCTTGGTGCTGGTGTTGTGCTGCATTTTATCATAAACTTTAAACTATCCAGGAGGAGTTAAGATGGTGGAGAAGTAGGGAGTCCTAAGTTTGTCTCTTCCCATGTATACAGTTAGATAGTTATGAAATCATTCTGAACACCTGAGAAATCAATGAGAGATCTGAGAAAAAAAATGCTGCAAGTCTACAGGTAGAAAAGCAACCACCTTTTGGAAGGTAGGAGGTGCAAGGACTTGAATGCAAGGTGATATAGCTGAGGATATGTCAGAGGGGAGTGAGCCTGCTTAAGGAGGTTACTGCAAAGTATTATAAGCAGAGTAATGAAAAATCAGAACTTTTAGAGGTCTACTACAGTGGGGAATGTCCCTGGCTTAAATGTACTTAGGTGGTGAAGCGGGGGCAGAATCCCAGGTGGGATAGTTGTGGTCTCAGGATCCTCAGGGCCACAAGAAGGATGGGCAGTGCCTGGGTGAAGCAGTGTTCCTAGGAATAGGAGCAGGAAAGCCAGCTGAACATAGGGAGTCTGGGAGCTGGCTTTCTGATCTATGTTATGGTAAACTGCAAACAACTGCATGGTCAATGCAACTTCTGTCCTGGGAGAGGTCCCGCAGAAGTCAAAAGCATGGCAAGAACCCCCCATCCCCTAGGAGGAACAGCACAGGTCCACACTGCAGGAGTCTATAAAATTTGGAGTATTGGAACTCAGTTGTGTGCCTGAGATTTTAAAAATGCTCACCTACAGCCTGGGTGAACAGAGTTTGGACAGAAAACAGGGAAACAAGAGTAATTGATTGTTTTTCTGTGAGGGCTCACTGAGGAGTGAGGGGCACAAACTTACAACTCAGGAGCTAGAGAGTGGGGATCAGCCATATTCATCCCACCCATTTGTGCTGAAAGTCTCCAGGGAGCAAAACACGACATAGCTGAGTCCAGAACTGCTTACACTGAGCTTGCCCCTGTGCAAGGGAGGCACACTTACAATAGTGCAAATCCATATAAGAATTGGCACAACAGGCTGCTCTCACAGACCAGCACAAACAGCTGGCTCACACCAAGTTTATAGATTGTAGAAGGCACAAAGCTTTAGCTTTTGTGATAAACAGTATACTGCATTCTTTGTATTTTTATTCTTTAGTCGTTTAGTATTATTTTTTCAACATTTTCATATTTTTCAATTCTTTTAAATTTTTTTAATTTTTTATATATGTCATACATATGCATTTTTATTTTCTGTCATTTTATTTTATTTTACTTTGTTATACATTTTTCATTCTTATTTTGGGAACTAGTTTCATTTAACAAACATATCAAAACACAGATAGGATTTAAATTTCTGTTTTGCTTTTTTTTTTCCTTAATGATTTCATTGCTGTTGTTGTTTCTTTTTCTTTCTTTGTTTTCCTGGAAAAAATGACTAGATGGAGGAAATCATCTCAAAAGAAAAATCAGGAGGTAGTACTCCCTGCGAGGCATTTAATCAATATGGATATAAGTAAGGTGATTGAACTAGAATTTAAAACAACAATTATAAAGATAATAGCTGCACTTGAAAAAACATAGAAATATTATACAATCTCTTATTGCAGAAATATGAGCAATAACTTAATCATCCCCAAATTAAAAATGCTATAACTGAGGTGCAGTCCTTGTGAAGGTCATAAAAATGAGGGTGAACATAGGAGAAAATAGGATAAGTGATACAGAAGCTAAAATGATGGAAAATAAGGAAGCTGAAAAGAAGAGAGGAAGATACTATTAACTCACACAAAGGGAGACTTACAGAACTTAAGGACACCATAAAGTGAAATAATATTTGGATAATAGGGGTTCTAGAAAGTGAAGAGTGGGAGAGAGGGAAAGTAGGGTTATATGAAAAAAAAGTGCAGAGAACTTCCATAATCTAAGGAAAGGAACAGGCATTCAAGTCTGGGAGACACAGAGAATCACCCTTAAAATCAATAAAAATTGATCTACAACCCAACATATTATAATGAAGCTTGCAAATTTCAAAAATAGAGAGAAAATACTGAAAGTAGCTCAGGACAAAAGGTTCTTACCCTACAAGGACAGACATATGAGGCTAAGAGCAGACATGTCCACAGACACCTGGCAGGCCAGAAAGGACTGGAATGATACTTTCAATATATTAAATGAGGAAAATATGCAACTAGGGATACTTTATCCAGCAAGGCTTTTATTCAGAATAGAAGGAAAGATAAACACATACCAGGACAAACAAAAATGAAAAGAATTTGTGTACATTAATTCAGCCCTGCAGGAACTATTCAAGGGGATCCTTTCAGAGAGAGAGACCAAAAGTAACAAAGACCAGAAATAGGGAGAGACAATCTACATGAACAGGTAGTAGGATGGCACCAATTTCATATTTTCAACATTTTCTCTTAATGTAAGTGGACCAAATACAACAAAAAATACATAGAGTATCAGAATTCATAAAAATAAGCCAAGACCCATCAATATGCTGATTACAAGAGACTCGTTTTAGATGTAAAGACACCTCCAGATTGAAAGTGAGGGGATGGAGAAACATTTATCATGCTAATAGACATCAAAAGAAAGCTAGACTAGCCACACTTAAATATGACAAACCAGATTTTAAACTAAAGACTGTAATAAGGGTTGAGGAAGGACTCTATATCATAATAAAAGGATCTATCCAACAAGAAGATCAAACAATTGGAAATATTCATGCCCCTAATGTGGGAGCAGCCAATTAACCGATTAAAAACAAAATTTAAGAAATTCATTGATAATAATACAATAATTGTAGGAGATTTTAACGCTTCACTCACAGCAAAGGATAGATCATCTAAAAAGAAAATCAACAAAGAAACAAGAGCTTTGAATGACACAGTGGACCAAATAGACTTTATAGATATATTCAGAACATTCTTACCTAAAGCATTCTTTTTAAGTGCACATGGGACAGTCACCAGAATAGTCCACATACAAGGTCACAAATAGGACTCAACAAGTATAAACAGAATGAGATCATATCATGAATATTTTCTGACCACAATGCTATGAAATGTGAAGTCAAACATAAGGGATAAAATTGTAAACACCACAAACATATGGACGTTAAACAAAATACTACAAAAGAATGAATGGGTAAACCAGGAAATTATAGAATATATTAAAAAAATACACGGAAGCAAATGAAAAATGAAAACATAACAGTCCAAAACCTTTGGGATGCAGCAAAGGCAATCTTAAGAGGGAAGTATATAGCACAGTGAGGTCTTTCATCTATTTTGAGTTTATCTTTGTGTATGGTGTAAGAAAATGATCCACTTTAATTCTACATGTGACGGTCCAATTTTCCCAACCTTATTTACTGAAGAGATGGTCATTTTTCCATTGAATATTCTTTCCTGTTTTGTCAAAGATTAGTTGGCCATAGAGTCGAGGGTTCATTTCAGGGCTCTCCATTCTGTCTCCTTGTTCTGTGTGTCTGTTTTTGTGCCAGTACCATACTGTCTTAATGATTATAGCTTTGCAATATAGCTTGAAATCTCGCATTGTGATGCCACCTGTTTTGGTTTTCCTTTTAAACATTTCTATGGCTATTCAGGGATTTTTCTGGCTTCATAGAAATTTTAGGATTATTTGTTCCAGTTCTGTGAAAAATGTCAATGGTATTTTGATAGGGATTGCTTCAAACATGTAGATTGTTCTGGGTAGCATAAATATTTTCACAATATTTGTTTTTCCAATCCCTGAGCATGGAATATTTTTCCATTTCTTTGTGTCTTCCTCGATTACTTTTATGATTGTTCTGTAGTTTTTAGAGTACAGATCCTTTACCTCTTTGGTTACATTTATTCCTAGATATCTTGTGGGTTTTGGTGCAATTGTAAATGGGATTGTTTCCTTAATTTCTCTTTTTTTGTGCCTCATTGTTATTGTATAGAAATGCATCTGTGCTTTGATTTTATGCCCTAGCAGCAAACAGTTTGACCTAGGCCATAGTAACTTCTTGTTAAACACATCTCCAAAGGCAAGGGAAAGCAAAACAAAAATGAAGTATTGGAACTTCATCAAGAAAAAAAGTTTTGCACAGCAAAGGAAATTGTCAACAAAATAAAAGTAGATTTACAGAATGGGAGAATATAAATCCAGTAACTTATCAGATAAGGGGATAGTAGCAAACAGCTATGAAGTGCTTATCAAACTCAAAACCCAGGAAACAAACAAAAAATCCAGTCAAGAACTGGGAAGAAGGATGGGGCACCTGGGTGGCTCAGTGGGTTAAGCCGCTGTCTTCGGCTCAGGTCATGATCTCGGGGTCCTGGGATTGAGTCCCGCATCGGGATCCCTGCTTGGCGAGGAGCCTGCTTCCTCCTCGCTCTCTCTCTCTGCCTGCCTCTCGGCCTACTTGTAATCTCTGTCTGTCAAATAAATGAATAAAATCTTTAAAAAAATTTAAAAAAAAGAAATGGGAAGAAGGAACAGATAGATATTTCTCCAAAAAAGACATAGAAATGGCCAAGAACTACTGGGTATTTAACCAAAAGATACAGAGGTAGTGAGAAGAAGGGCCATCTCTACCCCAATGTTAATAGCAGCAATGGCCACAGTTGCCAAACTGTGGAAAGAGCCAAGATTCCCTTCATCAGATGAATGGATAAAGAAAATATGGTCCATATATACAGTGGAATATTACACCTCCATCAGAAAGGATGGATACCCAAGTTTTATTTCACCATGGACCAGACTGGAGGAGATTATGCTGAGTGAAATAAGTCAAGCAGAGAGAGTCAATGATCATATGGTTTCACTTACTTGTGGAGCATAAGGAATAATATGGAGGACATTGGAAGAAGAAGAGAAGTGAGTTGGGGAAAATCAGACAGGGAGATGAACCATGAGAGACTGTGGACTTTGAGAAACAAATTGACGGTTTTGGAGGGGAGGGAAATGGGGGGTTGGGTGAGTCTGGTGGTGGGTATTAAGGAGGGCACGTATTGCATGGCGCACTGGGTGTGGTGCAGAAATAATGAATCTTGGAACACTGAAAAAATAAAATTAATTAAAAAAAAGAAAGAAGTGGTCAACAGACACATGAAAAAATGCTCAACACCACTTGGCATCAGTGAAATACAAATCAAAACCACCATAAGGGAGTGGCTGGGTGACTCAGTTGGTTAAGCATCTGCCTTCAGCTCAAGTTATGATCCCAGGGTCCTGGGATCAAGCTCTCCATGCTTCTCCCTCTCTCTTGTCACTCTCCCCTGTTTGTGCTCACTCTCTCTATCTCACTCTCTCTCAAATAAATAAATGAAATCATTAAAAAAAAACACAATGAAATACTACCTCACACTTGTCAATGAAAAAAAAAATACCTCACAAGTTAGAAAACAACAGATGTTTTCAAGGATGTGGAGAAGGGGAATTCCTCTTACACTTGTTAGTGTGAATGCCCACTGGGGCAGACACTCTGGAAAACAGTATGGAAGTTCTCAAAAAGTTAAAAATAGTACCACCTGGGACACCTGGGTGGCTCAGTCAGTTAAGCATCTGCCTTTGGCTCGGGTCATGATCCCAGGGTCCTGGGATTGAGCCCCACATCTGGCTCCCTGCTCAGTAAGGAGCCTCCTTCTCCCTCGGCCTGCCACCCCCCCCTGCTTTTACTCTCATGTTCTCCCTTTTTCTCCTTCTCTAATTAAAAAAAATAAAGCTACTCTATGTCCCATCAATTATACTACTAGGTTTTTATCCAAAGGATTAAATATAGTGATTCCAAGGAGCACAGGAACACCAATATTTATAGCAGCGCAGTCCACAACAGCCAAACTATCAAGAGTCCAGATGTCCTTGGAGAGGTGAATGGATAAAGAACAGGTGGTATATATACACAAAACAGATGAACATAGGGAATAGGAAGGATAAGGAAAATAAGATAACAACATAGATGGAAACAAACCATAAGAAGCTCTTAACTGTAGGAAACAAACTGAGGGTTGCTGTTGGGGTGATCGGTGGAGGATGGGCTAATTGGGTGATGGGCATTAATGTGGGCACCTGACATAATGAACACTGGGTGTTAGATGCAACTGATGAATCACTAAATTCTACCCCTGAAACTAATAATACAGTGCATGTTAACTAAATTGAATATTTTTATTTTTTTTCCCTGCGTACTTCTTTTTTTAATTAACGTATAATGTATTTTTTGTTTCAGGGGTACAGGTCTGTGAATCTTCAGTCTTACCCAGTTCATAGCACTCACCATAGCACATAAACTCACCAATGTCCATTACCTAGCCAGCCTATCCCTCCATCCTTCCCTCCAGCAACCGTCATATTGTTTGACATTGTTAAATATTTCTATGCTGCCCAGAGCAATTTGTGCTTTCAATGTCATCCCAATCAAAATACCAATGGAATTTTTCAAAATCCTGGAACAAACAATCCTAAAATTTGTATGGAGCCAGAAAAGAACTCAATCACGAAGGAAATGTTGAAAAAGAAAAACAAAGCTGGAGCTTCATGTTGCATGATTTCAAGCTAGATTACAAAGTTCTATATAAGTATATTTTCTCTTTAAATTAACATATAATGTGCTATTTGCTACAGGGGTACAGGTCTGTGAATCATCAGTCTTACACAATTCACAGCATTCACCATAGCATATACCCTCCCTATTGTCCATAACCCACACACCCTATCCCTCCCCCATACCCCTCAGCAACCCTCAGTTTGTTTCCTGAGATTAAGAGTTTCTTATGGTTTGTCTTCCTCCCTGTTCCCATTCTTGTTTCATTTACCTCCCTTCCCCCCACAAACCCCTGCCCTGCCTCTCAAATTCCTCATATCAGAGAGATTATATGATAATTGCCTTTCTCTGATTGACTTATTTTGTTTAGCATAATACCCCCTGGTTCCATCCATGTCATTGCAATTGGCAAGATTTCCTTTTTTTTTTTTTTTTTTTTAATTGGCTGCATAGTATTGCATCTTCTTTATCCAATCATCTGTTCAGGGACAGATTTAATCAGTTGTGTATAACACCCAGTGCTCATCACAAAAGGTGCCCTCCTTAATACCAATCACCCATACACCTTCCAGTCCCCACCATCCCTTCAGCAACCCCCAGTTTGTTTCCCAGAGTCCAGAGTCTCTCATGGTATTTCTCCCTATCTAATTTCTTTACATTATGTTTTCCCTCCTTTCCCCCTGTGGTCCTCCATGTTATTTCTATGTTCTACATATTCCTATGTTTTACAAACATTGTCTTTCTCTGCTTCACTTATTTCACTTTGTGTAAATACCTCCAGTCCCATCAATGTTGAAGAAAATGGTAGCTATTCATCCTTTCTGATGGCTGTGTAGTATCCCATTGTGTATACGGACAACGTCTTTATCCACTCACCTGTTGAAGAACATCTTTGCTCCTTCCACAGTATGGCTATTGTGGATATTGCTGCTATGAACACTGATGTGTATGTAGCCCTTTTTTCACTACATCTGTTCCTTTGGGGTAAATACCTAATAGTGTTATTGTTGGGTCATAAGGTAGCTCTATTTTTCACTTCTTATGCACTGGATGTTATATACAACTGATGAATCATTGAACAGTATGTAATATATGTTGGCTAATTGATGATATTAATAAAAAAATTAAAAAGAAGGTAGATTCTTTTTTTTTCAATTTATTTATTTTCGGAAAAACATTATTCATTATTTTTTTACCACACCCAGTGCTCCATGCAAGCCGTGCCCTCTCCAATACCCACCACCTGGTACCCCAACCTCCCACCCCCCTGCCACTTCAAACCACTCATACTGTTTTTCTGAGTCCATAGTCTCTCATGGTTTACCTCCCCTTCCAATTTACCCAAATTCCCTACTCCTCTCTAACGCCCCTTGTCCTCCATGCTATTTGTTATGCTCCACAAATAAGTGAAACCATATGATAATTGACTTTCTCTGCTTGACTTATTTTACTCAGCATAATCTCTTCCAGTCCCGTCCATGTTGCTACAAAAGTTGGGTATTCATCCTTTCTGATGGAGGCATAATACTCCATAGTGTATATGGACCACATCTTCCTTATCCATTCATTTGACAAAATCCAGCATCCGTTCCTGACTAAAACGCTTCAAAGTATAGGGATAGAGGGAACATTCTTGAACCTATCAAATCTATCTATCAAAGACCCACAGCAAATATCATCCTCAACGGGAAAAAGCTTGCAGCCTTCCCATTGAGATCAGGAACAAGATAAAGATGCCCACTTTCACCACTCTTGTTCAACATATTATTAGAAGTCCTAGCAACAGCAATCAGACAACAGAGAGAAATAAAAGGTATCCAAATTGGTAATGAAGAAGTCAAACTCTCTCTCGTCGCAGATGACATGATTCTTTATATGGAAAACCCAAAAGACTCCACCCCAAAACTACTAGAACTCATACAGCAATTCAGCAACGTGGCAGGATACAAAGTCAATGTGCAGAAGGTAGATTCTATTACCCCTGAAGCTGAAGCCTTGCATCTCTCTATGATTGGTAAGCTTGGTACATTTGAAGGGTTTGTGCTGGTCTTCTGCGGAAATGGGTATGGTGCACTGATTGTCAGGTGGGCTTGTCTTAGTGGATATGCAACTGTAGGTCCCAGTGGGGCTTGGTTATGTCACTCCAGACACATGAAAAAATGTTCATCATCACTACCCATCAGGGAGATTCAAATTAAAACCACATTGAGATACCAACTTCCACCAGTTAGAATGGCCAAAATCAGCAAGACAGGAAGCAACGTGTGTTGGAGAGGATGTGGAGAAAGGGGAACCCTCTTACACTGTTGGTGGGGATGCAAAGGGCCATCTTAATGTGGATTTGATTTGAATCTCCCTGATCGTTTGTGGTAATGAACATTTTTTCACGTCGTTAGCCATTTGTATGTCTTCATTAGAAAAGTGTCTGTTCATGTCTTCTGCCCATTTTTTGACATGATTATCTGTTTTGAGTTTGAGGAGTTCTTTATAGATCCTGGGTATCAGCCCTTTTTCATTATTATCATTTGCAAATATCTTCTCCCATTCCGTGGGTTGCCTCTTTGTTTTGTTGACTGTTTCCTTTGCTGTGCAGAAGCTTTTGATCTTGATGAAGTCCCAAAAGTTCATTTTTGCCAGGGTAACCAAAGCAGAAGATAGAATTAGTGATTTAGAGGGAAAACTGACAGAGAAAAAGGATCAAGAGGAGACTTGGAAGAAACAGGTTAGAAGCCATGAAAACAGAATTAGGGAAATAATGACACCATGAAACGTTCCAACATCAGAATTATGGAGATTGCCGAGGGTATAGAGAAAGAGAAAAGACTAAAAGATATAGTTGAACAAATTCTCCAGGAAAATTTTCCCAATCTGGGGAAGGGAAACAGCGTTTGAGTTCTAGAAGTAGAAAGAACAACCCCCAAGATCAATGAATCTAGAAACGCCTCAAGATACCTGATTGTGAGACTGACAATTCATAATATCAGACAACAGCTTCTGAGGGCTGCTAGGTGGAAGAGATTCCTTATGTATATAGGAAGGTCCATCAGAATAATGTCAGGCCTGTCCACAGAATCATGGCAAGCCAGAAAGGGCTAGAAAGACATATTCAGGGCACTAAATGAGAATAACTTATAGCCAAGAATACTTTATCCAGCAAGGTTGAAATTGAAAATGGATGGAGAGCTAAAGATCTTCCAAGACTTGCAAGGTTTATAAGATTATATGACCACCAAGCTGCACTACAAGAAATATAAAAGGGGGGTTCTATAAAAGAAAAAAAAAAACGGGACTGATATAGAACAGAAATTTACAGAGACAATCTGTAGAAACAAGGACCTCACAGGCCACATGATGTCCATAAAAACATCTCTCAATGATCACTCTCAATGTGAACATCTTAGACACTTCCATAAAAGAGCACAAGGTTGTAGATTGGATAAAATGACAGGAACCGTCCATATGCTGTCTACAAGAGACCCATTTGGAACCTAAAGATACATCCACACTGCAAATGAAGGGATGGAAAAGTATCTATCATGCAAACGGGCCTCAAAAGGAAGCTGGGGAGCAATTCTCATATCAGATAAATTAGATTTCAACCTAAAGACTGTAGTCAGAGATACAGAAGGTCAGTATATCATTCTGAAAAGATCTATCCACGAAGAAGATATAACAATTATAAACATTTATGCCCCCAATACAGGAGCAGCCAACTACATGAAAAACTATTAAGGTAAAGAGTCATATTGATATGAATACAATAATAGGGGGGGTCTTAACACGCCACTCTCAGTAATAGATCAACTAAGCAGAAAATCACTGAAGAAAAAAGAGCATTGAATGACCCATTGGACGAGATGGACTTCATAAATAATATACAGAACACTCCAACTTAAAACAACATAATACCCATTCTTCTTGAGTGCACATGGAACTTTCTCCAGAAAAGACCACACAATGGGTCACAAATCAGGGATCAACTGATAACAAAAGACTGAGGTATTCCGTGCATATTCTCAGACCACAGTGTTTTGAAACTGGAACTCAACCACAAGAAAAAGTTTTGAAGGAGTTCAAACACGTGGAAGGTAAAGACCAACCTGCTTAAGAATGCTTAAAAAGGTACAGATGTAGTGAAAAGAAGGGCCATCTGTACCCCAATGTTTATAACAGCAATGGCCACGGTCGCCAAACTGTGGAAAGAACCAAGAGGCTCTTCAACGGATGAATGGATAAGGAAGATGTTGTCCATATACACTATGGAGTATTATGCCTCCATCGGAAAGGATGAATACCCAACTTTTGTAGCAACATGGACGGAACTGGAAGAGATCATGCTGAGTGAAATAAGTCAAGCAGAGAGAGTCAATTATCATATGGTTTCACTTATTTGTGGAGCATAACAAATAGCATGGAGAACAAGGGGAGATGGAGAGAAGGAAGTTGAGGGAAATTGGAAAGGGAGGTGAACCATGAGAGACTATGGACTCTGAAAAACAATCTGAGGGGTTTGAAGGGGCAGGGGGTGGGAGGTTGGGGGAACCAGGTGGTGGGTATTGGAGGGGGCATGGATTGCATGGAGCACTGGGTGTGGTGCAAAAACAATGAATACTGTTATGCTGAAAAGAAATAAAAAAAATTAAAAAAGAAGGAAAAAGAAAATTCAGAATACAACAGCTCTATTTACACCTTAAATAACAGGATAATCAACACCGAATTAAGCCAATCCCACACACAAGAAGGGAAATAAGATTAGAGCAGAGATCAATGAGATCAAAACTAGAGATACAGTAGAATACACCAACAAACCTAAAAGCTGGTTCTTTGAAAGAATCAATAAGAAACCACTGGCCAAATTAACCCCCCAAAAAAGAGAGAAGGCCCAAATTAATAAAATTATGAATGAAAACAGAGAGATCACAACTAACACCAAGGAAATAGAAACCATCATCAGAAATTATTATTAACAGTTATATGCCAGTAAGTTAAGCAACCTAGACGATTTCCTAGAAACCCATAAACTTCCAAGACTGAATCAGGAAGACACTGACAACCTGAAAAGACAGATATCTAGTAATGAGATTGAAGGAGTTATCAAAAACCTCCCCAAAAAACAAGAGCCCAGGACCTGACAGATTCCCTGGAGAAATCTACCAAATATTCAACAAAGAAATATAATCTATTCTCCTGAAGCTCCTTCAAAAAAATAGAAACAGAAGGAAATCCTCCAGACTCTTTCTGTGAAGTCAGCATTACACTGATCTGCAAACCAGGCAAAAACTCCGTCAAAAAGAGAGTTTCAGACCAATAGCCCCAATCAATATGGATGCCAAGATTCTCAACAAGATCCTAGCTAATAGGATTCAACAGTACTTGAGAAATTATCCACCATGAAGAGGTGGGATTTATCCAAGGGATGCATGGGTGGTTCAACATTTGCAAATCAATCAATGTGATAGAACAAATCAGTAAGAGAAGAGAGAAGAACCGCATGGACCTCTCAATTGATGCAGAATAAGCATTTAACAAGATGCAGCATTTGTTCCTGATTAAAACGCTTGCACTCCTGGGTATTTAACCCAAAGACACAGATGTCGTGAAAAGAAGGGCCATCTGTACTCCAATGTTTATAGCAGCAATAGCCACAGTCGCCAAACTATGGAAAGAACCAAGATGCCCTTCACGGATGAATGGATAAGCAAGATGTGGTCCATATACACTATGGAGTATTATGCCTCCATCAGAAATAATGAATACCCAACTTTTGTAGCAACATGGACGGGACTGGAAGAGATTATGCTGAGTGATATAAGTCAAGCAGAGAGAGTCAATTATCATATGGTTTCACTTATTTGTGGAGCATAACAAATAGCATGGAGGACAAGGGGCATTAGAGAGGAGAAGGGAATTTGGGTAAATTGGAAGGGGAGGTGAACCATGAGAGACTATGGACTCTGAAAAACAATCTGAGGATTTTGAAGTGGTGGGCGGGTGGGAGGTTGGGGTACTAGGTGGTGGGTATTGGAGAGGGCACGGCTTGCATGGAGCACTGGGTGTGGTGAAAAAATAATTAATAATGTTTTTCTGAAAATAAATAAATTGGAAAAAATATAAGGATATAGTGAACATTTCTCAACATCATAAAATCTATCTATGAAACACCCACAGCGAGCATCATCCTCAATGGGTAAGGGCTGACAACCTTCTCTTTGAGATCAGGAACATGACAAGCATGCCCACTCTCACCACTGTTGTTCAAAAGAGTACTAGAAGTCCTAGCAACAGCAACCAGACAACAAAAATAAATAAAAGGTTTCCAAATTGGCAATGAGGAAGTCAAACACTCTCTCTTCGCAGATGACATGATACTTTATCTGGAAAACCCAAAAGACTCCACCCCCAAACTACTAGTATTCATACAGCAATTCAGTAATGTGGCAGAATACAACATCAGTACACAGAAGTCAGTTGCTTCCTTATACACTAAGAATAAAAATAGAGAAAGGGAAATTAGAGAATCAATTCCATTTACCATAGCACCAAGAACCATAAGATACCTGAGAATAAACCTAACCAACGAGGTAAAGGATCTGTACTTGAGGAACTACAAAGCATTCCTGAAGTATTGAAGAAGACACAAAAAGATGGAAGAGAATCCATGTTCAGTGATCGGTAGAATAAACATTCTTAAAATGTCTATACTGCCTAGAGCAATCTATACTTTCAATGCCATCCTGATCTAAATTCCAATGGCATTTTCTAAGGAGCTGGAACAAACAATCCTAAAATTTGTATGGAACCAGAAGAGATGCCGAATTGCTAAGGAAATGTTGAAAGAGAAAACAAAATTGGGGGCATCACGTTGCCTGGTTTCAAGCTTTACTACAAAGCTGTGATCACCAATGCAGCATGGTACTGGCACAAAAACCGACACATAGACCACTGGAACAGAATATAAAGCCCAGATATGGACTCGCAACTCTATATTCCACTGGTCCCCAAGAAAGCAGGAAAAAATATCCAGTAGAAAAACTATAGTCTCTTCAATAAATGGTGCTGAGAAAATTGGACAGCTATATGTAGAAGAATGAAACTCAACCATTCTCTTACACCATACACAAAGATAAAAGACCTCAACATGAGGCAGGAATCTATCAAAATTCTAGAGGAAAGCATAGGCAGTAACCTCTTTGACATCAGCCACAGCAACTTCTTTCAAGTTATGTCTCCAAAGGCAAAGGAAACAAAAGCAAAAATGACCTTTTGGCACTTTGTCATGATCAAAAGTTCCTACACAGGAAAGAAAACAGTCAACAAAACAAAGAGGCAACCCACAGAATGGAAGAAGATATTGGCAAATGACAATACAGACAAAGGGCTGATATGCAAGATCTATAAAGAACTCCTCTAACTCAACACACACAAAACAGATAATCACATCAAAAAATGGGCAGAAGACATGAACAGGTACTTCTCCAATGAAGACATACAAATGGCTATCAGACACATGAAAAAAATGTTCATCATTACTAGCCATCAGGGAGATTCAAATCAAACCAACATTGAAATACCACCTTACACCAGTTAGAATGGCCAAAATTAACAAGACAGTGAACAACAAGTGTTGGAGAGGATGTGGAGAAAGGGCAACACTTTTACACTGTTGGTGGGAGTGCAAGTTGGTGCAGCCACTTTGGAAAAGAGTGTGGACATTCCTTAAGAAATTAAATATAGAGGAGGAAGGGGGACAAGATGGCAGAAAAGTAGGAGGTATTGTTTCAACTGGTCCCCTAAAGTGAGCTGATTATCTACCAGGAAACTCTGATAGCCCATGAATCAGCTGAGATTAGGATTATACACTTCCGGATCTCTGTGGAGGCAGAAGATGCCAGTGGGCAGGTAAAGCAGAGTGGGAACATTGGACTCATATCTGAAGATAAACAAAAGGGGGAGGGAGCCACCAGAAACAACCCACTGGAAATTAATACCCAAATACAAGAGTTCCCTGTGATTGGGAACAAGCATTAACTTGGAATCTGGTTAAAAGCACTCAAGAAGAGCAAAAGATATTAAGGGGAAATTGGTAAAATTGGGTAGTTAGGGACACAGGCTTAAGCCCATGGACCCAGGACCCAGGACTGCCACCGTCATTGTCATGCCAGAGAGAGTGTGGCGAAGCACCCAGGCTGTGGTCTCTGAACCAAAGGGCCTGTGAGAGCATCTGGATGGTGGTGCATGTGAGACAGTCTGGTGTGGATGCCAGCCGGCACTCTCTAGAACCACAGCCTTTTGCACTCTGCACTTGTGCTGCATGACCAGGGTCTGAGTCAGCCCCACACCATCCCCTGAGAGAGGTCTGTGCAGGCACTAGCTGGTGTTTTCTAGGACTGGTGAGAGTCTGAACACTCCCAGCCCAGGCCAGTGTGAAAATCTCAGCATGCTCTCTCTGGTTGGGATCTCTCCAGTGGTCTGCACCTGCCCAGAAAGCCACAGAGGCGGCAGCCACTGGAAGTGGCTCTCTGGATTAACATTGATCTAGGTTTTAGCAACACTGGGGTATAAGCAGGAGCTCCTGCGACCCCTGAGACTGTGGCTGGGAACTTACTCTGCCAGTGGGAGGTGACAGAGGAAAATATGTGTGCTCAGGACCACCCATAGAGGAACAAAATGAGGCTTCACTCTGAGATGGAGGTCTGGGTGCAGTTTGCTTTCCTCTGAACTTCTGAAGAACCACTGAAAGCTGGAGAGGGGAGGAAAAAAACAAACCTCCAGAACAAAAGCCTGAAAAACTGGTTTCCTCAGAGCCCAGTCCCTTGACAGGGGCAGAAGGAATCAGCCCTAGCAAGACTGCCTGAAAAACCATGCAGCAGGCCCTTCCACCAGAAAACCAGCTCCCCAAACCCCCAAAACAGAAACAAACAAAAAACAAGAGGACAACCACCACAGGACCCCAATAAAACTATAAAACTCCAATATCAGGGACAAGAAGATATTAAACTCCCTGTATTTCCCTAAAACCTGTATACTTCATAGACACAACTTTTATTTTAATGTGTTCCCACTATTCTTGTTCTTTTTATTTTTTTATGATTTTTAACCTATTTACCATCACAACGAGAGGTTCAGTACAACAAACTCCATAATAACCTTTTAACTTGAACTTTTTTGATACATATACCTGTGTTTTTCCTATGCTTTTCTGTTTTTTTTTTTTTTTTTTTTTTTTTTTTTTTGCTGTCCTCGCCAATACTTTTTTTTTTTTTTTTTTTTTTTTAGGGTACATATTTCTTTTTTTTTTCTTTCCCCAATTTATTTATTTTCAGAAAAACAGTATTCATTATTTTTTCACCACACCCAGTGCTCCATGCAAGCTGTGCCCTCTATAGTACCCACCACCTGGTACCCCAACCTCCCACCCCCCGCCACTTCAAACCCCTCAGATTGATTTTCAGAGTCCATAGTCTCTCATGGTTCACCTCCCCTTCCAATTTACCCAAATTCCCTACTACTCTCTAACGCCCCTTGTCCTCCATGCTATTGGTTATGCTCCACAAATGAGTGAAACCATATGATAATTGACTCTCTCTGCTAGACTAATTTCACTCAGCTTAATCTCTTCCAGTCCCGTCCATGTTGCTACAAAAGTTGGATATTCGTCCTTTCTGATGCAGGCATAATACTCCATAGTGTATATGGACCACATCTTCCTTATCCATTCATCCGTTGAAGGGCATCTTGGTTCTTTCCATAGTTTGGCGACTGTGGCCATTGCTGCTATAAACATTGGGGTACAGATGGCCCTTCTTTTCACGACATCTGTATCTTTGGGGTAAATACCCAGGAGTGCAATTGCAGGGTCGTAGGGAAGCTCTATTTTTAATTTCTTGAGGAATCTCCACACTGTTCTCCAAAGAGGCTGCACCAACTTGCATTCCCACCAACAGTGGAAGAGGGTTCCCCTTTCTCCACATCCTCTCCAACACATGTTGTTTCCTGTTTTGTTAATTTTGGCCATTCTAACTGGTGTAAGGTGATATCTCAATGTGGTTTTAATTTGAATCTCCCTGAGGGCTAATGATGATGAGCATTTTTTCATGTGTCTGATAGCCATTTGTATTTCTTGATTGGAGAAGTGTCTGTTCATATCTTCTGCCCATTTTTTGATGTGTTTGTCTGTTTCGTGTGGGTTGAGTTTGAGGAGTTCATTATAGATCCTGGATATCAACCTTTTGTCTGTACTGTCATTTGCAAATATCTTCTCCCATTCCGTGGGTTGCCTCTTTGTTTTTCTGACTGTTTCCTTTGCTGTGCAGAAGCTTTTGATTTTGATGAAGTCCCAGAAGTTTATTTTCGCTTTTGTTTCCTTTGCCTTTGGAGACGTATCTTGAAAGAAGTTGCTGTGGCTGATATCGAAGAGATTACTGCCTATGTTCTCCTCTAAGATTCTGATAGATTCCTGTCTCACGTTGAGGTCTTTTATCCATTTTGAGTTGATCTTTGTGTACGGTGTAAGAGAATGGTCGAGTTTCATTCTTCTACATATAGCTGTCCAGTTTTCCCAGCACCATTTATTGAAGAGACTGTCTTTTTTGCACTGTATATTTTTTCCTGTTTTGTCGAAGATTAATTGACCATAGAGTTGAGGGTCCATATTAGGGCTCTCTACTCTGTTCCACTGGTCTATGTGTCTGTTTTTATGCCAGTACCATGCTGTCTTGGTGATCACAGCTTTGTAATAAAGCTTGAAATCAGGTAAGGTGATGCCGCCAGCTTTATTTTTGTTTTTCAACATTTCCTTAGCGATTCGGGGTCTCTTCTGATTCCATACAAATTTTAGGATTATTTGCTCCAGCTCTTTGAAGAATGCCGGTGGAATTTTGATCGGAATGGCATTAAAAGTATAGATTGCTCTAGGCAGTATAGACATTTTAACAATGTTTATTCTTCCGATCCAAGAGCATGGAATGGTCTTCCATCTTTTTGTGTCTTCTTCAATTTCTTTCATGAGTGTTCTATAGTTCCTCAAGTATAGATCCTTTACCTCTTTAGTTAGGTTTATTCACAGGTATCTTATGGTTCTTGGTGCTATAGTAAATGGAATCGATTCTCTAATTTCCCTTTCTGTATTTTCATTGTTAGTGTATAAGAAAGCCACTGATTTCTGCACATTGACTTTGTATCTTGCCACGCTGCTGAATTGCTGTATGAGTTCTAGTAGTTTGGGGGTGGAGTCTTTTGGGTTTTCTATATAAACAATCATGTCATCTGCGAAGAGAGAGAGTTTGACTTCTTCATTACCAATTTAGATACCTTTTATTTCTCTCTGTTGTCTGATTGCTGTTGCTAGGACTTCTAATACTATGTTGAACAAGAGTGGTGAAAGTGGGCATCCTTGTCTTGTTCCTGATCTCAACGGGAAGGCTGCAAGCTTTTTCCCATTGAGGATGATATTTGCTGTGGGTCTTTCATAGATAGATTTGATGAGGTTCAGGAATGTTCCCTCTATCCCTATACTTTGAAGCGTTTTAATCAGGAACGGATGTTGGATTTTGTCAAATGCTTTTTCTGCATCAATTGAGAGGACCATGTGGTTCTTCTCTCTTCTCATATTAATTTGTTGTATCACATTGATTGATTTACGAATGTTGAACCATCCTTGTAGCCCAGGGATGAATCCCACCTGGTCATGGTGGATAATCTTTTTAATGTGTTGTTGGATCCTGTTGGCTAGGATCTTGTTGAGAATCTTAGCATCCATATTCATCAGTGATATTGGTCTGAAACTCTCCATTTTGGTAGGATCCTTGCCTGGTTTGGGGATCAGGGTAATGCTGGCTTCATAGAAAGTCTGGAAGTTTTCCTTCTGCTTCAATTTTTTGATACAGCTTCAGGAGAATAGGTGTTATTTCTTCTTGGAAGGTTTGGTAGAATTCCCCAGGGAATCCGTCAGGTACTGGGCTCTTGTTTTTTGGGAGATTTTTGATCACTGCTTCAATCTCGTTATTAGATATCGGTCTATTCAGGTTGTTGATTTCTTCCTGGTTCAATTTTGGTAGTTAATATTTTTCCAGGAATGCATCCATTTCATCTAGGTTGCTAAGCTTATTGGCATATAACTGTTCGTAATAACTTCTGATGATTGTTTCTACTTCCTTGGTGTTAGTTGTGATCTCTCCCTTTTCATTCATAATTTTATGAATTTGGGATTTCTCTCTTTTCTTTCGGATTAGTGTAGCCAGTGGCTTATCGATCTTATTGATTCTTTCAAAAAACCAGCTTCTAGATTCATTGATACGTTCTACTGTATCTCTGGTTTCTCCCTCATTGATCTCAGCTCTAATCTTGATGATTTCCCTTCTTATGTGTGGATTTGGTTTGATTTGTTGTTGATCCTCCAGTTCTTTAAGGTGTAGAGACAGCTGGTGTGTTCTGGATTTTTCAATTTTTTTGAGCAAGGCTTGGATGGCTATATATTTTCCCCTTAGGACCGCCTTTGCTGTATCCCATAGGTTTTGGACCGAAGTGTCTTCATTCTCATTGGTTTCCATGAATTGTTTCAGTTCTTCTTTGATCTCCTGGTTGATCCAAGCATTCTTAAGTAAGGTGGTCTTTAGCTTCCAGGTGTTTGAGTTCCTTCAGAACTTTTCCTTGTGATTGAGCTCCAGTTTCAAAGCATTGTGATCTGAGAATATGCAGGGAATAATCTCAGTCTTTTGGTATCGGCTGAGTCCTGATTTGTGACCCAGTATGTGGTCTATTCTGGAGAAGGTTCCGTGTGCACTTGAGAAGAATGAGTATTCTGCTGTTTTAGGGTGGAATGTTCTGTATATATCTATGAGGTCCATCTGGTTCAATGTGTCGTTCAATGCTCTTGTTTCTTTGTTGAGTTTCTGCTTCGATGATCTGTCTAATTCTGAAAGAGGCGTGTTAAGATCACCTACGATTAGTGTATTCATATCAATATGACTCTTTATCTTGATTAACAGTTTTCTTAAGTAATTGGCTGCTCCCATATTGGGAGCATAGATATTTACAATTGTTAGATCATCTTGGTGGATAGTCCCTTTAAGGATTATGTAGTGTCCTTCTGTATCTCTGACTACAGTCTTTAGTTTGAAGTCTAATTTATCTGATATGAGAATCGCTACCCCAGCCTTCTTTTGAGTCCCATTGGCATGAAAGATGCTTCTCCACCCCTTCACTTTCAGTATGCGTGTATCTTTAGGTTCAAAATGGGTCTCTTGTAGACAGCATATGGATGGGTCCTGTCGTTTTATCCAATCTGCAACCCTGTGCCGTTTTATGGGTGCATTTAGGCCATTCACGTTGAGAGTGATTATTGATAGATACGTTTTTATTGACATCGAGTTACCTTTGAAGTCTTTCTTTCTGTAGACTGTCTCTATATTTCTGTTCAATGCTATTCTTGGGATTTTTCCTCTTTTATAGAGCCCCCCTTAATATTTCCTGCAGTATCGGCTTGGTGGTTGCATAGTCTTTTAAGCCTTGTCGGTCTTGGAAACTCTTTATCTCTCCATCCATTTTGAATGTCAGTCTTGCTGGATAAAGTATTCTTGGCTGCATGTTCTTCTCATTTAGTGCCCTGAATATATCTTGCCAGCCTCTTCTGGCTTGCCAGGTCTCTGTGGACAGGTCTGACGTTATTCTGATGGGCTTCCGTCTGTAAGTAAGGAGCCTCTTTGCCCTGGCAGCTTTCAAGAGATTATACCTACAATTATAATTTCTCAATTTGACTATCAGGTGTCGTGATGTTTTTTTGGAGTGTATAATCTTGGGTGGAGACCGTTCAGCCTCTAGTACATGAACGCTGGTTTCATTCGCGAGATTCGGAAAGGTTTCATGAAGGACTTGTTCCACGACATCTTCTAGACTTCTTTCTTTCTCCTCCCCTTCAGGAATTCCAATAATTCTGACGTTGGAACGCTTCATGGCATCATTTATTTCCCTAATTCTGCTTTCGTGGGATCTAAGCTGTTTGTTCCAGGCTTCCTCCTGATCCTTTCTCTCTATCTGTTTGTCTTCCAGATCACTAATTCTATCTTCTGTCTCAGTTACCCTAGCTTTGAGAGAGTTTAGATTGGATTGGAACTCATTGAGAGCATTGTGGACCTCCTCCCTGGTGGCTTTAAGCTCCGCCCTAACATTGTGAACATCCTGTCTGGTCGCTTTCAGTTCGGCCCTAATCAATTCTGTTTGGTCATCCATGGCTTTCTCCAACCTAGCTATTGCCTGGATAATTGTTAGCCTGAATTCTCTTTCCGACATATTGCCTATGTTGATAGCCGTTAGCTCTATTGCAGAAGGTCCATCCTCTGTATTTTTCTTCTGTTGGGCATTCCTCCTCCTAGTCATTTTGGTGGGAGAAGACTGAACAGATGTAGCTGGATGTATCAACTCTGGTGCAGTCCAGGTGCACCCTGGAACACTTCCTGATCTCCGTCTCAGAGAGAAGCCTCAGTCTGGGTGCAAAAGCTGAATAAATTCCCCCTTGGCCGCTGGCAGTGCAGGTTCCAAGTTGCAGACCCTGGGGGCGCTGGATATTTTGCTCGTCCCCAAAGCCAAGGCAGTGGCGGCTGTCTGGGAGCTCCTGACCGCCAGAGAGGTTCCAAGCAGCGATCGCACACTGAGATTTTTCCGCCGGCCCGGGCTGGGAGTGCCCGGCTTGCGCGCACCTCTTTTCAGAGGCGGCTGTGGGTCGGGCGCGCGTCTGGGGCACTGAGAACGGGGCGCTGGTCCATAAGCCGCAGGCTGGGCTTTTGCTCGCCTCTGTCCGGGGAAGAGTTTCGCGCGCTCTCGGCTTAGACTTTGAAACAATGGTGAGGGTCAAGAAGCGCCCCCGGGCCTTAGAAACCCAGGAGAGCTGGAGCTACGTGCGCGTGCATCTCAAGCTTTGTGGTAGGGATAGTGTGCATTCCGCAGACCGGCGCGGCTCCCATCCCCTCACAGGAGCCGGAACCCCCGCACTCTGGGGCGCGCTGGCGGCTTAGGGACCAGGAGCCGGTTTCACCGCAGCACTCTCTCTGCCTCCTCGCTGGGGAGGCCGTCTGGGACCGGGGACTTAAGCCCCTGTCCCTAGCCTCCCCGATTCCCACAATTTGCCCCCGCGATCCTTTGCTCTTTTGGAGTACTTTCAACCAGTCTCCAAGTTAATGCTGGTCCCCAGACGCAGGGCACTCTCACTCGTATCGGGGTGTTCCTTTCGCACCGGTCGCCTCTGGTGGCTCCCTCCCCCTTTTGTTTATCTTCCGATATCAGTCTGCTGTTCCCATTCTGCTTTACCTGCTCACTGGCGTCTTCTGCCCCTGTAGAGATCCAGACGTGTATAATTCTGATCTCAGGCTGATTTCATGGGTGATCAGAGTTCTTTGGTAGGTAATCAGCTCACTTTGGGGTACCAGCTGAAAAGACGCCTCTTCCTAGTACCCCGCCATCTTGTCCCCCTCCGCTTTTCTATTTTTTTTAAAAAAAAGATTTTATTTATTTATTTGACAGACAGAGATCAAAAGTAGGCAGAGGGGCAGGCAGAGAGAGAAGGGAAAGCACGTTCCCTGCTGAGAAGAGAGCACGATGTGGGGCTCAATCCTAGGACCCTGGGATCATGACCTGAGTGGAAGGCAGAGGCTTTAACTGACTGAGCTACCAAAGTGCCCCTTTTCTATTTTTAAAAAATATTCATATGCAGATAAGGTTCAAGGTAATCCCATTTCCCCAGTCAATACTACCACTATATATAAACCAGTTTTAAGCTTCCTTTATCTTGGGAAAGTTGAGTCCTTTAACAAAGATATCAACATACACCCAGGAAGAATGAAAATAACCTTCCTCACCCACACTGAGGATTTATAACCACCCTCCCATCTTTTTCTTCTGACAGTGTTTCTGTGTATTTGTTTTTGTTCTGGTACTATATGAATCTTATACTTGGGGTTCATTTTGGCTGGGTTCTTTATTTTTCTTGTTATTTATTTTGTTGGTCATTTTGTTTGTCCATTTTTGTTTGTTTACCCTATAAATCTTACCTTTGGGGCCTATTCTGATGGGTCTTCTCCTTTTTAAAATTTTTTTTTCCTGTCTGTCTCTTTCTCTTTCTATTTCTTTTTTTCTTTTTTCTTTCTTTTTGGTGGGGACTCCTGATTGCTCATAAGTGTTCCAGAGTGCACCTTGCCTGAATCATGGTGATACATCCAGCTACACATCCCCTCAACAATCTTTTGGCAAAATGACTTGGAATCGGATGAATGCCCAACAGAGGAAAAATTCAGAGACTGTGGCTCTCCATCAGAGCTACTGGATATGGACATAAACAGTATGTCTGAAAGGGAATTCAGGCTAACAATTATCCCAGCAATGGCTAGTTTGGAGAAAACCATCGATGACAACATGGAGTTAATTAGGGCAGAAGTGAAAGTCACCAGGGAAGAAGTAAAAAATGCTATCAATGAGTTCCAATCTAATCTAAATTCTCTAAAAGCTAGTGTAACTGAGGCAGAAGATAGAATTAGTGATCTAGGGGACAAACTAATAGAGAAAAAGGATGAGGAAGAAGCCTGCAACAAAGAGTTTAGAAGCCATGAAAACAGAAATAGAGAAATAAATGATGCCATGAAACATTCCATCGTCAGAATTATTGGAATCCCTGAGCGGGAGGAGAAAGAAAGAAGCCTAGAAGATACAGTTGAACAAATTCTCCATGAAAACTTTTCCCAATGTGGGGAATGGGTCCAGTGTTCATGTCCTAGAGGCAGAAAGGGCTCCCCACAAGATCATAGAATCTAGAAAGACCTTGAGAAACCTGATTGTGAAACTGGTGAGTCATAATTTTAGACAGGAGCTAGTGAAAGCAGCTGAGGGGAATAGATTCCTTACCTACAGAGGAAGGCCCATCAGAATAAGTTCAGACATGTCCACAGAATCTTGGCAAGCCAGGAAGAGCTGTCAAGACATAATCAAGGCACTACATGAGAAGAAAATGCAGCCAAGAGTACTTTATCCAGCAAGGCTGACATTCAAATTGAATAGAAAGATGAAGAGCTTCCAAGACTGGCAAAGTTTAAAGGAGCATGTGACCACCAAGTCAGCTTACAAGAAATATTAAGGGGGGCTCTATAAGAGAAGAAAGAACCCAAGAGTATCATAGAACAGAAATTTACTGAGACAATCTAGAGAAAGAAGGACTTCACAGGCACAGGCAATATGATGTCAATAAAAACGTATCTCACAATAATCACTCTTATTGTGAATGGCTTAAATGCTTCCATAAAATGGCACAGGGTTCTAGATTGGATAAAATGACAGGACATGTCCATATGTTGTCTACAAGAGACCCATTTTTTTAAGAGACCCATTTTTAACCTAAGGATACATTCAGACTGAAAGTGAAGGGATGGAGAAGCATCTTTCATGCTAATGGGCCTCAAAAGAAGGCTGGAGTAGTGATTCTCATATCAGATAAATAAGATTTGAAACTCAAAACTAGTCATAGATAAAGAAGGACACTACCTCATTCTTAAAGGGTCTGTCCACCAATAATATCTAACCATTGTAAGTATTTATGACCCCCAATAAGGGAGCAACAAACTACAAAAGACAACTGTTAATCAAGATTAATAGGCATATTTATGTGAATAAATTAATTGTAGATTTTAACACACCACTCTCAGTAATGGACAGATCAACCAAGCAGAAAATCAATAAAGAAACAAGAGCATTGAATGACACATTGGACCAGATGGACCTCATAGATAAATACAGAACATTCCACCCTAAAAGAACAACAGAATACTCATTCTTCTTGACTGCACATGGAACTTTCTCTAGAATAGACCACATACTGGGTCACAAATCAGGACTCAACCGATACCAAAAGATTGAGATTATCCCTTGCGTATTCTCAGACCACAATGTTTTGAAACTGGACCTCAACCACAAGAAAAGGTTTGGACTGGAAGGAATTCAACACCTGGAAGCTAAAGACCACTTTGATTGAGAATGTTTGGATCAAGCAGGAAATCGAAGAACTTAAACAATTCATGGAAACCAATGAGAATGAAGACACTTTGGTTCAAAACCTATGGGAAACAGCAAAGGTGGTCGTACAGGGGAATTACATAGCCATCCATGCCTCCCTAAAAAACTGAAAAATCCAGAATACACCTGCTTACTTTACACCTTAAAGAACTGGAGAATCAACAACAAAATAAACCAAACCCACACACAAGAAGGTAAATAATCAAGATTAGAGCAGAGATCAATGAGATAGAAACTAGTGATACAGTAGAACACATCAATAAAACTAGAAGCTGGGTCTATTTCTGGGCTCTCTATTCTGTTCCATTGGTCGATGTGTCTGTTTTTGTGCCAGTACCATGCTGTCTTGATGATGACAGCTTTGTAATAAAGCTTGAAGTCCGGAATTGTGATGGCACCGACTTTGGATTTGTTTTTCAATATCCCTTTGGCTATTCGAGGTCTTTTCTGGTTCCATATAAATTTTAAAATTATTTGTTCCATTTCTTTGAAAAAGATGGATGGTACTTTGATAGGAATTGCATTAAATGTGTAGATTGCTTTATGGTCAACTAATCTTCGACAAAGCAGGAAAGAATGTCAAATGGAAAAAAGACAGCCTCTTCAATAAATGGTGTTGGGAAAATTGGACAGCCACATGCAGAAAAATGAAATTGGACCATTTCCTTACACCACACACAAAAATAGATTCAAAATGGATTAAGTACCTCAATGTGAGAAAGGAATCCATCAAAATCCTTGAGGAGAACACAGGCAGCAACCTCTTCGACCTCAGCTGCAGCAACATCTTCCTAGGAACATCACCAAAGGCAAGGGAAGCAGGGGCAAAAATGAACTATTGGGATTTCATCAAGATCAAAAGCTTTTGCACAGCAAAGGAAACAGTTAACAAAATCAAAAGACAACTGACAGAATGGGAGAAGATATTTGCAAACGACATATCAGATAAAGGACTAGTGTCCAAAATCTATAAAGAACTTAACAAACTCAACACCCAAAGAACAAATAATCCAATCAAGAAATGGGCAGAGGACATGAACAGACGTTTCTGCAAAGAAGACATGCAGATGGCCAACAGACACATGAAAAAGTGCTCCATATCACTCGGCATCAGGGAAATACAAATCAAAACCACAATGAGATATCACCTCACACCAGTCAGAATGGCTAAAATCAACAAGTCAGGAAATGATAGATGCTGGCGAGGATGCGGAAAAAGGGGAACCCTCCTACACTGTTGGTGGGAATGCAAGCTGGTGCAACCACTCTGGAAAACAGCATGGAGGTTCCTCAAAATGTTGAAAATAGAACTGCCCTATGACCCAGCAATTGCACTACTGGGAATTTACCCTAAAGATACAAACGTAGTGATCCAAAGGGGCACGTGCACCCGAATGTTTATAGCAGCAATGTCCACAATAGCCAAACTATGGAAAGAACCTAGATGTCCATCAACAGATGAATGGATAAAGAATAAGTGGTATATATACACAATGGAATACTATGCAGCCATCAAAAGAAACGAAATCTTGCCATTTGCAACAACATGGATGGAACTAGAGCGTATCATGCTTAGCGAAATAAGTCAAGCGGAGAAAGACAACTATCATATGATCTCCCTGATATGAGGAAGTGGTGATGCAACATGGGGGCTTAAGTGGGTAGGAGAAGAATCCATGAAACAAGATGGGATAGGGAGGGAGACTCTTAATCTCACGAAACAAACTGTGGGTTGCTGGGGGGAGGGGGGTTGGGAGAAGGGGGTAGGGTTATGGACATTGGGGTGGGTATGTGCTTTTGGGTAAATTGGAAGGGGAGATGAACCATGAGAGACTATGGACTCTGAAAAACAATCTGAGGGGTTTGAAGTGGCGGTGGGGTGGGAGGTTGGGGTACCAGGTGGTGGGTATTATAGAGGGCACAGCTTGCATGGAGCACTGGGTGTGGTGAAAAAATAATGAATACTGTTTTTCTGAAAATAAATAAATTGGAAAAAAGAAAAAAAAAAACTAGAAGCTGGTTTTTTGAAGGATCAATAAGATCAATAAATCATTGGCCAAACTAATCCAAAATAAAAGAGATAGGACCCAAATTCATAAAATTATTAATGAAAAGGGAGAAATCATGATTAACACCAAGGAAGTAGAAACAAGCATCAGAAGTTATTATCAACAGTTATATGTCAATAAGTTAAGCAACCTAGATGAAATGGGTGCATTCCTGGAAACCTATAAACTTCCGAAACTGAATCAGGAAGAAATGGACAACCTGAACAGACCAATGTCTAGTAATGAGATTGAAGTAGTGATGCAAAACTTCCCAAAAAACAAGAACCCAGGACCTGATGGATTCCCTGGGGAATTCTACAAAACATTCAAAGAAGAAATACTACCTATTCTCCTGGAGCTGTTTCAAAAATTTGAAGCAGAAGGAAAACTTCCAGACTCTTTTTATGAAGCAAGCATTACCGTGATCCCCAAAGCAGGCAAAGACCCGACCAAAAAGGAGAATTTCAGTCTAATATCGCTGATGAATATGTATGCCATGATTTTCAACAAGATCCTGGCTAATAGGATCCAACAGCACATTTAAAAGTTTATGCACCAGTTCTAGCAGTTTTGGAGTGGAGTCTTTTGGGTTTTCCACATATAGTATCATATCATCTGTGAAGAGTGATAGTTTGACTTCTTCTTTGCCGATTTGGATGCCTTTAATTTCCTTTTGTTGTCTGATTGCTGAGGCTAGGACTTCTAGTACTATATTGAATAGCAGTGGTGATAGTGGACATCCCTGCCGTGTTCCTGACCTTAGCGGAAAAGCTTTCAGTTTGTCTCCATTGAGAATGATATTTGCGGTGGGTTTTTCATAGATGGCTTTGATGATATTGAGGTGTGTGCCCTCTATCCCTACACTTTGAAGGGTTTTGATCAGGAAGGGATGCTGTACTTTGTCAAATGCTTTTTCAGCATCTATTGGGAGTATCATATGGTTTTGTTCTTTCTTTTATTGATGTGTTGTATCACATTGACTGATTTGTGGATGTTGAACCAACCTTGCGGCCCTGGAATAAATCCCACATGGTCATGGTGAATAATCCTTTTAATGTACTGTTGAATCCTATTGGCTAGCATTTTGGTGAGAATTTTCGCATCTGTGTTCATCAAGGATATTGGTCTATAGCTCTCTTTTTTGATGGGATCCTTGTCTGGTTTTGGGATCAAGGTGATATTGTACACGAATTCAGTAAAGTGTCAGGATATAAAATCAATGCACAGAAATCAGTTGCATTTCTCTACACCAACAACAAGACAGAAGAAAGAGAAATTAAGGAGTCAATCCCATTTACAATTGCACCCAAAACCATAAGATACCTAGGAATAAACCTAACCAAAGAGGCTAAGAATCTATACTCAGAAAACTATAAAGTACTCATGAAAGAAATTGAGGAAGACACAAAGAAATGGAAAAATGTTCCATGCTCCTGGATTGGAAGAATAAATATTTTGAAAATGTCTATGCTACCTGAAGCAATCTACACATTTAATGCAATTCCTACCAAGTACCATCCATCTTTTTCAAAGAATTGGAACAAATCATCCTAAAATTTATATGGAACCAGAAAAGACCTCGAATAGCCACAGGAATATTGAAAAAGAAAGCCAAAGTTGGTGGCATCACAATTCCAGACTTCAAGCTCTATTACAAAGCTGTCATCATCAAGACAGCATGGTATTGGCACAAAAACAGACACATAGATCAATGGAACAGAATAGAGAGCCCAGAAATAGACCCTCAACTCTATGGTCAACTAATCTTCGACAAAGCAGGAAAGAATGTCCAGTGGAAAAAAGACAGCCTCTTCAATAAATGGTGCTGGGAAAATTGGACAGCCACATGCAGAAAAATGAAATTGGACCATTTCCTTACACCACACACAAAAATAGACTCAAAATGGATGAAGGACCTCAATGTGAGAAAGGAATCCATCAAAATCCTTGAGGAGAACACAGGCAGCAACCTCTTCGACCTCAGCCGCAGCAACATCTTCCTAGGAACATCACCAAAGGCAAGGGAAGCAGGGGCAAAAATGAACTATTGGGATTTCATCAAGATCAAAAGCTTTTGCACAGCAAAGGAAACAGTTAACAAAATCAAAAGACAACTGACAGAATGGGAGAAGATATTTGCAAACGACATATCAGATAAAGGACTAGTGTCCAAAATCTATAAAGAACTTAACAAACTCAACACCCAAAGAACAAATAATCCAATCAAGAAATGGGCAGAGGACATGAACAGACGTTTCTGCAAAGAAGACATGCAGATGGCCAACAGACACATGAAAAAGTGCTCCATATCACTCGGCATCAGGGAAATACAAATCAAAACCACAATGAGATATCACCTCACACCAGTCAGAATAGCTAAAATCAATAGGTCAGGATATGACAGATGCTGGTGAGGATGCGGAGAAAGGGGAACCCTCCTACACTGTTGGTGGGAATGCAAGCTGGTGCAACCACTCTGAAAAAAGCATGGAGGTTCCTCAAAATGTTGAAAATAGAACTGCCCTATGACCCAGCAATTGCACTACTGGGTATTTACCCTAAAGATACAGACGTAGTGATCCAAAGGGGCACGTGCACCCGAATGTTTATAGCAGCAATGTCCACAATAGCCAAACTATGGAAAGAACCTAGATGTCCATCAACAGATGAATGGATAAAGAATAAGTGGTATATATACACAATGGAATACTATGCAGCCATCAAAAGAAACGAAATCTTGCCATTTGCAGCAACATGGATGGAACTAGAGCGTATCATGCTCAGCGAAATAAGTCAAGCGGAGAAAGACAACTATCATATGATCTCCTTGATATGAGGAAGTGGTGATGCAACATGGGGGCTTAAGTGGGTAGGAGAAGAATAAATGAAACAATATGGGACTGGGAGGGAGACAAACCATAAATGACTCCTAATCTCACAAAACAAACTGAGGGTTGCTGGGGGGAGGGGGGTTGGGAGAAGGGGGTGGGGTTATGGACATTGGGGAGGGTATGTGCTTTGGTGAGTGCTGTGAAGTGTGTAAACCTGGCGATTCACAGACCTGTATCCCTGGGGATAAAAATATATATTTATAAAAAATAAAAAAAATTTATTAAAAAAAAAAAAAAACTTTATGCACCATGACCAGGTGGGATTTATCCACGGGATTCAAGGGTGGTTCAACATTTGCAAATCAATCAATGTGAGAGAACAAATTAATTATAGAAGGGAGAAAAACCATATGATCCTCTCAGAAGGATGCAGAAAAAGCATTCGACAAGATACAGATTCCATTCCTGATTAAAATGCTTCAAAGTACAGGGATAGAGGAAACATTCCTCAACTCCATAAAATCTATCTATGAAAACCCCACAGTGAATATCATCCTCAATGGGGAAAAGTTGACAGCCTTCCCCTTGAGATCAGGAACATGACAAGGATGCCCACTCTCACCACTCTTGTTCAACATAGTATTAGAAGTCCTGGCAACAAAGAGAAATAAAGATATTTAGACTTGCAATAAAAAAGTCACACTCTCTCTCATCACAGGTGACATGATACTTTATACGGAAAACCCGAAAGACTCCACCTGCAAACTATTAGAACTCCTACAGCAATTCAGTAATGTGGAAGGATAAAAAATCAATGTACAGAAAGAGTTGCTTTCTTATACACTAACAATGAAAGTACAGAAATTGAAATTAGATATTTGATCCCATTTACTATAGCACCAAGAACCATATGATACCTGGGCATAAACCTAACGAAATAGGTAAAGGATGTGTACTCGAGGAACTACAGAACACTCATGAAAGAAATCGAAGAAGACACAAAAAGATAGAAGACCATTCCTTGCTCAGGAATCGGAAGAATAAACATTGTTAAAATGTCTCTACTGCCCAGAGCAATCTATACTTTCAATTCCATTCCAATCAAATTCCACCAGCATTTTTAAAGAGTTGGAGCAAAAAATGCCAAAATTTGCATGGAACCAGAAGAGAAGCCGAATTGCTAAGGAAATGTTGAAAAAGAAAACAAAGCTGTTGCCAGATGTCAAACTTTACTATAAAACTGTGATAACCAAGACAACATGGTACTGGCATAAAAATAGACACATAGACCAGTGGAACAGAGTAGAGAGCCCAGATAGGGGCCCTCAACTTTATGGTCAAATAATCTTCAACAAAACAGGAAAAAATATATTTGGAAGAAAGACAGTCTTTTCAATAAATGGTGCTGGGAAAATTGGACAGCCCTGTGTAGAAGAATGAAATTTTACCATTCTCTTGCTCCATACACAAAGATAAACTCACAATGGATAAAAGACCTCAACATGAGATAGGAATCCATTAGAATCCAAGAGGAGAACATAGGGAGTAACCTCTTCTACATCAGCCACAGCAACTTCTTTGAAGATATATCTCCAAAGGCAAAGGAAACAAAAGTGAAAATGAACTTTTGGAACTTCATCAACATCAAAAGCTTCTGCACAGTAATTCTGAAACAGTCAACAAAACAGAGAGGCAACCCATGGAATGGGAGAAGATATTCACAAATGACAGTACAGACAAAGAGCTGATACCCAAGATCTATAAAGAACTCTGCAAACTCAACACACACAAAATAGATAATTATGTCAAAAAAAATGGGCAGAAGACATGAGCAGACAGTTCTCTGAAGAAAAAATACAAATGACTAACAGACACATGAAAAAATGTTCATCATCACTAGCCATCATGGAGATTCAAATCAAATCCACATTGAGATACCATCTTACACCAGTTATAATGGACAAAATTAACAAGACAGGAAACAACATGTGTTGGAGAGGATGTGGAAAAAGGGTAACCTCTTACACTGTTAGTGGGAATGCAAGTGTTGAAGCCACTTTGGAAAACAGTGTCGAGATTCCTTAAGGAATTCAAAATAGAGCTACTCTATGACCCTGCAATTGCACTATTGAGTATTTACCACAACGATACAGATGTAGTGAAAAGAAGGACCATCTGTACCCCAATGTTCATAGCAGCAGTGGCCACAGTCACCAAACTGTGGAAAGAACCAAGATGCCCTTCAACAGATGAGTAGACAAAGAAGATATGGTCCATATATAATATGGAGTATTATGCCTCCATCAGAAAGGATGAATACCCAACTTTTGTAGCAACGTGGACGGGACTGGAAGAGATTATGCTGAGTGAAATAAACCTAGCAGAGAGAGTCAGTTATAATATGGTTTCACTTATTTGTGGAGTATAAGGAATAACATGGAGGACAAGGGGAGTTGGACAGGAGAAGTGAGTTGGGGGACATTGGAGGGAGAGATGAACCATGAGAGACTGGACTCTGAGAAACAGTCTGAGGGTTTTGGAGGGGAGGGGATTGGGAGGTTGAGTGAGCCTGGGGGTATTATGGCGGGCATGTATTGTATGGAGCACTGGGTATGGTGCTTAAACAACGAATTCTGGAACACTGAAAATAAATTAAAATAAATAAATAAAAAATAAGTTTAAGAAAGATTGTCCAAAATAAAAAAAAAAAAAGAAAGTGCCGAGGGGGGAGATTATCACCTCTCAGGGTGGGCAAAACAAGGTTATCTTAACAATGTTTATTCTTCCGATCCAAGAGCATGGAATGGTCTTCCATCTTTTTGTGTCTTCTTCAATTTCTTTCATGAGTGTTCTATAGTTCCTCAAGTATAGATCCTTTACCTCTTTAGTTAGGTTTATTCCCAGGTATCTTATGGTTCTTGGTACTATAGTAAATGGAATCGATTCTCTAATTTCCCTTTCTGTATTTTCATTGTTAGTGTATAAGAAAGCCACTGATTTCTGCACATTGACTTTGTATCCTGCCACGCTGCTGAATTGCTGTATGAGTTCTATTAGTTTGGGGGTGGAGTCTTTTGGGTTTTCCATATAAAGAATCATGTCATCTGCGAAGAGAGAGAGTTTGACTTCTTCATTACCAATTTGGATACCTTTTATTTCTCTCTGTTGTCTGTCTACACTGCCTAGAGCAATCTATACTTTTAATGCCATTCCAATCAAAATTCCACCGGCATTCTTCAAAGAGCTGGAGAAAATAATCCTAAAATTTGTATGGAACAGAAGAGACCCCGAATCGCTAAGGAAATGTTGAAAAACAAAAATAAAGCTGGCGGCATCACCTTACCTGATTTCAAGCTTTATTACAAAGCTGTGATCACCAAGACAGCATGGTACTGGCATAAAAACAGACACATAGACCAGTGGAACAGAGTAGAGAGCCCTGATATGGACCCTCAACTCTATGGTCAATTAATCTTCTACAAAAGAGGAAAAAATATAGTGGAAAAAAGACAGTCTCTTCAATAAATGGTGCTGGGAAAACTGGACAGCTATATGTAGAAGAATGAAACTCGATCATTCTCTTCCACCGTACACAAAGATCAACTCAAAATGGATAAAAGACCTCAACGTGAGACAGGAATCTATCAGAATCTTAGAGGAGAACATAGGCAGTAATCTCTTTGATATCAGCCACAGCAACTTCTTTCAAGATACGTCTCCAAAGGCAAAGGAAACAAAAGCGAAAATAAACTTCTGGGACTTCATCAAAATCAAAAGCTTCTGCACAGCAAAGGAAACAGTCAAAAAAACAAAGAGGCAACCCACGGAATGGGAGAAGATATTTGCAAATGACAGTACAGACAAAAGATTGATATCCAGGATCTATAATGAACTCCTCAAACTCAACCCACACGAAACAGACAAACACATCAAAAAACGGGCAGAAGATATGAACAGACATTTCTCCAATCAAGAAATACAAATGGCTATCAGACACATGAAAAAATGCTCATCATCATTAGCCCTCAGGGAGACTCAAATTAAAACCACATTGAGATATCACCTTACACCAGTTAGAATGGCCAAAATTAACAAAACAGGAAACAATATGTGTTGGAGAGGATGTGGAGAAAGGGGAACCCTCTTCCAATGTTGGTGGAAATGCAAGGTGGTGCAGCCTCTTTGGAGAACAGTGTGGAGATTCCTCAAGAAATTAAAAATAGAGCTTCCCTATGACCCTGCAATTGCACTCCTGGGTATTTACCCCAAAGATACAGATGTCGTGAAAAGAAGGGCCATCTGTACCCCAATGTTTATAGCAGCAATGGCCACAGTCGCCAAACTATGGAAAGAACCAAGATGCCCTTCAACGGATGAATGGATAAGGAAGATGTGGTCCATATACACTCTGGAGTATTATGCCTCCATCAGAAAGGACGAATATCCAACTTTTGTAGCAACATGGACGGGACTGGAAGAGATTATGCTGAGTGAAATCAGTCAAGCAGAGAGAGTCAATTATCATATGGTTTCACTCATTTGTGGAGCATAACCAATAGCATGGAGGACAAGGGGCGTTAGAGAGGAGTAGGGAATTTGGGTAAATTGGAAGGGGAGGTGAACCATGAGAGACAATGGACTCTGAAAAACAGTCTGAGGGGTTTGAAGTGGCGGGGGTTGGGAGGTTGGGCTACCAGGTGGTGGGTATGATAGAGGGCACAGCTTGCATGGAGCACTGGGTGTGGTGAAAAAATAATGAATACTGTTTTTCTGTAAATAAATAAATTGGGAATAAATAAATAAATGAATAAATAATAAAACAAAAAGAATAAAAAATAAAAATCATTTATTAACTTAAAAAAAAAAGGTTATCTGTCTGTTCCTGATTGATTTTTGTTCTGTGTTTTAGAAGACAGTATATCCCAAAATTATGAAGAATTCAGAACTTATATATAAATATCAAGATAAAATTGAATAGAGTTAACAATAATCTAGTAAGGGACATAAATCTGTAAAATGTAGATATGAGAAAACAGAAGTTAAAATATAACTTAAAACGTACATTGGGAAATAAAATCTCTTTGATAATGGAGCAGAGTAAAAAAAAAAGATTTAGAAAATAAACAAAAAGAAATATAATATCTTAGCCTTGATATATAAATGGCTCATGAGTAAACGACTGGAGCTCTCTATATTATTTGTCCTTGGTGATGACGTTTTACAGTACTGTGGGAAATAAGTTTATCATTCACCTGTTCTTCCTGTCTGTCTTCCGGGTTCAGTACCCACTGCTTGGCTTCTTAGGAATCTTTGCCTGGGTGGAATTGCCCTACTCCTTCTCAGGGAGATAGGCTTACTGTGAGCTATTTGTTTTTGTGGCTTTTGTCCCCTGACTGCTTTCTGCTTTTTTTTTTTTTTTTTTTTTTTAGAGGGTTAGATTAAATATGGCCCTGTGAGAATCTCTGGCCCAGAGCCATGAGTTCGAGGTCGCCTTTCTTCAATAAGTCCTCCAGGTCAATCCATTTCCACTTTTGTGTGTTCCAAACGCCACACACTCACTCTATTCATGACCCTTGCAACTCGCTGAGTGGAGTTATGGGGACCCATAAGTTTCTCTGTGTTTTGTGACTTTGCAATTGCTAATGGCTGTGGCCTCAAACAAGCACCCTGTTCTGCAGCTCTCAATTCATGGCTGGGTACCACCGCAGGATCCTTTCATGGGCCACACTGCCCTGAGAGCTGTTGCCCTGTCATAGGCACAAGCTGTTTTATATCTCCCCTGAGATATCAAACAGCCCAAACCTTCTAGTCCTTTTCAGGGTGGTTAAGCAGAGAGCAGTTTCCCTACTGGCCCAGCTTGTGGTTTGTGGTGACCAGAGCTGAGAGTTCCTTCTCAGTTTGCTGACCATAACCAGCCTCCTTGCTCCACCACTTGGACACTCTATCAGTTCAGGCTCCTCCATTCTTTCTGAGTATGATCCACCTGGAATTCTGATCTATTCTTCCCAAGTGCCCTTCTCAGAAAACAGCGTTTCTCATAGAAACAGATTTCTGAGGGTCCTGATGTTTTCCTCCAGTGTTATATCACTTTCCAGTGGCCAGCTTTTTCTACCCTGTGCTTTTCTTCTACTATTTCCCCTAAGATTCAAGGTTTCACAGCTCCTACCTTGGAAAAGGTAGAGATCCAGATAAATCTTCTTATATCTCAGGTTGATTTCATGTGTGCTTGGAATAGTTTTATAGATATGCAGCTGATTTTGAGGGAGAAGATGAAATAAAGTCCCTTAATCTGCTGCCATGTGGCTTTTCAAACTAATCAATGTATTTAGCTTCTTTTAAGAAGCAGATCAAACACACCTAGTTAAAACGTGCCACACAGTGAAGAAGGTCCAAACACCCACCACTAGAGGCAATGAGAGACTCTGCAGAGGATTGACCAGGGGGATAGAAGAGTCAAAACACAACAGCAGAGTGCACACTGTGAAATACCTCCTGAAATACCAGGCTCAGGACAGTATAGGAACTCTTCTTAATATACCCATTACTCTCAGGAGAAGGACTTCACAAGCTTTTCTAACAATCACAGGAAAACCGTGACCTAGACAAAATGACAAGATGGAGGTATTCACCCCAGAAGAAAGAAGAGGAAGTCATGTCTAGTGATTTAATCAAAATAGATATGGTAAGACACCTGAACCAGAATTTAAAACAACTACAATAAGGATACTAGCTGGGATTGATAAAAGCATAGTAGGCACTAGAGAATCCCTTGCCGCAGAGATTAAAGTACAGAAAACTAGTCAGGCAGAAATAAAAAAATGGTGTAGCTGAGACACAAACCTAACTAGATGCAATGAGAACAAAGATGGATGAAACTTAGCAATGAATCGATGATATAGAAGTAAAATTATGGAAAATAATTAAGCTGAAAATAAAAGGGAAAGAAAGGTATTGGTTCATGAATATAGACTTAGGAACTCAGCGACCTCTTACAACATAATAACATTTGTTTCATAGGTGTCCCAGAAGAAGAGAGGGAATGGGGAAGAAAGCTTACTTGAGAAAACTATAGCTGAAAAATTCCTTTATCTGGGGAAGGAAGCAGATTAAAATCTGAGAGGCACAGAGAATTTCCATGAAATAGATCAAAAGCTGGCCCACACCAAGACATATCATAGTGAAATTTGCAATAAACAAAGATAAGTACAGAATCCAGAAGCAGCAAGGGAAAAGTAATCCCAAACCTACAAGGGAAGAAAGATAAGATTCACAGAAGATCTCTTCACAAATATACACACAATGGAATATTATGCAGCCATGAAATCTAGCCATTTACAGCAATGTGGATGGAACTAGTGGGTATTATGCTAAGTTAAATAAGTCAATCAGAGAAAGACAATTATCATATGATCTCACTGATCTGTAGAATTTAAGAAAAAGACATAGAATCATAGGGGAAGATAGGAAAAAAATGAAACAAGACCAAACCAGAGAGATAGACAAACCATAAGAGACTCTTTTTAAAAAAGATGTTATTCATTTATTTGAGAAAGAGAGTGAGAGAGAGTTCACAAGAAGGAGGGAGGGTCAGAGGGAGAAGCAGACTTTCTGCTGAGCAGGGGCCAAATGTGGGGCTCGATCCCAGAACTACAGGACCATGACTTGAGCTGAAGGCAGATGCTTCAACTGACTGAGCCACCCAGGTGCCCCATAAGAGATATTAAATCATAGGAAACAAACTGAGGGTTGCTGGAGGGTAGGCAGTTGGAGGATGGATAACTGGGTGATGGACTTTGGGAAGAGTATGTGTTGTAATAAGCACTGGGTATTATATAAGACTGATGAATCACAGACCTGTAACCCTGAAACAAATAATACATTATATGTTAATTAATTGAATTTAAATAAAAAATAAAAAAATAAAGATGAGATGGGAAAGATAAAAAAAGAAAATGAAGGGATGGAGAACCATCCTTCATGTTAAAGAAAAAAGAAAACTGGAGCCATACTTACTTTCATTAAGAAACCTACATTTGGGGATGCTTGTGTGGCTCAGTTGTTAAGCATCTGCCTTTGGCTCAGGTCATGATCCCAGGGTCCTGGGACCGAGTCCCACATCAAGCTCCTTGCTTAGCGAGGAGACTGCTTCTCTCACTTCCCTGCCTGTCACTCTTTCTGCTTGTGCTCTCTCTCTCTGTCTGTCAAATAAATAAATAAATAAAATGTTAAAAAAAAACTACATTTTTAGCCAAAGACTGAAAGAGGAGATGAAGAAGGCCACCATATCATAATTAAGGAATCTATCCATCAAGAAGATCTAAAAATTGTAAATGATTATGCCCCAAATTTGAGAACACCCAAATATATAAGTCAATTAAAAACAAACATGGACTCTGAAAAACAATCTGAGGGGTTTGAAGTGGCAGGGGGGTGGGAGGTTGGGGTAACAGGTGGTGGGTATTATAGAGGGCACGGCTTGCATGGAGCACTGGGTGTGGTGAAAAAATAATGAATACTGTTTTTCTGAAAATAAATAAATTAATTAAAAACAAAAAAAACAAACATAAAGGGCGCCTGGGTGGCTCAATAAGTTAAAATCTCTGCCTTAAGCTCAGGTCATGATCCTAGGGTCCTGGGATCAAGTCCCACATCAGGTTCTTTGCTCAGCCTACCTCTCTGCCTACCTCTCTACCTACTTGTGATCTCTCTCTGTCAAATAAGTAAATGAGGACAAGGGGCGTTAGAGAGGAGTAGGGAATTTGGGTAAATTGGAAGGGGCGGTGAACCATGAGAGACTATGGACTCTGAAAAACAATCTGAGGGGTTTGAAGTGGCAGGGGGTTGGGAGGTTGGGGTACCAGGCGGTGGGTATTATAGAGGGCACGGCTTGCATGGAGCACTGTGTGTGGTGAAAAAATAATGGATAATGTTTTTCTGAAAATAAATAAATTGAAAAAAAAATAAGTAAATGAAATCCTTTAAAAAAACACAAATAAACTAGTAGGGGACTATAACACGCACTTCAGCAATAGACAGATCATCTAAACATAAAATCAACAAGGAAACTATGGCTTTGAATAACACGCCAGACCAGATGAACTTCACAGATATATTCCGAACATTTCATCCTAAAGCAATGGAAAACATATTTTTTTTGAGTGCACATGAAACATTCTCCAGAATGGATCACAACTGGGTCACAAATTAGGCCTGAACCAGTACAAAATGGTTGATATCATGCCATGCATATTTTCAGAGAGGAATACTATGAAATTTAAAGCCAATCACAAGAAAACATTTGGAAAGATCACAAATATATGGAAGTTAGAGAATATTCTCCTAAGGAAAAAATGGGTTAACCAGAAAATTATAGACAAAACAAAAACTATGGAAGCAGATGAAAATGAAACCATGACCGTCCCAAACATTTGGGTTACAGCAAAGAAGGTCCTAAGAGGGAAGTATATTGCAGAACAATCATACCTCAAGGAGCAAGAATGTTACAAATACACAACCTAAACTTACACGTAAAGGAGCTATGAAATGAAGAGTAAATAAGGCCTAATACCAGCAGAAGATGAGAAATAATAATGATTAGAGGAACCATATGATAATTGACTCTCTCTGCTTGACTTATTTCACTCAGCATAATCTCTTCCAGTCCCGTCCATGTTGCTACAAAAGTTGGGTATTCGCCCTTTCTGATGGAGGCATAATACTCCATAGTGTATATGGACCACATCTTCCTTATCCATTTGTCCGTTGAAAGGCATCTTGGTTTTTTCCACAGTTTAGCAACTGTGGCCATTGCTGCTATAAACATTGGGGTACAGATGGCCCTTCTTTTCACGACATCTGTATCTTTGGGGTAAATACCCAGTAGTGCAATGGCAGGGTCATAGGGAAGTTCTATTTTTAATTTCTTGAGGAATCTCCACACTGTTTTCCAAAGTGGTTGCACCAAATTGCATTCCCACCAACAGTGTAGGAGGGTTCCCTTTCTCCACATCCTCTCCAACACATGTTGTTTCCTGTCTTGTTAATTTTGGCCATTCTAACTGGTGTAAGGTGATATCTCAATGTGGTTTTAATTTGAATCTCCCTGATGGCTAGTGATGATGAACATTTTTTCATGTGTCTGATAGCCATTTTTATGTCTTCATTGGAGAACTGTCGGTTCATATCTTCTGCCCATTTGTTGATATGATTGTCTGTTTTGTGTGTGTTGAGTTTGAGGAGTTCATTATAGATCATGGATATCAACCTTTTGTCTGTACTGTCATTTGCAAATATCTTCTCCCATTCTGTGGGTTGCCTCTTTGTTTTGTTAACTGTTTCCTTTGCTGTGCAGAAGCTTTTGATTTTGATGAAGTCCCAAAAGTTCATCTTCACTTTTGTTTCCTTTGCCTTTGGAGACGTATCTTGAAAGAGGTTGCTGTGGATGATATCAAAGAGGTTACTGTCTATATTCTCCTCTAGGGTTCTGATGGATTCCTGACTCATGCTGAGGTCTTTTATCCACTTCGAGTTTATCTTTGTGTACAATGTAAGAGAATGTTTGAAGGGAGATGGAGAGGAGAAGGGAGTTGAGGGAAATTGGAAAGGGAGGTGAACCATGAGAGACTATGGACTCTGAAAAACAATCTGAGGGTTTTGAAGGGGTGGGGGGAGTGAGAGGTTGGGGGAACCAGGTGGTGGGTATTAGAGAGGGCACAGATTGCATGGAGCACTGGGTGTGGTGCAAAAACAATGAATACTACTATAAACGTTGGGGTACAGATGGCCCTTCTTTTCACTACATCTGTATCTTTTGGCTAAATACCCAGTAGTGCAATTCACCAAACTGTGGAAATAACCAAGATGCCCTTCAATGGATGAATGTATAAGGAAGATGTGGTCCATATACACTGTGGAGTATTATGCCTCCATCAGAAAGGACGAATACCCAACTGTTGTAGCAACATGGATGGGACTGGAAGAGATTATGCTGAGTGAAATAAGCCAAGCAGAGAGAGTCAATTATCATATGGCTTCACTTATTTGTGGAGCATAGCAAATAGCATGGAGGACATGGGGAGTTAGAGAGGAGAAGGCAGGTGGGGGAAATTGGAAGGGGAGGTGAGCCATGAGAGACTATGGACTCTGAAAAACAATATAAGGGTTTTGAAGGGGCGGGGGGGTGGGAGGTTGGGGAACCAGGTGGTGGGTATTATAGAAGGCACGGATTGCATGGAGCACTGAGTGTGGTGCAAAAATAGTGAATACTGTTATGCTGAAAATAAATAAAAAATAAATTTGAAAAAACAATGAATACTGTTATGATGAAAAATAAATACATTTTTAAAAATAATGATTAGAGAAGAAATAAATAATATAGGAAGAAATTAAAAAAAAAACAGTTGAACAGATCAATGAAACAAAGAGCTGGTGTTTTCAAGGAATTAATAAAATTGATAAACCCCTAGCCTAACTTATCAAAAAGAGAAAAGACCCAAATAAATAAAATCATGAAGGAAAGAAGAGAGATCATTACCACACTACAGAATTACAACATATGAGAATATTATGAAAAATTATATGACAACAAACTGGGCAATCTGAAAGAAATTCCTAGAAATCTGTATTTAAAAAAAATTTTCTAGAAACTTATTAACTACAAACCTGAAACGGAAAGTTTGAACAGACCCATACCCAGCAAAGAAATCAAATCAGCAATCAAAAAATCTCCCAATATATGAAAGTCCATTTTCATCTGGATTCCCAGGGAATACTACCAGACATTTAAGGAAAACATTTAAAGATACCTATTCTCCTCAAGTTTTTCCAAACAAGAGAAATTGAAGGAAAACTTCAAAACTCATTCTATAAAGCCAGCATTACTTGATTCTAAAACCAAAGACCCCACTAAAAAGGAGAATAGCAGGCCAATATCACTAATGAACATGTATGCAAAAATTTTCAAGAAGATACTAGCAAATGGAATCCAACAGTACATTAAAAGAATTTTTCAGGGGGGACAAGATGGCGAGGTACTAGGAAGAGGCGTCTTTTCAGCTGGTACCCCAAAGTGAGCTGATTACCTACCAAAGAAATCCGATCACCCATGAAATCAGCCAGAGATCAGAATTATACACGTCTGGATCTCTACAGGGGCAGAAGACGCCAGTGAGCAGGTAAAGCGGAATGGGAACAGCAGACTGATATCGGAAGATAAACAAAAGGGGGAGGGAGCCACCAGAGGCGACCGGTGCAAAAGTAATACCCCGATACGAGGGAGAGTGCCCTGCGTCTGGGGACCAGCATTAACTTGAAGACTGGTTGAAAGCACTCCAAAAGAGCAAAGGATCGCGGGGGCAAATTGTGGGAATCGGGGAGGCTAGGGACAGGGGCTTAAGTCCCCGGTCCCAGAAGGCCTCCCCGGGGCAGAGGCAGAGAGAGTGCGGCGGAGAAACCGGCTCCTGGTCCCTAAGCGGCCAGCGCGCCCCAGAGCGCGGGGGTTCCAGCTCCTGTGAGGGGATGGGAGCTGCTCCGGTCTGCAGAACACGCACTAGCCCTACCACAAAGCTTGAGATGCGCGCACACTTCCCTCCAGCTCTCCTGGGTTTCTAAGGCCCGGGGGCGCTTCTTGACCCGCGCCATTGTTTCAAAGTCTAAGCCGCACATGCGAAACTCTTCCCCGGCAGAGGCACGCAAAAGCCCAGCCTGCGGCTTATGGACCAGCGCCCCGTTCTCAGTGCCCCAGACGCGCGCCCGACCCACAGCCGCCTCTGAAAAGAGGTGCGCGCAAGCCAGGCACTCCCAGCCTGGGCCGGCAACAAAATCTCAGTGTGCGATCCCTGCTTGGAACCTCTCTGGCGGTCAGGAGCTCCCAGACAGCCGCCACTGCCTTGGCTTTGGGGACGAGCAAAAGATCCTGCGACCCCAGGGTCTTTAACTTGGAACCTGCACTGCCAGCGTCCAAGGGGGAATTTATTCAGCTTCTGCACCCAGACTGAGGCTTCTCTCTGAGACGGAGATCAGGAAGTGTTCCAGGGTGCACCTTGACTGCACCAGAGTTGATACATCCAGCTATATCTGTTCAGTCTTCTCCCACCAAAATGACTAAGAGGAGGAATGCCCAACAGAAGAAAAATACAGAGGATGGACCTTCTGCAATAGAGCTAACGGCTATCAACATAGACAATATGTCGGAAAGAGAATTCAGGCTAACAATTATCCAGGCAATAGCTAGGTTGGAAAAAGCCATGGATGACCAAACAGAATTGATTAGGGCCGAACTGAAAGCGACCAGACAGGATGTTCACAATGTTAGGGCGGAGCTCAAAGCTACCAGGGAGGAGGTCCACAATGCTCTCAATGAGTTCCAATCCAATCTAAACTCTCTCAAAGCTAGGGTAACTGAGACAGAAGATAGAATTAGTGATCTGGAAGACAAACAGATAGAGAGAAAGGATCAGGAGGAAGCCTGGAACAAACAGCTTAGATCCCACGAAAGCAGAATTAGGGAAATAAATGATGCCATGAAGCGTTCCAATGTCAGAATTATTGGAATTCCTGAAGGGGAAGAGAAAGAAAGAAGTCTAGAAGATATCGTGGAACAAGTCCTTCACGAAAATTTTCCGAATCTCACGAATGAAACCAGCGTTCATGTACTAGAGGCTGAACGGTCTCCACCCAAGATTATACACTCCAAAAAAACATCACGACACCTGATAGTCAAATTGAGAAATTATAATTGTAGGTATAATCTCTTGAAAGCTGCCAGGGCAAAGAGGCTCCTTACCTACAGAGGGAAGCCCATCAGAATAAGGTCAGACCGGTCCACAGAGACCTGGCAAGCCAGAAGAGGCTGGCAAGATATATTCAGGGCACTAAATGAGAAGAACATGCAGCCAAGAATACTTTATCCAGCAAGACTGACATTCAAAATGGATGGAGAGATAAAGAGTTTCCAAGACCGACAAGGCTTAAAAGACTATGCAACCACCAAGCCGACACTGCAGGAAATATTAAGGGGGGTTCTATAAAAGAGGAAAAATCCCAAGAATAGCATTGAACAGAAATATAGAGACAGTCTACAGAAAGAAAGACTTCAAAGGTAACTCGATGTCAATAAAAACGTATCTATCAAAAATCACTCTCAACGTGAATGGCCTAAATGCACCCATAAATCGGCACAGGGTTGCAGATTGGATAAAACGACAGGACCCATCCATATGCTGTCTACAAGAGACCCATTTGGAACCTAAAGATACACGCATACTGAAAGTGAAGGGGTGGAGAAGCATCTTTCATGCCAATGGGACTCAAAAGAAGGCTGGGGTAGCGATTCTCATATCAGATAAATTAGACTTCAAACTAAAGACTATAGTCAGAGATACAGAAGGACACTACATAATCCTTAAAGGGACTATCCACCAAGATGATCTAACAATTGTAAATATCTATGCTCCCAATGTGGGAGCAGCCAATTACTTAAGAAAACTGTTAATCAAGATAAAGAGTCATATTGATATGAATACACTAATCGTAGGAGATCTTAACACGCCTCTTTCAGAACGAGACAGATCATCGAAGCAGAAAATCAATAAAGAAACAAGAGCATTGAATGACACAATGGACCAGATGGACTTCATAGATATATACAGAACATTCCACCCAAAAACAGCAGAATACTCATTCTTCTCAAGTGCACACGGAACCTTCTCCAGAATAGACCACATACTGGGTCACAAATCAGGACTCAGCCGATACCAAAAGACTGAGATTATTCCCTGCATATTCTCAGATCACAATGCTTTGAAACTGGAGCTCAATCACAAGGAAAAGTTCCGAAGGAACTCAAACACCTGGAAGCTAAAGACCACCTTGCTTAAGAATGCTTGGATCAACCAGGCGTCTTTTCAGCTGGTACCCCAGCTGAATGAGAATGAAGACACTTCGGTCCAAAACCTATGGGATACATCCAAGGCAGTCCTAAGGGGAAAATATATAGCCATCCAAGCCTTGCTCAAAAAAATTGAAAAATCCAGAACACACCAGCTGTCTCTACACCTTAAAGAACTGGAGGATCAACAACAAATCAAACCAACTCCACACATAAGAAGTGAAATCATCAAGATTAGGGCTGAGATCAATGAGGGAGAAACCAGAGATACAGTAGAACGTATCAATGAATTTAGAAGCTGGTTTTTTGAAAGAATCAATAAGATCGATAAGCCACTGGCTACACTAATCCGAAAGAAAAGAGAGAAATCCCAAATTCATAAAATTATGAATGAAAAGGGAGAGATCACAACTAACGCCAAGGAAGTAGAAACAATCATCAGAAGTTATTACGAACAGTTACATGCCAATAAGCTTAGCAACCTAGATGAAAAGGATGCATTCCTGGAAAAATATAAACTACCAAAATTGAACCAGGAAGAAATCGAAAACCTGAATAGACCGATATCTAATAACGAGATTGAAGCAGTGATCAAAATTCTCCCAAAAAACAAGAGCCCAGGACCTGACGGATTCCCTGGGGAATTCTACCAAACCTTCCAAGAAGAAATAACACCTATTCTCCTGAAGTTGTTTCAAAAAATTGAAGCAGAAGGAAAACTTCCAGACTCTTTCTATGAAGCCAACATTACCCTGATCCCCAAACCAGGCAAGGACCCTACCAAAAAGGAGAATTTCAGACCAATATCACTGATGAATATGGATGCTAAGATTTTCAACAAGATCCTAGCCAACAGGATCCAACAGCACATTAAAAAGTTATCCACCATGATCAGGTGGGATTCATCCCTGGGCTACAAGGATGGTTCAACATTCGCAAATCAATCAATGTGATACAACAAATTAATATGAGAAGAGAGAAGAACCACATGGTCCTCTCAATTGATGCAGAAAAAGCATTTGACAAAATCCAACATCCGTTCCTGATTAAAACGCTTCAAAGGATAGGGATAGAGGGAACATTCCTGAACCTCATCAAATCTATCTATGAAAGACCCACAGCAAATATCATCCTCAATGGGAAAAAGCCTGCAGCCTTCCCATTGAGATCAGGAACAAGACAAGGATGCCCACTTTCACCACTCTTGTTCAACATAGTATTAGAAGTCCTAGCAACAGCAATCAGACAACAGAGAGAAATAAAAGGTATCCAAATTGGTAATGAAGAAGTCAAACTCTCTCTCTTCGCAGATGACATGATTCTTTATATGAAAAACCCAAAAGACTCCACCCCCAAACTACTAGAACTCATACAGCAATTCAGCAGCGTGGCAGGATACAAAGTCAATGTGCAGAAATCAGTGGGTTTCTTATACACTAACAATGAAAATACAGAAAGGGAAATTAGAGAATCGATTCCATTTACTATAGCACCAAGAACCATAAGATACCTGGGAATAAACCTAACTAAAGAGGTAAAGGATCTATACTTGAGGAACTATAGAACACTCATGAAAGAAATTGAAGAAGACACAAAAAGTTGGAAGACCATTCCATGCTCTTGGATCGGAAGAATAAACATTGTTAAAATGTCTATACTGCCTAGAGCAATCTATACTTTTAATGCCATTCCGATCAAAATTCCACTGGCATTCTTCAAAGAGCTGGAGCAAATAATCCTAAAATTTGTATGGAATCAGAAGAGACCCCAAAATCGCTAAGGAAATGTTGAAAAACAAAAATAAAGCTGGCAGCATCACCTTACCTGATTTCAAGCTTTATTACAAAGCTGTGATCACCAAGACAGCATGGTACTGGCATAAAAACAGACACATAGACCAGTGGAACAGAGTAGAGAGCCCTGATATGGACCCTCAACTCTATGGTCAATTAATCTTCGACAAAACAGGAAAAAATATACAGTGGAAAAAAGACAGTCTCTTCAATAAATGGTGCTGGGAAAACTGGACAGCTATATGTAGAAGAATGAAACTCGACCATTCTCTTACACCGTACACAAAGATCAACTCAAAATGGATAAAAGACCTCAACGTGAGACAGGAATCTATCAGAATCTTAGAGGAGAACATAGGCAGTAATCTCTTTGATATCAGCCACAGCAACTTCTTTCAAGATACGTCTCCAAAGGCAAAGGAAACAAAAGCGAAAATAAACTTCTGGGACTTCATCAAAATCAAAAGCTTCTGCACAGCAAAGGAAACAGTCAAAAAAACAAAGAGGCAACCCACGGAATGGGAGAAGATATTTGCAAATGACAGTACAAACAAAAGGTTGATATCCAGGATCTATAATGAACTCCTCAAACTCAACCCACACGAAACAGACAAACACATCAAAAAATGGGCAGAAGATATGAACAGACACTTCTCCAATCAAGAAATACAAATGGCTATCAGACACATGAAAAAATGCTCATCATCATTAGCCCTCAGGGAGATTCAAATTAAAACCACATTGAGATATCACCTTACACCAGTTAGAATGGCCAAAATTAACAAAACAGGAAACAACATGTGTTGGAGAGGATGTGGAGAAAGGGGAACCCTCTTCCACTGTTGGTGGGAATGCAAGTTGGTGCAGCCTCTTTGGAGAACAGTGTGGAGATTCCTCAAGAAATTAAAAATAGAACTTCCCTACGACCCTGCAATTGCATCCTGGGTATTTACCCCAAAGATACAGATGTCGTAAAAAGAAGGGCCATCTGTACCCCAATGTTTATAGCAGCAATGGCCACAGTCGCCAAACTATGGAAAGAACCAAGATGCCCTTCAACGGATGAATGGATAAGGAAGATGTGGTCCATATACACTATGGAGTATTATGCCTCCATCAGAAAGGACGAATATCCAACTTTTGTAGCAACATGGACGGGACTGGAAGAGATTATGCTGAGTGAAATAAGTCAAGCAGAGAGAGTCAATTATCATATGGTTTCACTTATTTGTGGAGCATAACAAATAGCATGGAGGACAAGGGGCGTTAGAGAGGAGTAGGGAATTTGGGTAAATTGGAAGGGGAGGTGAACCATGAGAGACTATGGACTCTGAAAAACAATCTGAGGGGTTTGAAGTGGCGGGGGGTGGGAGGTTGGGGTACCAGGTGGTGGGTATTATAGAGGGCACGGCTTGCATGGAGCACTGGGTGTGGTGAAAAAATAATGAATACTGTTTTTCTAAAAATAAATAAATTGGGGAAAAAAAGAAAATTTAAAAGTACGTATATAAAATCTCTGATGGCTAAAAAAAAAAAAAAGAGAAATGAACCGTCTTTCACTGTTGGTGGGAATGCAAGTTGGTGCAGCCTCTTTAGAGAACAGTGTGGAGATTCCTCAAGAAATTAAAAATAGAACTTCCCTATGACCCTGCCATTGCACTACTGGGTAGTTACCCCAAAGATACAGAGGTTGTGAAAAGAAGGGCCATCTGTACCCCAATGTTTATAGCAGCAATGGCCACGGTTGCCGAACTGTGGAAAGAACCAAGAAGCCCTTCAACGGACAAATGAATAAGGAAGATGTGGTCCATATACACTATGAAGTATTATGCCTCCATCAGAAATGATGAATATCCAACTTTTGTAGCAACATGGATGGGACTGGAGATTATGCGATTATGCTGAGTGAAATAAGTCAAGCAGAGAGAGTCAATTATCATATGGTTTCACTTATTTGTGGAGCATAGCAGATAGCATGGAGGACATGGGGAGTCAAAGAGGAGAAGGGAGTTGGGGGAAATTGGAAAAGGAGGTGAACCATGAGAGACTATGGACTCTGAAAAACAGTCTGAGGGGTTTGTAGTGGTGGGGGCCTGGGAGGTTGGGGTACTAGGTGGTGGGTATTATGGAGGGCACGGATTGCATGGAGCACTGGGTGTGGTGAAAAAATAATGAATACTGTTATGATGAAAATAAATTAAAAATAAATTTAAAAAAAGAAGAAATGGGCTGAACACACTAACACACATTTCTTTCCAATTAAGACATCCAGAAGCCTATCAGACACAGGAAAATATGCTGAACATAATTCATCTTCAGGAAATCACAAATTAAAACCATGATGAGATACCACCTCACTTGTGTCAGAATGGCTAAAATTAACAACACAGGAAACAACAGATGTTGGTGAGGATGCAGAGAAAGGGGAATCCTCTTAGATTGTTGGTGGGAATGCAAATTGTGCAGCCACTCCAGAAAGCAGTGTTGAAGTTCCTCAAAAAATTAAAAATAGAAATACGTTACGACCCAGCAATTGCACTACTGTGTGTTTGCTTAAAGGGTAAAAAGATACAGATTCTAAGTGGTACATGCACCCCAGTACTTATAACAGCATTTTTAACAATGGCCAAATTTTGAAAGAGCCTAAGTGTCATTGACAGATAAATCGATAAAGAAGGGATCATTTATATACACAATGGAATACTAGTCAACCTTCTAAAATAATGAAATCTTGCCATTTACAAGGATATGAATGGAGCTAGAGAGTATTATGTTAATGAAATAAGTCAGTCAGAGCAAGACAAATACCATATGACTTTACTCATATGTGGAATTTAAGGAAAAAACAGATGAACATATAGGATGAAAAAAAGAAGAGAGAGAGGAAAGCAAACCATAAGAGACTGTTAATGACAATGAATAATCTGAGTGTTGATGGAGGGAAATGGGTGGGGGATGTGCTAAATGGGTGAAGGGTATTAAGGGCGCCACTTGTTATGATGAGCCCTGGGTGTTATATGTAAGTGATGAATCCCCAAATTCTACTCTTGAAACCAATATTATACTTCACATTAAATATAATTAAAATAAAATTTTAAAAAGATCTTAGCAATGAACAGTGTGTATCTTATTCTAATATTAATCATTTTGTCAAGAAATTCTAACGAATTTCTAAAAATATAAATTATATTTTGTTAACATATAATGTAATATTTGTTTCAGGAGTAGAATTTAGGGATACATTACTTACAACACCGACTGCTCATCGCAACAAGTATCCTACTGAACCTAGTGTTTTGATCCTGGCTACACTTCCCTGAACTTCCATCTCCAGATCCAACGTCTAGAACACCTGTCCTCAAGATGGGGCGCCTGGGTGGCTCAGTGGGTTAAGCCGCTGCCTTCGGCTCGGGTCATGATCCCGGGGTCCTGGGATCGAGTCCCACATGGGGCTCTCTGCTCAGCGGGGGCCCTGCTTCCCTCTCTCTCTCTGCCTGCCTCTCTGTCTACTTGTGATCTCTGTCTGTCAAATAAACAAAATCTTAAAAAAAAAAAAAAGAAAATATCTAACTTTGACCCTAACTTGATAGAAATAAACTTGCATCTTTCCCATTACTGTCAGAGTAAAAGCCAAACTCTTCAGTTTGGTTTATGAGGTCTTTTCTGATCTGATCTATCCTGATAGCCTAGGCACAGCTCACTAGCAATACTGAGTGATCTGTAGTTCTCCAAATGCTCCACACACTTTGGCACCTCTGCCCACTTTGCTGGTATTGTGTTGTTATACCACCTCTTACATCTTGCCCTTTAAAACCCAGTTCCAGTGTTGTCTTCTCTATTAGGCATTTCCCAATCCCAGCCCCCAAAATCTTGGTCCCTCAATTTTTTGCCATTACTGTACCTGTAAAAACTTATATTTATATTAAGATACTTTTCACAATTATAATTTATTGATTTCGATATCTATCTTCCCCTTTACATGGAACTCTGGAAGTCTAGTGTCTTATTCACTTTGAATCCCCAAATCCTGGCAAAGTGCCTAGAAACTAGTGCGTTTACAACTGTAACAGTCAACACTTATTTTCAAGTGCTTATTATATGTCAGATACTATTATAATCTCCAATTTCTAGATAAGAAAACTGAGGTACAGAGAAGCCAAGTAACATGCCTTACACCACACAGCCAGAAAGTAAGGATAGCTAGGGTTCAAACTCAGGAAGTTTGGCTCCAGAGATATTTCTTAACCTCTTAACCTATAATGGATAAGCAGTAGATGGGAGGACAGATGGATATATGTATTGGTAGATAGAGAGATGAAAGATTACTGGACAGGTAAATGGGTGGATGGGAAGAATATCAAGAGAGAGTTGAGGAAACTGAGGCTTAGAAAGGATAGATAAACTGTTCAATGGCATGTGGTTTAATATGGATTCTTTCTGGAGTCACTATACAGGTCTTACTATCAACACAGGTTCTTGTTTTTCTGAAGAGGAAATAAAATGTTATTTCAATAATCCTATGATGGCCCCCTGGAGGTGGAGCTGAAGGTATGCCCTAGATGCCCAAAATGTTAATAGAGAACATAAGGCATGGTAGCAACATTCAACTTGGAAGGTTTTCACAATTCTGACATATGATTTTTAAGACATTTTAGGGCGTGGTGATCCACTACCATCTTCAATTAGTATTGGGGAGGACCAAGAAAAAACATGGAGAAGTGGTAGATTTATTTATAATTCTTTCTTCCCTCCTCCTTGTCCTTATAAAATAATTTTCTCTTTATCAAAGATGGGTTTACATGAGGGGGCTCACTCTCCAGGTCTCAATTTTCTCATTGTAAAAAATGGAAATATTGTACAATTTTTCAAATCTCCTTTAAGGGGCATTATGACAAAAAATTAAATCCATGATGGCAATGAATAGAGACCTTTTTGATTAAAGAGGCAGAGTGATTGGATGGAAACAGCCCCTTGTTTTGTGACTAGGTGCTTATGGATCTAGCCTTGGTTTGGCCATCAAATGAGCTTAAGACACTGGAGCAGTCCTTTCCCTTCTTTGGGCTTTAGTTTACCTGTAAAGTAAACTACAAGGGGCCAATCTCTCATTTCTTTTTTTTTTTTTCAATTTATTTATTTTCAGAAAAACAGTATTCATTATTTTTTCACCACACCCAGTGCTCCATGCAAGCTGTGCCCTCTATAATACCCACCACCTGGTACCCCAACCTCCCCCCCCGCCACTTCAAACCCCTCAGATTGTTTTTCAGAGTCCATAGTCTCTCATGGTTCACCTCCCCTTCCAATTTACCCAAAAGCACAATCTCTCATTTCTTATGGAGATTTTTAAGCTCTGACCCACAATGACTTGGCTGACATGACAAATGGGATGATCAGTCTGTCACCAGCACCTGCCACTGATATCTGGGAGTGTTTGGTGACCCAAAGTCTCCTGCTTAGAATTAGGACAGACTTTCTCCTTCTGTGAGCCATACAACCACTCGTGACCATCGTTTTTCACCCAGAAGAAGGCAAGGATAGGATGAGGATTTTCATGGAGATGGAGGAGAGAAGGAGGTATCTTGCCACTGGAGGTTTGATGTCAGGGATCTGCCTTTAGGTAGAGCTTAAGACTGGTTTTATACAGCAAATTGTAGAGAGGGATGTCAGTTCAAATTGTAATTTTTTCATAGCTGTTCTGCAAACTTAGTATCTTTGGCAATATCTTTCATTCAGTTGGTCATAAACATTTACCAAGTGCAAGTACCTTCTGTGTGCTGGGCATTGGGCTAAGTGATGATCACACACACACACACACACACACACACACACACACGGCACAGCTCATATTCTCACGAATCTTACATCCTACTAGAGAAATAAGACATAGACACAAATAATGACAATACAAGACAAGAAGCCATGACACAGGAATTCAGCAGAGGAAGAAAGAGGTTCTTCATTGGAAGGTAGCTGTCAAATGGAGGTGGCATTTGAGCTGCCATAAAGAAGACTGTAATGATTAAGCTCCTAGACCTTGGATTCAGCTACACTTGGTTTCCAAAGCGAGCATATTTAGTCTCCAGCTATGTGCCCTCTGACAAGTTACTCAACCTTTTAAAATATCATTTCCTTCATCTATTAAGTGGGGATATCCCAGTCTACCCTGAATAATGAATGTGAGGATAAAACAATAAATTGTGTGTGAAACATTTAGTATAGTGTGAAGACTTTAAGTTAGCAAATCAATATTACCTGTTACAGTTAGAGCTATTGTTATTATTGCTCTAATTCTTATCTTACTATAATCTGCCTCTAATTAAGGGCCTCTTACACCAGGGTAGGGTGTTACTCCTGGTATGGAAGTTTTATTTCTGAATTGACTAGGTTGGGTAAAGGGGTGAAGATTTGTCCTTCCAACATCCTTACTTCTTTCCTGATTCTTGGGGAAGGGACTGGGCCAAGGAATGGTCCAAATTTTATCAAAAGGAGACTTTTATTGTCAAATCTTTGTTTTATTCACTGACTTTAGACTTGATTTCTTTTCTAACCCTGTGTGTTCTCCCTGTGTGCCTCACTTTCTCTATTCATAGAAAAGCATTCATGAGGATGCTTTTCTTTTTTTTTTTTTTTTAGATTTTTTATGTATTTATTTGACGGAGAGAAATCACAAGTAGATGGAGAGGTAGGCAGAGAGAGAGAGGGAAGCAGGCTCCCTGCCGAGCAGAGAGCCCGATGCGGGACTCGATCCCAGGACCCTGAGATCATGATCCCAGCCGAAAGCAGCGGCTTAACCCACTGAGCCACCCAGGCGCCCCGAGGATGATTTTCTAAAGGGTTTCATAAGGCTCTTTCAGTGACAGAAATCTAATATTCCCAGTTAAATCTGGGAGCTGTTAAAAATAACATGAAACAAGATGGGATAGGGAGGGAGACAAACCATAAGTGACTCTTAATCTCACGAAACAAACTGTGGGTTGCTGGGGGGAGGGGGTTTGGGAGAAGGGGGTAGGGTTATGGACATTGGGGAGGGTATGTGCTTTGGTGAGTGCTGTGAAGTGTGTAAACCTGGCGATTCACAGACCTGTATCCCTGGGGATAAAAATATATATTTATAAAAAATGAGAGACTATGGACTCTGAAAAACAATCTGAGGGGTTTGAAGTGGCGGGGGTGTGGGAGGTTGGGGTACCAGGTGGTGGGTATGATAGAGGGCATGGCTTGCATGGAGCACTGGGTGTGGTGAAAAAATAATGAATACTGTTTTTCTGAAAATAAATAAATTGGAAAAAAAATAGCTCCAGCTGATTTTTAGAAAATATTATTTTCTCCAAAGAGCTCCCTAATGTCAGAAGGAAAAAACACAACAACAAAGATTAACTAGTACACTTATTGGACCTGGAACAATTATATTCAGGACTGAACTTATGTCCAATAAGCAGAACCCAATCAGTGAAGTAAAAATTGCTGTTCTTGATATTTATACAGTGCTTTAGACTTTTTTGGCAGTTGGATAAATAAATGCCCCCTCTCACTTTGCTATTTGATCCCAGGAAGGAGACTATGCCCTTCAGGTGACCATATCCCTGACCATCAGCTTCAGCTGACCAAGACCTGGGGATTTCAGACAAATGTAGTGAAAGCATTTTCAGTCTGAAAAGCTTTGGGTTCTCTATCCAATTCTCTTTGATAAGGTACCATCAGAAAATCTCTCCTGGGTTAAAAAAAATCTTCCCTTCTCGATCCTGGCTCCTGGCTCCCACAGCCTGAGTGTTATGTATCTGTATACACACATGCATGTGAATTGACAGAGGGTCAAAATGAAGTTACAGTGGCCAGTTTGGACTCCATCAATGAGACTTTGTGTTTTTTCCCCTTTCCCTACTTTATACCTGTGGCACTGGGTACCCATACTTAAATGGTCCTGAGTTCAGTGCTAGCACAGGAATCCCCTTCTACACTTGGCCTTGGCAGAGGTAGCAAGTAGCAAGACCTTTCTGCCCAGTGTGTACAGACTGTAATTTTGGTTTGGAAAGTTAGGTCAGTCAGAGTGAATAGTTTATTCCCCTCTCACTCTTAGAGCCTGGGGCTGGGCCCAGGGCTTCACTGCTCTTTCAAACCTTGCTTTCTGGAACAAATCAAACTCAGGAGCCAACTGGGATAAAACCAAACTTGGTCTCCAAACTGCTGGTAAAATCATCAGATGTCTGATTTCTCCAACTACAGGTTTTTCCTGCATTTCCTCTTGAGATATAATAAATACTCCTCCCTGGAAATTCATGATTTAAACCTACTTAGACCAACATATCCTCTGAGTGACAATATCTCCCTCATCCCACCCCAGTTCTGCAGGTGTAGAAAAGTTGGCCCAGAAAAATTACATACTTTTTCTAAGGAGTCATTTTTTGAGCAGGGACTCCTGAGGAAAGAAATGCCCCCTTTTCTGGGTACACATTTAAATATAGTCAGAACCAGGAATAGTGTGGAGGGATAAACATGGGAAGGTATCTTTATTTTCTGCTCTGGGGCATCTGTAATTACCACCTGCAGACAGTAGAAGACTGCAAGAAATAAGCACTGCTTCCAGAATGTTGAGCCCTTCTGTGGTAATATCTCTCTAAAGCTCTCTATGTCCTTCTCATGTTTTCTTCATCACTTTCCTTACTTCAAAAGGCTCTCAGGAAAAGTTCAGCTGACAGTCTTTAGCATTCCAGAAAAGATTTAACACTAGCATGGACGCACTGAGACTCTCCTTTTCAACATGCAAGACAGGTCCAGAGAAACGATCATCTTTCTTTCTTTTTTTTTTTCCAATTTATTTATTTTCAGAAAACAGTATTCATTATTTTTTCACCACACCCAGTGCTCCATGCAAGCTGTGCCCTCTATAATACCCACCACCTGGTACCCCAACCTCCCACCCCCCCGCCACTTCAAACCCCTCAGACTGTTTTTCAGAGTCCATAGTCTCTCATGGTTCACCTCCCCTTCCAATTTACCCAAAATCCCTACTACTCTCTAACGCCCCTTGTCCTCCATGCTATTGGTTATGCTCCACAAATGAGTGAAACCATATGATAATTGACTCTCTCTGCTTGACTGATTTCACTCAGCATAATCTCTTCCAGTCCCGTCCATGTTGCTACAAAAGTTGGATATTCATCCTTTCTGATGGAGGCATAATACTCCATAGTGTATATGGAGAACGATCATCTTTCTTGAGATTTATGTTCTGCTGGAAATTTATGCCTGAGAAAACAAAACAAAACAAAACAAAACAAAACAGGACGCCAGGGCTGGAGAGTGATCTCTAGGAGATAACTTCTTTTCCCTGTGCCTTTTAGAGTCCTTATTTGGTGGTGGTAGGAAGATAGTAGGGATGGACGGGTACCAATCAAACTGTGTGGGTGATTACCTAATTAAACCCCAAAGTGCTAAGATTTTATGTTTTACAGAAATTGGAAGTAAGCAGAGGCTTTTAATCAATCATTGGGTCATTTGAGGGCCAGAGATGCCTTTAGTAGGAAAGGGGACTGCTCTGTCTTGGAATGAAGAAGGAAGCTGGGGTCTCCTATCTAGAAACCAGACTCTTGCAAACTCTCACTGCAGAGGTCACTGAAGAATATTTAAGACCACTTTGTCACAAGGCCTCTCTTTGATGTCATCAGTTTGAATCTCTTTCCAGAGGGCTCTATGGTCACTTAGCATAGTTTAGTGATGTTTTGAATATATGTATGTCCTACCTCTTAGGTCATTCATATTCTCTTCTCTGCCCCCACTGACAAATATCATTAGAAAGTAAACACCTGAGAAACAAACTGAGGGGTTTTTGGGAAGGATGGTTGAGCCAGCTGGGGGGTATTAAGGAGAGCATGTATTGTATGGGGCACTGGGTGTTGTGCATAAACAATGAATCTTGGAAAACTGCATCAAAAACTAATTATGTATTTTATGGTGACTAACATAACAGAATAAAAATTAAAAAGAAAAGAAAAAAGGTAAACACCTTTGTACCTCTCCTCAAATCACCCCTTTACAAATTTCCTGATTCTACTGTATGACTTTGGGACCCAGCAGGGAAGCTATGGGGAAAAGAGATGTTGAAACCTCAGTACCAGCTCATGTCTACATTTGGAGTATGATCACAGCTAAGTTGTGGGACACAGGCTGACAAGTGAGGACTTTTTCCATCCCAAACTACTCCGGGAGAGCTCAGGTCTCTCTAGACCAGCAGTCTCCAATTAGACCTTTTTGACAACAGCTGCCAGCTCTTCTTATTACTCTCATAGCTGTAAGAACCTTTAATAGTATACTTTGTGTATTTTGAGTGCCCTCTAGAGACCATATTTCCAGTAGGCCGGGATTTTATAAGGGCTTTATAAGTTTTTCCAAGTTATCATGCCTTTCCCTAAATTCTTTTACCTAATCTCATTCCCCACCTCAAAGTAGTGGGTACAAAATCTCAAAAGCTTAGAAAGATGGTGCTTGAGAGGATCTTATAGATCACCTAATGTTTCTGTATTTTGTAGATGGTCCCAGATAGTTACTGGGACCAATTCCAGACCACATGTGCTTTTTATTGTATCCAGTTGTCTAAGCACTGGGAAAAGTGAGAAGCACAGAAAGTGGGAACAATTGTTTCTTCTCAATAAAAGAAGAAATAATAATTCACAGATATGAGTGTCTTCTATGTTCTGGGTACCATTCTCTACCTATAGTGTCCAATGTAACTGTCATAGCAGTCATCTGAGGTAAGTACCATCATCACCCCATTTTACACATGAGGGAACTGAAGCACAGAGAGGTAAAGTGACTTGCTATGTTTCCATAGCTCATGAGTAGCAGAGTCCGAAAGAAGACTGGGACAATTTGAATCCTGAGCCCAAGTTCCTCTTTTCTCTCTTCTCTTCCCTCCCCCCCCATTTATCTCACATCTGGTCATTCCCTAAGTTCATCAAATCCTTTTTTTAAAGTTTAGATATATTTGATATATAACATTAAATTTGTTTTAAGTGTACAAGGTAATTATTTTTTGTGTATATTGCAAAATGATCACTACAGTATGTCCAGTAAATTTAGGTAACATCCAACACAATACAATTATATTTTTTCTTGTGATGAGAAATTTTAAGATCAATCTTTTGCAACTTCCAAATATTCATACTTTAGTACTAGTAGGTGTGGGCACCATGCTGTACATTATATACCCAGGACTTAACTCATTTTATAACTAAAACTTTATACCTGTTGAGCCTCTTCACCCATTTTTGCCCACTCTCCTCACATGCCTCTTGTAACCACCAATCTGTTCTCTGTACCTATGAGTTCATTGTTCTTGTTTTTAATTCCACATATAAGTAAGATCATATGATATTTGTTTTACTCTGTCTGATTTATCTCATTTAGCTTAATACGCCTAAGTCCCATCCATGTTGCCAAAAATGATAAGATTACCATCTTTTAGCTAAGATGTCCTTCAACAGACAAATGGATAAAGAAGATATGGTCCATGTATACAATGGAGTATTATGCTTCTGTCAGAAAGGAGGAATACCCAACTTTTGTATCAACATGGATGGGACTGGAGGAGATTATGCTGAGTGAAATAAGTTAAGCAGAGAGAGTCAATTATCATATGGTTTCTCTTACTTGTGGTTCATAAGGAATAACATGGAGGACATTAGGAAAAGGAAAGGAAAAGTGAATTGGGGGAAATCAGAGGGGGAGACGAACCATGAGAGACTGTGGACTTTGCAAAACAAACCGAATATTTTGGAGGGGAGGCAGTAGGGGTTAGGTGAGCCTGGTGATGGGTATTGAGGAGGGCACTTATTGCAGGGAGCACTGGGTGTGGTGCATAAACAATGAATCTTGAAACACTGAAAAAATAAAATAAAATTTAAAAAGATTATCATGTTCTTTTTTTTAAAAAATATTTTATTTATTTATTTGACAGACAGAGATCACAAGTAGGCAGAGAGGCAGGCAGAGAGAGGGGGGGGAGAAGCAGGCTCCCTGCTGAGCAGAGAGCCCGATGCGGGACTCAATCACAGGACCCTGGGATCATGACCTGAGCGAAAGGCTCAGGCTTTAACCCACTGAGCCACCCAGGCGCCCCAAGATTATCATCTTATGGCTGAATAATATTCCATTCATATAGGTACCATGTTTTCTCTATTTGCCCATCAATGGATATTAAGTTTTTGTTCATGTCTTGGCTTTTGTGAATAATGCTGCAATGAACATGAAAGTGCAGATATCTTTTTCTGCATCTACTGAGATGATCATATGACTTTTATCCTTTCTCTTATTAATGTGATGTATTGCATTAATTTATTTTGTAAATATTGAGCCACATTTATATGCCCGGAATAAATCCCACTTGGTAGTAGTGAAAGATATTTTTATATACTGTTGGATTAAATTAGTTAATATTTTGTTGAGGATTTTTACATCTATGTTCATTAGACATATTTGCAGTATTCTTTTTTTTTTTGAAGAGTCTTTATCTGGTTTTGGTATTAGGGTAATGCTGGTTTCTTATAATGAATTTGGAGGCTTCCCTTCCTCTTCAGTTTTTTGGAATTGTTTGAGAAGAAAAGGTATTAACTTTAATGTTCACATGTGAGCCATCTGGTATTTGACTTTTGTTTCTTGGGAGTTTTTGATTTTTATTATTGATTCAATTTTATTGCTGTCAATTAGCCTGTTTTTTTCCAATTTATTTATTTTCAGAAAAACAGTATTCATTATTTTGTTCACCACACCCAGTGCTCCATGCAAGCCGTGCTCTCTATAATACCCACCACCTGGTACCCCAACCTCCCACCCCCCCGCCATTTCAAACCCCTCAGATTGTTTTTCAGAGTCCATAGTCTCTCATGGTTCACCTCCCCTTCCAATTTACCCAAATTCCCTACTCCTCTCTAATGCCCCTTGTCCTCCATGCTATTGGTTATGCTCCACAAATAAGTGAAACTATATGATAATTGACTCTCTCTGCTTGACTTATTTCACTCAGCATAATGTCCTCCAGTCCCTTCCATGTTGCTACAAAAGTTGGATATTCATCCTTTCTGATGGAGGCATAATACTCCATAGTGTATATGGACCACATCTTCCTTATCCATTCATCTGTTGAAGGGCATCTTGGTTCTTTCCATAGTTTGGCGACTGTGGCCATTGCTGCTATAAACATTGGGGTACAGATGGCCCTTCTTTTCACGACATCTGTGTCTTTGGGGTAAATACCCAGGAGTGCAATTGCAGGGTCGTAGGGAAGCTCAATTTTTAATTTCTTGAGGAATCTCCACACTGTTCTCCAAAGAGGCTGCACCAACTTGCATTCCCACCAAGAGTGGAAGAGGGTTCCCCTTTCTCCACATCCTCTCCAACACATGTTGTTTCCTGTTTTGTTAATTTTGGCCATTCTAACTGGTGTAAGGTGATATCTCAATGTGGTTTGAATTTGAATCTCCCTGAGGGCAAATGATGATGAGCATTTTTTCATGTGTCTGATAGCCATTTGTATGTCTTGATTGGAGAAGTGTCTGTTCATATCTTCTGCCCATTTTTTGATGTGTTTGTCTGTTTCGTGTGGGTTGAGTTTGAGGAGTTCATTATAGATCCTGGATATCAACCTTTTGTCTGTACTGTCATTTGCAAATATCTTCTCCCATTCCGTGGGTTGCCTCTTTGTTTTTTTGACTGTTTCCTTTGCTGTGCAGAAGCTTCTGATTTTGATGAAGTCCCAGAAGTTTATTTTCGCTTTTGTTTCCTTTGCCTTTGGAGACGTATCTTGAAAGAAGTTGCTGTGGCTGATATCAAAGAGATTACTGCCTATGTTCTCCTCTAAGATTCTGATAGATTCCTGTCTCACGTTGAGGTCTTTTATCCATTTTGAGTTGATCTTTGTGTACGGTGTAAGAGAATGGTCGAGTTTCATTCTTCTACATATAGCTGTCCAGTTTTCCCAGCACCATTTATTGAAGAGACTGTCTTTTTTCCACTGTATATTTTTTCCTGTTTTGTCGAAGATTAATTGACCATAGAGTAGAGGGTCCATATCAGGGCTCTCTACTCTGTTCCACTGGTCTATGTGTCTGTTTTTATGCCAGTACCATGCTGTCTTGGTGATCACAGCTTTGTAATAAAGCTTGAAATCAGGTAAGGTGATGCCGCCAGCTTTATTTTTGTTTTTCAACATTTCCTTAGCGATTCGGGGTCTCTTCTGATTCCTTACAAATTTTAGGATTATTTGCTCCAGCTCTCTGAAGAATGCCAGTGGAATTGTGATCGGAATGGCATTAAAAGTATAGATTGCTCTAGGCAGTATAGACATTTTAACAATGTTTATTCTTCCGATCCAAGAGCATGGAATGGTCTTCCAACTTTTTGTGTCTTCTTCAATTTCTTTCATGAGTTTTCATTAGTTCCTCAAGTAAAGATCCTTTACCTCATTAGTTAGGTTTATTCCCAGGTATCTTATGGTTCTTGGTGCTATAGTAAATGGAATCGATTCTCTAATTTCCCTTTCTGTATTTTCATTGTTAGTGTATAAGAAAGCCACTGATTTCTGCACATTGACTTTGTATCCTGCCACGTTGCTGAATTGCTGTATGAGTTCTATTAGTTTGGGGGTGGAGTCTTTTGGGTTTTCCATATAAAGAATCATGTCATCTGCGAAGAGAGAGAGTTTGACTTCTTCATTACCAATTTGGATACCTTTTATTTCTCTCTGTTGTCTGATTGCTGTTGCTAGGACTTCTAATACTATGTTGAACAAGAGTGGTGAAAGTGGGCATCCTTGTCTTGTTCCTGATCTCAATGGGAAGGCTGCAAGCTTTTTCCCATTGAGGATGATATTTGCTGTGGGTCTTTCATAGATATATTTGATGAGGTTCAGGAATGTTCCCTCTATCCCTATACTTTGAAGCGTTTTAATCAGGAACGGATGTTGGGTTTTGTCAAATGCTTTTTCTGCATCAATTGAGAGGACCATGAGGTTCTTCTCTCTTCTCATATTAATTTGTTGTATCACATTGATTGATTTGCGAATGTTGAACCATCCTTGTAGCCCAGGGATGAATCCCACCTGGTCATGGTGGATAATCTTTTTAGTGCTGTTGGATCCTGTTGGCTAGGATCTTGTTGAGAATCTTAGCATCCATATTTATCAGTGATATTGGTCTGAAATTCTCCTTTTTGGTAGGGTCCTTGCCTGGTTTGGGGATCAGGGTAATGCTGGCTTCAGAGAAAGAGTCTGGAAGTTTTCCTTCTGCTTCAATTTTTTGAAACAGCTTCAGGTGAATAGGTGTTATTTCTTCTTGGAAGGTTTGGTAGAATTCCCCAGGGAATCCGTCATGTCCTGGGCTCTTGTTTTTTGGGAGATTTTTGATCACTGATTCAATCTCATTATTAGATATCGGTCTATTCAGGTTGTCGATTTCTTCCTGGCTCAATTTTGGTAGTTTATATTTTTCCAGGAATGCATCCATTTCATCTAGGTTGCTAAGCTTATTGGCATGTAACTATTCGTAATAACTTCTGATGATTGTTTCCACTTCCTTGGCGTTAGTTGTGATCTCTCCCTTTTCATTCATAATTTTATGAATTTGGGATTTCTCTCTTTTCTTTCGGATTAGTGTAGCCAGTGGCTTATCGATCTTATTGATTCTTTCAAAAAACCAGCTTCTAGATTCATTGATACGTTCTACTGTATCTCTGGTTTCTCCCTCATTGATCTCAGCCCTAATCTTGATGATTTCCCTTCTTATGTGTGGAGTTGGTTTGATTTGTTGTTGATCCTCCAGTTCTTTAAGGTGTAGAGACAGCTGGTGTGTTCTGGATTTTTCAATTTTTTTGAGCAAGGCTTGGATGGCTATATATTTTCCCCTTAGGACCGCTTTTGCTGTATCCTATAGGTTTTGGACCGAAGTGTCTTCATTCTCATTGGTTTCCATGAATTGTTTCAGTTCTTCTTTTATCTCCTGGTTGATCCAAGCTTTCTTAAGCAAGGTGGTCTTTAGCTTCCAGGTGTTTGAGTTCCTTCGGAAATTTTCCTTGTGATTGAGCTCCAGTTTCAAAGCATTGTGATCTGAGAATATGCAGGGAATAATCTCAGTCTTTTGGTATCGGTTGAGTCCTGATTTGTGACCCAGTATGTGGTCTATTTTGGAGAAGGTTCCGTGTGCACTTGAGAAGATGAGTATTCTACTGTTTTAGGGTGGAATGTTCTGTATATATCTATGAGGTCCATCTGGTCCAATGTGTCATTCAATGCTCTTGTTTCTTTATTGATTTTCTGCTTCGATGATCTGTCTAATTCTGAAAGACGCGTGTTAAGATCTCCTACGATTAGTGTATTCATATCAATATGACTCTTTATCTTGATTAACAGTTTTCTTAAGTAATTGGCTGCTCCCATATTGGGAGCATAGATATTTACAATTGTTAGATCATCTTGGTGGATAGTCCCTTTAAGGATTATGTAGTGTCCTTCTGTATCTCTGACTACAGTACCAGCTAGATCACCCAGTTTTGACCACCCTGAGAAATTACACACTTTCTTCTCCTCCCTTTTTTTTTTACTTTTTCTTTATTTTTATTTAAATTTTGCTTCTCCTTTTATTTTTTGTTTTCTGACCTGTTCAGATTTGTCTAGTGTGTATTTTGCTTGGGTCATGGTTGATATTATTGATTGTGCTCGTGGGGAAAATGACTGGAAGGAGGAATGCACAAGAAAAAGAAGAACCAGAGGTAATAGTCTCTGTAACACATATAATCAATATGGATATAGTAAGATATCAGAGTTGGAATTCAGGATAACAGCTACAAGGTTACTAGCTGGACGGGGGGAAAAGAAAAAACATGAAAGACACCAGAGAAAATATTAGAGCACAAATTAGATCTAATCAGACTGAAATTAAAAATAACTGAGATGCAGTCTAAATTGGATGCTCAAACAAGAGGGTAAATGAGGCAGAAGAATCAGTGACATAGAGGAAAAATTGATGGAAAGGAAGGCAGCTGAGGTAAAGAAAATAAAACAATTAATAGACCATGAAGAAAGCCTTCAAGAAATCAGTAATACTATAAAATGTACCAACATCAGAATTATTGGGGTGCTGAGGGTGAAGAGAGACAGAGGACCAGAGGTGTGTTTGAGAAAATTATAGCTGGGAACTTCCCTATCTGGGGAAAGAAACAGGCATTCATGTCCAAGAGATAGAGAGGACCCCTCCCAGAATCAATCACCCTGGCATATATTAGAGAAGTCTGCAAATTTCAGAGATAAAGACAAAATCCTGAAAGTAGCTTGAGACAAGAGGTTCAAAACCTACAGAGGTAGGAATATTACACTTAAATCAGACCTATTTACAGAGATCTGGCAGGGCAGAAAGCACTGGCGTGATATATTCAGGGTACTCAGTGAGGAAAAAAATGCATCCAAGAATACTCTATCCTTTATCTTTTACTATTTATTATACTTTAGTATACTTTATCCTTTACCACCCTAGCTTTCTTTTGAGGTTCATTTGCTTTTTAAATTGTTCTCCATATGCTTACCTTCAATCTGTAAGTATCTTTAGGTTCATAATGTGTCTCTTGTAGGTAGTGCATGGATGTGTCCTGATTTTTTTATCCAATCTGAAACTCTGTGTCTCTGATGGAAGCATTCAACCAATTTACATCGAGAATAACTATTGAGAGATATGGATTTAGTGTCCTGGTACTGTCTGTAAGGTCTCTGTTTCTGTAGGTTTTCTATTTCTTTCTGGTTTATGTGACTCATGGAGTTTTTCTTTGTTTACAGAATTCCTGTTAATATTTCTTGAAGGGCTGGCTTGGTGGTCACATATTCTATCATTTCCTCATGTTCTGAAAGCTCTTTAACCCTCCATCCATTCTGAATGACAATCTTCCTGGGTAAAGTATTCTTGGCTGAATGTTCTCCTTATTTAGTACACTGAATATGTCCTGCCAGTCCTTTTTGGCTTGCCAGGTCTCTATGGACAGGTCTAATATTATTCTAATGTTTCTCCCTCTGTTTCTGAAGAATATTTTCCCTCTAGCTTCTCTCAGGATAGCTTCCTTGACTCTAAGATTTGCAAGCTTCATTATTACTTGTTGGGGTGTTGATCTACTTTATTGATTTTGGAAGGGGTCCTCTCTGGTTCTTGGACTCGAATGCTATTTTTTCTTTTTCAGATTAAGGAAGTTTTATTTTCTCAAATATACCTTCTAGTCCCCTCTTTCTCTCCGCCCCCTCAGGGATCCCAGTAATTCTCACATTGGAGTGTTTTGTGGCTTCGTTAATCTCTCTAAATCTAATCTCATGTGCCACTAGCTGCCTATCACTATCTTCTTTGACTTCCTTTCTATCAGCTTATCTTCTAGGTATTTTCATTCTTTTGCCTCACTTACCCTGGCTGTTAAGAGTATCCAGTTTAGACTGTCTCTTATTTACAGCACTTTTAAGTACATCTTAATTTTTTTAAAAGATTTTATTTATTTATTTGACAGACAGAGATCACAAGTAGGCAGAGAGGCAAGGAGAGGGAGAGAGGGGGAAGCAGGCTTCCAGTTGAGCAGAGAGCCCGATGTGGAGCTCAATCCCTGGACTCTGGGATCATGACCTGATCTGAAGGCAGAGGCTTTAACCCACTGAGCCACCCAGGCGCCCCTAAGTTCATCTTAATTTTATCTCATTTCTGCCCTTATTGTTTCTCTATTGTCACTAATGCCTTTTCAAGACTAGCTATTGACTTCATGATCATTCTCCTGAAGTCTGTCCCTGACACTTTGCTTATATCCATATCCATTAGTTCTGTGGTGGAAGACATTGTCTCTGGTTCTATCTTTGTTGAGCTTCTTTCTGTGGATGGATGGTTGAACAAATGGATAGAGTCCAAAATATCAACCACGACCCAACTTAGATGCACTCTATCAAAATCTATAGTGGTCAGACACAACCACAGAAAAGAAAATGCCAAAATGAAACACAAGAATAAATTTTAAAGATTGACGATATATATATATATATATATATATACATATATATATATATATATATATATTAAAGAGTGAGAGCAAAAGGGGGGCTATAATCTCTCAGTGTGGACAAATCAGGGTGTCTCAGTTGTTCTTGGATGTATTCTGATTTGTGTGTTAGAGGATATTATGTCCTCAAATTACTAGGAAGGTAAAAATTGTATGTATAAAAAGGTACAATAGAGTAGAGTGAACAATGGCCTAAAATAAAGCATATATCTTAAAAAATACAGGTGTGTAGAAATACAAGTTAAAAAGCAACTATAAAAAATGAGTTGGTACAATAGACATCTCGTTGAAGTGAGGAGAAGGTATAAAGAAGTATACAGCAGGGGGAAACAACATGAGAAATGGGAAAGGAAGAAAGAAAGAGAGAAAGAGAGAGAGAGAGAGAGAGAAAGAAAGAAAGAAAGAAAAGGAAAGGAGAGGAAAGGAAAATTACCACTGAAAAATAAACAAGTTGTGAGGCCACACCTGGAGCTCAATATACAATTTTCCCCTTGTGTCAGGATTTTACAGTCTTTTAGGATCCAAACGATTGTCATCAACCTGTTCTTCCAGCCTGTCTTCTGGGGGATGGGTCTGCTCTGTTTTCTCAAGTAATCCTGTCTGTGCAGAGTTGCACCACACCCTGCCTGGGGGATGGGCTCAGTGGAAACTGGACTTCTGAGTGTTTTTGTACCTTGGGGTCTGTTTGCACTTCTTCAGATATCAAAGCAAAAATGGTCACAAATAACCTTGTGGCTCAGAGCAGAAAATTCACAGTTTGCCCTCTTATAAACTCAGCAGGACAAACAGTCTCCACTTCTGCTTGTGGTACTGAAAATGGCAGTTCCCCATGGTATGTTCCCAAAGCTACTCTCAAAAGTATTTTCAGGGGCCCAGGATTTTCTCTGCCCTTTGTGCCTTTTTTTTCCCCCAGATTTTTTTTTAATTTTCAGCGTAACAGTATTCATTGTTTTTGCACCACACCCAGTGCCCCATGCAATCCCTGCCCTCTCTAATACCCACCACCTGGTTCCCCCATCCTCCCACCCCCTGCCCCTTCAAACCCCTCAGATTGTTTCACTTTGTGCTTTTAAAGCTGAGAGCAGCTGTGGGTTTCTATGCACACCCAAAACTCTGGAATCCAATCCAGTTCCACCCTATAGCCTTTTCCCAGACATTAATGCTCTGCGAGATTTTGCTCTGTCATGGGCACTGGTTCCAGATTATTTTAGACTTTTCAAGGAAAGAGCATATATTGAACCTCCCAGTTCATGGTTTCTGGGGGATCCTAGTTGAGAGTCCCTTCCTGGGCTTGACCATAACCTTCTTCATAGCTCCAATGCTCAGGCCCTCTACCATTTCAGAAATCTCCTTTAATCTGTGGTCTCTCATATCCTGACACCAAAATCCCCTACCTAGAAGTTTTTCTTTTCATTTCCAAAGCCCCCTTCAGGGAGGGGTGTCTCTTACTAGAGCACATTTCTAAGGGTTCTGATTTTGAACTCAGGCGTTACATGACTTTCCAGGTCCCAGCTTATGGCAGATTCATCCCTTTCCTGTTTATCATACAATATCTCCCTGCAGATTCACAACTTTGCACTCCCCACCTTGCAAAAAGCAGCTGCTTTTCTCTTGCAGAGGACCAGAGAAATATTCTTACATCTCGAGTTGATTTTGTGGGTGTTCACAAAGGTTTGAATGATATCCAGTAAATTCAGTGAATCACTTTAAATGGGGTCCCCTACTTCTCCTCCATATTACCTTCCTCCCTCCCTTTTTAAAAATTCTAATTTGATACCCTGTGTTTTTTGGTGGAAGCATTTAGCCCATTTACATTCAGAGTAACTAGTGAAAAGTACAGTTTAGTGCCATTGTATTACCTGTAAGGTCACAATTTCTGTAGGTTGTCTCTGTTTCTTTCTGCTGTATGTTACTCTTGGGCTCTCTATTCACTTACAAGATACACTTTAATATTTCTTCCAGGGCTGGCTTGACGGTCACACATTCTTTCAGTTTGTCCTGGAAGCTCTTATTCTCTCCCTCCATTCTGAATGACACCCTTGCTGGATAAAGTATTCTTGGATGCATTTTTTCCCTCACTGAGTACCCTGAATATATCACGCCAGTGCTTTCTGCCCTGCCAGATCTCTGTAAATAGGTCTGATTTAAGTGTAATATTCCTACCTCTGTAGGTTTTGAACCTCTTGTCTCAAGCTACTTTCAGGATTTTGTCTTTATCTCTGAAATTTGCAGACTTCTCTAATATATGCCAGGGTGATTGATTCTGGGAGGGGTCCTCTCTATCTCTTGGACATGAATGCCTGTTTCTTTCCCCAGATAGGGAAGTTCCCAGCTATAATTTTCTCAAACACACCTCTGGTCCTCTGTCTCTCTTCACCCTCAGCACCCCAATAATTCTGATGTTGGTACATTTTATAGTATTACTGATTTCTTGAAGGCTTTCTTCATGGTCTATTAATTGTTTTATTTTCTTTACCTCAGCTGCCTTCCTTTCCATCAATTTTTCCTCTATGTCACTGATTCTTCTGCCTCATTTACCCTCTTGTTTGAGCATCCAATTTAGACTGCATCTCAGTTATTTTTAATTTCAGTCTGATTAGATCTAATTTGTGCTCTAATATTTTCTCTGGTGTCTTTCATGTTTTTTCTTTTCCCCCGTCCAGCTAGTAACTTTGTAGCTGTTATCCTGAATTCCAACTCTGATATCTTACTATATCCATATTGATTATATGTGTTACAGAGATTATTACCTCTGGTTCTTCTTTTTCTTGTGCATTCCTCCTTCCAGTCATTTTCCCCACGAGCACAATCAATAATATCAACCATGACCCAAGCAAAATACACACTAGACAAATCTGAACAGGTCAGAAAACAAAAAATAAAAGGAGAAGCAAAATTTAAATAAAAATAAAGAAAAAGTAAAAAAAAATGGGAGGAGAAGAAAGTGTGTAATTTCTCAGGGTGGTCAAAACTGGGTGATCTAGTTGGTCTAGAGAATATTTTGGTCTCTTTGTTAGAAGATATTAAGTTCAAAATTGTAAGGAAAATTTTATATATATATGTATATATATATATATATAGATATAGATATAGATATAGATAAGCACAAAAATAAAATTGAATAGAGTGAAAAGAAGCAAAAATGAAGAATATAGCCATAAAATATCAATGTAAAAAAGGAAAGATAAAGGGGGAGGAGTCAAGATGGCGGAGAAGTAGCAGGCTGAGACTACTTCAGCTAGCAGGAGATCAGCTAGAGAAATTATCTAAAGATTGCAAACACCTGCAAATCCATCAGCAGATCAAAGAGAAGAACAGCAATTCTAGAAAAAGAAAAACAACCACTTTCTGAAAGGTAGGACTGGCGGAGAAGTGAATCCAAAGCGACAGGAAGATAGACCCCGGGGGGAGGGGCCGGCTCCCAGCAAGCGGCGGAGCAACGGAGCACAAAATCAGGACTTTTGAAAGTCTATTCCGCTGAGGGACATCGCTCAAGAGGCTAAACCGGGGCAAAGCCCACGCGGGGTCAGCGTGGCCTCAGGTCTCACAGGGTCACAGAAGGATCGGGGGTGTCTGAGTGTTGCAGAGCTTGTGGATATTGGAACGGGAAAGCCGGCTACAGAGACAGAGCCGACCATAAGCTCACAGCTCGGTGTTGCCTTGAACCGGTCACAGGCTTGGTGAGCTCGGAGCGTGGCCAGAGGTTAGGCAGACGGGAGTTACTAGGAGCTGTTCCCTGAGGGCGCACTGAGGAGCGGGGCCCAGGGCTCTCGGCTCCTCCGGGCCAGAGACCAGGAGGCCACCATTTGTATTCCCGTCCTCCGGAACTCTACGGAAAGCGCTCAGGGAACAAAAGCTCCTGAAAGCAAAGCCGAGCGGATCACTCAGCCCGGCCCCTGGTAAGGGCGGTGCAATTCCGCCTGGGGCAAAGACACTTGAGAATCACTAGAACAGGCCCCTCCCCCAGAAGATCAACAAGAATTCCAGGCAAGACCAAGTTCACCTACCAAGGAGTGCAGTTTCAATACCAAGGAGAGCAGCAGAATTCCAGAGGAGGAGAAAACAAACCACGGAACTCATGGCTTTCTCACTGTGATTATTTAGTCTGGCAGTTAATTTAATTTTTTTCTTTTTCTTTTTTTTTCACTTCTTCGGCTAATTTTTTTTAACTTTTACCCTTTTTTAACGTTTTTTAACTAGTTTATCTAATATATATTTATTTTTTTTTTCTTTTTTAAATTTTCTTTATTCGTTTTCTTTTTTTAATTCTTTTTTTTCTTTATTTTTGAACCTCTTTTTATCCCCAAATCAGAAGAGATCCCACCTCTTCAATCTCTTTTTTTAAATCTTGATAGAATTTTTAATTCAATCTCTTTTTTTAATTCTTTTTTTTCTTTCTTTCTTTTTGAACCTCTTTTTATCCGCAAATCAGAAGAGATCCCAATCAACAGAGATTGGGGGATCCCAATCAGAAGAGATCCCAATCAGAGGAGATCCCTCACCCAATCGTGAGGGGGGAAAAATCCCCCCTCATGATTTGGGATCTCTTCTGATTTGGTCAAAGCATATTTTCCTGGGATTGTTGCCACCCTTTTAGTATTTTACTTGCTCCTTCATACACTCTTAGCTGGACAAAATGACAAGGCGGAAAAATTCACCACAAAAAAAAGAACAAGAGGCAGTACCGAAGGCTAGGGACCTGATCAATACAGACATTGCTAATATGTCAGATATAGAGTTCAAAATGACAATTCTCAAGGTTCTAGCCGGGCTTGAAAAAGGCAGGGAAGATATTAGAGAAACCCTCTCCAGAAATATAAAAGCCCTTTCTGGAGAAATAAAAGAACTAAAATCTAACCAAGTTGAAATCAAAAAAGCTATTAATGAGGTTCAATCAAAAATGGAGGCTCTCACTGCTAGGATAAATGAGGCAGAAGAAAGAATTAGCGATATAGAAGACCAAATGACAGAGAATAAAGAAGCTGAGCAAAAGAGGGACAAACAGCTACTGGACCATGAGGGGAGAATTCGAGAGATAAGTGACACCATAAGATGAAACAACATTAGCATAATTGGGATACAAGAAGAAGAAGAAAGAGAGAGGGGAGCAGAAGGTATCCTGGAGAGAATGACTGGGGAGAATTTCCCCAATATGGCAAAGGGAGCGAGCATCAAAATTCAGGAGGTTCAGATAACGCCCCTCAAAATCAAAAAGAATAGGCCCACACCCCGTCACCTAATAGTAAAATTTACAAGCCTTAGTGACAAAGAGAAAATCCTGAAAGCAGTCCGGGAAAAGAAGTCTGTAACATACAATGGTAAAAGTATTAGATTGGCAGCTGGCTTATCCACAGAGACCTGGCAGGCCAGAAAGAGCTGGCATGATATTTTCAGAGCACTAAACGAGAAAATATGCAGCCAAGAATACTATATCCAGCTAGGCTGTAATTGAAAATAGAAGGAGAGATTAAAAGCTTCCAGGACAAACAAAAACTGAAAGAATTTGCAAACACCAAACCAGCTCTACAGGAAATACTGAAAGGGGTCCTCTAAGCAAAGAGAGAGCCTACAAGTGGTAGATCAGAAAGGAACAGAGACAATATACAGTAACAGTCACCTTACAGGCAACACAATGGCACTAAAATCATATCTCTCAATAGTTACCCTGAATGTTAATGGGATAAATGCCCCAATCAAAAGACACAGGGTATCAGAATGGATAAAAAAACAAAACCCATCTGTATGTTGCCTCCAAGAGACTCATTTTAAGCCCAAAGACACCTCCAGATTTAAAGTGAGGGGGTGGAAAAGAATTTACCATGCTAATGGGCATCAGAAGAAAGCAGGAGTGGCAATCCTTATATCAGATCAATTAGATTTTAAGCCAAAGACTATAATAAGAGATGAGGAAGGACACTATATCATACTCAAAGGGTCTGTCCAACAAGAAGATCTAACAATTTTAAATATCTATGCCCCCAAGGTGGGAGCAGCCAACTATATAAACCAATTAATAACAAAATCAAAGAAACACATCAACAATAATACAATAATAGTAGGGGACTTTAACACTCCCCTCACTGAAATAGACAGATCACCCAAGCAAAAGATCAACAGGGAAATAAAGGCCTTAAATGATACACTGGATGAGATGGACATCACAGATATATTCAGAACATTTCATCCCAAAGCAACAGAATACACATTCTTCTCTAGTGCACATGGAACATTCTCCAGAATAGATCACATCCTCGGTCCTAAAGCAGGACTCAACCAGTATCAAAAGATTGGCATCATTCCCTGCATATTTTCAGACCACAATGCTCTGAAGCTAGAACTCAACCCCAAGAGAAAGGTTGGAAAGAACCCAAATAAATGGAGACTAAACAGCATCCTTCTAAAAATGAATGGGTGAACTGGGAAATTAAAGAAGAATTGAAAAAAATCATGGAAACAAATGATAATGAAAATACAATGGTTCAAAATCTGTGGGAACAACAAAGACAGTCCTGAGAGGAATATATATAGTGGTACAAGCTTTTCTCAAGAAACAAGAAAGGACTCAGGTACACAACCTAACCCTACACTTAAAGGAGCTGGAGAAAGAACAAGAAAGAAACCCTAAGCCCAGCAGGAGAAGAGAAATCATAAAGATCAGAGCAGAAATCAATGAAATAGAAACCAAAAAAAAAACAATAGAACAAATCAACGGAACTAGGAGCTAGTTCTTTGAAAGAATTAATAAAATTGATAAACCCCTGGCCAGACTTATCAAAAAGAAAAGAGAAAGGACCCAAATAAATAAAATCATGAATGAAAGAGGAGAGATCACAACTAACACCAAAGAAATACAAACTATTATAAGAACACACTATGAGCAACTCTATGCCAACAAATTTGACAATCTGGAAGAAATGGCTGCATTCCCAGAAACATATAAACAACCAAAATTGAACCAGGAAGAAATAGAAAGCCTGAACAGACCCATAACCAGTAAGGAGATTGAAACAGTCATTAAAAATCTACAAACAAACAAAAGCCCAGGTCCAGATGGCTTCCTGGGGGAATTCTACCAAACATTTAAAGAAGAACTAATTCCTATTCTCCTGAAACTGTTCCAAAAAATAGAAATGGAAGGAAAACTTCCAAATTCATTTTATGAGGCCAGCATCACCTTGATCCCAAAACCAGACAAGGATCCCATGAAAAAAGAGAGCTATAGACCAATATCCTTGATGAACACAGATGAGAAAATTCTCACCAAAATACTAGCCAATAGGATTCAACAGTACATTAAAAGAATTATTCATCACGACCAAGTGGGATTTATCCCAGGGCTGCAAGGTTGGTTCAACATCGGCAAATCAGTCAATGTGATACAACACATCAATAAAAGAAAGAACAAGAACCGTATGATACTCTCAATAGATGCTGAAAAAGCATTTGACAAAGTACAGCATCCCTTCCTGATCAAAACTCTTCAAAGTGTAGAGATAGAAGGCACATACCTCAATATCATCAAAGCCATCTATGAAAAACCCACACCAAATACCATTCTCAATAAAGAAAAACTGAAAGCTTTTCCACTAAGGTCAGGAACACAGCAGGGATGTCCATTATCACCACTGCTATTCAACATAGTACTAGAAGTCCTAGCCTCAGCAATCAGACAACAAAAGGAAATTAAAGGCATCGAAATTGGCAAAGAAGAAGTCAAATTATCATTCTTCGCAGATGATATGATACTCTATGTGGAAAACCCAAAAGACTCCACTCCAAAACTGCTAGAACTTGTACAGGAATTCAGTAAAGTGTCAGGATATAAAATCAATGCACATAAATCAGTTACATTTCTCTACACCAGCAACAAGACAGAAGAAAGAGAAATTAAGGAGTCAATCCCATTTACAATTGCACCCCAAACCATAAGATACCTAGGAATAAACCTAACCAAAGAAGCACAGAACCTATACTCAGAAAACTATAAAGTACTCATGAAAGAAATTGAGGAAGACACAAAGAAATGGAAAAAATGTTCCATGCTCCTGGATTGGAAGAATAAATATTGTGAAAATGTCTATGCTACCTAAAGCAATCTACACATTTAATGCAATTCCTATCAAAGTACCATCCATCTTTTTAAAAGGAATGGAACAAATAATTTTAAAATTTATATGGAACCAGAAAAGACCTCGAATAGCCAAAGGGATATTGAAAAAAAAAAAAAAGCCAAAGTTGGTGGTATCACAATTCCGGCTTAAAGCTCATGGAGCACTGGGTGTGGTGAAAAAATAATGAATACTGTTTTTCTGAAAATAAATAAATTGGGAAAAAAAAACAAAAAAAAAATAAAATAAAATAAAAAAAAATACATCAAATTAAAAAAAAAAAAAGCTCTATTACAAAGCTGTCATCATCAACACAGCATGGTACTGGCACAAAAACAGACACATAGATGAATGGAACAGAATAGAGAGCCCAGAAATAGACCCTCAACTCTATGTTCAACTAATCTTTGACAAAGCAGGAAAGAATGTCCAATGGAAAAAAGACAGCCTCTTTTATAAATGGTTTTGGGAAAATTGGACAGCCACATGCAGAAAAATGAAATTGGACCATTTCCTTACACAACACACAGAAATAGACTCAAAATGGATTAAGGACCTCAATGTGAGAAAGGAATCCATCAAAATCCTTGAGGAGAACACAGGCAGCAACCTCTTCGACCTCAGCCGCAGCAACATCTTCCTAGGAACATCACCAAAGGCAAGGGAAGCAAGGGCAAAAATGAACTTTTGGGATTTCATCAAAATCAAAAGCTTTTGCACAGCAAAGGAAACAGTTAACAAAACCAAAAGACAACTGACAGAATGGGAGAAGATATTTGCAAACGACATATCAGATAAAGGACTAGTGTCCAAAATCTATAAAGAACTTAACAAACTCAACACCCAAAGAACAAATAATCCAATCAAGAAATGGGCAGAGGACATGAACAGACGTTTCTGCAAAGAAGACATCCAGATGGCCAACAGACACATGAAAAATTGCTCCATATCACTCGGCATCAGGGAAATACAAATCAAAACCACAATGAGATATCACCTCACACCAGTCAGAATAGCTAAAATCAACAAGTCAGGAAATGACAGATGCTGGCGAGGATGCGGAAAAGGGGAACCGTCCTACACTGTTGGTGGGATTGCAAGCTGGTGCAACCACTCTGGAAAACAGCATGGAGGTTCCTCAAAATGTTGAAAATAGAACTGCCCTATGACCCAGCAATTGCACTACTGGGTATTCACCCTAAAGATACAAACGTAGTGATCCAAAGGGGCATGTGCACCCGAATGTTTATAGCAGCAATGTCCACAATAGCCAAACTATAGTAAGAACCTAGATGTCCATCAACAGATGAATGGATAAAGAATAAGTGGTATATATACACAATGGAATACTATGCAGCCATCAAAAGAAACAAAATCTTGCCATTTGCGACAACATGGATGGAACTAGAGCGTATCATGCTTAGCGAAATAAATCAAGTGGAGAAAGACAACTATCATATGATCTCCCTGATATGAAGAAGTAGTGATGCAACATGGGGGCTTAAGTGGGTAGGAGAAGAATCAATGAAACAAGATGGGATTGGGAGGGAGACAAACCATAAGTGACTCTTAATCTCACAAAACAAACTGTGGGTTGCTGGGGGGAGGGGGGTTGGGAGAAGGGGGGTAGGGTTATGGATATTGGGGAGGGTATGTGCTTTTGGGTAAATTGGAAGGGGAGGTGAACCGTGAGAGACTATGGACTCTGAAAAACAATCTGAAGGGTTTGATGTGGCAGGGGGTTGGGAGGTTGGGGTACCAGGTGGTGGGTATTATAGAGGGCACGGATTGCATGGAGCACTGGGTGTGGTGAAAAAAATAATGAATACTGTTTTTCTGAAAATAAATAAATTGGAAAAAAAAGGAAAGTTAAAATATACTTAAAAACAGAGAGCTGATAAAATAAAAAACAGTGAAGAGGGAAAAAAAGAAAAGAAATAAATGGAAAAATTTAAACTGAAATATAAAAAAATCATAAGAAAAAGCCTCAAATTCTATATACTCTTTATCCCCTAGCTCTGGAATGTTAAAGTCTTGTGAGGTCAGTAAACTAGCTGTGCACCTGTTCTTCCACTTAGTCTTCTGAGGTGGGGCCTGCTTCACAGCTTCTCTGGTGTCATTGCCTTCGCAGAGCTGCACCACCACTTGAAGAGGGGCTGGGCTCAGTGTGAGCTGGTCCTCATGTGGCTTTTCTTTCCCAAAGACTCTTTCCCTCTTTCATTTATTTTTATCTATTTTTTCAACTTTATTTTATTTTTTCAGTGTTGCAAGATTCATTTTTTTTCTAAGTACCACAACCAGTGTTCCATGCAATATGTGCCGTCCTTAATGCCCACACACATGCCACCACACCCCTCCACTCCAAAACCCTCAGTTTGTTTCTCAGAGTCCATAGTCTCTCATGGTTTGTCTCTCTCTCTAGCTTCCCCCAATTCACTTTTCCTTTCCTTCTACTAATGTCCTCCATGTTATTCCTTATGTACCACAAGTAAGTGAAACCATATGATGACTGACTTCTCTGATTGAATTATTTGCTCAGCATAATCTCCTCTAGTCCCAACCATGTTGATATAAAAGTTGGGTATTCATCCTTTCTGATGGAGGCATAATATTCTATTGTATATATGGACAATATCTTCTTTATCCATTCGTCTGTTGAAGGGCATCTTGGCTTGTGCCACAGTTTGACTATTGTGGACAATGCTGCTATGAACACTGGGGTACATATGGCCCTTCTTTTCACTACATTCGTAGCTTTGGCGTAAATACCCAGCAGTGCAATTGCAGGGTCGTAGGGTAGCTCTATTTTCCCCCCCCTTTGAGGAATCTCCACACTGTTTTCCAAAGTGGCTGCACCAACTTGCATTCCCACCAACAGTGTAAGAGGGTTCCCCTTTCTCCACATCTTCTCCAAAATTTGTTGTTTCCTGCCTTGTTAATCTTTGCCATTCTAACTGGTGTAAGGTGGTATCTCAATGTTGTTTTGATTTGAATTTCCCTGATGGCTAATGATGTTGAACATTTGTTTATGTGTCTCCTAGCCATTTGTATGTCTTCTTTGGAGGACTATCTGTTCATGTCTTCTGCCCACTTTTTGACATGATTATCTGTTTTTTTTTTGGGGGGGGGGTGTTGAGTTTGAGGAGTTCTTTATAGATCTTGGATATCAGCCCTTCGTCTCTAGTGTCATTTGAAAATACTTTTCCCCATTCTGTGGGTTGTCTCTTTGTTTTGTTGACTGTTTCCTTTGCTGTGCAGAAGCTTTTGATCTTGAGGAGGTCCCAAAAGTTCATTTTTGCTTTTGTTTCCTTTGCCTTCGGAAACGTGCCTTGAAAGAAGTTGCCGTGGCCAATCTCAAAGAGGTTACTGCTTATGTTCTCCTTTAGATTTTGATGGATTCCTGTCTCATGTTGAGGTCTTTCATCCATGTGGAGTTTATCTTTGTGTATGGTGTAAGTGAATTGTCGAGTTTCATTTTTCTATACATAGCTGTCCAATTCTCCTAGCACCAGTTTTTGAAGAGACTGTGTTTTTTCCACTGGATATTTTTTCCTACTTAGTCGAAGATTATTTGACCATAGAGTTGCAGGTCCATATCTGGACTCTCTACTATGTTCCACTGGACTAGGACTGGATTTTTGTGCCAGTACCATGATATCTTGATGATCACTGCTTTGTAATAAAGCTTGAAATCAGACAACATCAGGCCCTGAGCTTTGTTTTTCTTTTTCAACATTTCCTTGGTGATTAGGGGTCACCTCTGGTTCTGTAAACATTTTAGGATTGTTTGTTCCAGCACTTTAAAAAAGTGCCAGTGGAATTTTTATCAGAATGATGTTGAAAGTATAGATTGCTCTGGGCAGTATAGACATTTTAACAATGTTTATTGTTCTGATCCACGAGCATGGAACGCTTTTCCATCTTTTTATGTCTTCTTCAGTTTCTTTCATGAGTGTTTTGTAGTTCCCCGAGTACAGATCCTTGGTTTAGTCCAAGATATCTTATGGTTCTTAGAGATATAGTAAATAGAATCAATTCCCTAATTTCCCTTTCTATAGTTTCATTGGTAATGTATAAGAAAGCAACTGATTTCTGTGCATGGATTTTGTATCCGGCCACATCAAGGAATTACTGTATGAGTTCTAGTAGTTTGGGGGTGGAGTCTTTTGGGTTTTCCATATAAACCATCATGTCATCTGCGAAGAGAGGGAGGCTGACTTCTACTTGGCCAATTTGAATGAACTTTTATTTCTTTTTGTTGTCTGATTGCTGTTGCTAGGACTTCTATTATGATGTTGAACAACAGTGGTGAGAGTAGGCATGCTTGTTGTGTTCCTGATCTCAATGGGAAGGTTGTCAGCTTTTCCTCATTGAAAATAATATTGACTGTAGGTTTTTCATAGATAGATTTTATGAAGTTGAAGAATGTTCCTTCCATCCCTATACTTTGAAGAGCTTTAATCAGGATAGGCTGCTGTATTTTGTCAAATGCTTTTTCTGCATCAACTGAGAGAACCATGTAGTTCTTTGCTCTTCTCTTATTAATTTGTTCTATCACACTGTTTGATTTGCAAATGTTGAACCACTGTTGTTTCCCAGGGATAAAATCCACCTAGTCATGGTGGATAAAGTTTTTAATGTACTGTTGGATCCTGTTAACTAGGATCTTGTTGTTAATCTTGACATCCATATTCATCATGGATATTGGTCTGAAATTCTCCTTTTTGATAGGGTCTTTCCCTGGTTTGGGATTAAAGTAATGCCGGCCTCATAGAAAGAATCTGGAAGTTTTCCTTCTGTTTCTGTGTTTCGAAACATCTTCAGGAGAATAGGTATTATTCCTTCTTTGAATCATAGAATTCTCCAGGGAATCCATCAGGTACTGGGCTCTTGTTTTTTAGGAGGTTTTTGATCACTGCTTCAATCTCGTTACTACATATTGGTCTATTCAGGTTGTCAATTTATTCCTCTTTTTGTCTTGGAAGGTTATAGGTTTCCCAGGCATGCATCCATTTCTTCTAGATTGCTTAACTTATTGGCATATAACTGCTGCTAATAATTTCAGATGATTTTTTTCTATTTCCTTGGTGTAAGTCGTGACCTCTCCCCTTTCATTCATAATTTTATTAATTTGGGTCCTCTCTCTTTTCCTTTGGATTAGTTTGGTTAGTGGTTTATCGATCTTATTAATACACTCAAAGAACCAGCTTCTAGTTTCATTGATGGTATTCTACCTCATCTCTAATCTCTAACTCATTGATCTCTGCTCTAATCTTAATCATTTCCCTTCTTCTGTGTGGGGTTTGCTTAATCAGTTCTTGATTTTATAGCTCTTTAAGGTGTAAAGTAAGTTGGTGTATTCTGGATTTTTCAGTATTTCTGAGTGAGGCTTGGATGGCTATGTATTTCTCCCTTAGGACCACCTTTGCCATATCCCATAGATTTTGGAACCATGTGTCTTCATTCTCATTTGTTCCCATGAGTTAAGTTCTTCTTTGATTTCTTGGTTGATCCAAACATTTTTGAGGAAGATGGTCTTTAGCTTCCAAGTGTTTGAATTCCTTCCATACGTTTTCTTGTGGTTGAGTTTCAGTTTCAAAGCATTGTGGTCTGAGAATATGCAGGGAATAATCTCAGTCTTCTGGTATCGGCTGAGACCTGGATTGCGACCCAGTATATTGTCTCTTCTGGAGAAAGTTCCATGTGCGCTCGAGAAAAATGAATATTCTGTTGTTAAAGCATGGAGTGTTCTGTATATATCTATGAGGTCCATCTGGTCCAATGTGCCTTTCAAGGCTCTTGCTTCTTTGTTGATTTTCTGCTTAGATAATCTGTCTATTGCTTAAGAGTGCTGTGTTAAGATCCCCTATAATTCGTGTATTCTTACCACTATGATGCTTTATTTCATTGAACAGTTGGCTTATGTCATTGGCTGCTCCCATGCTGGGGGCATAAATAGTTACAATTGTTAGATCTTCTTGGTGGATAGACCCTTTAAGAATGGCTTAGTGTCCTTCTGTATCTCTGACTTAAAGTCTTAAGCTTAAAATCTAATTCATCTGATATGAGAATTGCTACCTCAGCTTTCTTTGAGACCTGTTGGGATGATAGATGCTTCTCCATATCTTCACTTTCAGTCTGCATGTATCTTTAGGTACCAAATGTGTCTCTTGTAGAGAGCATATGGATGGGTCCTGTCATTTTATCCAGTTGGCAACGCTGTAGCATTTGGGCTGGGAGCATTTAGGCTGCTCATGTTGAGAGTGATTATTGACAGATAAGATTTTATTGACATCATATTGGCTGTGAAGTCCTTGTTTCTATAGATTGTCTCCGTAAATTTCTGTTCTATGTCACTCTTGGGTTCTTTCTCCTTTTATAGAACTCCTCTTAATATTTCTTATAGTGCTGGCTTAGTGGTCACATAATCTTTTAAGCATTGCTTGTCTTGGAAACTCTTCATCTCTCCATCCATTCTGAATGCCAGCTTTGGTGGATAAAGTATTCTTGTCTGCATGTTCTTTTCATTTGGTGCCCTAAATATGTCTTGCCAGCCCTTTCTGACTTGCTAGGTTTCTGTGGAAAGGTCTGGCATTATTCTGAGGGTCCTCCCTCCCCCCTAGCTGCCCTTAAGTCATGTTCCTTGAATTTAAGACGCATGAAGTTCACAATCACATGCCTGGAGGTCTTTCTACCCTCATCAATTTTGGGGGCTGTCTTCTATGCTTCTAGGACACGAACAGGTGTTCCATTCCCCAGATTAGGGAAATTTTCATCCAGAATTTGTTCAACTATATCTTCTACCCCCTCCCCTCCATCCCCTCAGGGATCCCAAAAATTCTGACATTGGAACGTTTCATGGCATCGCTTATTTCCTTAATTCTGTTTTCATGGCTTCTAAGCTGTTTGCTCCTGATCCTTCTTTTCTATCCGTTTGTCTTCAAATCACTAATTCTGTCTTCTGCCTCAGTTACCCTCACTGTTAGAGTACTTACATTAGATTGGATCTCATTGATAACATTTTTTAGTACTGCCAGATCAGCCCTCGCTTCCACCCTTAGAGATTCTATGTTGCCACTCCAACCTAGCTGACCATGTTGTCTCCTCCCACCTAGCCGTTGCCTGGATAACTGTTGCCATGAATTTCTTTTCTGACATATTGTTTATGTCCATGTCCAATAGTTCTGTGGCAGGAATCAAAGTCTCAGAATTTTTCCTCTATTGGGTGTTCCTCTTCCTAGTCATTTTGGTGAGAGGTGGTTGAGGGGATGTATAGCTGAATATATCAACCATGATCCAGGCAAGGTGCACCCTGGAAAGTTTTGGAGCAATCAGCAGTCCCCACGAGAATGAAAGAAATAAAGAGAGAGAAAAAGTGAAAAAAAAAGGAAAAAAAAAAGCCAAAATGAACCCTCAAAGTAAGATTTATAAGATACATAATGAAAAATGAACAAACAAAAGTGCCAACAAAAGTAACTGACTAGGGCACCTGTGTGGCTCAGTGGGTTAAGCCTCTGCCTTTGGCTCTGGTCATAATCTCAGTGTCCTGGGATCAAGTCCTGCATCGGGATCTCTACTTAGCAGGGAGCCTGCTTCCTCATCCTCTCTCTCTGCTGCCTCTCTGCCTACTTGTGATCTCTCTCTGTCAAATAAATATATAAAATATTTTTATAAATAAATAAATAAATAAAATTTAAAGAAAAACATAACAGACTAGAACAAAAAAAAAAAAGGAAAGGAAAACCCAGCCAAAATGAACTTCATGAATAAGATTTATATAGTACAAAAACAAAAACAAATACACAGAAACATTGGCAGAAGAACACGATGGCAAGGTGTTTATAAAACCCTGATGTGAGCGAGGAAGTTTATTTCAGTTCCTCCTGGGTGTATCTTGTTATCTTTGTTAAAGGCTCAACTTTCCAGAGATACAGGGATATTAAAACTAGATTAAGCATCTAGTTGTAATGGTAAGTAAGTTAAAAATAAAAGGACAGGAATTGTGATAACGAGTTTAAAAAGAGAAAAAGAAAAAGAGAAGTTTCACCTATAAGATACACAGGTTTTGGGGCAATACCAGGAGCTTAATATATTGTTTTCCCCTGATGTTGGGGTTTTACTGTTTTATGAGGACCCCAGAGTTGTTGTCCTCTTGCTCTTTTGGCTTGTCTTCTGGGGGATGTGTCTGCTGTGTTGTATTTCAGTCAATCTTGCTTGGGCTGAGTTACCCTGCCCCTATCAAATGACTAGGCTCTGTGGAAACCAGTTTTTCAGACTTTTGTTCTCTGGAGGTTTTTGTTCTTTGGCAGTTTTTTGTGCCTTTTCGGAGGGTCAGAGCAAAGTAAACTGCACCCAGAGCTCCGTCTCAGATAATCCTCAATCTGCTCCCCTCTGAATGATCTAGAAACACAGACTCTCCCTCTGCAAATTCTGCTAAACACCAAAACCTCTCACCTGTGTGTGGTACCCCAGCTAGCTTCCCATTGATTGCCTGAGGCTTCTGTTACTCTCTGTACCAGTGTGCCACTAAAACCAAAGGCAATAATAATCTGGGTGAGCCCAATCCCCTTGGCTGTTTGCCGTTACTACTGTCTGGAGCCCAGCCCATGCCAGGTGTGCTCTGACTGAGTGGGGCATGCGGAGCAGGCTGAGGAAAGTTGTGGGCCTAAGTACTCCTGACTGGCGCCCCTGCTGGGCTCTCTCAGGCATGTGTGAGCACTGGCAAGCACTGGCTCTGTCCTCCCTGAGACAGTGAACTTAGGTCTTTGCCTTTGGTCACCCATTACCACCACATGCCCCTTAAGACTCTTTTCTCTTTTTGAGTGTTGTTAAGCAGTCTCTAAGTTAATGCTCGTCCCCAAGCACAGGGCACTTTCATAGTGGGGTTTTTCTTTCCAATGTGTCATTTCTGGTGGCACCCTCCCCTTTCTGTTTATCCTCCAATAGGTCTCTGAGCATTCCCACTCCTCTGTACTTATCCACTGATGATCGTCTGCTCCCATAGAGATCTAGAAGTGTGCAGTTACATCTCAGGCTGATTTCATGGGTGTTCAAAGTGTTTTGGTGGATATTTAGCTCCATTCAGGGGACCAGCTGAAACATGGTCTCCTATTCCTCCACTATCTTGTCCCCCTATCTCCTAGCCTCTTTAAAGGTCAAAATAAAAATAGCCATGCCCAGATAGCCAGGCCTAGAGCTGAAAGATATCAATCCCATCTCCTTGACAAACCCTTTGGGATAAACAGTTTTCAGTTTTGTGTGTGCTCTACTCTGCAGAGTTCTGTGGCGAGAACTCTTAGCAATCCTCCCAGGGGAAGTCACTGGGCCCCAAGTTATTGCCCTTTACAAAAGGCCTAAGAGCAGTCACTGGATCATGTGCTCCTCCTGGAAAATGGCAACGAGTCCTCTAGTACTGTCCTTTACTGGGAATCAGTCCTGAATGTTGTTGCCTGGTTGTGCTTTCACCCACTCCGCCCTTCCCAGGGTATAGCAGAGGGTTGTCTTGCAGTGCTCTCTAAAGGGCCACTGAACTGAAAACTTTGGCCCAGTCATGCATGTACTCATTCCACCCACCCCTCCTGGAGGATGGCAGAGTGTCCCAGCATTCCAGTGCTCTTCAGGGTTCCCAGGCAGAAAGCAGTCACCTTATCAGTTCTGGCTCACAGTTTATGCTGAACTGAGCTGAGAACCACCTTGTGGGCTCACGGGCCATAACCAGTTTCCCTGCTCCCCTTCTTGGGATCTCTATTGGCTCAGATAACCCCATTAATTCTATTATTCTGAAGTCCTGAGACCAAAGTGTCTCACCTAGAAATCTGCCTGTTTAATCCCCTGCATGCCTTTCCTGCAGGTATGTCTCTCACTGGCACAGATTTCTAAGGATTCAGACTTTGCCCTCCAGGAGTATTTATCACTTTTCAATAGCTGGTTTATGGAGGATCCCTCCCACCTCCATTTATCTTCTAATAGTTCCCCTCAAATTCCCTTCTCTGAACCTCTTACCTCTCAAAAAATGGTTGCTTTTCTACTTGCATGGTTCCAGATATTCTTTTCTTATGTCTTGGGTTGAATTCATGTCTATTCAGAATTATTTGGTAGTTACATATCTAAAATCAAGCAACCAGATGAAATGAGGTTCCCTTTTCCTCCACCATTTTGTCTCAGAATGATGCATCCTTGTTCTTATGGCCTCCACCTTGGATTGCATCTTGGTTATAACATTTTTAATTTTAGTCTGTCTAGATTTTAGTTCTTTTATCTCTGCAGCAATGAATTCTCTAGTACCTTCTATGCTTTTTTTTTCAAACCCAGGTAGTGTCTTTATAATCATTGTTTATAATCTAATTCAAATATCTTACTTACATCTGTATTGATTATATGCATGGACATTAGTTCTACTTCCTGTTTTCTTTTAGGCTCAGTTTCTCCATCTCATCATTTCTTTTCCCAGAAAATAAAAGAAAGCAAAAAAGACAGAGAGAGGAAAAAAAAATTGGACTTCGGTGTCTCTTGGTTTGCTTGCTATGACAAGATTAATTGTGGAAAATGCTTCTTATTGTCTTGTCTTTATTATTGTCTTCTCTTTATTCCACGTTTTTGAATTTTATTTAATCCATCTAAGTGTTAGCAGCGTCTTATGAAACATGTATTTGCCTAAAGTTGTACCAGTTTTGTGTTGAACCCAGATGCCTTACTATATAAACTTGTAAATCTGCTCCTTATTCACTAATGATCACTACAAAAATCAATAGAAATGACATTGTACACATGGATGATCAGGATATATTTTGCAAAGCTCCCAAACTTTCCTAATATTATGATGTTAAAATTCAGAGTACTTTATTGTTTCCCAAGTTTGTTAATGTTAGTGTTGTGTTTTTTGACGCATGGGAGGTTGACGATATAGACAAAGTGGAAATCATTTGTATGTGAGGACCTTGTTTGTTATGTAATATATTACCAATGATTAATTCAGGAAAATATTAAATTAAAAGTAGGCAAAAATAAAGTATATACAGTATATATAAAAATCAAAATTCAAAAAAATACAAAAAAGGAATTAAAATAAGAAAATAAATGAGTAAATAATAATAAAACAATAAAGAATAAAAGTAAGAAGGAAGCTAGATCCTATTTTCCTGTAGAGCTGAAACTTTGGAGCATCCTGTGATCATTAAATTTGGCGCAAGCTGGCACTCTATGATCACTAAATTTGGTGCAAGCTAGCTGTTTGTGCTGATATTCTCTGGGAAGGGCCTGTAGTGCTGATTTTCAGGTGAACTTGTTCTAGTGGAAATGCAACTCCAGGGTGCAGGGCAGCAGGGCTTGGTGCAAAGGGCTCTGGCATCCACTAGGTAATGCTGTTTTGCTCCCTTGAAATTTTTCCAAGCTGATGGGTGGGGGGATATGGCAGCACCCCACTCTCTAGCTCCGGAATTGAAAGTCATTTGTCTCAGTATTCAGTGGGCCTTCATGAAGAAGAATCAATCATTCTTGTGTCCCCAGTTTCTGTCAGAACCTTGTGGTCACCCTGCCCATGTCTGAGCTTTTTATATCAGGCATGCAACTGAGTTTCAATACTCCAAATTTTAAGGACTCCCATGGTGTGGATCCACACTGTTCCTCTGGGGGAGTGTTTTGCCTTGCTTTTGCTTTTTGCTGACCCATCCCAGGAAAGAAGTCACAGGACTGTGCAGCAGTTCTCAGTTTATGGCAAAACAGAACAGAAAACCAGCATTAAGACTCATTGTTCTCAGCTGGTTTCCACGTTCCTGTGCCTGGGAACAGTGTAGCACTCAGGCACCAACCTTTCTTCTTGTAATCCCGGGGATCCTCAGACCATGATGTTACACCTGGAACTCCACCCTGCTTGGCCACCTGAGCACCTTTAAGCCAGGAATTTCCCCCACTGTAGCAGACTTCTAAAAGTTCTGATTTTGTACTCTGCTGCTAATAATATTTTGCAATAGCCTCTGTGAGAAGGCTCTCTCCCTGCCACCATATCCACAACTATATTGCCCTCAATTCAGCTCTCCACACTTTCTACCTTCCAAAAGGTGGCTGCTTTTTTTTCTTCTAAACTTGCAGTTTTTGTTCTCTCATTCCTCTGATTGATTTTTTTGGTGCTCAGAAAGACTTGATATCTATCTAGCTGTGCCTGAGGGACTAGATAAGTTTAGGGTACCCCTAATCCTCCACCATCTTAAGTCCTCCTCTATAACATAGGTATTTTGAAGAAACTGAGTCTATTGTTTTATAAAATCTTGCACATTTCAGCAAAGAAGAAACTTAGCTGAAATTTGTTAGAGGAAGAAAATAATGAAGAAAAATCAGAAACAAATAGAGACCAGAATAAACAATAACATAACATTGAAAACAATGACCAATTTTTCAAAAAGAAAGAAACAAAATTGACAATGCTCTAACTACATTAACTAAGGAAGAAAAAGAAATATCAAAATCCAAAATGAGAAACTGAAGAGCAAACAGTACAACAGATAACCACAGAAATATATCATATAACAGATTACTATAAACAATTTTATTCTAACAAATCAGGTAATTTAGGAAAGAAATCCAGATAATTCCTAAAGACACCCAAGTTACCATGATTAAATTAGGAATCTTGAGTCTAAGAAATAGGAAATCTTCTTAGACCAATAACAAGAATGAAAGTTGAATTAGGAAACAAAAATCTCCCAGCACAGAAAAGCCTAATACCACATGGTGTCATTGTTGAATTATACCAAACAATTAAAAAAAAAAACTTAATGACAATATCTATCAAAATCTTACAAAATGTCTATCAAAATCTTACAAATAGTGTACTAGAAGGAACACATTCAAAATCATTCCATGAGGCCAGTACTACTCTGATACCAAAGCAGGATAAAAACAATACAAGAGAAATAGATAGATAAATAAATAATCCCAGAGAAGAAAAATACAATATAGGGAATAGTAAGATTGTAAAAATGTTATTTGGTGACACCCAGTGACTACACTTATCATGGTGAACACTGAATAATGTGTAGAATTGTTGAATAAATATGTTGCCCACCTGAAACTAATATAACACTGTCTGTTAATTATACTGTGATAAAAATATTAAAAAAACAATACATGGACAAAATTCTAGTTTGTCCCATATAAGTATTGCTATTTGGATTTTTTTAACATCCATTTGTAAGATAAATATTTCTCCATCCCCTCACTTTCAATCTGCAAGTGTCTTTAGGTATAAAATGAGTCTTTGGAGGGAACATATAGACGGGTCTTTTCTTTTTTTTAATTCATTCTGACACCCTATGTCTTTAGATTGGAGCTTTTAGTCCATTTACTCTCAAAGTAATTAGTGGTCTGAACCCTTTTTGTCTGGGAAACTATCTCTTCTTCTCTTCTAAATGATAGTTTTGCCAGATAGAATATTCTTGGCTGAAGATTTTTCCCATTCAGCACATTGAATACATCATGCCACTCTCTTCTGGCTTGCCAAGTTTCTGTTTGAGAACTTCAGATTTACGGTCTTCCCTTGAAAGTTAAGGAATTCTTTTGTCGTCCTGCTTTTAGGATTTTTTTCTTTATCACTATGTTTTGTGAATTTAACTATGATATGTCTTGGTGTTGGCCTGCTTTTGTCTATTTTGATTGGAATTCTCTGTGCCTCCTGGATCTGGATGTCTGTTCCTTCCCCAGATCAGAGAAGTTTTCTGTTGTTATTTCTTGAAATAAATTTTCTGCCCCATTTTCCCTCTATTCTTTTTCTGGGACTCCCAGAATACAAATGTTAATGGAGTCTCTGACTTCCCTCAGTCTATTCTCATGTTGCATACAGTTCTTTCTCTCTTCTGTTCAACTTTATTATTGTCCATTATTGTAATTCCAGATCACTAATTCATTCATCTGCTTTTGCCATCCTGTAGTTCATTGTATCAAACCTGTTTCCAATCTTGTTTATTGCATTCTTTATCACTGATAGGTTTTTTTAAAACTCATTTATCTCTGTTGTAAGGATCTCATTGATATTTTCTATTCTTTTCTCAAGCCCAGTGAATATTTTAGGATTTTTGCTTTAAATTCTCCATCAAGCATGTTACATATACCTGTTTCCCTTAGATTTCTGGTTGTGGCCTTGTCTTGTTCTTTTGTTTTTTTATAAATTCCTCCCTCTTGACACTTTGTCTAACTTTCTACCTCCTCTGTTTTAGAAAAGCCAGCTATATTTCCTGCTCTTGAATGTAATGGCCTTATGAAGAAGAGGTGATGTAGTGCCCAGGGTCTGGCACTTCAGGGAATGTCTCTGATGTGTGTTGTGTGCACTCTACTGTTGTGTTTTGACTGCTCTATCCTTCAGGCCAGTCATCTGCAGAGACTCTCCTTGTCTCTTGTGGGCACTGTTTGGTCCCTGGACTAATTGTGGCAAGTTTTAAATAGGTGTGTTCAGGTCTGCTTGTGAAATGAGACTTGTCACTAACTGCAGCAAAACGGTCCCTGCTGAATTCTCTAGTTGAGAGATGTGGTGTGGGCAGGGGTTTGTGCTGGATTCTGGGGGAGGGGCCTACCACACTGGGTCTGAGGCAAGCTTGACTGAGAAGGGCAGTTCTGAAAGAGGACAGGCAGATGGGGCTTGGAATAAGCAAGTTAGGTAGTCAGTTTCTTAGCTGAGCTTTTCCCCTCAGATGGCTCTGTGTTTATGCTGAGGGATGGGTGAGGGAAATGCTGCCAGCCAGATCCTTTGTTCCTTGGAGAGGCTCCCTCCCAGGGACACTCTCTAAGATGAGGGAATAATCTCTCCAATGTGTGCCCCAGGTGTTCTTCAGATTGCTGTTTCCATGCTGTCTGTCCTGGGGTTGTTTGCCCGCCTTCCCTCCAGGAGCAGCACAGTGCCATCTTGGCTCTATCCCACCTGAGTCTGTTCTTTAAAACTCCAGGTTTTAGAGATGTGGTGTGGGCAGGGGTCTATAGTAATCTTTTGGGGAAGGGGCCTGCCAAGCTGGGACTGAGGCAAACTTGATCAAGAAGGCAGTCCCTCCAGAGCACAGGGGGCAAGAAGGGTGGTGTGGGGGCTCTTAGGCAGTGCCCTCTTTACTCTATCCCAGCCAAGCCCACTGACCTTTAAAATTCTAGGCTTTAAGTCCTGGTGTTTCCAGCCCCCTCATTTTCTAAGCCATTAGTTTTTTTTTTTTTTTTAAAGAAAAAATTTTTATTTTTTTTCCAATTTATTTATTTTCAGAAAAACAGTATTCATTATTTTTTCACCACACCCAGTGCTCCATGCAAGCTGTGCCCTCTATCATACCCACCACCTGGTACCCCAACCTCCCACCCCCCGCCCCTTCAAACCCCTCAGACTGTTTTTCAGAGTCCATAGTCTCTCATGGTTCACCTCCCCTTCCAATCTACCCAAATTCCCTACTCCTCTCTAACGCCCCTTGTCCTCCATGCTATTTGTTATGCTCCACAAATAAGTGAAACCATATGATAATTATGATAATTGACTCTCTCTGCTTGACTTATTTTACTCAGCATAATCTCTTCCAGTCCCGTCCATGTTGCTACAAAAGTTGGGTATTCATCCTTTCTGATGGAGGCATAATACTCCATAGTGTATATGGACCATATCTTCCTTATCCATTCATCCGTTGAAGGGCATCTTGGTTCTTTCCATAGTTTGGCGACTGTGGCCATTGCTGCTATAAACATTGGGGTACAGATGGCCCTTCTTTTCACGACATCTGTATCTTTGGGGTAAATACCCAGGAGTGCAATTGCAGGGTCGTAGGGAAGCTCTATTTTTAATTTCTTGAGGAATCTCCACACTGTTCTCCAAAGAGGCTGCACCAACTTGCATTCCCACCAACGGTGTAAGAGGGTTCCCCTTTCTCCACATCCTCTCCAACACATGTTGTTTCCTGTTTTGTTAATTTTGGCCATTCTAACTGGTGTAAGGTGATATCTCAATGTGGTTTTAATGAATCTCCCTGAGGGCTAATGATGATGAGTATTTTTTCATGTGTCTGATAGCCATTTGTATGTCCTGATTGGAGAAGTGTCTGTTCATATCTTCTGCCCATTTTTTGATGTGCTTTTCTGTTTCGTGTGGGTTGAGTTTGAGGAGTTCATTATAGATCCTGGATATCAACCTTTTGTCTGTACTGTCATTTGCAAAGACCTCAACGTGAGACAGGAATCCATCAGAATCTTAGAGGAGAACATAGGCAGTAATCTCTTTGATATCAGCCACAGCAACTTCTTTCAAGATACGTCTCCAAAGGCAAAGGAAACAAAAGCGAAAATAAACTTCTGGGACTTCATCAAAATCAAAAGCTTCTGCACAGCAAAGGAAACAGTCAAAAAAACAAAGAGGCAAGCCACGGAATGGGAGAAGATATTTGCAAATGACAGTACAGACAAAAGGTCGATATCCAGGATCTATAAGCCATTAGTTTTGAGGAAAAGTTCTCCTTGTGCATTGCTCTGTGTATTCCTCTCTCTTTCTCGCCCTTCTCCATGACAATGGCTCCCTTCCCTCCATAGCATCCGTGATCAGTTTCTCCCCTAAATCAATCATCTCTCTGTACTTCCTACCTTCCTCAGTGTGGCATCTTCTGTCCCTTTGGGTGTGGAGTGTTTTTTGTTTGTTTGTTTGTTTGTTTGTTTTATTTGTTTTTTCGGTTTGTTTTTTTTTTTGTTTCGTTTTTCAGGCTTTAGGCTGATTTTTGCAGGTATTTAGGATGGTTTGATAGTTATCTAGTTGTGTTCAAGGGACACTTCTACTTTGTTGCCATCTTCCCATTGATCATTCTTTTTTTTTCCAATTTATTTATTTTCAGAAAAACAGTATTCATTATTTTTTCACCACACCCAGTGCTCCATGCAAGCTGTGCCCTCTATAATACCCACCACCTGGTACCCCAACCTCCCACCCCCCCGCCACTTCAAACCCCTCAGATTGTTTTTCAGAGTCCATAGTCTCTCATGGTTCATCTCCCCTTCCAATTTACCCAAAAGCACATACCCTCCCCCATTGATCATTCTTGAATTTTTGTCAAGTATTTATTGAATATGCACTTGGGTTTATTTCTGAGGTTTCAGTTCTGTTCCATTGATCTATTTGTTTTTCTGCCTGTACTATACTGTTTTATTTCTTTTCTTTTCTTTTTTTCAGAACTCAATTAGCAAACATATAGTACATCATTATTTTTTTATATAAAGCTCAATGATTCATTAGTTGCACATAACACCTAATGACCATCACATCACACACCCTCCTTAATGCCCATCATCCAGTTACCCCATGCCCTCACTGTCCTCCCTATCCACAACATTCAGTTTGTTTCCTGGAGTCAAGAGTCTCATATTTTTTTTCTCCCTCTGATTTCTTCCCATTCAGTTTTCCCTCCCTTCCACTATGATTTTCTGTGCTATTTCTTATATTGCACATAAGAGTGAAACCATATGATAACTGACTTTCTCTGACTGACTTATTTCAATTAGCATAATACCCTCTGGTTCCATCCATGCCAGTGTAAATGGCAAGCATTCATCCTTTCTGATGGCGGAGTGATATTCCATTTTACATATTAATCACATCTTCTTTATCCATTCATCTATTGAAGGATACCTCAACTTCCTCCACCTTTTGACTATTGCGGACATGGCTGCTATGAACATTGAGGTGCATATGCCCTTCCTTTTCACTAATCTGTATCTTTGGGGTAAATACCTAGTAGTGCAATTGCTGAGTAACTGGGTGGCCTTATTTTTAACTTTCTGAGGAACCTCCATACTGTTTACCAGAGTGCTTGTACCATCTTGCATTCCCACCAAAAGTGTAAGAGGCTTCCCCTTTCTCCACATCCTCACCAACATTTGTTGTTCCATCTTGTGCCATACTGTTTGAATTACTATAGCTTTATAGTATCTTTAAGTCAGGAAATGTGGTGCCTCTCACTTTTTCTTTTGCAGAAAAAGTTAGATTTGGCTACTCAGGGCTTTTTATGGGTCCATACAAATTTTAGATTTCTTTTTTTTTTCCCTCTGTAAGAAATGACATTGAAATCTTCAGAGATTGCACAGAATCTATAGATCATTTTTGTAGTATGGCTATTTTAAAAATATTAATTCTTCCAATCCATGAAAGTGGGACAGCTTCTGTTTATCTGTGTCTTTATAGAGGAGAGATCTTTCACATTCTTGGTTAAGTTTATTCCTAAGTATTTTATCATGTTTAGACTATTGTAAAGGAAATAATTTTTAAATTTCATTTTTACATAATTTGTTGTTAGTGTACAAAAACACTCTTGACTTTTTGCATGTTAATTTTTTATCTTTCAATTTTACTGAATTTGTTGATTAGATATAATAACTTTTTGATGATATCTTTAGCATCTTCTATATATAAAATCATGCCATCTGCAAATAGTCAATTACATTTTCCTTTCAGATTCTGATGGGTTTTATTTCTTTTCTTGATATTTCTCCAACAAAGATTTCCAGTATTATGTTGAATAGGAGTTATAGGAATGGACACCATTGTCTACTTCCTGATCTAAGGTGAAAAATTTTCAACATTTCACTATTGAGTATATTAGCTGTGGGCTTATTATATACGGCCTTTAATATGGTGAGGGATGTTCTCTCTATGTCTAATATCTTAAGAGTTTTTATTATGAACAGGTGTTGAATTTTTCCAGATGTTTTTTCTGTGTCTATTTTTTTCTAGTGCTTTATTTTTATTTTTTTTTTAAATTTCTTTTCAGTGTAACACTATTCATTGTTTTTGCACCACACCCAGTGCTCCATGCAATCCGTGCCCTCCATAATACCCACCACCTGATTCCCCCAACCTCCCACCCCCGCCCTTTCAAAACCCTCAGATTGTTTTTCAGAGCCCATAGTCTCTCACGGTTCACCTGCCCTTCCAATTTCCCTCAACTCCCTTCTCCTCTCCATCTCCCCTTGTCCTCCATGCTATTTGTTATGCTCCACAAATAAGTGAAACCATATGATAATTGACTCTCTCTGCTTGATTTATTTCACTCAGCATAATCTCTTCCAGTCCTGTCCATGTTGATACAAAAGTTGGGTATTCATCCTTTCTGATGGAGGCATAATATTCCATAGTACATATGGACCACATCTTCCTTATCCATTCATCTGTTGAAGGGCATCTTTGTTCTTTCCACAGTTTGGCAATTGGGGCCATTGCTGCTATGAACACTAGGGTACAGATGGCCCTTCTTTTCACTATATCTGTATCTTTGGAGTAAATACCTAGTAGTGCAATGGCAGGGTCATAGGGAAGCTCTATTTTTAATTTCTTAAGGAATCTCCACACTGTTTTCCAAAGTGGCTGCACCAACTTGCATTCCCACCAACAGTGTAAGAGGGTTCCACTTTCTCCACATCCTATCCAACACATGTTGTTACTGTCTTATTAATTGTGGCCATTCTAACTGAAGTAAGGTGGTATCTCAATGTGGTTTTGATTTGAATCTCCCTGGGCTAGTGATGATGAACATTATTTCATGTGTCTGTTAGCCATTTGGTAGGCCTTTATTGGAGAAATATCTGTTCATGTCTTCTGCCCTTTTTTTTTTTTTGACATGATTATTTGTTTTGTGTGTGTTGAGTTTGAAGAGTTATTTATAGATCCTGGATATCAGCCCTTTGTCTGTATTGTCATTTGCGAATATCTTCTTCCATTCCATGGGTTGCCTCTTTGCTTTGTTGGCTGTTTCCTTCACTGGGCAGACATTTTTGATCTTGAAGAAGTTCCAAAAGTTCACTTTTGCTTTTGTTTCCTTTGCCTTTGGAGACATATCTTGAAAGAAGTTGCTGTGGCCAATGTCGAAGAGGTTACTACCTATGTTCTCCTCTAGGATTTTGATAGATTCCTGCTTCACATTGAGGTCTTTTATCTATTTCAAGTTTATCTTTGTGTATGGTTTAAGAGAATGGTCGAGTTTTGTCCTTCTAGACATAGCTGTCCAATTTTCCCAGCACCATTTATTGAAGAGACTGTCTTTTTTCCACTGTATATATTTTTCCTGCATTGTAGAAGATTATTTGACCATAGAGTTGAGGGTCCATACAGAGGCTCTCTACTCTGTCCCACTGATTTATGTGTCTATTTTTATGCCAGTACTATGCTGTCTTGATGATCACGGCTTGGTAATAAAGCTTAAAATCAGGCAACGTGATGCCCCCAGTTTTGTTTTTTTCTTTTTCAACATTTCTTTAGTAATTTGGGGTCCCTTCTGATTCCATACAAATTTTAGGATTGTTTGCTCCAGCTCTTTGAAAAATGCTGGTGGAATTTTGATCGGAATGACACTGACAGTATAGATTGCTCTAGGCAGTATAGATGTCTTAAGAATGTTTATTCTTCCTATCCATGAGCACGGAATGGTCTTCCATCTTTTTGTGTCTTCTTCAATCTCTTTCATGAGTGTTCTGTAGTTTCTTGAGTACAGATCTTTTGCCACTTTGGTTAGGTTTATTCCCAGTTATCTTATGGTTCTTGATGTTATAGAAAATGGAATCAATTCCTTAATTTCCCTTTCTGTATTTTCATTGTTAGTGTATAAGAAAGCAACTGATTTCTGTACATTGATTTTGTATCCTACCACATTACTGAATTGGTGAATGCGTTCTAGTAGTTTGGGGGTAGATTCTTTTGGGTTTTCCATATAAAGTGTCTTGTCATCTGTGAAGAGAGAGAATTTGACTACTTCATTGCCAATTTGAATGCATTTTATTTCTCCTTGCGTTCTGATTGCTCTTGCTAGGACTTCTAATACTGTGTTGAACAAGAGTGGTGAGAGTGGGCATCCTTGTCATGCTCCTGATCTCAAAGGGCAGCCTGTCAGCTTTTTCCCATTGAGGATGATATTCGCTGTGGGTTTTTCATGCATAGATTTTATGACGTTGAGGAATGTTTCCTCTACCCCTATGCTTTGAAGCGTTTTAATCAGGAATGGATGCTGGATTTTGTTAAATGCTTATTCTGCATCTATTGAGAGTACCATGTGGTTCTTTGCTCTTCTATTATTGGTTTGTTCTATCACATTGATTTGCAAATGTTGAACTATCCTTACAATCCAGAGATAAATCCCACCTGGTCATGGTGGATAATCCTTTTAATATACTGTTGGATCTTATTTGCTAAGATCTTGTTGAGAATCTTAGCATCCATATTCATCAGGAATATTGGTCTGAAATTCTCCTTTTTGATGGGGTCTTTGCCTGGTTTGGGGATCAGGGTAATCTTGGCTTCATAAAAAGGGTCTGGAAGTTTTCCTTCTGCTTCATTTTTCTGAAACAGCTTTGAAATAATAGGTATTATCTCTTCTTTGAAAGTTTGGTAGAATTCCCAAGGGAATCTATCGGGTCCTTGGATCTTGTTTTTTGGGAGGTTTTTGATCATTGTTTAAATCTTGTTACTATATATTGGTCTATTCTGTGTCTATTTTGATGATGATATGGGTTTTATTATTCCATTCTATTAGTGTGTTGTATCACATTGATTGATATGTTGGACCATCCTTGCATCAGCTACCTAAATCCCATTTGATCATGGTAGATGACCATTTTAATGGGATACTGAATTTAGTAAGCTAGTATTTTATTGAGAATTTTTGCATCTATATTAATTAGAGACATTGTTCTATAGTTTTATATTTTGGTAGCGCCCTTGTGTAGTTTTGGTATCAGAATGACATTGTCCTCATAAAATCTCCTTTTGATTTTTTGGAACGAATTTGTGAAAGATTTTTTTTTTAATTTCATTTATTTATTTATTTGCAAGACAACGACTGAATGAGAGAGAGTACAAGCTGGGGATGGCACTTAAGGATAGGGAGAAGCAGGCTCCCACTGAGCAGAGAGCCCAATGTGGGATTCAATCCCAGGACCCAGGGATCATGACCTGAGCCAAAGGCAGATGCTTAACCAGCTGAGCACCAGTCCCCCACCACCAGGCATCCCAGAAAGATTGTTTTTAACTCTTTTTTAAATGTTTGGTAAAATTCATCAGGGCAGCAGTCTGGGCCTCGGCTTGTATTTTTTGGGAGGTTTTTGCTTTCTGATTCAATATCCTTATTATTAATTTTTTATTCAGACTTTCTATTTTCTCCTGTTTCAGTTTGTGTATTTCTAAGAATGCTTGTTTGTTTGTTTCTAGGAATTTTTCCATTTTTTCCTAGGTTGTCCAGTTTTTTGGTATATAGTTGTTTATAGTGTTAGATGAGTCTTAATGGATACTGGGAGAATCAGTATCTCATATGGCAACTTGAGGGATTAAAGGCAAGATAAGAGAAAGAGAGAGGGGGAATAAAGGACATAGAGTCCTCATCTAATGTTTGCCCTTCCACCAGACACTGTAGCAGAATACTTCAAGGAATTTCTATCTTGCTTATTTCTCACTGCCAACTTTGTAAGCTAAAATGTATGTGGGTGCCCACTGTAATGTAAAATAGCAAACAAGACATGGGGAGAAAGGCGACTTTGGCCACCATCTGGATATCTACCATTAGGCCACAGCTTTGCTAACTGTACCCCCAAAGAGCTTGGAGTATATGTTCTTTGAAGACTCATTCAGGTAGAGGATTTGGCCTGTGAATGGAATTAGCAGCTATCATTGTTGTTGTATCATTATTGTTGCTTATTTACCTTGTCACTCTATTTTTTTTTATTTTAAATTTTTATAAACATATAATGTATTATTAGCCCCAGGGGTACAATTCTGTGAATCTCCAGGTTTACACACTTCACAGCACTCACCATAGCACATACCCTCCCCAATGTCCATAACTCCACCCCCCTTCTCCCAATCACCCTCCCCCTAGCAACCCGCAGTTTGTTTTGTGATATTAAGAGTCTCTTATGGTTTGTCTCCCTCCCAATCCCATCTTGTTTCATTTATTCTTTTCCTACCCCCCAACCTCCCACATTGCATCTCCACTTCCTCATATCAGGGAGAACATTTGACAGTTGTCTTTCTCTGATTGACTTATATTGCTAAGTTCCATCCACATCATTGCAAATGGCAAAATTTCATTTCTTTTGATGGCTGCAATATATGTATATATATTGCATATATATATATATATATATATATATATATATATATATATATACCACTTCTTCTTTATCCATTCATCCGTGGATGAACATCTAGGTTCTTTCCATAGTTTGGCTGTTGTGAACATTGCTGCTATAAACATATCGGTGCACATACCACTTTGGATCACAACCTTTGTATCTTTAAGGTAAATACCCAGTAGTGCGATTGCTGGGTCATAGAGTAGCTTTGTTTTCAACTTTTTGAGGAACCTCCATGCTGTTTTCCGGAGTGGTTGCACCAGCTTGCATTCCCACCAACAGTGTAGGAGGGTTCCCCTTTCTCCGCATCCTCGCCAGCATCTGTCATTTCCTGACTTGTTAATTTTAGCCATTCTGACTGGTGTGAGGTGGTATCTCATTGTGGTTTTGATTTGTATTTCTCTGATGCTGAGTGATGTGGAATACTTTTCCATGTGTCTGTTGGCCATCTGGATGTCTTCTTTGCAGAAATGTCTGTTCATGCCCTCTGCTCATTTCTTGATTGGATTGTTTGTTCTTTGGGTGTCAAGTTTGATAAGTTCTTTATAGATTTTGGATACTAGCCCTTTATCTGATATGTCGTTTGCAAATATCTTCTCCCATTCTGTCACTTGTCTTTTGGTTTTGTTAACTGTTTCCTTTGCTGTGCAAAAGCTTTTGATCTTGATGAAATCCCAATAGTTCATTTTGGCCCTTGCTTCTCTTGCCTTTGGTGATGTTTCTAGGAAGACGTTGCTGCAGCTGAGGTCGAAGAGGTTGCTGTCTGTGTTCTCCTCAAGAATTTTGATGTATTCCTTTCTCACATTGAGGTCCATCATCCATTTGGAGTCTATTTCCATGTGTGGTGTAAGGAAATGGTCCAATTTCATTTTTCTGCATGTGGCTGTCCAATTTTCCCAACACCATTTGTTGAAGAGGCTGTCTTTATTCCATTGGACATTCTTTCCTGCTCTGTTGAAGATTAGTTAGCCATAGAGCTGAGGGTCTATTTCTGGCCTCTCTATTCTGTTCCATTGATCTATGTGTCTGTTTTTGTGCCAGTACCATACTGTCTTGATGATACAGCATTGTAACAGAGCTTGGAGTCCAGAATTGTGATGCCACCAACTTTGGCTTTCTTTTTCAATATTCCTTTGGCTATTCGAGGTCTTCTCTGGTTATTTAAAATTTTTCAGATTATTTGTTCCATTTCTTTGAAAAAATGGATGGGATTTTGATAGGAATTGCATTAAATGTGTAGATTGCTTTAGGTAGCATAGACGTTTTCACAATATTTGTTCTTCCATTCCATGACCATGGAACATTTTTGCATTTCTTTGGGTCTTCCTCAATTTCTTTTATGAGTACTTTATAGTTTTCTCTTTTTTTCAATTTATTTATTTTCAGAAAAACATTATTCGTTATTTTTTCACCACACCCAGTGCTCCATGCAAGCCGTGCCCTCTATAATACCCACCACCTGGTACCCCAACCTCCCACACCCCCGTCACTTCAAACCCCTCAGATTGTTTTTCAGAGTCCATAGTCTCTCATGGTTCACCTCCCCTTCCAATTTACCCAAATTCCCTACTCCTCTCTAACGCCCCTTGTCCTCCATGCTATTTGTTATGCTCCACAAATAAGTGAAACCATATGATAATTGACTCTCTCTGCTTGACTTATTTCACTCAGCATAATCTCTTCCAGTCCCGTCCATATTGCTACAAAAGTTGGGTATTCAACCTTTCTGATGGAGGCATAATACTCCATAGTGTATATGGACCACATCTTCCTTATCCATTCATCCGTTGAAGGGCACCTTGGTTCTTTCCATAGTTTGGCGACTGTGGCCATTGCTGCTATAAACATTGGGGTACAGATGGCCCTTCTTTTCACGACATCTGTGTCTTTGGGGTAAATACCCAGGAGTGCAATTGCAGGGTCATAGGGAAGCTCTATTTTTAATTTCTTGAGGAATCTCCTCACTGTTCTCCAAAGAGGCTGCACCAACTTGCATTCCCACCAACAGTGTAAGAGGGTTCCCCTTTCTCCACATCCTCTCCAACACATGTTGTTTCCTGTTTTGTTAATTTTGGCCATTCTAACTGGTGTAAGGTGATAGTTTTCTGAGTATAGATTCTTTGCCTCTTTGGTTAGGTTTATTCCTAGGTATCTTATGGCTTTTGGTGCAATTGTAAATGGGATTGATCCCCAATTTCTCTTTCTTCTGTCTTGTTGGTGTAAAGAAATGCAACTGGTTTCTGTGCATTGATTTTATATCCTGACACCTTACTGAATTCCTGTACAAGTTCTAGCAGTTTTGGAGTGGAGTCTTTTGGGTTTTCCACATAGAGCATCATATCATCTGCAAAGAGTGATAGTTTGACTTCTTCTTTGCCGATTTGGATGCCTTTAATTTCCTTTTGTTGTCTGACTGCTGAGGCTAGGACTTCTAGTACTATGTTGAATAGCAGTGGTGATAATGGACATCCCTGCTGTGTTCCTGATCTTAGCAGAAAAGCTTTCAGTTTTTCTCCATTGAGAATGATATTTGCGGTGGGTTTTTCATAGATGGCTTTGATAATATTGAGGTATGAGCCCTCTATCCCTACACTTTGAAGGGTTTTGATCAGGAAGGGATGCTGTACTTTGTCAAATGCTTTTTCAGCATCTACTGAGAGAATCATATGGTTCTTGTTCTTTCTTTTATTAATGTATCACAATGATTGATTTGTGGATGTTGAACCAACCTTGCAGCCCTGGAATAAATCCCACTTGGTCGTGGTGAATAATCGTTTTAATGAACTGTTGGATCCTATTGGCTAGTATTTTGGTGAGAATTTTCACATCTGTGTGAATCAAGGATATTGGTCTGTAGTTTTCTCTCTTTTTTTTAATCTTTCTTTTTTTAAAAATTTTCAAATTCATTTATTTTCAGCATAACAGTATCATTATTTTTTCATCACACCCAGTGCTCCATGCAATCCGTGCCCTCTATAATACCCACCACCTGGTACCCCGACCTCCCACCCAACCCCCCGCCACTTCAAACCCCTCAGATTGTTTTTCAGAGTCCATAGTCTCTCATGTAGTTCTCTTTTTTGATGGGATCCTTGTCTGGTTTGGGGACCAAGGTGATGCTGGCCTCATGAAATGAGTTGGAAAGTTTTCCTTCCATTTCTATTTTTTGGAACAGTTTCAGGAGAATAGGAATTAATTCTTTTTTAAATGTTTGGTAGAATTCCCCTGGGAAGCCGTCTGGCCCTGGATTCTTGTTTGTTGGGAGATTTTTGATGACTGTTTCAATCTCCTTACTGGTTACGGGTCTGTGCAGGTTTTCTGTTTATTCTTGGTTCAGTTGTGTTAGTTTGTATGTCTCTAGGAATGCATCCAATTCTTCCAGATTGTCAAATTTGCTGCCATATAGTTGCTTATAATATGTCCCTATAATTGTTTGTAGGGTGTCAGTTGTGATCTCTATTTCATTCATTTTTTTTAAATTTCCTATCGTTTTTTAAATTTATTTTCAGCATAACAGTATTCATTATGCTTGCACCACATCCAGTGCTCCATGCAATCCATGCCTCTCTAATACCCACCACCTGGTTCCCCCAACCTCGCACCCCCTGCCCCTCAAAACCCGCAGATTGTTTTTCAGAGTCCATAGTCTCTCATGGTTCACTTCCCCTTCCAATTTCCCTCAACTCCCTTCAGCTCTCTAACTCCCCATGTCCTCCATGCTATTTGTTATGCTCCACAAATAAGTGAAACCATATGATAATTGACTCTCTCTGCTTTACTTACTTCACTCAGCATAATCTCTTCCAGTCCCATCCATGTTGCTACAAAAGTTGGGTTCATTCATGTTTTTACTTATTTAGGTCCTTTCTCTTATCTTTTGATAAGTCTGGTCAGGGGTTTATCAATCTTATTAATTCCTTCAAGGAACCAGTTCCTAGTTTCGTTGATTTGTTCTATATTTTTTGGGGGGGTTCTATTTCATTGATTTCTGCTCTGATCTTTATTATTTCTCTTCTCATGCTGCATTTGGGTTTTCTTTGTTGTTCTTTCTCCAGCTCCTTTAGATGTACGGTTAGGTTGTGTATTTGAGACCTTTCTTGTTTCTTGAGAAAGGCCTTTATTGCTATATATTTTCCTCTCAGGACAGCCTTTGCTGTGTCCCACAGATTTTGAATCATTGTGTTTTCATTATCATTTGTTTCCATGAATTTTTTCAATTCTTTAATTTTCTGGTTGACCCAATTATTCTTTAGAAGGATGCTGTTTAGTCTCCATGTATTTGGGTTCTTTCCAAATTTCCTCTTGTAATTGAGTTCTAGCTTCAGAGCATTGTGGTCTGAAAATACACAGGGAATGATCCCAATCTTTTGATACTGGTTGAGACCTGATTTATGACCCAGGATGTGATCCATTCTGGAGAATGTTCCATGTGCACTAGAGAAGAATTTGTATTCTTTTTTTTTTTCAATTTATTTATTTTCAGAAAAACATTATTCATTATTTTTTCACCATACCCAGTGCTCCATGCAAGCCATGCCCTCTACAATACCCACCACCTGGTACCCCAACCTCCCACACCCCCCGCCACTTCAAACCCCTCAGATTGTTTTTCAGAGTCCATAGTCTCTCATGGTTCACCTCCCCTTCCAATTTGTATTCTTTTGCTTTGGGATGGAATGTTCTGAATGTATATGTGATGTCCTTCTGGTCCAGTGTGTCATTTAAGGCCTTTATTTACTTGTTGATTTTTTGCTTGGATGATCTGTCCATTTCAGTGAGGGGAGTGTTAAAGTCCCCTGCTATTATTGTATTATGTCGATGTATTTCTTGGATTTTGTTATTAATTGGTTTATATAGTTGGCTGCTCCCATCTTAGGGGCATAGATATTTAAAATTATTAGATCTTCTTGTAGTACAGACCCTTTGAGAATGGTATAGTGTCCTTCCTCATCTCTTATTATAGTCTTTGGATTAGAATCTAATTGATCTAATAAGGATTGTCACCCCAGCTTTCTTTTGATGTCCATTAGCATGGTAAATTGTTTTCCACTCCCTCACTTTAAATCTGGAGGTGTTTTTGGGTCTAAAATGAGTTTCTTGTATGAAGCATATTGATTTTTTTTAAAGATTTATTTATTTGACAGAGAGAGAGAGAGATCACAAGTAGGCAGAGAGGCAGGCAGAGAGAGAGGAAGGGAAGCAGGCTCCCTGCTGAGCAGAGATCCTGATGTGGGACTCGATCCCAGGACCCTGAGATCATGACCTTAGCCGAAGGCAGCGGCTTAACCCACTGAGCCACCCAGGCGCCCCAAAGCATATTGATTTTTTTTAATCCATTCTGATACCTTGAGTTGTTTGATTGGAGCATTTAGCCCATTACATTCAGTATAACTATTGAGGGAGATTAATTTAGTGCCATTGTATTGCCTGTAAGGTGACTGTTACAGTATAGTGTCTCTGTTCCTTTCTGATCTACTACTTGCAGGGTCTCTCTTTGCTTAGAGGACCCCTTCAATATTTCCTGTAGAGCTGGTTTGGTGTTTGCAGATTCTTTCAGTTTTTGTTTGCCCTGGAAGCTTTTTATCTCTCCTTCTATTTTCAATGATAGCCTAGTTGGATATAGTATTCTTGCCTGCATGTTTTTCTCGTTTTGTGCTCTGAATATATCGTGCCAGTTCTTTCTGGCCTGCCAGGACTCTGTGGATAAATCTGCTGCCAATCTATTATTTTTACCATTGTATGTTACAGACTTCTTTTCCCGGGCTGCTTTCAGGATTTTCTCTTTGTCGCTAAGACTTGTAAATTTTACTATTAGATGATGGGGTGTGAACCTATTCTTATTGATATTGGGGGTGTTCTCTGCACCTCCTGGATTTTGATGCTTGTTCCCTTTGCCATATTAGGGGAATTCTCTGCAATAATTCTCTCCAATATATCTTCTGCTACCCTCTCTCTTTTGTCTTCTTCTGGAATCCCAATTATTCTAATGTTGTTTCATCTTATATTATCACTTATCTCTCGAAATCTCCCCTCATGGTCCAGTAGTTGTTTGTCTCTCTTTTGCTCAGCTTCTTTATTCTCTGTAGACCAAATGAAGAACAAATGGTCTTCTATATCATTAATTCTTTCTTCTGCCTCGTTTATCTTAGCACTAAGGGCCTCCATTTTTTATTGCACTTCATTAACTTTTTTTTATTTCAACATGGTTAGATTAAAATCTTTTATTTTTTCTTTTATTTCTCCAGAAAGGTCTTTTAGTTCTCTGGAGAGGGTTTCTCTAATATCTTCCATGCCTCTTTTGAGCATGGCTAGAACCTTGAGAATCATCATTCTGAACTCTTGATCTGACATATTACCAATGTCCGTATTGATTAGGTCCCTAGCCTTTGGTACTGTCTCTTGTTCTTGTTTTTGTGGTGAGTTTTTCCACTCTGTCATTTTGTTCAGATTTTATATATGTATATATATATATATATATATATATATATATATAGAGAGAGAGAGAGAGAGAGAGATATCTATATATAGATCTAGATCTAGATCTATATATATATATATATATATATATATATATATATATAAAACTGGTGACTAGAACAGGGTCACCCACTTAATTTTGGGAGTATTTTGTCTCTTAGAAGAAACTACCTCCTAAAATTTTATTATTTATTTATTTATTTATTTATTTTATGAAGCCATGAGGTCCATGACTTTTCTTTGTTGAGTAGTTTTTTTTTCCAATTTATTTATTTTCAGAAAAACAGTATTCATTATTTTTTCACCACACCCAGTGCTCCATGCAAGCCGTGCCCTCTATAATACCCACCACCTGGTACCCCAACCTCCCACCCCTCCTAAAATTTTAAAGAATGAAAATCATATATAATGGAAAACACAATGAAAGGATGGAATATGCCTATAAAGATGAAAAAATCAATTTCTAAAAAGAGAGTTGATAATGTAAGTTGTTTGGGAGAATAAAGAAAAAGAAAGTGCACAGAATTTCCTCGGGCTGGAGCCTAGAACAAGACTGGTGCTAGATATAGAGTGTATTTTGATGTATTAGAAGAAGTTGTACCCCAAAGTTTTTAGAAGAAAAAACCCTATGTGTATACAAAAAATAAAGTTAGATACAATGAAGGATAAAATATGACTATAATAATGAAGGTCCCCAAAAGAATTTTTTAAATTAAAGTTATTGTTAAGATAAATTAGTTAAAATACGTTAAAAGAGGAAAGGGTATAAGTTAAAAAAATTAGCAGAAGAAAAAAATAAAATTAAAAATAATTAATTAACTTTACAAGACTAAAGAACCATGGGGAGAAAGCCATGAATTCCATGCTTTGCTTTCTCCTCCTCTGGAATTCTGGTGTTCTCCTTGGTAAGTGAACTTGGTCTTGGCTGGATTTCTGCTTGATCTTCTGGGGGAGGGCCTGTTGTAGTGATTCTCAAGCGTCTTTGCCTGATGCAGAATTGCACCACCCTTACCAGGGGCCAGGCTATGTAACATGTTTGGGTTTGATTTAGGTAGCTCCTGTTCCCTTAATGCTTTCTGTAGACTTCTGGAGGACCAGAATGAAAATGGTGGCCTCCTAATCTCCTGCCCAGAGTAGCTGAGAGCTCAGGGTCACACTCCTCAGTGCGCCATCAGAGAAAAGCACTCAATCACTCCTGTCTCCCTGGCCTCTGGCTGCGCTCTGAATTCACCCAGCCTGTGACCCAGCATCCCTGTCTCTGGCACACAACTCCACCTGGAGTCTCCGAACCCTGCAGATACCTGAGCTCTTTGGATGGGGGGTCTCCCCAGATCTTCTGAGGACCCCACTCACAGAGCAGTGGCCTGTGCCACAGATTATGGTTCAAGGTAACCCTGAGTTAAAAGCTCACTCCTTGGCTCTGTCTCTGTAGCCGGCTTCCGTGCTCTAATACCTGTGTGACACTCAGACACCCTGATCCTTCTGTGACCCCATGGGACCTGGGGCCATGCTGTCCCCACGTGGGCTTTACCCCAGTTTAGCCTATGGAATGATGTCCCTCAGTGGAGCAGACTTTTATAAAAGTCCTGATTTTGCGCTCCATTGCTCTGCCACTTGCCAGGATCTGGCCTCTCCCCCCGAAGTCTATCTTCCCGTTGCTTTGGATTCACGTTTCCATCGGTCCTACCTTTCAGAAAGTAGTTGATTTTCTGTTTCTAGAATTGTTGCTCTTCTTCTCTTCAATCTCCTGTTGGATTTGTAGGTGTTCGGAATGGTTTGATAAGCTATCTAGCTGATTTCCTGCTACCTCATATCATCTCAACCTGTTACTTCTCCGCCAACTTGACTCCTCCCCACCTTGCTCCTGTTTTTAAGTCTGGCTCAGGTTTTATACATTTTATTTATTTTTCAATCAACCAGCTCCTAGATCCATTGATCTCTTGTACTGTGGGTTTTTTATTTTGTTTCTATATCATTGATTTTTGTAATAATCTTTATTATTTCCCTTCTACTGCTGGCTTTAGGTTTTAATGGCTTTTCTTTTCTAGTTCCTTTACATTAAAAGTTAGGTTGAATATTTGAGACATTTCTTGCTTCTTGATGTAGGCCTGTATTGCTATGTCCTTCCTTCTTCTGACTGCTTTTTCTGCTTCACAAAGGTTTTGGACTGTTGGGTCTTCATTTATGTTTGCCTCCAAGTATTTTCTTTCTTTCTTCTTTAATTTCATTGTTGATCCCTTCATTCTTTAGTAGGATGTTCTTTAAACTCCGTGTATTTGTGGTCTTTCCAAATTTGTCTTGTGGTTTACTTCAAGTTTCATTGTTTTGTGGTCTGAAAGTACGCATGGTATGATCCGTCTTTCTGTATCTATTGAGATCTGATTTGGGACCTCATATGTGATGTATTCTGGAGCGTGTTCCATGTGCACTTGAGAAGAATGTGTGTTCTGCTGCTTTAGGAAGAAATGTTGTGAGTATACCTGTTAAAGCCATCTGGCTTAGTGTGTCATTCAAAGCCTTAGTTTCCTTGTTGATTTTCTGTTAATGGTTTGTCCATTGCTCTGAGTAAGGTGTTAAAGTCCCCTACTGATATTTTATTACTATCAATGAATTCCTTTTATGTTTGTTGTGAATTGATTTATACATTTATGTGTTCCCAAGTTTGAGGCATAATTATGTACAATTGTTAGATCTTCTAGTTGGAGAGACTCCTTTATTATAATATAGTACCCTTCTTCATCTCTTCTTACAGCCTTTGGTTTGAAATGTGTTTTGTCTGAAGTAAGTGCAGGTACTCCAGGGTTCTTTCAATGTCCATTAACCTGATAAATTGTTCTCCATCTCCTCTCTTTCAGTCTATAGGTGTTTTTAGATCTAACATGAATCTCTTGTAGCCAGCATATAGATGGGTCCTGTTTGGTCATCTATTGAGAAACCCTATGTCTTTTGATTGAAGCTTTTAGGCCATTTACATTCAGAGTGATTATTGATAGATATAAATTTAGTGCCATTGTGTTATCAGTAAATTCATTGTTTCTGGAGATTTTCTCTATTCCTTTCTAGATTTTGTTCTTTTGGTTTTCTTTCCCAATAAGTCCCCTCCAATATTTCTTGGAGGGCTCATTCAATGGTCATTAACCTTTAGTTTTTGTTTGTATATCTTTCCTTCTATTGTGAGTGACACCCTTTTTTTTTCAATTCATTTATTTTCAAAAAAACATTATTCATTATTTTTTCACCACACCCAGTGCTCCATGCAAGCCGCGCCCTCTATAATACCCACCCTTGATGGATAAATTATTCTTCACTGCATATTTTTTCCCATTCAGCATGTTGAATATATCATGCCACTGTCTTCTGACCTGTCAATTTTCTGTGAATGGATTTGCTGCTAACCTTACTTGTCTTTCCTTGGGTAAGGAATTTCTTTTCCATTGCTGCTTTAAGTATTTTTTCCTTATTTCTATACTTTACAAATTTTACTATGATATGTTTTGGCATTGGTTTGATTTTGTTGCTTTTGAGGGAGATTCTCTGTGACTCCTGGGTTTAGATGTTTTTATCCTTCCCCAGATTAGGGAATTTTTCAGCTGTAAGTTCCCTAAATAAGCCTTCTTCCTCATTTTCCATTCTTTCTTCTTCTGGGACTCTTATGATATAAATGATGTTACACTATATAGGGTCATTGAATCCCCTAAATCTATATTTGTGATCCAATGTTTTTCTTTCCCTCTTCTTTTCAGTTTCACTATTTTCCATTGTTTTATCTTCTTTATTTCTTATTCCTTTCTCTTCCAACGTTGTGGTCACTACATCTTGTTGGTTTTGTGTATCAGTCACAGCATTTTTTAAATTTAAATTTTAATTTTGTCCTGACTAGTTGTTAGGATTTTTTAAAATCTCTGCAATAAGGGTCTCCCTAATGTCTTTTATGTTCTCAAACCCAGATAATAACCTCTGCCTCTGCCCTCCTTCTGCATGAGAGTACTTGCTATAATTGCCAGGCTCAACACCAGCAATGACATTGGCTTCTAAAAGTACAGACTTTGAGCTGCTGCTTATAAAAATTGCAATAATTAGACCCTATCATTTCACCCATCAGTTGTTTTGGGGAAGTATTTTTTTGGTGCAATTCTTTGCACAGTGATCTTGATCTCTCCCTCTATCTTTCTTTCTCTTCTCTCCATGGTTAGGGTTTCCTCCCCTCCATAGCACCCACGATTTTGATATTTATCTATCTGTGTTTCAGTGATGAGGTGAGTGTAGAGTCCCTACTACTCCATCATTTTCTATCACAAACACTGACCCATTCATTTTTTAGTACTATCTTGTTTAGCTCCATGTATTTGTGTTTTTTCAATTTTTTTCCCTGTGGATGAATTCATTTCATAGTATTGTTGTCAGAAATTATAGATGGCATGTTCTCAATCTTTTTGAACTTTTTGAGGACTGCGTTTTGAGTTAGTATGTGATCTGTTCTGGAGAATGTTTCATGTGTATTTGAAAAGAATGTGTATTCTGCTGTTTTAGGATGGAATGTTCTGAATGCATCTGTTAAGTCCATGTGGTACTGTGTGTCTTGCAAAACCATTGCTTTCTTGTTGACATTCTATTTAGATAATCACTGTGTGGATGTAAGTGTGCTGTTAAAGTTCTCTACTATTGATAAAGTCCCAAAAGGTCATTTTTGTTTTTGTTTCCTTCATCTTTGGTGACATATCTGGAAAGAAGTTACTGTGGCTGATATCAAAGAGGTTACTGCCTATGTTCTCCTGTAGGATTCTGATGGATTTCTGTCTCACATTGAGGTCTTGAAATTTATCCATTTCAAGTTTATCTTTGTGTACAGTGTAAGAGAATGGTGGAGTTTTATTCTTCTACATATGGCTGTACAATTTTGCAGCACCATTTATTGAAGAGACTCTCTTTTGTCCACTGTATATTTTTCCTGTTTTGTCAAAAATTAATTGACCATAGAGTTGAGGGTCCATATCTGGGCTCTCTACTCTGTTCCACTGCTCTATATGTTTGTTTTTATGCCAGTACCATGCTGTCTTGGTGATCACAGCTTTGTAATAAAACTTGAAATCAGGTAACGTGATGCCCCCAGTTTTATTTTTGTTCTTCAACATTTCCTTAGCGATTCAGGGCCTCTTCTGGTTCCATAAAAATTTTTGGATTCTGTGCACCAGCTCTTTGAAGAATGCAAGTGGAATTTTGATTGGAATGGCATTAAAAGTACAGATTGCTCTAGGCAGTATAGACATTTTAACAATGTTTATTCTTCCGATCCAAGAGCATGGAATGGTCTTCCATCTTTTTGTGTCTTCTTCAGTTTCTTTCATGAGTGTTCTGTAGTTCCTCGAGTACAAATCCTTTACTTCTTTGGTTAGGTTTATTCCCAGTTATCTTATGGTTCTTCGTGCTATAGTAAATGGAATCGATTCTCTAATTTCCCTTTCTGTATTTTCATTGTTAGTGTATAAGAAAGCCACTGATTTTTGTATATTGACTTCCTGCCAAGCTGCTGAATTGCTGTATGAGTTCTAGTAGTTGGGGGTGGAGTCTTTTCAGTTATCCATATAAAGAATCATGTCATTTGCGAAGAGAGAGAGTTTGACTTCTTCATTGCCAATTTGGATACCTTTTATTTCTCTCTGTTGTCTGATTGCTGTTGCTAAGACTTCTAATACTATGTTGAACAAGAGTGGTTGAAGTGAACATCCTTGTCTTGTTCCTGATCTCAACAGCAAGGCTGCAAGCTTTTTCCCATTGAGGATGATATTTTCTGTGGGTCCTTCATAGATAGATTTGATGAAGTTCAGGAATGTTCACTCTATCCCTAAATATTGAACCATTTTAATCAGAAACGGATGTTGGATTTTGAAAACTATTAATCAAGATAAAGAGTCATATAGATAATACATTAATAGTAGGAGATCTTAACACATGTATCTCAGAAACAAACAGATCATTGAAGCAGAAAATCAATAAAGAAACAAGAGCATTGAATGACACATTGGACCAGATGGACCTCATAGATATATACAGAACATTCCACCCTAAAGCAGTAGAATACTCATTCTTCTCAAGTGCACACGGAACCTTCTCCAGAATAGACCACATACTGGGTCACAAATCAGGACTCAACCGATACCAAAAGACTGAGATTATTCCCTGCATATTCTCAGATCACAATGCTTTGAAACTGGAGCTCAATCACAAGGAAAAGTTCTGAAGGAACTCAAACACCTGGAAGCTAAAGACCACCTTGCTTAAGAATGCTCGGAATAACCAGGAGATCAAAGAACTGAAACAATTCATGGAAACCAGTGAAAATGAAGACACTTCGGTCCAAAACCTATGGGATACAGCAAAGGCGGTCCTAAGGGGAAAATATATAGCCATCCAAGCCTCCCTCAAAAGAATTGAAAAATCCAGAACACACCAGCTGTCTCTACACCTTAAAGAACTGGAGGATCAACAACAAATCAAACCAATTCCACACATAAGAAGGGAAATCATCAAGATTAGAGCTGAGATCAATGAGGGAGAAACCAGAGATACAGTAGAACGTATCAATGAAACTAGAAGCTGGTTTTTTGAAAGAATCAATAAGATCGATAAGCCACTGGCTACACTAATCCAAAAGAAAAGAGAGAAAGCCCAAATTCATAAAATTATGAATGAAAAGGGAGATATCACAACTAACACCAAGGAAGTAGAAACAATCATCAGAAGTTATTACGAACAGTTATATGCCAATAAGCTTAGCAACCTAGATGAAATGCGTGCATTCCTGGAAAAAAAAAAAACTACCAAAATCGAACCAGGAAGAAATCGACAACCTGAATACACCGATATCTAATAACGAGATTGAATCAGTGATCAAAAAGCTCCCCCAAAAAGGAGTACAGGACCTTACGGATTCCCTGGGGAATTCTACGAAACCTTCAAAGAAGAAATAACACCTATTCTCCTGAAGCTGTTTCAAAAAATTGAAGCAGAAGGAAAACATCCAGACTCTTTCTATGAAGCCAGCATTACCTTGATCCCCAAACCAGGCAAGGACCCTACCAAAAAGGAGAATTTCAGACCAATATCACTGATGAATATGGATGCTAAGATTCTCAACAAGATCCTAGCCAATAGGATCCAACAGCACATTAAAAAGATTATCCACCATGATCAGGTGGGATTCATCCCTGGGCTACAAGGATGGTTCAACATTCGCAAATCAATCAATGTGATACAACAAATTAATATAAGAAGAGAGAAGAACCACATGGTCCTCTCAATTGATGCAGAAAAAGCATTTGACAAAACCCAACATCCGTTCCTGATTAAAACGCTTCAAAGTTTAGGGATAGAGGGAACATTCCTGAACCTCATCAAGTCTATCTATGAAAGACCCACAGCAAATATGATCCTCAATGGGAAAAAGCTTGAAGCCTTCCCATTGAGATCAGGAACAAGACAAGGATGCCCACTTTCACCACTCTTGTTCAACATAGTATTAGAAGTCCTAGCAACAGCAATCAGACAACAGAGAGAAATAAAAGGTATCCAAATTGGTAATGAAGAAGTCAAACTCTCTCTCTTCGCAGATGACATGATTCTTTATATGGAAAACCCAAAAGACTCCACCCCCAAACTACTAGAACTCATACAGCAATTCAGCAACGTGGCAGGATACAAAGTCAATGTGCAGAAATCAGTGGCTTTCTTATACACTAACAATGAAAATACAGAAAAGGAAATTAGAGAATCGATTCCATTTACTATAGCACGAAGAACCATAAGATACCTGGGAATAAACCTAACCAAAGAGGTAAAGGATCTGTACTTGAGGAACAACAGAACACTCATGAAAAAATTGAAGAAGACACAAATAGATGGAAGACCATTCCATGTTCTCGGATCGGAAGAATAAACATTGTTAAAATGTCTATACTGCCTAAAGCAATCTATACTTTTAATGCCATTCCGATCAAAATTCTATCAGCATTCTTCAAAGAGCTGGAGCAAATAATCCTAAAATTCGTATGGAATCAGAAGAGAACCCAAATCGCTAAGGAAATGTTGAAAAACAAAAATAAAGCTGGCGGCATCACCTTACCTGATTTCAAGCTTTATTACAAAGCTGTGATCACCAAGACAGCATGGTACTGGCATAGAAACAGACACATAGACCAGTGGAACAGAGTAGAGAGCCCAGATATGGACCCTCAACTCTATGGTCAATTAATGTTTGACAAAACAGGAAAAAATATACAGTGCAAAAAAGACAGTCTCTTCAATAAATGGTGCTGGGAAAACTGGACAGCTATATGTAGAAGAATGAAACTAGACCATTCATTTACACCGTACACAAAGATCAACTCAAAATGGATAAAAGACCTCAAGGTGAGACAGGAATCCATCAGAATCTTAGAGGAGAACATAGGCAGTAATCTCTTTGATATCAGCCACAGCAACTTCTTTCAAGATACGTCTCCAAAGGCAAAGGAAACAAAAGCGAACATAAACTTCTGGGACTTCATCAAAATCAAAAGCTTCTGCACAGCAAAGGAAACAGTCAAAAAAACAAAGAGTTAACCCACGGAATGGGAGAAGATATTTGCAAATGACAGTACATATAAAAGGTTGATATCCAGGATCTATAATGAACTCCTCAAACTCAACCCACATGAAGCAGACAAACACATCAAAAAATGGGCAGAAGATATGAACAGACACTTCTCCAATCAAGACATACAAATGGCTATCAGACACATGAAAAAATGCTCATCATCATTAGCCCTCAGGGAGATTTAAATTAAAACCACATTGAGATATCACCTTACACCAGTTAGAATGGCCAAAATTAACAAAACAGGAAACAACATGTGTTGGAGAGGATGTGGAGAAAGGGGAACCCTCTTCCACTGTTGGTGGGAATGCAAGTTGGTGCAGCCTCTTTGGAGAACAGTGTGGAGATTCCTGAAGAAATTAAAAATAGAACTTCCCTATGACCCTTCAATTGCACTCCTGGGTATGTACCCCAAGGACACCGATGTCATGAAAAGAAGGGCCATCTGTCCCCAATGTTTATAGCAGCAATGGCCACAGTTGCCAAACTATGGAAAGAACCAAGATGCCCTTCAACGGATGAATGGTTAAGGAAGATGTGGTCCATATACAGTATGGAGTATTATGCCTCCATCAGAAAGGATGAATACCCAACTTTTGTAGCAACATGGGCGGGACTGGAAGAGATTATGCTGAATGAAATAAGTGAAGCAGAGAGAGTCAATTATCATATGGTTTCACTTATTTGTGGAGTATAACAAATAGCATGGAGGACAAGGGGCATTAGAGAGGAGTATGGAATTTGGGTAAATTGGAAGGGGAGGTGAACCATGAGAGACTATGGACTCTGAGAAACTTTCTGAGGGGTTTGATGTGGCGGGAGGGTCAGAGGTTGGGGTACAAGGTGGTGGGTATTATAGAGGGCACGACTTGCATGGAGCACTGGGTGTGGTGAAAAAATAATGAATAATGTTTTTCTGAAAATAAATAAATTGGAAAAAAAATACAACGGTTCAAAATCTGTGGGACACAACAAAGGTAGTCCTGAGAGTAAAATATATAGCGGTACAAGCTTTTCTCAAGAAACAAGAAAGGTCTCAGGTACACAACCTAACCCTACACCTAAAGGAGCTGGAGAAAGAACAAGAAAGAAGCCCTAAGCCCAGCAGGAGAAGAGAAATCATAAAGATCAGAGCAGAAATCAATGAAATAGAAACCAAAAAAAAAAAAAAAAAACAATAGAACAAATCAACGAAACTAGGAGCTGGTTCTCTGAAAGAATTAATAAAATTGATAAACCCCTGGCCAGAGTTATCAAAAAGAAAAGAGTAAGGACCCAAATAAATAAAATCATGAATGAAAGAGGAGAGATCACAACTAATACCAAGGAAATACAAACTATTATAAGAACATAGTATGAGCAACTCTACGCCAACGAACTTGACAATCTGGAAGAAATGGATGCATTCCTAGAAACATATAAACAGCCAAAATTGAACCAGGAAGAAATAGAAAGCCTGAACAGACCCATAACCAGTAAGGAGATTGAAACAGTCATTAAAAATCTCCAAACATACAAAAGCCCAGGGCCAGACGGCTTCCCGGGGGAATTCCACCAAACATTTAAAGAAGAACTAATTCCTATTCTCCTGAAACTGTTCCAAAAAATAGAAATGGAAGGAAAACTTCCAAACTCATTTTATGAGGCCAGCATCACCTTGATCCCAAAACCAGACAAGGATCCCATCAAAAAAGAGAGCTATAGACCAATATCCTTGATGAACACAGATGTGAAAATTCTCACCAATATACTAGCCAATAGCATTCAACAGTACATTAAAAGGATTATTCAGGGACGCCTGGGTGGCGCAGTTGGTTGGACGACTGCCTTCGGCTCAGGGCGTGATCCTGGAGTCCCGGGATCGAGTCCCACATCGGGCTCCCAGCTCCATGGGGAGTCTGCTTCGCTCTCTGACCTTCTCCTCGCTCATGCTCTCTCTCACTGTCTCTCTCTCTCAAATAAATAAATAAAATCTTTAAAAAAAAAAAAAAAGGATTATTCACCACGACCAAGTGGGATTTATCCCAGGGCTGCAAGGTTGGTTCAACATCCTCAAATCAGTCAATGTAATACAACACATCAATAAAAGAAAGAACAAGAACCATATGATACTCTCAATAGATGCTGAAAAAGCATTTGACAGAGTACAGCATCCCTTCCTGATCAAAACTCTTCAAAGTGTAGGGATAGAGGGCACATAGCTCAATATCATCAAAGCCATCTATGAAAAACCCACCGCAAATATCATTCTCAATAAAGAAAAACTGAAAGCTTTTCCACTAAGATCAGGAACACGGCAGGGATGTCCATTATCACCACTGCTATTCAACATAGTACTAGAAGTCCTAGCCTCAGCAATCAGACAACAAAAGGAAATTAAAGGCATCCAAATCGGCAAAGAAGAAGTCAAATTATCACTCTTCGCAGATGATATGATACTCTATGTGGAAAACCCAAAAGTCTCCACTCCAAAACTGCTAGAACTTGTACAGGAATTCAGTAAAGTGTCAGGATATAAAATCAATGCACATAAATCAGTTGCATTTCTCTACACCATCAACAAGACAGAAGAAAGAGAAATTAAGGAGTCAATCCCATTTACAATTGCACCCCAAACCATAAGATACCTAGGAATAAACCTAACCAAAGAGGCGCAGAATCTATACTCAGAAAACTATAAAGTACTCATGAAAGAAATTGAGGAAGACACAAAGAAATGGAAAAATGTTCCATGCTCCTGGATTGGAAGAATAAATATTGTGAAAATGTCTATGCTACCTAAAGCAATATACACATTTAATGCAATTCCTATCAAAGTACCATCCATCTTTTTTAAAGAAATGGAACAAATAATGTTAAAATTTATATGGAACCAGAAAAGACCTCGTATAGCCAAAGGGATATTGACAAAGAAAACCAAAGTTGGTGGCATCACAATTCCAGACTTCAAGCTCTATTACCAAGCTGTCATCATCAACACAGCATGGTACTGGCACAAAAACAGACACATAGATCAATGGAACAGAATAGAGAGCCCAGAAATAGACCCTCAACTCTATGGTCAACTAATCTTTTCCAAAGCAGGAAAGAACGTCCAATGGAAAAAAGACAGCCTCTTTAATAAATGGTGTTGGGATAATTGGACAGCCACGTGCAGAAAAATGAAATTGGACCATTTCCTTACACCACACACAAAAATAGACTCAAAATGGATTAAGGACCTCTATGTGAGAAAGGAATCCATCAAAATCCTTGAGGAGAACACAGGCAGCAACCTCTTCGACCTCAGCCGCAGCAACATCTTCCTAGGAACATCACCAAAGGCAAGGGAAGGAAAGGCAAAAATGAACTATTGGGATTTCATCAAGATCAAAAGCTTTTGCACAGCAAAGGAAACAGTTAACAAAATCAAAAGACAACTGACAGAATGGGAGAAGATATTTGCAAACGACATATCAGATAAAGGACTAGTGTCCAAAATCTATAAAGAATTTAACAAACTCAACACCCAAAGAACAAATAATCCAATCAAGTAATGGGCAGAGGACATGAACAGACGTTTCTGCAAAGAAAACATCCAGATGGCCAACAGACACATGAAAAAGTGTTCCATATCACTCGGCATCAGGGAAATACAAATCTAAACCACAATTAGATATCACCTCACACCAGTCAGAATGGCTAAAATCAACAAGTCAGGAAATGACAGATGCTGGCGAGGATGCGGAGAAAGGGGAACCCTCCTACACTGTTGGTGGGAATGCAAGCTGGTGCAACCACTCTGGAAAACAGCATGGAGGTTCCTCAAAATGTTGAAAATAGAGCTACCTTTCAACCCAGCAATTGCACTACTGGGTATTTACCCTAAAGATACAAACGTAGTGATCCAAAGGGGCACGTGCACCTGAATGTTTATAGCAGCAATGTCCACAATAGCCAAACTATGGAAAGAACCTAGATGTCCATCAACAGATGAATGGATAAAGAAGAAGTGGTACATATACACAATGGAATACTATGCAGCCATCAAAAGAAACAAAATCTTGCCATTTGCGACAACATGGATGGAACTAGAGCATATCATGCTTAGTGAAATAAGACTAGCGCAGAAAGACAACTATCCTTTGATCTCCCTGATATGAGGAAGTGGTGATGCAACATGGAGGCTTAAGTGGGTAGGAGAAGAATCCATGAAACAAGACGGGATAGGGCGGGTGACAAACCATAAGTGTCTCTTAATCTTATGAAACAAACTGTGGGTTGCTGGAGAGAGGGGGGTTGGGAGAAGGTGGGTAGGGTTATGGACATTGGGGAGGGTATGTGCTTTTGGGTAAATTGGAAGGGGAGGTGAACCATGAGAGACTATGGACTCTGAAAAACAATCTGAGGGGTTTGAAGTGGGGGGGGGGTGGGAGTTTGGGGTACCAGGTGGTGGGTATTATAGAGGGCATGGCTTGCATGGAGCACTGGGTGTGGTGAAAAAATAATGAATACTGTTTTTCTGAAAATAAATAAATTGGAAAAAGAAACGAATTCAAAATATTGAAATGCGAAAAAAAACATAGGTGTATGTATCAAAAATTTCATGTTAGAAGGTTATTATGGAATTTGATGTACTGGACAGTTCACTGTGATGGTTTACAGGTTAACAAAATTTATATATATATATATATATATTATATATATATATATATATATAATATATATTATATATATATATAATATATATATAATATATATTATATATATATATATTATGAACCTGAATAGTGGGAGCGATTAAAAAATAAAAGTTTTCCTATGAAGTAGTGGTAGTTGTTCTCTTGTCATCCTTTTTTTTTTTTTTCTTTCTTGGTTTCTTTTCTGGGGGAGGGGCCTGCCACATGGGTTTTCAGTCAATGATGTTCCCTGAGTTAAGTCCTCCTGCCCCCCCCTCAAGGGTTTGGGCTCTGAGGAAAATTTTTTTTTTTTTTTTTCAGGCTTTTGTTCTCTGGAGGTTTTTATGTTTGTTCACTTTTTATTTCTCTCACCTTGACCACTTTTGATGGTTTTTGTAGTTTTATAGGAAAACAAACTGCACCCTGACCTCCCTCTCAGAGAGAAGCCTCAGTCTGGCTTCAGAGCCCAAATAAGTTCCCCCTTGGCCGCTGGCAGAGCAAGTTCCGAGTCGCGGTCCCTGGGGACGCAGGATCTTTTGCTTGTACCCAAAACCATGGCAGTGGCAGCTGTCTGGGCAGCTCCAGACTGCCAGAGAGGTTCCAAGCTGCAATCGCACACTGAGATTTTCGCGCTGGCCTGGGCCGGGAGTCCCTGGTCTTTCTGGGTCTAAGAGCGCCTGGCTTGCACGCACCTCTTTCAGGGGAAGCTGTGGGTTGCGCGCGGGTCTCAGGCACTGAGAACGGGGCGCAGGTCCAAAAGCACCAGGCTGGGCCTTCGCGGACCTTTCTTGGGGGAGAGTTTGGTGCATGCTTCTTAGGCTCTGAAACAATGGCGCATATCAAAGGGCACCAGCTGGGCCTTTGTACTTCTCTCAGGGGAGGATGAGGGGCGCAGTCATCTCAGGCTCTATAGAAGGGCTCGTGCGTTCTGCCATCTGGCATGGCTCCCATCCCCTCACAGGAGCCGGACCCCACGCATTCTCGCATTCTCGGTCACGCTGGCGGGTTAGCGACCAAGACCTGGTTTCTCCACTGCACTCTCTCTGGCTCAGCACCAGGGGAGTCTGTCCTGAGACCAGGGACTTAAGCCCCTGTCCCTAGCCATCTGGATTCCCACAATTTCCCCCCTGCGATCCTTTGCTCTTTTGGAGTGCTTTCAACCAGTCTCCAAGTTAATTCTGGTCCCCAGACGCAGGGAACTCTTGCTCCTATTGGGAGTATTACTTTCCAACTGGTCACCTCTGGTGGCTCCCTCCCTGTTTTGTTTATCTTCTGATATCAGTCCGCAGTTCCCACTCTGCTTTACCTGCCCACTGGCGTCTTCTGCCCCTGTAGAGATCCAGACATGTATAATTCTGATCTCAGGCAGATTTCATGGGTGATCGGAGTTCTTTGGTAGGTAATCAGCTCACTTTAGGGTACATGTTGAAAAGGCGTCTCCTCCTACTTCCCCACCATTCCCCCACCACCCCGAGTTCATTTTTGCTTTTGTTTACTTTGCCTTTGAAGACATATCTTGGGAGAAGTTGTTGTGGCCAATGTAGAAGAGGTTACTGCCTATGTTCTCCTCTAGGATTCTGATGGATTCCTGCCTCATGTTTGAGGTATTTTATCCATTTTGAGTTTATCTTTGTGTATGGTGTAATAGATTGGTCACGTTTCATTCTTCTACACATAGGTGTCCAATTTTCCCAGCACCAATTATTGAAGAGACTGTCTTTTTCCACTCTATATTTTTTCCTGTTTTGTTGAAGATTATTTGACCATAAAGTCAAAGCTCTTCTTTCTTTTTGTTGATACTCTGCTTAGAGGATCTGTCTATTACTGAGAGTGGCATGTTAAGATCCCTTAAAATTAATGTATTCATATCAATGTGACTATTTTGATTGACATTTGGCTTATGTAGTTGGCCGCTCCCATAAATATTTACAATTTTTAGAACTTTTTGGTGGCTAAACCTTTTAAGAATGATGTAGTGTCCTTCTGTATCTTGGACTACAGTATTTAGCTTAAAATCTAATTTATCTGATATGAGAATCATTAACCCAGCTTTCTTTTGAGGCCTGTTGGCATGAAAGATACTTCTCTACCCTTTCAATTTCAGTCTCGATGTATCTTTAGTTTCCAATTATGTCTCTTGTAGACAGCATATGGACGGGTCCTGTTGTTTTATCTAGTCTGCAACCCTGTGCCATTTAATGGGAGCATTTAGGTCACTCATGTTGAGGGTGATTCTTGAATGATAAGTTTTTATTAGCATCATGTTGCCAATGAAGTCCTTGTTCCTGTAGATTGTCTCTGTAAATTTCTGTTTTATGTCACTCTTGGGTTCTTTCTTTTGTAGAACATCCCTTACTATTTCTTGTAGTGCCAGCTTGGCAGTCACATAATGTTTTAAACCTTGCTGGTGTTGGAAGCTCTTTATCTCTCCATTTATTCTGAATGTTAGCCTTCCTGGATAAAGTATTCCTGGCTGCATGTTCCTCTAATTAATTCCCTAAATATGTCTGGCCAGCCCCTTCTGGCTTGCCAGGTCTGTGGACAGGTCTGACATTATTCTGATGGCTCTCCCTCTGTGCTTAAGTAATCTCTTCCCCCAGCTGCCCTTAAGACATGTTATCTGAATTTATTTTGTGAATTTCACAATCATGTGCCTGGAGGTCTTTCTAGCCTCATTGGTCTTTTGGGGTATCCTCTTTGCCTCTAGGACACGAACACTTGTTCCATTACCCAGATTAGGGGAGTTTTCATCCAATATTTGTTCAACTATATCTTCTAGTATTCTCTCTTTCTCCAGCCTCTCAGGGATCCCAGTAATTCTGATATTGGAAGATTTCATGGCGTCATTTATTTCCCTAATTCTGTTTTCCTGGATTCTAAGCTGTTTGTTCCTGGTCTCCTCCTGGTCTTTCTTTACTGTCAGTTTTTTTTTTTTTCTAGATCACTAATTGAATCTTTTTCTTGTTTATCCTAACTGTTAGAGTATTTAGATTTGACTGGATCTCATTGATAGCATTTTTAACTTCTGCCAGGTCGGCTCTCACTTCTGCCCTTAGAGATTCCATATTGCCACTAAAGGTCTTTTCCAACCTAGCCATTGCCTGGATAAAGGTTAACCTGAATTCCATTTCTGACATATTGCTCATGTCCATATCCAATAGTTCTGTGGCAGAGAGCACATTCTCTGAATTTTTCCTCTGTTAAGTATTCCTCTTCCTATTCATTTTGGTGAGAGGCAGTTGAGGAGATGTATAGCTGAATATATCAGCCATGTACCAGGAACGGCTCACCTTGGAATGTTTTGGAGCTATAAGAAGTCACTACCGAAAAGAAAGAGAGAAGAAAAAAAAAGAGACAAGAGGGGAAAAAAAGAAAAACATCAACAAAAATGAGCCCCCAAAGTAGGATTTATAAGATACATAAACAAAAACGAAGAAACAGACCAACAAAAGTAAAGGGAAAAAAAGAAAAACCCAACCAAAATGAACCCCAAGAATAAGATTTATGTAGTACAAAAACAAAAACGAATACACAGAAACACTGACAGAGTAAGATTAGAAGGTGCTCATAAACCTCAGTGTGCGTGAGGAAGGTTATTTCAGTTCTTCCTGGGTATATCTTGCTATCTTTGTTAAAAGACTCAGCTTTCCAGAGTTATAGGGTGGTTAAAATTGATTTATGTACAGGGGTAGTATTGAATAGGGAAAAAAGGATTACCTTGAAGTCTGTATCTATCATCTATCTATTTATCTATCTATTTAAAAAAGAAACAAAGGTATATGTATGAACAAAGTCCAAGTTAAAATGTTATTATGGAACATGTTGTATTCAACATCTATTTGTAATGGTAAATAGGTTAAAAAAATTAAAGAAGAATCAAGAGAATGAATTTAAAAAAGAAAAAAGAAAGTTGAATGTCTCAAATGTACAGGTTTTCAGGAAATACAGGGCACTTAATATATTGTTTTCCCTTTGTTTTTTTGACTGTTTCCTTTGCTGTGCAGAAGCTTTTGATTTTGATGAAGTCCCAGAAGTCTATTTTCGCTTTTGTTTCCTTTGCCTTTGGAGACGTATCTTGAAAGAAGTTGCTGTGGCTGATATCGAAGAGATTACTGCCTATGTTCTCCTCTAAGATTCTGATAGATTCCTGTCTCACGTTGAGGTCTTTTATCCATTTTGAGTTGATCTTTGTGTACGGTGTAAGAGAATGGTCGAGTTTCATTCTTCTACATATAGCTGTCCAGCTTTCCCAGCACCATTTATTGAAGAGACTGTCTTTTTTCCACTGTATATTTTTTCCTGTTTTGTCGAAGATTAATTGACCATAGAGTTGAGGGTCCATATCAGGGCTCTCTACTCTGTTCCACTGGTCTATGTGTCTGTTTTTATGCCAGTACCATGCTGTCTTGGTGATCACAGCTTTGTAATAAAGCTTGAAATCAGGTAAGGTGATGCCGCCAGCTTTATTTTTGTTTTTCAACGTTTCCTTAGCGATTCGGGGTCTCTTCTGATTCCATACAAATTTTTGGATTATTTGCTCCAGCTCTTTGAAGAATGCCGGTGGAATTTTGATCAGAATGGCATTAAAAGTATAGATTGCTCTAGGCAGTATAGACATTTTAACGATGTTTATTCTTCCGATCCAAGAGCATGGAATGGTCTTGTTTTCCCTTGATGTTGGGGTTTTACAGTTTTATGGGGGCCCTGTGGTTATCATCCTCTTGTTCTTTTGGCTTGTCTTCTGGGGGAGGGACCTGCTGCATTGTTTTTCAGTCAATCTTGTTTGGGCTGAGTCGCCCTGCTCCCTATCAAGGGGCTGGGCTCTGTGGAAACTGGTTTTTCAGACTCGTTCTCTGGACGTTTTTGTTCTTTGGCAGCTTTTTGCAGTTTTTCAGAGGGTTACTGGAAAGTAAACTGTCTGCACCCAGACCCCGCTAAGAAAGAAGCCACAGTCTGCTCCTCTCTGGATGGTCAGGAACATACAGACTCCCCCTCTGCAAACTTCGCTGAACACTGAAAACTCCCACAGGTGGTGCTCACTCCCAGCCACCATCTCAGTGGTTTCCCAAGGCCATCACTTGTCACTGCACCCCCATGCCATTAAAACTGCGAGGGATATTGGTTCAGGAGAGCCCAACCATGGTGGCTGCTGTTCCTGAGCTGCTCTCTGGAACCTATGCTCAAGCAAGGTGTGCTCAGACCCGGGGCAGCAGAGGTCACAGAAGGGTGCAGGTCCACGGACCTCCAGCAGGAACCTGTGGCAGGGTGTATGCAGCGGAAAGCTGTAGGCTCAGGGACCACCAACTGGAGCCCCTGCCAGGCTCTCTCAGGCATGGGTGGGTGCTGGCTGAGACTGCCCTGGGACAGTGGGCTTAGGTCCATGCCTGTGGCTGTGCAATTCCACCTATTGCCCCATAATACATTTTGTTCTTTGTGAGTGCTTTTAACCAGACTCCAAGTTAAGGATGGTCCCCAATCCCAGGGCACTTTCATATTGGGGTATTCCTTTCCAATGGGTCACTTCTGGTAGCTTCCTCTCCCTTCTGTTTTTTTCCTCTGATATCAGTCCGAGTGCTCTCACTCCACTGTACCTCCCTACTGATAATATTCTGCCCCTGTAGAGATCCAGAAGTGTATAATCTTACATTTCAGGCGATTTCATGGGTGTTCAGAGTGTTCTGGTAGATATTTAGCTCAATTCAGGGGACCGGTTGAAACAGGGTCGCCTACTTCTCTGCCATCTTGCCCCTTCTAGAATGCAACTTTCAAATAACATCTTGTTTCATGAAGATAGAAGTATTTTTCTTCTTCTTCTTCTTCTTTTGAAAAAAAAATTATTATTTGACCAAAAGAGACATAGTGAGATAGGGAACACAAGCAGGGGGAGTGGGAGAGGGAGAAGCAGGGTTTCTACAGAGCAGAGAGCCTGATGTGGGGCTCAATCCCAGAACTCTGGGATCATGACCTCAGCTGAAGGCAGACACTTAACAACTGAGGCACCCTGGCACCCCAATATAAGTGTTTTCAAATGTATGTGTGGAGGAATAAGGAAATTGCCATATAGTTAAATCTCAGAAACAGGTATTTGGAGAATGAAACATTCAACTAACATCTTCTGTCATGAGTAAGCATTTTCAACGTATAAATGGAAGCTTAAGGGAAGTGCCATCTACCTAACTCTTAGAAACAGGTCTGTGTATTTAATAGGTTATATTTTTAATAGTATAACTTTAAACATTATGAAACAGTAGAACTCTGTGGTTTGTTTTTGGTTGTTTTGTTTTGTTTTGCAAAATCATGAGGATATTACTATTTAGTATTTTAGTTCAAGGGCAGGTAAATTTGGAAAATACAAGTCCATTTGGTGCTTAACAAAATGGGCTGCACTTCATATTTTTTCTGGTTCTGACAGTATATAAATTGTCACAAATCAGCTAATCACTATTCTGAGAGAGAAAATGGCCATATCAAAGTGCACATGTTCAAAGGACTAGTGTCCAAAATCTATAAAGAACTTAACAAACTCAACACCCAAAGAACAAATAATCCAATCAAGAAATGGGCAGAGGACATGAACAGACGTTTCTGCCAAGAAGACATCCAGATGGCCAACAGACACATGAAAAAGTGCTCCATATCACTCGGCATCAGGGAAATACAAATCAAAACCACAATGAGATATCACCTCACACCAGTCAGAATGGCTAAAATCAACAAGTCAGGAAATGACAGATGCTGGCGAGGATGCGGAGAAAGGGGAACCCTCCTACACTGTTGGTGGGAATGCAAGCTGGTGCAACCACTCTGGAAAACAGCATGGAGGTTCCTCAAAATGTTGAAAATAGAACTGCCCTATGACCCAGCAATTGCACTACTGGGTATTTACCCTAAAGATACAAACGTAGTGATCCAAAGGGGTACGTGCACCCGAATGTTTATAGCAGCAATGTCCACAATAGCCAAACTATGGAAAGAACCTAGATGTCCATCAACAGATGAATGGATCAAGAAGATGTGGTATATATACACAATGGAATACTATGCAGCCATCAAAAGAAACGAAATCTTGCCATTTGCGACAACATGGATGGAACTAGAGCGTATCATGCTTAGCGAAATAAGTCAAGCGGAGAAAGACAACTATCATATGATCTCCCTGATATGAGGGAGTGGTGATGCAACATGGGGGCTTAAGTGGGTAGGAGAAGAATCCATGAAACAAGATGGGATAGGGAGGGAGACAAACCATAAGTGACTCTTAATCTCACGAAACAAACTGTGGGTTGCTGGGGGGAGGGGGGTTGGGAGAAGGGGGGTAGGGTTATGGACATTGGGGAGGGTATGTGCTTTTGGGTAAATTGGAAGGGGAGATGAACCATGAGAGACTATGGACTCTGAAAAACAGTCTGAGGGGTTTGAAGTGGCGGGGGGGTGGGAGGTTGGGGTACCAGGTGGTGGGTATTATAGAGGGCACAGCTTGCATGGAGCACTGGGTGTGGTGAAAAAATAATGAATACTGTTTTTCTGAAAATAAATAAATTGGAAAAAAAAAAAAAAAGAAACAGGTCTGTGTACAATGCAACTTTCAACTAACTTCTTGTTTCATAAAGTTAGAAGGATTTTTAAATGTTTGTGTGGAAGCACATAGAAAGTACCATATACTTAAAAACAGGTCTGTGGAGAATGCAACTTTCAAGTAATATCTTTTTTTAGGAAAATTGATTTTTAAGTGTATGCATCCAGTTATAAGGAAAGAGCCGTATATTTAATTCAGAAGAAAAAAAACTCTGGAGATTGCAGCTTTTTAAGTGCTTTCAAAAGAATGCACTGCGTTTCATATCATGGAACACTACATCAAAAACTAATGATGTAATATTTTATGGTGACTAACATAACATAATAAAATAAAATTAAAACTATGAGATTTTAGAAAGCTAAAAAAAGTATGTTTCTGTTATACAGAAAGTAGAACAACGTTAAACTAAAATCTTTTTAAAATGGAGATAGAAGTAGTTTCAAGTGTATTTTGGGAAGCATAAGGAAAGTGCTGGATACCTAACTCAGTGGATCAAATCTGTATAGACACCATCTATCAACTAACATCTTGTTTCATGGAGATGGGGGTGTTTTCACTTGTGTCTGTGGAAGCACAAGGGAAGTAGCATTTATTTAACTCAGTGAAACAGGATGGTGTAGAAACCATCTTTTAAGTCATATCTTTATTCACAGAGGGAGAAACTTTCAAATATATTTGTGGAAGCATGACGAAAGTGCTATATGCATAATACCTAGAGATAAGTCTGTGTAGAAAGCATCTTGCCAATAACTTCTTTCATGAAGATGGGAGAATTTTCAACTGTATATGTGGAAGCATAGGGACAGTGCCATATACCTTAAAAAAGTGAAATATGTCTGTGTAGAAATATGTCTGTGTAGAAATCCATCAACCAACATTTTGTTTCAATGATATAAGGATTCAAATGTATGTGTGGAAGCACAAGGAAAGTGCCAAATATTTAACTCAGTGAAACAAGACTATGCTGAAAGCATCTTCAGAGAAAAACCTTTTGTGATAATAGAAACTTGTTCAAATGTATTTGTGGAAACATAAGGAAAACATCATAAGATGCTGATCTCAGAGAAGCAAGTCTGTAAAAAAAATAACATATAAAAATCTAAAAAAAAAAAAAAGAAAGCAACTTTCACTTAACTTCTTTCATGTATATAAAAGTGTTTTCAAATGTGTGTGTGGAAGCATAAGGAAAATGCCACATACTTACCCTTACAAAAGAGCATTGTATAGGAAGCATCAGTTAACTAACATCCTGTTTCCTGAAGATATAAGTGTTTTTAAATGTATAGATGAAAGCTTAAGGAAAGTGCCATATACTAATCTCCAATAAAGAAGAGAGTATAGAAAACACCATTCCATTGCATTTTTTTTTATCGAGATAGAGGCATTTTCAAATTTATGTGAGGAAGCATAAGGAAAGTGTCATACACTTAAGTCAGTGAAAAAAGTCCATGCAGGAGCCATCAAACAACCATCAAGTTGTGTCATGGAGACAGGGGTGTTTTCACAGTTCGTGTGGAACCATAAGTAAGGTGTCATACACTTAACTCCAAGAAAGACCAGCATATACATAACAACATTCAACTAATATCTTTTTTGATGGACAAAGACGTGTGTACAGAAGTATTTGTGTTAGGGTAATGAAAGTGCAGCACACTTAACACACTGAAACTAAACTAGGGAGAAAGGATCTTGCACTAACATCTTTCATGACGACAGAATTGTTTTCAGAAGATTGTGAAGAAGAATTAGAAATGTGCCATATACTTGGAGAAAGAAGCCTGTGTGGACAGCATCTTACACTTCTCCATTCATGCAGACAGAAGAATTTTCAAATATGTATGTGGATTCATTTTAAAAAGTGTAATATACTTAATTCAGATTAAACTTAAAGTTGGTGGAGAAAACATTTTCATCTCATTCCTTGGTTAATTAATGCATAAGCATTTTTAAAAGTATGTGTGGAAGTATATAGAAAGTGACAAATACTTAACTTAGTGAAACACGTTTCTGTAGAAACCATCCACCCACCAACATTTTGATTCATGGTGACTGGGGCATATTCAAATTTATCTGTTGAAGCACAAGGAAAATGCCATATACTTATCTCCAGGATAGAACACTTCAGAGAAAACATCATTCAACTAGTATCTTCATTCAGAAAGATAGAAGTGTTCAAATGTATGTGTGGAAGATAAGGAGAGTGCCATATACTTAACTACAAAAGGAACACGGCCTAGAAGACCACATTAAACTAATACTATTCTTTTTTTTAAAGATTTTATGTATTTATTTGACAGAGAGAGAGAGAGAGATCACAAGTAGGCAGAGAGGCAGGCAGAGAGAGAGAGGAAGGGAAGCAGGCCCCCTGCTGAGCAGAGAGCCCGACGTGGGACTCGATCCCAGGACCCTGAGATCATGACCCGAGCCGAAGGCAGCGGCTTAACCCACTGAGCCTATTCTTAAGGAGATAGAAGGATAGAAGCACTTTCAAATAATATCTGAAATCATTAGGAAAAGTGCTATATAATTAATGAAGTGAACCATATCTGTGTAGAACACATCCATCAACAAAGAAGCTGTGGCATGGAGACAGGGGTGTATTCACCTGTTTGTGTGGAACCATAAGTAAAGTGTCATATACTTAACTCAAAGACCACCATATACATATCAACATTCAACCAACACCTTTTCTGATGGACATAGATGTGGGTACAAATGTGTTTGTGTAAGGGTAGGGAAAATGCCACTTATATATAACTTACTGTGATGAAACTGGGGAGAAAGCATCTTGCAACCAACATCTTTTTCCATGAAGATGGAGGTGTTTTCAAATGATTGAGAAGAAACATTAAGAAAGTGTCATGGGGGCACCTGGGTGGCTCAGTGGGTTAAGTCACTGCCTTCGACTCAGGTCATGATCTCAGGGTCCTGGGATCGAGCCCCGCATCAGGCTCTCTGCTTGGCGGGGAGCCTGCTTCCCTTACTCTCTCTCTCTGCCTACTTGTTATCTCTGTCTGTCAAACAAATAAATACAATCTTAAAAAAAAAGTGTCATGTACTTAATCCATCAGAATCCTAGAGGAGAACATAGGCAATAACCTCTTTGACATAGCCCACAGCAACTTCTTTCAAGACATGTCTCCAAAGGCAAAGGAAACAAAAGAGAAAATGAACTTTTGGGACTTCATCAAGATCAAAAGCTTCTGCACAGCAAAGGAAGCAGTCAACAAAACGAAGAGACAGCCCATGGAATGAGAGAACATATTCACAAATAATGCTACAGACAAAGGGCTGATAGCAAAGATCTATAAATAACTCCTCAAACTCAACACACACAAAACAGATAATCATATCAAAAAATGGTTAGAAGACATGAACAGATACTTCTCCAAAAAAGAGATACTAATGGCTAACAGACACATGAAAAAATGTTTATCATCATTAGCCATAAGGTAGATTCAAATCAAATCCACATTGAGATACCACCTTACACCAGTTAGAATGGCTGAAATTAACAAGACAGGAAACAATAAGTGTTGGGGAGAATGTTGGTGGGAATGCAAGTTGGTGCAACCACTTTGGAAAACAGTGTGAAGATTCCTTAAGAAAGTAAAAGTAGAGCTTCCCTATGACCCTGCAATTGCACTCCTGGGTATTTACCCCAAAGATACAGATGTCGTGAAAAGAAGGGCCATCTGTACCCCAATGTTCATAGCAGCAATGGCCACAGTTGCCAAACTGTGGAAGGAACCAAGTGGACGAATGGATAAAGAAGATAAAGAAGATATGGTGCATAATACTATGGAGTATTGTGCCTCCATTAGAAAGGATGAATACCCAACTTTTGTATCAACATGGATGGGACTGGAAGAGATTATGCTGAGTGAAATAAGTCAAGCAGAGAGAGTCAATTATCATATGGTTTCGCTTACTTGTGGAGCATAAGGAATAACACGGAGGACATGGGGAGATGGAGAGGAGAAAGGAGTTGGAGGAAATTGGAGGGAGAGATGAACCATGAGGGACTGTGGACTCTGAGAAAGAAAATGAGGATTTTGGATGGGAGGGGCCTAGGAGGTTGGGTGAGCCTTGTGGTGGGTATTATGGAGGGAATGTACTGCATGGAGCGCCGGGTATGGCACATAAACAATGAATTCTGGAACACTGAAAAGAAATTTTTAAAAAAGATCATAAAAAAGTAAAAAAGAAAGTGTCATGTACTTAGAGAAGCAAGTCTGTGTAGAAAGCATCTTTCCCCTACTTCTCCTTTCTTGCATATAGGAGAATTTTCAAATATATGTATATGTATATGTATATGTATGTGTATGTATATGTATATGTATATCCATATATGTGTGTATATGTATGTATATGTATATATGTATATATATATCATTAGCCATATATATGTATATATACATATGTATATGTATGTGTATGTATACGTATATGTATATCCATATATATATGGATTCATAAGGAAAGTTCTATGTATTTAATTCAGGGAAACAAGTCTGTATAGAAAGTATGTCTAACTAACTTCTTGGTCCATGAATGTATAATCATCTTTAAAAGTATTTGTGGAAACATAGAGAAAGTGCCAAATACTTAAATTATTGAAACATGTTTGTGTAGAAACCATCCATCCACCAATATCTTGTTTCATGGTGATAGCAGCATATTGAAACATGTGTTGACACACAAGGAAAGTGCCATATATTTATCTCCAGGATAGAACACTGCAGAGAAAGCATCATTCAACTAGTATGTTCATTCAGGAAGAGATAAGCCTTTTCAAGTGTATGTGTGGAAGCGTTAAGAGCAATGCCATAGAGGTAATTCAGAGAAACAGGTATTTAAGGAAAACACATTTCTTTCTTGTTGTTGTTGTTGTTGTTGTTTAAATATATTTTTAATTTCTCAATAACCAGTATTAATGGCATAATGAAAATCCCCAAGTCTTTTAGAATAACTAAGAGAAATAAATGCTTTTCTTTGCTGCATAAGACTGAATGGTTACAGAATCATAGGTACTCTTCAAAATATTTTTTCTTCATTATTTCTTTTTTCTTAATTTTAAAATATTTTAATTATTTCTTTTTTATAATGTTTTTTAAGTATTTTATTTTATTTTTTTCAAATTTATTTATTTTCAGAAAAACAGTATTCATTATTTTTTCACCACACCCAGTGCTCCATGCAATCCATTCCCTCTATAATACCCACCACCTGGTTCCCCCAACCTCCCACCCCCCCCGTCACTTCAAACCCCTCAGATTGTTTTTCAGAGTCCATGGTCTCTCGTGATTCACCTCCCCCTCCAATTTACCCCAGCTCCCTTCTCCTCTCCAACACCCCTTGTCCTCCATGCTATTTGTTATGCTCCACAAATAAGTGAAACCATATGATAATTGACTCTCTCTGCTTGACTTATTTCACTCAGCATAATCTCTTCCAGTCCCATCCATGTTGCTACAAAAGTTGGGTATTCATCCTTTCTGATGGAGGCATAATACTCCATAGTGTATATGGACCATATCTTCCTTATCCATTCATCCGTTGAAGGGCATCTTGGTTCTTTCCATAGTTTGGCGACTGTGGCCATTGCTGCTATAAACATTGGGGTACAGATGGCCCTTCTTTCACGACATCTGTGTCTTTGGGGTAAATACCCAGGAGTACAATTGCAGGGTCATAGGGAAGCTCTATTTTTAATTTCTTGAGGAATCTCCACACTGTTCTCCAAAGAGGCTGCACCAACTTGCATTCCCACCAACAGTGGAAGAGGGTTCCCCTTTCTCCACTTCCTCTCCAACACATGTTTTTTCCTGTTTTGTTAATTTCAGCCATTCTAACTGGTGTAAGGTGGTATCTCAATGTGGGTTTAATTTGAGTCTCCCTGAGGGATAATGATGATGAACATATCAAAAAAATGGGCAGAAGATATGAACAGACACTTTTCCAATCAAGACATACAAATGGCTATCAGACACATGAAAAAATGTTCATCATCATTAGCCCTTAGGAAAACACATTTCAACTAACTTGTTCTTCGGCTAAGACAGAAGAGTTTTCAAATGTACCCATGGAAGCTTAGGTAAAGTGCCATACAATTAACTCAGAAAAACTCGTCTGTGCAGAAAATATCTTTCAACTCACTTTTTTCATGAAGACTGACATGTTTTCAAAAGCATTTGTGGAATCATAAGGAGAGTGCCATATATTTAACTCTAAGAAATAACACTATATAGATAACATTAAATTAATGTCTTCTTAAAATGTAGATTGAAGCTTTTTCAAGTGTACTTGTGGAAGCATAAGGAAAGTGCCAGGTACTTAATGCTGTGTAAAACCATCTGTCAGCCAGCACCTTGTTTCATGGAGATGGAGATGAATTAACATGTTTGTGTGGAAGCACAAGGAAAGTGACATAGATTTAACTCAGTGAAACAAGACTGTAGAAACCATCTTTCAACTAACATCTTCTTTCAGGGAGATAGGAACTCTATCAAATATATGTCTGGAAGCACAAGGAAATTCCCGTAAACTTAATACAGAAAAACAAGTCTGTGTAGAAAGCATCTTGCAAATAAATTCTTTCATGTGGAAGTGTTTTCAAATGTGTATGTGTAGGCATAAAGAAAGTACCATACACTTCCATTCAAACAGAAAGTATCATTCAACTAATACCTTTCATGATGACAGAAGTGTGTTGAAATATTTGTGTGGATGTCTAAGGAAAGTGCCACATACTTAATTCAGTGCAACAAGACTGTGTAGAAAACGTCTTTCAGCTAACCTCTTCTTTCATGAAGATAGAAGTGCTTCAAATGTATATATGCAAGCATAGAAAAAGTGACAAGTACTTAACTCAGTGAAACACATTTGTGTAGAAACCATCCATCCACCGATACCTTGATTCATGATGATAGGGGGATAGTCAAATATAAGTCTTGAAGCATAAGGGAAGTGCCATATATTTTTATCTCCAGGAAAGAACACTGCATAGAAAACATGATCCAACTTTTATCTTCATTCAGTAAGACAGAATTGTGAGATTCAAAGGCACCTGGTTTGAACTTGGCCAAAATCCCCTGAGGGGCCTGGCCTAATCTCACAATATCCATGGCCAAATTTCAAGAGAGCTTGGCGGAAATCTCATGGGACCTTTTTGGAGGTCAGAGACCCTAGCCTTGACTCCTATGCAGCTTCATAGCTAGTGCTGGGTCATGCCTGCTTTGCAGACTCTGGGAATATCTGGCATTCCAAAAACACCGCAGATGCCATTCTTTTATGGGGGTAAAAACGGAGCACTGAAATAGAGATGAATAGAAATCCAGGTCCCCTGCAAGCATTCTGTTAGTGCTGATAGAGGCAGGAGTGCACTTGGTGCAAGAGGAGTCAACGAGCATGGGAGCTAGCTAATCTGAACACACAGGAAGGCTACCTAGGTGCTTTGCCAGGCTTTACACATTTCCAGACAGTCTGTTTGAATCTCTCAACATGCACAAACAAGTCAACACTTACTTTTCCTTAAAACACAACTACACACTTTTCTTTTCAACTGCTCCACCAACACCCTGCACTCTTAACCCCCGCCTTATTTAATTGTCTTTATAGATCGATCATCTAATACACTATATTTTCTTATTTTCTCTCTATATTACCCCTCTGGAATTTCAGTGCCAAGAGCATGGAGTTTTTTGTGTGTTTCATCCCCTGCTCTATTTCTACCACATGTAACCATGGCTTGCATATAGCAGGTGTTCAATAATGTCTTAAATAGGAAAATAAAAGGTTCACTATATGCATATTTATTTACCTAATCAACAAACTAAATGTGTCATTTAATAATAAAAATAAATAATTGTGCAGCATTTATTTAAAAAATGGCATCTTGGTTTCTGAACATGGAGTCATCATAAGAGCAGTTGTCCCCTGGGATAGGGAAGGGACTCAGAATGATCAATCAGAAGCTATCAAGGAGAGAGGATGCCACTCAGCTCCTCCACAGGGAAGAAGAAACACTAGCAACTTTGATCTACAGCCATCAGGCCAGGCTGCAGGTGGGAGGCCAGAGTTGGGAATGTCCTTCCAGGTGGCTCTGAGGACAAGGAGAGCTCTGGTCCCTTTGATGGTCTCCCAGGTATAAGGTTAAGACAAGGGCCCTGGGGCCTCAACCAGCTCAAACCTAGAAGACCTCAAGAGGAAGCAGAGGATGGGGGCTCCAGTGCTCCTGGGTCCTCGAGGGAGTTCAGGTTAGGATGCTGCTTGAGGCCACCTGTAGAGGCTGAGGCCCAGCTTCAGGTGTGCCGAGGGCTGCACATCCCACTTTGTTCTGGCCCTTGGGCTCCTCTGTAGGCAATAGATAGCCACTGGCAAAAATCAAAGTCCACAGAGAGTGTCTGTCCAACTTGTGTGTCCTTGTGGATCCCAGCACCCCTGAAGGAGCCAGAAGCTCTCAGGGGAGGTAGAGGGCCACCACCTCATAGATGACCCAGCAGATGGACACGAAGACCCCAAAGAAGAGGCTGAAGAGCACAATCAAGTGGGCCTTGCCAGACATCTCCTCAGCCTGGGACAGGAAACTGCTGCTCAGGGCCATGTGGGTATCACAGGATCAACAGAACTAGGAGCTGTTTCATTGAAAGCATTAACAAAATTGACAAAACTCTAGCAAGACTTTACCAGAAAGAAAAGGAAAGGACCCCCACAAAATAAAATCCAAATGAAAGATGAGAGGTCACAACACAAGAAAAATATAATTAGAAGATAATTTTGTGAAAAATTAAATGCCAACAAACTGGGCAACCTGGAAGAAATGGATAAATTCCTAGAAACATATAAACTACCAAAATGGAAACAGGAAGACACAGAAAACCTGAACAGACCCATAACCAGCAAAGAAATGGAATCATTAATCAAAAATCTCCCAAAAAACCAGAGTTCAGGGCTGGATGGTTTCCCAGGGGAATCCCACCAGACATTTAAAGAAGTAATATCTACTTTATGATTGTTCCAAAAAATAGAAATGGAAGGGAAACTTCCAAACTCATTCTATGAGGCCAGCATTACCTCAATTCCAAAACCAGACTCCACTAAGGAGAATGTCAGACCAATATCTCTGATGAACATGGATACAAAAATTCTCGCTAAGATACTAGCTAATAGGATCGAACAGTATATTAAAAGGATAATTCACCATGACCAAGTGGGATTTATTCCTGGGCTTCATAGGTGTTTCAGTATCTTCAAAACAATCAACATGATACATCATATGAATAAAAAAAATATTAGAACCATATGATCTTCTCAATAGATGCAGAAAATACAGCATCATTTCTTCATTAAAAAAAAACCTTAATAAACTAGGGATAGAAGAAATATACCTCAACATCTTAAAGGGGATATATGAAAGGTCCACAGTTAATATCATCCTTATTGGGGGAAAATGGAGATCTTCTCCCCTAAGGTCAGAAATATTACAGAAATGTCCCTTTTACCACTGATGAAGACTTAGCCTTTAGCAATCAGACAACAAAAAGAAATAGAAGACATCCAAATCAGCAAGGAAGTAGGCAAACTTTCACTCCTTTCAGATGACAAGGCACTATGTGTTGGCAATGAAGAAGCTAACTTTCTCTTTGCAGATGACATGAGACTTTGCATGGAAAACCCGTAAGACTCCACCCTCAAACTACTAGAATATATAGAGCAATTCAGTAATGTGCAGGATACAAAGTCAGTTTACAGAAATCAGTTGATTTCTTATACACTAACAATAAAAATACAGAAAATTAAAGTAGAGAATGGATTCCATTTACTATATCACCAAGGACCATAAGATATCTGGGAATAAACCTAACCAAGAGGTAAAGGGTCTGTACTCAAGGAACTACAGAACACTCATGAAAGAAATTGAAGAAAACACAAAAAGATGGAAGACCACTCCATGCTCATGGATTGGAAGAATAAACATTGTTAAAATATCTATACTGCCTAGAACAATCTGTACTTTCAATACTATTCTGATGAAAATTCCACCGGTGTTTTTCAAAGAGCTGGAGCAAACAATCCTTAAAATTTGTATGGAACCAAAAGAGACCCTGAACTGCTAAGGAAATGTTGGGGGAAAAAAAAGCTGGGGGCATCACATTGCCTGATTTCAAGCTTTACTACAAAGCTGTGATCACCAAGACAGCATGATACTGGCAAAAACAACAACAACAATAAAAAACAAACACCAACCAACCAGACACAAAGACCAGTGGAACAGAGTAGGGAGCCCAGATATGGACAGGCAACTTTATGTTCCAATAATCTTCAACAAAGCAGGAAAAAATATATAGTGTAAAAAAGACAGTCTCTTCAATAAACGGTGCAGGGAAAATTGGACACCTATGAGTAGAAGAATGAAACTCTACCATTCTCTTACACCATACACAAAGATAAACTCAAAGTGGATAAAAGACCTCAACATGAGGCAAAATCCATCAGAATCCTAGAGGAGAACATAAGCAGTACCCTCTTCAACATCAGCCAGAGCAACTTCTTTCAAGATACATCTCCAAAGGCAAAAGAAACTAAAGTGAAAATGAATTTTGAGGACTTCATCAAGATCAAAAGCTTCTGCACAGCAAAGGAAATAGTAAAAAAAAAAAAAAAAAAAACCAAACAAAAAAAAAAAAAACACAGAAACAACCCACAGAATGAGGGAAGTTATTCACAATTGACACTACAGACAAAGGGCTGATACCCAAGATGTATAAAGAACACAAACTCAACCACACAAAACAGATAATCACGTCAAAAAATGGGCAGAGGACATGAACAGACACTTCTCCAAATAAAGCATGCAAATGGCTAACAGACACATGAAAAAATGTTCATCATCACTAGCCATCAGGTAGCTTTAAATCAAAACCACATTGAGATACCACCTTACACCAGTTAGAATGGCCAAAATTAACAAGATGGTAAACAACATGTGTTGGGGAGGTTGTGGAGAAAGGGGAACCCTCTTACACTGTTGGTGGGAATACAAGTTGGTGCAGCCACTTTGGAAAACAGTGTGGAGATTCCTTAAGAAATTAAAAATAGAGCTTCCCCATGACCCTGCAATTTCACTATTGGGTATTTACCCCAAAGATACAGATGTCGTGAAAAGAAGGGCCATCTGTACCCCAATGTTCAGAGCAGCAATGGGCATGGTCACCAAATTGTGGAAAAGAACCAAGATGCCCTTCAAAGGACGAATGGATATATATATATATATATATATATATATATATATATATATATACATATACATATATACACACTAGAGTATTATGACTCCATCAGAAAGGATGAATACCCACCTTCTGTATCCATATGGATCTTTTCTGGATCAACATAAGATCTTTTTAAAAAAATATATTTACTTTTTAAATTTCTTTCCAGTGTTCCAGAATACATAGTTTATGCACCACACCCAGTGCTCCGTGCAATACGTACCCTCCATAAATAACCACCACCAGGCTCACCCAACCTCCTACCCGCTCCAAAACCCTCAGTTTGTTTCTCAGAGTCCAGTCTCTCATGGTTCGTCTCCCCCTCCAATTTCCCCTAACTTCCTTCTCTCCATCTACCCATGTCCTCCATGTTATTCTGTATGCCCCATAAGTAAGTGAAACCATACGATAATTGACTCTCTCTGCTTAACTTATTTCACTCAGCATAATCTCTTCCAGTCCCGTCCATGTTGATATAAAAGTTGGGTATTCATCCTTTCTGATGGAGGCATAATACTCCATAGTACATATGGACTGTACCTTCTTTATCCATTCATCCATTGAAGGGCATCTTTTTTTCATGTGTCTGTTAGACATACGTCTTCTTTGGAGAAGTGTCTGTTCACGTCTTCTGCCCAGGTTTTGATGTGATTATCAATTTTGTGTGTGTTGAGTTTTAGGAGTTCTTTATAGATCTTGGAAATCAGCCCTTTGTCTGCACTGTCTTTTGCGAATATCTTCTCCCATTCTGTGGGTTGCCTCTTTATTTCGTTGACTGTTTTCTTTGCTGTGCAGAAGCCTCTGATCTTGATGAAGTCCCAAAAGTTCATTTTCTCTTTTGTTTCCTTTGCCTTTGGAGATGTGTCTTGAAAGAAGTTGTTGTAGCCGATGTCGAAGAGGTTACTGTCTATATTCTCCTCTAGGATTCTGATGGATTCCTGCCTCATGTTGAGATCTTTTATCCATTTTGAGTTTATCTTTGTGTATGGTGTAAGAGAATGGTAGAGTTTCATTCTTCTACTCATAGGTGTCCAATTTTCCCAGCACCATTTATTGCAGAGACTGTCTTTTTTCCACTGTATATTTTTTCCTGCTTTGTCGAAGATTATTTGACCATCAAGTAGGGGGTCCATATCTGGACTCTATACTTTGTTCCACTACTCTATGTGTCTGTTTTTGTCTAGCCAACATCTTGATTTCAGCTGTGTAAGATGCTAAGCAGTGAACCCAGCTAAACCTGCCCAGACTTCTGACCTACATAATGAACTGTGAGATAATTAAAGGTTTTTTTTTTTCATTATGTTATGTTAGTCGCCATACAGTACATCATTAGTTTTTGATGTAGTGTCTTTAAGTCTCTTTCTGGTCCCTCAATTATGCTCCCCAGGATTACCTCTTAAATAAATTACTGTTTCTAAATACTTGTCTCAAGCTCTGCTTTCAAGAGAATCTAAATAAGCCAGTTATGCTCTAAAGTGCAGGGTACTAGAAGAGAAAGCAGGTACAGTGGCAGAACTAAAAATAGTAAGGTCTCAGTTTAGGATAAAATGAGTTAAGGGGTCCTGTATGATATTAATTTATTCATTCAAGAAATATTTATTGATCTATTATGTGATATAGAAGTGAAGCATAGATCAAGACAAACTGATTCTAATTCCTTTGATGCTAATAGACTGATAGAGAAGGTAAACAATAAAAAAGTTATCTGGATATTTGAAGTCCAGGGTGCTTGGATGCATATACTGGGTAGCCTAATATTGACATTTGTATTCTTGAGGGATTCCTAAAGAAAACAACTTTTCAGATGAGATCTGAAATAGGAGATGTCATTTTTTGGAGACAGAGTGATAACAGACATGAGAAAGGGAGATAAGGAGGAGAGAAGGAGGGAGTCCAGGCAGAAGGAAACATGTCAAGTCCCCAAGGTGTGAAAGACCCATATACATTTGGATATGGCTGTAGTGGAGAGGACAGGAGTATAGTATAAATGGAAGTTAAAGAGGGAGGTAGCACCTGACCTTGAAAGGGATTGTAGGCTATGGTGAGGTTTTTAAATTTTTATCCTAAGGGCAAGTGGAAGCCAAGGAAGTGTTTTTAGAAGGACAGTGTCAACAGATTTGCACTTAAAAGACATCATCCTAGCTTTTTTGTGGAGGTGAACCAGAGAGGTGGGTAGCTTGAAGAAAGGAAAACTAGATAGAATACTAAATTTTATAGATAAAAGATAAAAGTGGCTTGGATTAGAGTAGCACCCGTGGCAATGGAGAAAAAGTGGACACACTTGAGAGGTATTTGGGAAGTGTAATTAATGGGACTTGGTGACTGACTATATGTGAGGATAGCTTACAGAAGGAAATGTTAAAAATGGTTACCAAGTGTCTACCTTAACCATCTGAGGAATTAGTGGTGCTATTCTGCAGAGAAGGAATAATGAAATTATATAGATGTGGATGCAATCTTCTTGACATGCCTTGACATCCAATCCAAATTTGCTGTTCCTGGATCTCACTCCTTTGGAAACCTCTGCTCTACAGAGTTTCTATTGCTAAGTCATATTAATTATAATCTAATGTTATAGATTAGTTATAAGCTAAATCATATTAATTAAGGCTAATGGGTTAATATGCCATCTCTACTAGGACTGAGCGTGGCATCTTGCCAGGGGTCTTTGGAAGAGAATGCCTTTATTAAACAAGTCTTTGTGGGAAATCACAGGATACTGGAGATATTTGTAAACAGGAGGTGTTTCTTGAGGGGGAAATATTCCACATCCTTTTAGTAATTAGAGTAGGGCTACCCCAAAAGTACTCAAGAGTAAAATAATGTCCTTAACCTCATTTTGAACATGTCTTCAATTTGCCCAGGCATCAAGAATATTAGAGTTAAATGGAAGGGCCCCCTTATTGAGATCCAGATTCTATGTCAGCCAAGCTGAACTGTATCACCTGATGAGATCTAATTGCTAAATATTCAGGAATTTGATGACTAGTTTAAGTGACATCACCTTGGTAGGTTAAAATTGGCCAGATCTGGAGAATTCATATCATATTTTGTTGAGAATTTTTGCATCCATGTTTATCAGGGATATTGACCTGTAGTTCCCTTTTGTAATGGAATCTTGATCTGGCTCTGGTATTGGAGTAATGGTGGCCTAATAGAATAAACTTGGAAGTTTCCCTTCCATTTGTGAGGTTTAGAATGGGTTGAGAAAAATAAATATTAACTCTTCCTTCAGTGTTTCATAGATTTCTCCTGTAACTATTTCTGACCTAGGACTTTTACTTCTTTGGAGCTTTTTGATTACTTCTTCAATTTTATGGGTGGTTATTTGTCTGTTAAACTTTTCTATTCCTTCCTGTTTCAGTTTTGGTCATTTATGTGTTTTTAGGAATTAACCCATTTCTCCCATTTCTTGACCTACAGTTTTTCATAAGATTCCTTTATAGTTGTTTCCTTCTGTTTCATGTTGGTGGTTATTTATCCTATTTCAGTTTTAATTTTTTGTGGGGTCCATTATTTTTCTTTCTTGCTTTTTTAAACTTTATTTTTTCACTGTTCCAAGATTCATTGTTTCTTTATAATTTTTTAAAATTTATTTATTTTTAGAAAAACAGTATTCATGGCATAAAAAAAGACACAAAGAACAGTGGAACAGAGTAGAGAGCCCTGATATGGACCCTCAACTCTATGGTCAATTAATCTTCGACAAAACAGGAAAAAATATACAGTGGAAAAAAGACAGTCTCTTCAATAAACGGTGCTGGGAAAACTGGACAGCTATATGTAGAAGAATGAAACTCGAACATTCTCTTACACCGTACACAAAGATCAACTCAAAATGGATAAAAGACTTCAACGTGAGACAGGAATCTATCAGAAACTTAGAGGAGAACATAGGCAGTAATCTCTTTGATATCAGCTACAGCAACTTCTTTCAAGATACGTCTCCAAAGGCAAAGGAAACAAAAGCGAAAATAAAATTCTGGGATTTCATCAAAATCAAAAGCTTCTGCACAGCAAAGGAAACAGTCAACAAAACAAAGACGCAACCCACGGAATGGGAGAAGATATTTTCAAATGACAGTACAGACAAAAGGTTGATATCCAGGATCTATAATGAACTCCTCAAACTCAACCCACACGAAACAGACAAACACATCAAAAAAATGGGCAGAAGATATGAACAGACACTTCTCCAATCAAGACATACAAATGGCTATCAGACACATGAAAAAATGCTCATCATCATTAGCCCTCAGGGAGATTCAAATTAAGACCACATTGAGATATCACCTTACACCAGTTAGAATGGCCAAAATTAACAAAACAGGAAACAACATGTGTTGGAGAGGATGTGGAGAAAGGGGAACCCTCTTCCACCGTTGGTGGGAATGCAAGTTGGTGCAGCCTCTTTGGAGAACAGTGTGGAGATTCCTCAAGAAATTAAAAATAGAGCTTCCCTACGACCCTGCCATTGCACTCCTGGGTATTTACACCAAAGATACAGATGTCGTGAAAAGAAGGACCATCTGTACCCCAATGTTTATAGCAGCAATGGCCACAGTCGCCAAACTATGGAAAAAACCAAGATGCCCTTCAACAGATGAATGGATAAGGAAGATGTGGTCCATATACACTATGGAGTATTATGCCTCCATCAGAAAGGATGAATATCCAACTTTTGTAACAACATGGACGGGACTGGAGGAGATTATGCTGAGTGAAATAAGTCAAGCAGAGAGAGTCAATTATCATATGGTTTCACTTATTTGTGGAGCATAACCAATAGCATGGAGGACAAGGGGCGTTAGAGAGGAGTAGGGAATTTGGGTAAATTGGAAGGGGAGGTGAACCATGAGAGACTAAGCACGCTGAAAAACAGTCTGAGGGTTTTGAAGTGGCGGGGTTGTGGGAGGTTGGGGTACCAGGTGGTGGGTATTATAGAGGGCACGGCTTGCATGGAGCACTGGGTGTGGTGAAAAAATAATGAATACTGTTTTTCTGAAAATAAATAAATTGGGAAAAAAAAGAAAAAAAAGAAAAAAAATAAATAAACTGGAAAAAAAAAAAAAGAAAAGCAGTATTCATTATTTTTTCACCACACCCAGTGCTCCATGCAATCTGTGCCCTCTATAATACCCACCACCTGGAACCCCAACCTCCCAACCCCTGGCCACTTCAAACCCCTCAGATTGTTTATCAGAGTCCATAGTCTCTCCTGGTTCACCTCCCCATCCGATTTACCCCAACTCCCTTCTCCTCTCCAACACCACTTGTCCTCCATGCTATTTATTATGCTCCACAAAAAAGTGAAACCATATGATAATTGACTCTCTCTGCTTGACTTATTTCACTCAGCATAATCACTTCCAGTCCCGTCCGTGTTGCTACAAAAGTTGGGTATTCACCCTTTCTGATGGAGGCATAATACTCCATAGTGTATATGGACCACATCTTCCTTATCCATTCATCCGTTGAAGGGCATCTTGGTTCTTTCCATAGTTTGGCGACCGTGGCCATTGCTGCTATAAACATTGGGGTACAGATGGCCCTTCTTTTCACGATGTCTGTGTCTTTGTGGTAAATACCCAGGAGTGCAATTGCAGGGTCATAAGGAAGCTTTATTTTTAATTTCTTGAGGAATCTCCACACTGTTCTCCAAAGAGGCGGCACCAACTTGCATTCCCACAAACAGTGGAAGAGGGTTCCCCTTTCTCCACATCCTCTCCAACACATGTTGTTTCCTGTTTTGTTAATTTTGGCCATTCTAACTGGTGTAAGGTGATATCTCAATGTGGTTTTAATTTGAGACTCCCTGAGGGCTAATGATGATGAGCATTTTTTCATGTGTCTGATAGCCATTTGTATTTCTTGATTGGAGAAGTGTCTCTTCATATCTTCTGCCCATTTTTTGATGTGTTTGCCTGTTTCGTGTGTGTTGAGTTTGAGGAGTTCATTATAGATCCTTGATGTCAACCTTTTATCTGTACTGTCATTTGCAAATATCTTCTCCCATTCCGTGGGTTGCCTCTTTGTTTTTTTGACTGTTTCCTTTGCTGTGCAGAAGCTTTTGATTTTGATGAATTCCCAAAAGTTTATTTTCGCTTTTGTTTCCTTTGCCTTTGGAGACGTATCTTGAAAGAAGTTGCTGTGGCTGATATCAAAGAGATTACTGCCTATGTTCTCCTCTAGGATTCTGATGGATTCCTGTCTCACGTTAAGGTCTTTTATCCATTTTGAGTTGATCTTTGTGTAAGGTGTAAGAGAACGTTCGAGTTTCATTCTTCTACATATAGCTGTCCAGTTTTCCCAGCACCATTTATTGAAGAAACTGTCTTTTCCACTGTATATTTTTCCTGTTTTGTCGAAGATTAATTGACCATAGAGTTGAGGGTCCATATCTGGGCTCTCTACTCTGTTCCACTGGTCTATGTGTCTGTTTTTATGCCAGTACCATGCTGTCTTGGTGATCACAGCTTTGTAATAAAGCTTGAAATCAGGTAAGGTGATCCCGCCAGCTTTATTTTTGTTTTTCAACATTTCCTTAGCGATTCGGGGTCTCTTCTGATTCCATACAAATTTTAGGATTATTTGCTCCAGCTCTTTGAAGAATGCTGATGGAATTTTGATCGGAATGGCATTAAAATTATTGATTTCTCTAGGCAGTATAGACGTTTTAACAATGTTTATTCTTCCTATCCAAGAGCATGGAATGGTCTTCCATCTATTTGTGTCTTCTTCAATTTCTTTCATGAGTGTTCGTTAGTTCGTCGAGTACAGATTCTTTACCTCTTTGGTTAGGTTTAAACTTCCAGACTCTTTCTATGAAGTCAGCATTACCCTGATCCCCAAACCAGGCACAGACCCTACCAAAAAGGAGAATTTCAGACCAATATCACTGATGAATATAGATGCTAGTATTCTCAACAAGGTCCTAGCCAACTGGATCCAACAGCACATTAAAAAGATTATCCACCATGATCAGGTGGGATTCATCCCTGGGCTACAAGGATGCTTCAACATTCGCAAATCAATCAATGTGATACAACAAATTAATATGAGAAGAGAGAAGAACCACATGGTCCTCTCAATTGATGCAGAAAAAGCATTTGACAAAATCCAGCATCCGTTCCTGATTAAAACGCTTCAAAGTATAGGGATAGAGGGAACATTCCTGAACCTCATCAAATCTATCTATTAAAGACCCACAGCAAATATCACCCTCAATGGGAAAAGGCTTTCAGTTGAGATCAGGAACAAGACAAGGATGCCCACTTTCAAAACTCTTGTCCAACATAGTATTAGAAGTCCTAGCAACAGCAATCCGACAACGGAGAGAAATAAAAGGTATCCAAATTTTAATGAAGAAGTCAAACTCTCTCTCTTCGCAGATGACATGATTCTTTATATGGAAAACCCAAAAGACTCCACCCCCAAACTACTAGAACTCATACAGCAATTCAGCAATGTGGCAGGATACAAAGTCAATGTGCAGGAATCAGTGGCTTTCTTATACACTAACAATGAAAATACAGAAAGGGAAATTAGAGAATCGATTCCATTTACTATAGCACCAAGATTCATTGTTTATGCATCACACCCAGCGTTCCATGCAATACGTGCACTCCTTAATACTCACCACAAGGCTCACCCAAATCCCCCACCCCTCTCCTCCAAAACCCTTAGTTGGTTTCTGAATCCACAGTCTCCCATGCTTCATTTCCCCCTCCAATTTTCCCTAACGCTGTTCTCCTCTCCTTCTCCCAATTTCCTCCGTGTTACTCCTTATGCTCCACAAGTAAGTGAAATCCCATGATAATTTACTAACTCTGCTTGATTTATTTCACTCAGCATAATCTCCTCCAGTCCCACCCATGTTGATACAAAAGTTAGGTAGTCTTCCTTTCTGATGGAGGCATAATATCCCATTGTGCATATAGACCACATTTTTTTTCATCCATTCATCGTTCAAGGTCATCATGACTCCTTTCACAGTTTGGCACTGTGTCCATCCCGGCTATAAACATTGCGGTTGAAATGACCCTTCTTTTTTTTTTTTTAATTAATTAATTTATTTATTTTTCCAATTTATTTATTTTCAGAAAAACAGTATTCATTATTTTTTCATCACAACCAGTGCTCCATGCAAGCCGTGCCCTCCATAACACCCCACCACCTGGTAACCAAACCTCCCACCCACCCCCACCACTTCAAACCCCTAAGACTGTTTTTCACAGTCCACAGTCTCTCATGGTTCACCTCCCCTTCCAATTTACCCAAATTCCCTACTCCTCTCAAACGCCCCTTGTCCTCCATGCAATTCGTTATGCTCCACAAATAAGTGAAACCATATGATAATTGACTCTCTCTGCTTGACTTATTTCACTCAGCATAATCTCTTCCAGTCCCGTCCATGTTGCTACAAAAGTTGGGTATTGGTCCTTTCTGATGGAGGCATAATACTCCATAGTGTATATGGACCACATCTTCCTTATCCATTCATCCGTTGAAGGGCATCTTGGTTCTTTCCATAGTTTGGCGACTGTGGCCATTGCTGCTATAAACATTGGGGTACAGATGGCCCTTCTTTTCACGACATCTGTATCTTTGGGGTAAATACCCAGGAGTGCAAATGCAGGGTCGTAGGGAAGCTCTATTTTTAATTTCTTCAGGAATCTCCACACTGTTCTCCAAAGAGGCTGCACCAACTTGCATTCCCACCAACAGTGGAAGAGGGTACCCCTTTCTCCACATCCTCTCCAACACATGTTGTTTCCTGTTTTGTTAATTTTGGCCATTCTAACTGGTGTAAGGTGATATCTCAATGTGGTTTGAATTTGAATCTCCCTGAGGGCTAATGATGATGAGCATTTTTTCATGTGTCTGATAGCCATTTGTATGTCTTGATTGGAGAAGTGTCTGTTCATATCTTCTGCCCATTTTTTGATGTGTTTGTCTGTTTCATGTGGGTTGAGTTTGAGGAGTTCATTATAGATCCTGGATATCAACCTTTTGTCTGTACTGTCATTTGCAAATATCTTCTCCCATTCCGTGGGTTGCCTCTTTGTTTTTTTGACTGTTTCCTTTGCTGTGCAAAAGCTTTTGATTTTGATGAAGTCCCAGAAGTTTATTTTCGCTTTTGTTTCCTTTGCCTTTGGAGACGTATCTTGAAAGAAGTTGCTGTGGCTGATATCAAAGAGATTACTGCCTATGTTCTCCTCTAAGATTCTGATGGAGTCATGTCTCACATTGAGGTCTTTTGTACATTTTGAGTTGATCTTTGTGTACGGTGTAAGAGAATGGTCAAGTTTCATTCTTCTACATATAGCTGTCCAGTTTTCCCAGCACCATTTATTGAAGAGACTGTCTTTTTTCCACTGTATATTTTTTCCTGTTTTGTCAAAGATTAAGTGACCATAGAGTTGAGGGTCCATATCAGGGCTCTCTACTCTGTTCCACTGGTCTATGTGTCTGTTTTTATGCCAGTACCATGCTGTCTTGGTGATCACAGCTTTGTAATAAAGCTTGAAATCAGGTAAGGTGATGCCGCCAGCTTTATTTTTGTTTTTCAACATTTCCTTAGCGATTCGGGGTCTCTTCTGATTCCATACGAATTTTAGGATTATTTGCTCCAAGTCTTTGAAAAATGCTGGTGAAATTTTTATCGGAATGGCTTTAAAAGTATAGATTGCTCTAGGCAGTATAGACATTTTAACAATGTTTATTCTTCTGATCCAAGAGCATGGAATGGTCTTCCATCTTTTTGTGTCTTCTTCAATTTCTTTCATGAGTGTTCTATAGTTCCACAAGTACAGATTCTTTACCTCTTTAGTTAGGTTTATTCCCAGGTATCTTATGGTTCTTGGTGCTATAGTAAATGGAATCGATTCTCTAATTTCCCTTTCTGTATTTTCATTGTTAGTGTATAAGATAGCCACTGATTTCTGCACATTGACTTTGTTTCCTGCCACGTTGCTCAATTGCTGTATGAGTTCTAATAGTTTGGGGGTGGAGTCTCTGTGGGTTTTCCATATAAAGAATCATGTCATCTGCGAATAGAGAGAGTTTGAATTTTTCATTACCAATTTGGATACCTTTTATTTCTCTCTGTTGTCTGATTGCTGTTGCTAGGGCTTCTAATACTATGTTGAAGAAGAGTGGTGAAAGTGGGCATCCTTGTCTTGTTCCTGATCTCAATGGGAAGGCTGCAAGGTTTTTCCCATTGAGGATCATATTTGCTGTGGGTCTTTAATAGATAGATTTGATGAGGTTCAGGAATGTTCCCTCTATCCCTATCCTTAGAAGCGTTTTAATCAGGAACGGATGTTGGATTTTGTCAAATGCTTTTTCTGCATCAATTGAGAGGACCATGTGGTTCTTCTCTCTTCTCATATTAATTTGTTGTATCACATTGATTGATTTGCGAATGTTGAACCATCCTTGTAGCCCAGGGATGAATCCCACCTGATCATGGTGGATAAACTTTTTATGTGCTGTTGAATCCTGGTGGCTAGGATCTTGTTGAGAATCTTAGCATCCATATTCTTCAGTGATATTGGTCTGAAATTCTCTTTTTTGGTAAGGTCCTTGCCTGGTTTGGGGATCAGGGTAATGCTGGCTTCATAGAAAGAGTCTGGAAGTTTTCCTTCTGCTTCAATTTTTTGAAACAGCTTCAGGAGAATAGGTGTTATTTCTTCTTGGAAGGTTTGGTAGAAGTCCCCAGGGAATCCTTCAGGTCCTGGGCTCTTGTTTTTTGGGAGGTTTTTGATCACTGATTCAATCTCGTTATTAGATATCGGTCTATTCAGGTTGTCGATTTCTTCCTGGTTCAATTTTGGTAGTTTATATTTTTCCAGGAATGCATCCATTTCATCTAGGTTGCTAAGCTTATTGGCATATAACTGTTCGTAATCATTTCTGATGATTGTTTCTACTTCCTTGGTGTTAGTTGTGATCTCTCCCTTTTCATTCATAATTTTATGAATTTGGGATTTCTCTCTTCTCTTTCGGATTAGTGTAGCCAATGGCTTATCGATCTTATTGATCATTCAAAAAAACAGCTGCTAGTTTCATTGATACGTTCTACTGTATCTCTGATTTCTCCCTCATTGATCTCAGCTCTAATCTTGATGATTTCCCTTCTTATGTGTGGAGTTGGTTTGATTTGTTGTTGATCCTCCAGTTCTTTAAGGTGCAGAGACAGCTGGTGTGTTCTGGATTTTTCAATTTTTTTGAACGGGGCTTGGATGGCTATATATTTTCCCCTTAGGACCGCCTTTGCTGTATCCCATAGGTTTTGGACCAAAGTGTCTTCATTCTCATTGGTTTCCATGAATTGTTTCAGTTCTTCTTTGATCTCCTGGTTGATCCAAGCATTCTTAAGCAAGGTGGTCTTTAGCTTCCAGGTGTTTGAGTTCCTTCAGAACTTTTTCTTGTGATTGAGCTCCAGTTTCAAAGCATTGTGATCTGAGAATATGCAGGGAATAATCTCAGTCTTTTGGTATCGGTTGAGTCCTGATTTGTGACCCAGTATGTGGTCTATTCTGGAGAAGGTTCCGTGTGCACTTGAGAAGAATGAGTATTCTGCTGGTTTAGGGTGGAATGTTCTGTATATATCTATGAGGTCCATCTGGTCCAATGTGTAATTCAATGCTCTTGTTTCTTTATTGATTTTCTGCTTCGATAATCTGTCTAATTCTGAAAGAGCCATGTTAAGATCTCCTTCGATTAGTGTATTCATATCAATATGACTCTTTATCTTGATTAACAGTTTTTAAGTAATTGGCTGCTTCCATATTGGGAGCATAGATATTTACAATTGTTAGATCATCTTGGTAGATAGTCCCTTTAAGGATTATGTAGTGTCCTTCTGTATCTCTGACTACAGTCTTTAGTTTGAAGTCTAATTTATCTGATATGAGAATCGCTACCCCAGTCTTCTTTTGAGTCCCATTGGCATGAAAGATGCTTCTCCACCCCTTCACTTTCAGTCTCCGTGTCTTCAGGTTAAAAATGGGTCTCTTGTAGTCAGCATATGGATGGGTCCTGTCGTTTTATCCAATCTGCAACCCTGTGCCATTTTATGGGTGCATTTAGGCCATTCACATTGAGAGTGATTATTGATAGATACGTTTTTATTGACATCGAGTTACCTTTGAAGTCTTTCTTTCTGTGGACTGTCTCTATATTTCTGTTCAATGCTATTCTTGGGATTTTTCCTCTTTTATAGAACCCCCCTTAATATTTCCTGCAGTGTCGACTTGGTGGTTGCATAGTCTTTTAAGCCTTGCCGGTCTTGGAAACTCTTTATCCCTCCATCCATTTTGAATGTCAGTCTTGCTGGATAAAGTATTCTTGGCTGCATGTTCTTCTCATTTAGTGGCCTGAATATATCTTGCCAGCCTCTTCTGGCTTGCCAGGTCTCTGTGGACAGGTCTGACCTTATTCTGATGGGCTTCCCTCTGTAAGTAAGGAGCCTCTTTGCCCTGGCGGCTTTCAAGAGATTATACCTACAATTATAATTTCTCAATTTGACTATCAGGTGTCATGATGTTTTTTTGGAGTGTATAATCTTGGGTGGAAACCGTACAGCCTCTAGTACATGAACGCTGGTTTCATTCGCGAGATTCGACAAATTTTCATGAAGGACTTGTTCCACGATATCTTCTAGACTTCTTTCTTTCTCTTCCCCTTCAGGAATTCCAATAATTCTGACGTTGGAACGCTTCATGGCATCATTTATTTCCCTAATTCTGCTTTCGTGGGATCTAAGCTGTTTGTTCCAGGCTACCTCCTGATCCTTTCTCTCTATCTGTTTGTCTTCCAGATCACTAATTCTACCTTCTGTCTCAGTTACCCTAGCTTTGAGAGAGTTTAGATTAGATTGGAACTCATTGAGAGCATTGTGGACCTCCTCCCTGGTAGCTTTAAGCTCCGCCCTAACATTGTGAACATCCTGTCTGGTCGCTTTCAGTTCAGCCCTAATCAATTCTGTTTGGTCATCCATGGCTTTCTCCAACCTAGCTATTGCCTGGATAATTGTTAGCCTGAATTCTCTTTCCGACTTATTGTCTATGTTGATAGCCGTTAGCTCTGTTGCAGAAGGTCCATCCTCTGTATTTTTCTTCTGTTGGGCATTCCTCCTCCTAGTCATTTTGGTGGGAGAAGACTGAACAGATGTAGCTGGATGTATCAACTCTGGTGCAGTCAAGGTGCACCCTGGAACACTTCTGAGCAATCAGGATTCCCCACCCAAATGAGAGACAAAAGAAAAGAAAAAGAAAAAGAATAAAAGGAAAAGAAGAAAAAGAAGAAGAAAAAAAGATCAGAGAGAGAGAGAGAGACAGGAAAAAAGGGAAGATGAAAGAGAAGTTTCAGCCCAGATGGGCCCCAAGGTAAGATTTATGAAGTAGACAAACAAAAAGAGATAGAAAGACTGATACAATTATATGGCACGAGAAAGAAGAAAAGAATATATATATATATATATATGCAAATAAAGAAAGAACCTCGTCAAAAAGAACCACAAGTGTAAAATTTATATGCTATCAGGACAAACTCAAAAAAACACAGAAACACTGGTGGAAGAAGATGGGAGAGTTCTCATAAATTCTCAGTGTGTGCGAGGAAGGTTCTTTTGATTCTTCCTGGATGTATCTTGATATCTTTGTTAAAGGACTCAACTTTCCTAAGATAAAGGGGATTAAAAATTGGTTTACCTATAGGGGTAGTATTGATTGGGGAAAGGAGATTACTTTGAAGTTAACTCTATATGAATATTAGAGGATAAAAATAAAATGGAATATACTAGACTAAACTAAACTAATTTTTTTTAAAAAAGGAATTCAAAAAATAAAAATGCAAAAGAAAAACATAGGTGTATGTATCAAAAAGTTCAGGTTAGAAAGGTATTATGGAATTTGATGTACTGTGCAGCTCGCTGTGGTGGTAAGTAGGTTAAAAAAATTACCTATGTGTAAAAAATATATATATATATATATATATATATATATATATATATATATGAACCGGAATAGTGGAAACGAGTGAATAATACAAGTTTTCCTATGAAGTAGTGGTGGTTCTCTTGTAGTCCTTTTTTTTTTTTTCTTTCTTGGTTTGTTTTCTGGGTGAGGGGCCTGCCTCATGGGTTGTCAGTCAATGATGTTTCCTGAGTTGAGTCCCCCCGCCCCCCTCAAGGGGGTCGGCTCTGGGGAAACAGTTTTTTTTCAGGCTTTTGTTCTCTGGCGGTTTTTTTTTTTTTGCTTGTTCACTTTTTTTCCTCTCACCTTGACCACCTTTGATGGTTTTTGTAGTATTAAAAGAAATCAAACCGCACCCTGATCTCCGTCTCAGAGAGAAGCCTCAGTCTGGGTGCAGAAGCCGAATAAATTCCCTCTTGGCTGCTGGCAGAGCAGGTTCCAAGTTGCAGACCCTGGGGGCACAGGATCTTTTGCTCATCCCCAAAGCCAAGGCAGTTGTGGCTGTCTGGGAGCTCCTGACCGCCAGGGAGGTTCCAAGCAGCGATCGCACACTGAGATTTTGCCGCTGGCCTGGGCTGGGAGTGCCCGGCTTGCGCGCACCTCTTTTCAGAGGTGGCTGTGGGTCGGGCGCGCATCTGGGACACTGAAAACGGGGCGCTGGTCCTTAAGCCGCAAGCTGGGCCTTTGCGTGCCTCTGTCAGGGGAAGAGTTTCGTGCGCGCGGCTTAGACTTTGAAACAATGGCGCAGGTCAAGAAGCGCCCCAGGCCTTAGTAACCCAGGAGAGCTGGAGGGACGTGCGCGCTCATCTCAAGCTTTGTGGTAGGGCTAGCGTGCGTTCTGCAGACCTGTGCAGCTCCCATCCCCTCACAGGAGCCGGAACCCACGCGCTCTGGGGCGCGCTGGCGGCATAGGGACCAGGAGCTGGTTTCTCCGCCGCACTCTCTCTGCCTCCACGCCAGGGAGGCCGTCTGGGACCGGGGACTTAAGCCCCTGTCCCTAGCCGCCCCAGTTCCCACAATTTCCCCCCGGAATCCTTTGCTCTTTTGGAGTGCTTTCAACCAGTCTCCAAGTTAATGCTGGTCCCCAGACGCAGGGCACTCTCGCTCGTATTGGGGTATTACTTTCCCACTGGTCGCCTCTGGTGGCTCCCTCCCCCTTTTGTTTATCTTCTATTATCAGTCCACCGTTCCCATTCCGCTTTACCTGCTCACTGGCGTCTTCTGCCCCTGTAGAGATCCAGACGTGTATAATTCTGATCTCAGGCTGATTTCATGGGTGATCGGAGTTCTTTGGTAGGTAATCAGCTCACTTTGGGGTACCAGGTGAAAAGACGCCTCCTCCTAGTACCCCGCCATCTTGTCCCGCCCCAGCCTTCTTTTGAGGCCCATTGGCATGAAAGATGCTTCTCCATCCCTTCACTTTCAGTCTGCGTGTATCTTTAGGTTCAAAATGGGTCTCTTGTAGACAGCATATGGATGGGTCCTGTCTTTTTATCCAATCTGCAACCCTGTGCCATTTTATGGGTGCATTTAGGCCATTCACATTGAGAGTGATTATTGATAGATACGTTTTTATTGACATCGAGTTACCTTTGAAGTCTTTCTTTCTGTAGACTGTCTCTATATTTCTGTTCAATGCTATTTTTGGGATTTTTCCTCTTTTATAGAACCCCTATTATTATTTCGTGCAGTGTCAGCTTGGTGGTCACATAGTCTTTTAAGCCTTGCCAGTCTTAGAAACTTTTTATCTCTCCATCTATTTTGAATGTCAGTCTTGCTGGATAAAGTATTCTTGGATGCATGTTCTTCCCATTTAATGCCCTTAATATATCTTGCCAGCTCTTTCTGGCTTGCCAGGTCACTGTGGACACATCTGATATTATTCTGATGGGCTTTCTCTGTATGTAAGGAGCTTCTTTGTCCTACCTGCCTTCAAGAGGGCCTACCTACAATTATAATTCTTCATTGTTACTATTAGGTGTCTCGAGGACTTTTGAGAATCTAGAATCTTGAGGGGAAACCGGTCTGCCTCTAGTACATGTATGCTGGTTCCATTCGTGAGATTGAGAAAACTTTCATGGAGAACTTGTTCTACTATATCTTCTAGACTTCTTTCTTTCTCCTCCCCTTCAGGGATTCCAATAATTCTGACATTGGAACATCTCATAGCATCATTTATTTCCCTTATTCTGTTTTCATGGCTTCTAAGCTGTTTGTTCCAGGCTTCCTCCTGATCCTTTCTCTCTATCTGTTTGTCCTCCAGATCACTAATTCTAACTTCTGTCTCAGTTACCCTAGCTTTTTAGAGAATTTAAATTAGATTGGAACTCATTGAGAGCATTGTGTACATCATCCCTGGTGGCTTTCAGTTCTGCCCTAATCAATTCCGTTTGGTCATCCATGGTTTCTCCAACCTAGCTATTGCCTGAATAATTGTTAGCCTGAATTCCCTTTCCGACATATTGTTTATGTCGACAGCCATTAGCTCTGTTGCAGAAGGCCCATCCTGTGATTTTTTCTTCTGTTGGGCACTCCTCCTCCTAGTCATTTTGGTGAGAGATGGCTGAACGGATGTAGCTGGATGTATCGACCGAGATGCCGTCATGGTGCACCCTGGAAAGCTTCTGAGTAATCAGGACTCCCCACCCAAATGAAAGTAAAAAAGAAAAGAAAAAGAAAAATATGAGAGAGAGAGAGAGAGAGAGAGAGAGTAGAGAGAGAGGGAGGAAAAAAGGGGAAGGTAAAACAGAAGGCTCAGTCCAAAGGGCCCCAAGGTAATATTTATGAAGTATACAAACAAAAACAGACAAACAAAAAGACTGCCCACTCATGTCTTCTGCCCCCGTAGAGATCCAGATACAGTGTATAATTCTGATCTCAAGCTGATATAATGGGTGATCAGGGTTCTTTGGTAAGTAATCAGCTCACTTTAGGGTACAGGTTGAAATGGCGCCTCCTCCTACATCCTGCCATCTTGTCTCCCTCTTGTTAATAATCTTTTTAATGTACTGTTGGATCCTATTAGCTAGGATCTTGTTGAGAATCTTAGCATCCATATTTATCAGGGATATTGGTCTGCAATTCTCCTTTTGGTGTGGTCTTTGCCTGCCTTGGGGATCAGGGTAATGCTGGCTTCATAAAAAGAGTCTGAAAGTTTCCTTCTGCTTCAATTTTTTGAAATTGTCTCAGAAGAATAGATATTATTTCTTCTTTGAAGGTTTGGTAGAATTCCAAGGGAATCTGTCAGGTCCTGGACTTTTGTTTTTTGGGAAGTTATTGATCACTGCTTCAATCTCGTTACTAGATACCAGTCTATTCAGGTTGTCAATTTTTTCCTGATTTAGTTTTGGAAGTTTATATGTACCCAAGAATGCATCCATTTCGTCTAGTTTGCTTAACTTATTGGTATAGAACTGTTGATACTAAATTCTGATGATTGTTTCTATTTTCTTAGTGTTGGTCGTGATCTTGCCCTTTTCATTCATAATTTTATTAATTTGGGTCCTATATCTTTTCTTTTGGATTAGTTTGGCCAATGGTTTATCGATCTTATTGATTCTTTCAAAAATCCAGCTTCTAGTTTTGTTGATACATTCTACCATATCTCTAGTTTCTATCTCATTGATCTCTGCTCTAATCTTGATTATTTCCCTTCTTGTTTGTGGGGTTGGCCTAATTTGTTGTTGATTCTGAAGTTCTTTAAGGTGTAAAGACAGCTGGTGTATTCTTTTTTTTTTTTTTCCAAAATTTATTAAGGGAGGCTTGGATGGCCTTATATTTCCCCTTTGGACTGCCTTTAGTGTATCCCATAGGTTTTGTACTGAAGTATCTTCATTCATATTGTTTTCCATGAATTAACTTCTTCTTTGAATTTCTGGTTGATCCAAACATTTTTAAGCAAGGTGGTCTTTAGCTTCCAGGTGTTTGAAATTCCTTCCAAATTTTTCCTGTGGTTGGGTTCCAGTTTCAAAGCACTGTGGTCTGAGAATATGCACGGAATAATCTCAATCTTTTGGTATTGGTTGAGTACTGATTTGCGACCCAGTATGTTAACTATTTTGAAGAAAGTTTCACGTGCACTTAAGAAGCATGAGTATTGTGTTATTTTAGGGAGGAATGTTCTGTATATATCTATTAGGTCCATCTGGTCCAATGTGTCATTCAATACTCTTGTTTCTTTATTGATTTTCTGCTTTGATGATCTGTCTGTTACTGAGAGTTGCATGTTAATATCCCCTACTATTAATGTATTCATATCCACATGACTCTTTATCTTGATTAACTATTGCCTTATATCATTGGTTGCTCCCATATTGGGTGCATAAATATTTACAGTTGTTAGAACTTCTTGGTGGACAAACACTTTAAGAATGATGCAGTGTCCTTCTGTATCTCCGACTACAGTCTTTAATTTAAAATCTGATTGATCTGTTATAAGAATCACTACCCCAGTCTTCTTTTGAGGCCCATTGGCATGAAAGATGGCTCTCCATCCCTTCACTTTCAGTCTGGATGTATCCTTATATTCAAAATGGGTCTCTTGTAGACAACATATGGATGAATCCTGTCATTTTATCTAATCTGCAACCCTGTGCTTTTTTATGGGAATGTTTAGGCCATTCACATTAAGAGTGGTTATTAGAGATACATTTATATTTACATCATATTACCTGTGAAGTCTTTGTTCCTACAGATTAACTCCATAAATTTATACTATATATATATATATATATATATATATATATATATAGTATTGATTTAGTATTGATTGGAGAAGAGGATTTCCTTGAAGCTTATCTCTATATGAATATTAAAAAAACAGAAAAGCAAAGGAAAAACACAGATATATATATCACAAAAGTTCAAGTTAAAAGGTTATTATGGAATTTGTTGTACTGAACCTCTCGTTGTGATTGTAAATAGGTTAAAAATTATAAAAAAAATAAAAGAACAAAAATAGTGGGGACAAATTAAAAATAAAAGTTGTATCTATGAAGTATACAGGTTTTAGGGCAATACTGGGAACTTAATACCTTATTTACTTCTGATATTATGTATTTACATTTTTATGGAGACCCTGTGGTGGTTGTCCTCTTTTTTGTTTGTTTTGGAGGGGGTTGGTGTGGTTTTTTGGCGCTGGCTTTCTTTGGGAAGGGCCTGCTACATCGTTTTTCAGGCAGTCTTGTTAGAGTTGAGTCCTCTTGCCCCTTATCAAGGGGCTGGGCTCTGAGGAAACCGGTTTTTCAGGCTTTTGTTCTCTGGAGGGTGTTTTTTTACCCCACTGGTGGCTTTTGGTGGTCCTTTGAAGGCTTAGAGGAAAGCAAACTTCCCCCAGACCTCTGTCTCAGAGAGAAGTTTTAGTGTGCTCCCCTCTGTGTGTTCCCATAGCACACAGACTTCCTCTCTGCAACCTCCCACCAGCAGAACACATTTCTAGCCACAGTCTTGGGGTTGCAGGAGCTCCTGCTTGTCTCTGTACCTTGTTGCTGCTAAAACCACTAGCAATATTAGTCTAGAGAGCCTGCTTCTAGTGGCTGCCTTTGCCTCGGCTATCTGGGCAGGTCCAGGCCACAGGGGAGATCCCAACCAGAGATAGCATAATGAGATTTTCAGCCAGGCTGGAAGTGTTCAGACTCTTGGCCAGTCCTAGAGAGCACAGGCTAGCACCTGCAGGGACCTGTCTCAGGGGAAGATGTGGAGCGTGACTCAGACCCTGGTCAGGCAGCGCATGTGTAGAGTGCAAAAGTCTGGTTCTAGAGAGTGCTGGCTGGCGTCCACATCAGACTCTCTCACACACACTACCACTCAGATGTTCTCATGTGTGCCTGTGGCTCAGAGACCATGGCCTGGATGCTTTGCCTCATTTACTCTGGCACAGCCCTGGCAGTGACCATCCTGGGTCCTTGGACTTAAGCCCATGCTAATAACCACCCAATTCCACCAATTTCCCCTTAATATATTTTGCTCTTTTTGAGTGCTTTTAACAATACTCCAAGTTAATGCTGGTTCTCAATCACAGGGCACTCTCGTATTGGGGTATTACTTTCCAATGTGTCCCTTCTAGTGGCTCTGTCCCCTTTTTGTTTATCTTCCAATATCAGTCCGATGTTTCCACTCTGCTTTACCTGTCCACTGGTGTCTTCTGCCCACGTCAAGATCCAGAACTGTATAATTCTACATCTCAGGCTGATTTCATGGGTGTTCAGAGTGTTCTGGTAGATAATCAGCTTACTCTAGGGAACCGGTTGAAACAGCATCTCCTACTTCTTTGTCATCTTGCCTCAAATACATATTTCTTATTATAAATCACAATATCAAAATCAATAACAATTACTAACCCCGGCCATAATGGCCAGGATAAAAGAGAGAATAAACAAAGTATCAGAAACATATCAGAACATACTAAAATCAGAAATGAAATGGGTAACATCACTACAAAAACTACACATATTAAAACAATAAGAAAATACTAGGAACAAATTTATGTCAATGAATTAGACAACTTAGATTAAAATAATAAACTCCTTGAGAAAAAGCACAAACTACCAAAGTTCACTCAAGAAAAAAGAGCCTGTATAACCCCCGAATGGACACATGTGGTAGGAGTTCCTTCTGGGATTTATTTTTCTTTTCATTTTGTCTCTGAAATGTGGATCTGAGAAGTATGAGAGAAAGAACATTGAATTTAGTGCTTACTAGATGTGTGTATTAGGCAAAGCTCTGGCATTAACTAGATTTTTTTGAGACCTGGGGAAATTTGAAACCTCTCAACCCTCAGTTTTCTCTTGTAGTTTGTGGGGACTGTTGTGAGGGTTGTTGTGATGATTAAATAAAATGATGAAGTTGCAAGGTACTTGGTAAGGTGTAAAATCTAGTAAAAACTGGAACTGCTATTTTGCCTTAATGTTTTGTGATGGAAAATGAAGCAATTTCTCAGTTTTCTTAGTGATAACATCAGAGCTCTGGTGATGGGTGTTTGAAAATATCCACTGAAGCAGAGTTATTTGTTCAGGTATAATAGTAACATCTGTAATCATAATCATATTTTTAAAGCACTTTATTTGATAGAAGAATAAAGCTCTTCAGAGGACTATGTTAACCATATACCATCTTCTTGAGGTTAAAAAAACGGACATTTTTTTTTAGGATCACATTTTGATGAGTTTTAATAGATATATACACTTGTATAATCACTATCACAATAAAGATATAAAATATGCCTACTTTCAAAAAGGTCCCTGGTGTATAATGTCTGCTTCCTTTCTCCCTCCCCTCTCCACTATATGGACAGATGTTCTTACTAAGAAAACTGAGACTCTCAGGAGAGAGTCTCCAACTCTAGTTCCTGGAGTCACTTCAATACCTACTCAAGTTTTCTTCATGTCAATACTTAGTCACCTCTCATGCAATTTAAAGTCATTTATCCTTGGTTAAAATTCACTATAAAAGTTGCTTTTGTTCCACCATTTGTTGAGCCCCTCTTCCTTTTGCTATATTCTAGAGTTTCGCCCCTCCCTCCACCTCTCATTCCTCTTCTTGGGGTCCAACCTGCCAAAATCTGCTCATAGTAGACACGCACTAAATGCTCTCATACAACCAGATGTGTCTATGGAAACTAGACCAAAAAAAGAACAAAAAGATAAAAAGAAATGTATGCTTGCATTAGTCACACTATCCAACTTCTGTCAGGGCCCAGTAGAGCATTAGGATCTGGGTGCTGAGGTCTAGGTTTCATTGAAATTAAATGGATTTAAGTCGGTCCATTCTGAGGTTCCAGGAGGATATGAATTTTGGGGGACACTATTCAACCCAGCACAGGTAGCTATTATGATTCTCACTTGTCAGATAGGAGAGAGGCACAGGAAGTTTGTAGTCCCTCCTCACATCTCTGGACCCAAACCCAGATCCTGCTTTCCCAGCAGGTACTTTCCACCAACACCCTTCCTCCCTGAGAACAGGATACTGGAGACAGAAGGCCAGGGATAAGATCATGGCCCTGAAGCATAACAAATAGCATGGAGGACATGGGGATATAGAGAGGAGAAGGGAGTTGGGGGAAAATTGGAAGGGGAGGTGAACCATGAGAGGACTATGGACTCTGAAAAACAATCTGAGGGGTTTGAAGTGGTGGGGGGTGGAAGGTTGTGGGAACCAGGTGGTGGGGTATTATAGAGGGCACAGCTTGCATGGAGCACTGGGTGTGGTGAAAAAATAATGAATACTGTTTTTCTGAAAATAAATAAATTGGAAAAAAATAAAAAATAAAAAATAAAATTGCCGATTTCTGATACTATTTTACTGTCAAAGTGATTCAACACAGGTATTTGTAAAGTCACCAGTGTTAAACCAGATACAGTCCTGAATTAGGGGCAACTAAAATATAGTACTTTAAAAAGGTAACTAGATGTTTACTAATACAGATATTTAAATTAAATATTTTTATGTTTAAATCTCATACAAAGCTACCTAGTTTCCTCAAAAATTTAGTGGAATGAGGCATTCCATAGAGGTGAGCTGTCCAGACAATTGAAATAAACCCAAATCAATACTAAAGCTTTTAAAACATTTAAGTCTTTTTTCATATGAAAACCTGTTTAGATATATTGCACATTTCCCTGACTTCTTAAACAAAATTTGTTTTCCTTATATTCACCTTTTCATAAAGAATTATTTCAAACATTCAGAAATTTATTTATTTATTTGTTTGTTTTAAAGTTTTTATTTAAATTCCAGCTAGTTAACATACAATGTAATATTAGTTTCAGGCACAGAATATAGTGATTAACACTTCCATACAACATTGTATTTCATACAATATTGCATTCCATACAATACCCCATGTTCATCATAAAATGTTCACTGTTAATATGTATAAATATATATTTTATCATATATTTATATATTTCTTTTTATTAATATACTAATTTAATTTATTAATATTGTCATTTATTAATATGATGTATTAATATAATATAATAATGTATTATTTGCTTCAGGAGTATAGGTCTGTGAATCATCAGTCTTACACAATTCACAGCACTCACCATAGCACATACCCTTCTCTATGTTCATAACCCCGCCACCCTATTCCTCCCTCCACAACCCCCAGCAACCCTCAGTTTGTTTCCTGAGATTAAGAGTTTCTTATGGATTTTATCCCTCCCTGGTTCCATTCCTGTCTCATTTTTCCCCTCCCTTCCCCCTACAACCCTCTGTCCTGACTCTCAAATTCCTTATATCAGAAAGATCATGTGATAATTTTCCTCCTCTGATTGACTTATTTTGCTTAGCTTAATACCCTCCAGTTCCATCTACATCATAATAAATGGCAAGATCTCTGGGGTTTTTTGATGGCTGCATAGTATTCCATTGTGTGTATATATACCACTTCTTCATTATCCACTCATCTGTTGATGTACTTCTAGGTTCTTTCCATAGTTTGGCTATTGTTGACAGTGCTTCCATAAACATTGGGGTGCATGTGCCCCTTTGGATCACTACATTTGTAACTTTAGGGTAAATACCCAATTGTTCAATTGCTGGGTCACAGGGTAGCTCTATTTACAACTTTTTGAGGAACCTCCATATTTTTTTCTAGAGTGGCTCCACCAGCTTGTGTTCCCACTAAACATGTTGGAGGGTTCCCCTTTCTCTGCATCCTGGCCAACATCTATTGTTTCCTAACTGGTTAATTTTATCCATTCTGACTGGTGTGAGGTGGTATCTCACTGAGGTTTTGATTTGTATTTCCGATGCTGAGTGATGTTGAGAACTTTTTCATGAGTCTCTTGGCCATTTGGATGTCTTCTTTGTCAAAACATCTGTTCATGTCTTCTGCCCATTTCTTTTCCTTTTCTTTTTTTCTTTTCTTTTCATTTTTCAGTGTTCCAAGATTAATTGTTTATCCACCATACCCAGTGCTCCCTGGAATACATGCCCTCCTTAATATCAACCACCAGGCTTATCCAACCCTCACCGCCTCCCCTTCAAAACCTTCAGTTTGTTCCTCAGAGTCCAGTCTCTCATGATTCTTCTCCCCCTCTGATTTCCCCTAATTCACTTCTCTCCTTCTCCCAATGTCCTCCATGTTATTCCTTATGCTCCACAAGTAAGTGAAAGCATATAGTAATTGATTGTCTCTGCTTGACTTATTTCACTCAGCATAATTTCATCCAGTCCCAACTATATGGATAAAAAAGTTGGGTATTCATCCTTTCTGATGGACACATAATACTCCATTACGTGTGTGTGTGTGTGTGTGTTTATCTATCTATCTATCTATGTACACGCATATACCATATCTATATGTATACATATATGTATCTATATGTATAGATATGGTATATGCGTGTATATATATATACACACATATATATCTATATATCTATATGTATAGATATGGTATGTGTGTATTTGCATATATGTGTATGTATAATATAGATAGAGATACAGATATAGATATCTATATATATATAATACCTTCCTTATTTATTCATCTGTTGAAGGGCATCTTGGCACTTTCCACAGCTTGGAAACTGTGGCCATTGCTTCTGCCCGTTTCTTGATTAGATTATTTGTTCTTCAGGTGTTGAATTTGATAAGTTCATAATAGATTTTGGATACTCGCCCTTTATCTGATATGTCATTTGCAAATATCTTCTTCCATTCTGTTGGTTGTCTTTTCATTTTGTTGACTGTTTCCTTTGCTGTACAAAAGCTTTTGATCTTTATGAAGTCCTAATAGTTCATTTTTGCCTTTGATTCCCTTGCCTTTGGCAATGTTTCTAGGAAGAAGTTGCTGCACGTGAGGTAGAAGAGGTTGCTGCCTGTGTTCTTCTCAAGGATTTTGATGCATTATTATCTCACATTGAGGTCTTTCATTCATTTTGAATCTATTTTTGTGTGTGGTGTAAGGAAATTGTACAGTTTCATTCTTCTGCATGTGGCTGTCCAGTTTTCCCAACACCATTTGTTGAAGAGACTGTCTTTTCTTCTTGGACATTCTTTCCTGCTTTGTTGATGATTAGTTGACCATAGAGTTGAGGGATCATTTCTGGGGTCTCTATTCTGTTCCATTGACCTATGTGTCTGTTTGGGTTTTTTTTTTTCAATTTATTTATTTTCAGAAAAACATTATTCATTATTTTTTCACCACACCCAGTGCTCCATGCAAGCCGTGCCCTCTATAATACCCACCACCTGGTACCCCTACCTCCCACCCCCCCGCCACTTCAAACCCCTCAGACTGTTTTGTGCCAGCACCATACTCTCTTGATGATTACAACTTTGTAATAGAGCTTGAAGTCTGGAATTGTGATGCCACCAACTTTGGTTTTCTTTTTCCACATACCTCTGGTTATTCAGGTTTTTTTCTGGTTCCATATAAATTTCAGGATTATTTGTTCCATTGCTTTGAGAAAAAAATGATGGCATTTTGATAGGGATTGTGTAAAATGCATAGATTGCTTTAGGTAGCATAGACATTTTCACAATATTTGTTCTTCCAATCCATGATTATGAAACTTTTTTCCATTTCTTTGCATCTTTCTCTATTTCTTTCATGAGTACTTTATATTTTTCTGAGTATAGATCCTTTGCCTCTTTGGTTAGATTTATTCCTAGGTATCTTATGGTTTTCGGTGCAAGTGTAAATGGGATTGACTCCTTAATTTCTCTTTCTTCTGTCTTGCTGTTTGTGTATAAAATGCTACTGATTTCTGTGCATTGATTTTATATCCTGACACTTTACTGAATTCCTCTGAGTTCTAGAAGTTTTGGGGTGGAGTCTTTTGGGTTTTCCACATAAAGTATCATATCAACTGCAAAGAGTGAGAGTCTGACCTCTTATTGCTGATCCAGATGTCTTTTATTTCTTTTTGTTGTCTGATTGCTGAGGCCAGGACTTCTAGTACTATGTGGAATAGCAGTGGTGAGAGTGGACATCCCTGCTGTGTTCCTGACCTTAGATGAAAAGGTCTCAGTTTTTCCCCATTGAGAATGTTATTCACTGTGGGTTTTTCTTTTTAAAAATTTTTTAAATTTTATTTACTTATTTGACAGAGAGAGAAATCACAAGCAGGCAGAGAGGCAGACAGAGATAGGGGAGGGGGGAAGCAGGCTCCCTGCTGAGCAGAAAGCCTGATGCTGGGCTCAATCCCAGGACCCTGAGATCATGACCTGAGCTGAAGGCAGAGGCTTAACACACTGAGTCACCCAGGCGCCCCTCACTGTGGGTTTTTCAAAGATGGATTTGGTGATATTGAGGTATGTATCCTCTATCACTACACTGTGAAGAGTTTTGATCAAGAAATGATGCTGTAACATGTCAAATGTTTTTTCAGCTTCTATTGAGACTATCATATGGTTCTTGTTCTTTCTTTATTAATGTATTGTATCACATTGATTGATTTGCAGATATTGAACCAAACTTGCAGCCCAGGAATAAATCCCACCTGGTCCTGGTGAATAATCCTTTTAATGTACTGTTGGATCCTACTGACTAGTATTTTGGTGAGAATTTTTGCATCTGTGTTTCTCAAGGATATTGGTCTGTAATCCTCCTTTTTGATGGGGTCTTTGTCTAGTTTTGGGATCAAGTTAATGCTGGCCTCATAATATGAATTTGGAAGTTTTCCTTCCCTTTCTTTCTTTCTTTTTCTTTCTTTCTTTCTTTCTTTCTCTTTCTTTATTTTATTTTTTTGAACAGTTTCAGGAGAATATATATTAATTCTTCTTTAAATGTTTGGTAGAATTCCCCTGGGAAGCTGTCTGGCCCTGGGCTCATTTGTTGGGAGATTTTTGATGACTGTTTCAATCTTCTTATCGGTTATGGGTCTGTTCAGGGTTTCTATCTCTTCCTGGTTCAGTTTTGGTAGTTTATACATCTCTAGGAATGCATCTTCCAGATTGTCAAATTTGCTGGCATATATTTGTTCATAATATGTTCTTATAACCATTTGTACTTCTTTGGTGTTGGTCGTGATCTCTCCTCTTTCATTCATGGTTTTATTTATTTATTTGGGTCCTTTCTCTTTTCTTTTTGATACATCTAGCCAAGACTTGATCAATCTTATTAACTCATTCAAAGAACCAGGTCCTAGTTTTGTTGACTTGTTCTAGTGTTCTTTTGGTTTCTATTTCATTGATTTCTGCTCTGATCTTTATTATTTCTCTTCTTCTGCTGGGTTTAGGCTTTTTGCTCTTCTTTCTCCAGCTCCTTCAGGTATAAGATTATGTTGTGTACTTGAGACCTTTCTTGTTTCTTGACAAAGGTTTGTATCACTGTGTACTTTCCTCTCCAGATCCCCTTTGCTGTGTCCCACAGATTTTGAACAATAATATTTTCAGTTTCATTTGTTTCCATGCATTTTTCAATTCTTTAATTTCTTGGTTGACCCATTCATTCTATAGTAGAATTCTCTTTAGTCTTCATGTATTTGAGTGCTTTCCAACTTTCCTCTTGTGATTGAGTGCTAGCTTCAGAGCATTGTAGTCTGAATATGCAGGGAATGATCCCAGTCTTTGGGTACTGGTTGAGACCTGATTTGTGACACAGGATGTGATCTATTCTGGAGAACGTTTCATGTGCACTAGAGAAGAATGTGTATTCTGTTGATTTGGGATGGAATGTTATGAATGTATCTGTGATGTTCATCTGGTCCTGTGTGTCATTTAAAGCCTTTATTTTCTTATTGATCTTTTGCTTGGCTGATCTGTCCATTTCACTGGGGAGGTGTTAAAGTCCCCTACTATTATTGTATTATTGTTGATGTGTTTCTTTGATTTTGTTATTAATTGGTTTATATAATTGGCTTCTTCTGTGTTAGGGGCATAGATATTTAATATTGTTAGATCTTATTATTGGACAGACCCTTTAAGTATGATATAGTGTCCTTCCTCATCTCTTATTATAGTCTTTGTCTTAAAATCTAATTTATCTGATATAAGGATCGCCACTCCAGCTTTCTCTTGATGTCCATTAGCATGATAAACTGTTTTCCATCCCCTCACTTTAAATTTGGAGGTGTCTTTGGGTCTAAAATGAGTTTCTTATAGACAGGATATTGGTGGGTCTTGGTTTTTTTTTAATCCATTCTGATATCCTCTGTCTTTTTTTTTTTAAGATTTTATCTATTTATCAGAGAGACGGAGGGAAAGCGAGCGAGCACAGGCAGACAGAGTGGCAGGCAGAGGCAGAGGGAGAGGCAGGCTCCCTGCTGAGCAAGGAGCCCGACGTGGGACTCGCTCCCAGGACGCTGGGATCATGATCTGAGCTGAAGGCAGTTGCTTAACCAACTAAGCCACCCAGGCATCCCTATCCTGTGTCTTTTGATTGGGGCATCTATTTAGCCCATGTACATTCAGGGTAACTATTGAAACATATTAATTCAGTGCCACTGTATCTCCTGTAAGGTGACTGTTACTTCCTATTGTCTCTGTTCCTTTCTGGTCTACTACTTTTATGCTCTCTCTTTGCTTAGAGGACCCCTTCAATAATTGCTATAGGGTTGGTTTGGTGTTTGCAAATTCTTTAAATTTTTGTTTGTCCTGGAAGCTTTTTAACCTCCTTCTATTTTCAATGTTAGCCTAGCTGGATATAATACTCTGGATGCATATTTTTCTCATTTAGTTCTTTCTGGCCTGCCAGGTGTCTGGATAAGTCTGCTGTCAGTCTAATATTTTTACCATTGTATGTTACAGACTTCTTGTCCTGATCTGCTTTCACAATTTTCTCTTTTTCATTAAGACTTGTAAGCTTTACCATTAGATGATGGGATGTGGACCTATTTTTATTGATTTTTGAAGGGGGCTCTCTGTGCCTCCTGGATTTTAATGCTTGCTCCCTTTGCCATATTGGGGAAATTATCTACTATAATCCGCTCCAATATACCTTCTGCCCTCTCTTTTTTTTCTTCTTCTGGGATCCAATTATTCTTATATTGTTTCATCTTATGATATCACTTACCTCTTGAATTCTCCCCTCGTGGTCCAGTAGTTCTTTGTCTCTTTTTTGCACAGCTTCTTTATACTCCATCATTTGGTCTTCTATATCAATAATCCTCTCTTCTGCCTCATTTATCCTAGCAATAAGAGCCTCTGTTTTTTATAGCTTTTTTAATTTCAACTTGGGTAGATTTTAATGTTTTTTTTTTTTCATTTCTCCAGAAAGGGATTTTATTTCTCCATAAACCAGTTCTCTAGTATCTTTGAAGCCATTTTTGAACCCAGCTCGCACCTTGTTAATTGTCATTCTGAACTCTAGTTCTAACATATTACCAATGTCCATATTGATTAGGTCCCTAGCCATCGATACTGCCTCTTTTTTGTTTGTTTGTTTGTTTGTTTTGTTTTGGTGATGAGTGTTTCCACCATGTCATTTTATCCAGATAAAAATATATAAACAAGAGAATAGAATAGAATACTAAAAGGGTGGCAAAGGCCATAGAAAAATTTATGCTAACCAAGTCAGAAGAGAACCAAAACTGGGGGGAGAATAAAGGGAAGGGGAAAAAATAAAAATAAATAAATAAAAATAAATATGCGTGTGTGTGTAGATATATACATAGATATAGATATAGATATAGATATATAGATATTAGACTGGTGAATACAATAGAGCTACCCACTTGACTTTGGGTGTATTCTGGTCTCTTAGAAGAAACTACCTCCCAAAATTTTAAATAAAGAAAAAATATGTATATATTTGGTGAAGGGATGGAATATGACTGTAGAGATGAAAGTTTAAAAACAATTCTTAAAAAGGAATTGATGAGATAAGTTGGTTGGAAAATGAAAGAGAGAATGTGATCAGGTTGGAAACTAGAACAAAGCCATGTGCTAGATTTATGGAATATTTTGATCTGTTAGAAGAATTTGTATCCTAGAATTTTAAAGGAAAAAACCCTATATGTATACAACAAATAAGGTTAAATATAATGAAGGGGTAAAATATGACTATAACAATGAAGATTTTAAAATATTTTTTAAAATATATTGTTAAGATAAACTAATTAAAAACATTAGGAGAGGAAAGAGGAAATGTTAGGAAAATAGAATAAGAAAAAAATAAAATAAAATAAATTGTCTTTGCAAGACTAAAGGATCATGGGTGAAAAGCCATGAATTCTATGTGTTGCTTTCCCCTAGCTCTGGAGTTCTGCTGTTCTCATGGATTACTGAACTTGGTCTTGGTTGGATGTTCTTGCTTATCTTCCGGGGGAGGGGCCTGTTGCAGTGAGTCTGAAATGTTTTTGCCAGAGGCAGAATTGCAATGCCCTTGCCAGAGACCAGGCTATCTTCTTGGGCTCACTCTTGGTAGCTTTTGTTCCCTGAAGGCTTTCCATAGAGGTTTGGAGGACAGGAATGAACATGGGTGACTCCCAAACTCCAGTCCAGAGGAGCTGGGAGATCCGGTCCCCACTCCTCAGTGCTCCCTCTGAGAAAAGCAGTAAATCCCTCCTATCTCCCTGGTCTCTGGCCACACTCCGTGCTCACCTGGCCTGTGAATGTGTGTTTCTATCTCTGGCGCATGTCCCTGTTTGGAGTCTCCAAACAGAGGAGATTCCTGCTGCTCACTCAAATGCCATTTTTTCTAGAGGAGGAAGGAGGGGGTCTCTCTGGATCTGCCACTTGTTGGGTCCCTGCTTGAAAAGCAGTGGCCTGTATCTTAGATCATGGTTTAAGGTAACTCCAATCTGATAGCTCACTCCTTGGCTCCATCTCTGTAGTCGGCTTTCCCACTCCAATACCTGGCAGCTCTGCCACATTCAGACACCTCTGGTTTTTCTGTGACCCTGCAGAACCTGAGACCACACTGTCCCCATGAGGACTCCACCCCTGCTTAGCCTTGGGAGCTATGTAACTTGGTGGGGAAGACTTCTAAAAGTTCTGATTTTGTGCTCCACTGTTCCACTGCTTGCCAGGAGCCAGACCCTCCCCTTGCAGTCTATCTTCCTGTGATTTAGAATTCACTTCTCTGCAAGCCCTACCTTCCAGAAAGTCGTCTATTTTCTGTTCCAAGATTTGCTGCTATTCTTCTATCTCTTGTTGAGTTTGTAGGTGTTTGGAATCGTTTGATTACTATCTAGCTGAACTCCTGGGACGTAATGTCATTAAAGTCTGCTACTCCTCCATCATCTTTCCTTGATTCCCCCTTTTGTTATTTTTTTTTGGGTGAGTTTTTCCACCTTGTCATTTTATCCAGATAAGAATAGATGAATGAGAGAACAAAATATTAAAAGGGTAAGAATGACCTCATAAAAATATACCAAACCAAATCAAAGGGGACCTAAAACCAGAGGGAGAAGAAAGGAGGCTAAAAATTATATGTCTACCAAAAAACAAGAGCCCAGGACCTGACGGATTCCCTGGGGAATTCTACCAAACCTTCAAAGAAGAAATAACACCTATTCTCCTGAAGCTGTTTCAAAAAATTGAGGCAGAAGGAAAACTTCCAGACTCTTTCTATGAAGCCAGCATTACCCTGATCCCCAAACCAGGCAAGGACCCTACCAAAAAGGAGAATTTTAGACCAATATCACTGATGAATATGGATGCTAAGATTCTCAACAAGATCCTAGCCCACAGGATCCAACAGCACATCAAAAAGATTATCCACCATGATCAGGTGGGATTCATCCCTGGGCTACAGGGATGATTCAACATTCGCAAATCAATCAATGTGATACAACAAATTAATATGAGAAGAGAGAAGAACCACATGGTCCTCTCAATTGATGCAGAAAAAGCATTTGACAAAATCCAGCATCCGTTCCTGATTAAAACACTCCAAAGTATAGGGATAGAGGGAACATTCCTGAACCTCATCAAATCTATCTATGAAAGACCCACAGCAAATATCATCCTCAATGGGAAAAAGCTTGCAGCCTTCCCATTGAGATCAGGAACAAGACAAGGATGCCCACTTTCACCACTCTTGTTCAACATAGTATTAGAAGTCCTAGCAACAGCAATCAGACAACAGAGAGAAATAAAAGGTATCCAAATTGGTAATGAAGAAGTCGAACTCTCTCTCTTCGCAGATGACATGATTCTTTATATGGAAAACCCAAAAGACTCCACCCCCAAACTACTAGAACTCATACAGCAATTCAGCAGCGTGGCAGGATACAAAGTCAATGTGCAGAAATCAGTGGCTTTCTTATACACTAACAATGAAAATACAGAAAGGGAAATTAGAGAATCGATTCCATTTACTATAGCACCAAGAACCATAAGATATCTAGGAATAAACCTAACTAACGAGGTAAAGGACCTGTACTCGAGGAACTACAGAACACTCATGAAAGAAATTGAAGAAGACACAAAGAGATGGAAGACCATTCCATGCTCTTGGATCGGAAGAATAAACATTGTTAAAATGTCTATACTGCCTAGAGCAATCTATACTTTTAATGCCATTCCGAACAAAATTCCACCGGCATTCTTCAAAGAGCTGGAGCAAATAATGCTAAAATTTTTATGGAATCAGAAGAGACCCCGAATCGCTAAGGAAATGTTGAAAAACAAAAATAAAGCTGGCGGCATCACGTTACTTGATTTCAAGCTTTATTACAAAGCTGTGATCACCAAGACAGTATGTTCCTGGCATAAAAACAGACAGAAAGACCAGTGGAACACAGTAGAGAGCCCTGATATGGACCCTCAACTCTATGGTCAATTAATCTTTGACAAAACAGGAAATAATATACAGTGGAAAAAAGACAGTCTCTTCAATAAATGGTGCTGGGAAAACTGGACAGCTATATGTAGAAGAATGAAACTCGACCATTCTCTTATACCATACACAAAGATCAACTCAAAATGGATAAAGACCTCAACGTGAGACAGGAATCCATCAGAATCCTACAGGAGAACATAGGCAGTAATCTCTTCGATATCAGCCACAGCAACTTCTTTCAAGATACGTCTCCAAAGGCAAAGGAAACAAAAGCGAAAATAAACTTCTGGGACTTCATCAAAATCAAAAGCTTCTGCACAGCAAAGGAAACAGTCAAAAAAACAAAGAGGCAACCCATGGAATGGGAGAAGATATTTGCAAATGACAGTACAGACAAAAGGTTGATATCCAGGATCTATAATGAACTCCTCAAACTGAACACACACGAAACAGGCAAACACATCAAAAAATGGGCAGAAGATATGAAGAGACACTTCTCCATTCAAGACATACAAATCGCTATCAGACACATGAAAAAATGTTCATCATCGTTAGCCCTCAGGGAGTTTCAAATTAAAACCACATTGAGATATCACCTTACACCAGTTAGAATGGCCAAAATTAACAAAACAGGAAACAACATGTGTTGGAGAGGATGTGGAGAAAGGGGAACCCTCTTACACTGTTGGTGGGAATGCAAGTTGGTGCAGCCTCTTTGGAGAACAGTGTGGAGATTCCTCAAGAAATTAAAAACAGAGCTTCCCTATGACCCTGCAATTGCACTCCTGGGTATTTACCCCAAAGATACAGATGTCGTAGAAAGAAGGGCCATCTGTACCCCAATGTTTATAGCAGCAATGGCCACGGTCACCAAACTATGGAAAGAATCAGGATGCCATTCAACGGATGAATGGATAAGGAAGATGTGGTCCATATACACTATGGAGTATTATGCCTCCATCAGAAAGGATGAATACCCAACTTTTGTAGCAACATGGACGGGACTGGAAGAGATTATGCTGAGTGAAATAAGTCAAGCAGAGAGAGTCATTTATCATATGGTTTCACTTATTTGTGGAGCATACAAATAGCATGGAGGACAAGGGGCATTAGAGAGGAGTAGGGAATTTGTGTAAATTGGAAGGGGAGGTGAACCCTGAGAGACTATGGACTCTGAAAATCAATCTGAGGGGTTTGAAGTGGCGGGGGGGGTGGGAGGTAGGGGTACCAGGTGGTGGGTATTATAGAGGGCACGGCTTGCATGGAGCACTGGGTGTGGTGAAAAAATAATGAATAATATTTTTCTGAAAATAAATAAATTGGAAAAAACATTATATGTCTATGTATATATACAGCTGGTTACTAGAACAGAGCCACACACTTGATTTTAGGTGTGTTTTGATTTGTTAAAAGAAACTGCCTCCTATAATTTTAAAGAAAGAAAAAAAAAATATATATATATATATATACACACACACACACACACACACACACACAAATAAGAGTAAACATGATGAAGGGATGGAATATTATTATAAAAATGAAAATTTAAAAAGATTCTAAAAAAGGAATTGATAAGAAAGAAGTTGGTTGAAAAAAGAAGAAAAGCGGGAAGAATGTGATGAGGCTGGAGACTAGAAAAAAGCCACATGCTAGATTTAGGGTATATATTTATTTGTTAGAAGAAACTGTACCTCAAAATTCTAAAGAAAGAAAAATCTATATGTATAAAAAATATGTATGAAAAATATCCCTTAAATACAAGGAAGGGATAGTATACGACTGTAACAATGAAAATTTAAAGAGATTTTTTCATAAAGGTATTGATAAGATAAAATATCTAAAAATGTTAAAATAAGAAAGAGGAAAAATTTTAAAATTGAATAAGAAAAAAATAAAATTAAAAAAGATTTAACTTTGAAAGATGAAAGAATCATGGTGAAAAAGCCATGAATTCTGTGTTGCTTTCCCCTAGCTCTGGAGTTCCGCTGTTTTCATTGATGGTGAACTTGGTCTTTGTTGGATGTTCTTGCTGGTATTCTGGGGGAGGGGCCTGTTGCTGTGATTCTCAGATGTCTTTCCTTAGGCAGAATTGCACCACCCTTGCCAGGGGCCAGATTAAATAATCTGCTCAGTTTTGCTCTTGTTACCTTTTGTTCCCAGAATGCTTTCTGTACACCTTTTGAGGACGAGAATGAAAATGGTAGCCTCCCAATCTCTGGCCCAGAGGGGCCGAAAGTTCAGGACCCCATTCCTCAGTGCACCTTGGGGGAAAACCAGGAAATAACTCACATCTCCCTGGTATTTGACCACACTCCATGCTCACCTGGCCTTTTACTATGTGTTTCTATCTCTGGCACATGGCCCCATTTGGAGTCTCCAAACCCAGCAGATTCCTGCAGTGCACTTCTGTGCCATTCCTCCCAAAGAAGGAAGGAGGGGGCCTCCTGAATCTTTCACTTGTGGAGTTTCTGCTCAAAGAGCAGTGGCTCAACTGTGCTGGGGACTATGGGTTTTGACAACCCCAAGCTGAGAGCCCAGTCTTTGGCTCTGTCTCAGAAGCTGGCTTCCCCACTCTGATACCTGTAAGCTCTGCTACATTCAGACACCCCTGGTCTTTTTGCGACTCTATGGGTCCTGAGACCACACTGTCTCCATGAGGGCTCCACACTACCCTCTCCCCACTTGGCCTCTGGAGTAATGTCCCTCAGTGGAGCAGACTTCTTAAATGTTCTGACTTTATCTCTGCTGCTCTACAGCATACCAGGAGCTGGCCCCTCCCCACATAGTCTATCTTCTGGAATCTTTCTCTGCATGTCCTAACTTCCAGAAAGTGGTTGCTTTTCTGTTCCTCTTCTCTTGATGCTCTTCTCTTCGATCTTCTGTTGTGTTTGTAGGTGTTTGGAATGGTTTGATAACTATCTACTTGAACTCCTGAGACCTGATAATTTTTATGTCTTCTACTTCTCTGCCATCTTGCTCCTGCCTTCCCCAGTATAATGTATGTATAATGCTTTATCCATTCTGATGGACATTTGGGCTCTTTCCATAATTTGCCTACTGTAGATAATGGTGCTATAAGCATTGGGATGCATGTATCCCTTTAAATTAGTAATTTTAAAAATTCTTTTGGTAAATAATTAGTAGTACAATTGCTGGATAATGGGATAGGTCTATTTTTATCTTTCTGGAGAACCTCCATACTGTTCTCCAGAGCAACTGCACCAATTTGCATTCCCACGAACAGTGTAAGAGGGTCCCCATTTCTTCACATCCTTGCCAATACCTATTGCTTTTTGTGTTGTTAATATTAGCCATTCTGACTGGTGTGAGGTGATATCTCATAACATTTTTGATTTATACTTCCCTGATGATGTGATGTTGAGCACTTTTTCATGTGCTTATTGGCCATCTGGATATCTTTTTTGGAAAATTCTCTTCATTTCTCTTCTGCCCATTTTTAACTGGATTATTTTTGTTTTGGGGTGTTGAGTTTTATAAGGTATTTATGTATTTTTGGATACTAACCTTCTATCAGATATGTTTTATACAAATATCTTCTTCTATTCTGAAGGTTGATTTTTAGTTCTTTGACAGTTTTCTTTGCTGTATAATAGCTTTTACTCTTGATGAAGCCCCAAAACTTCATTTTTACTTTTATTTTTCTTAACCTCAGGAGACATATCTAGTAAGAAGTTGCTATGTCTGATGTCAAAGAGGTTACTGACTGTGTTCTACTATAGGGATTTTGATGATTTTCTTTCTCACATTAAGGCTTTTAATACATTTTGAACTTATTTTTGTGTATGTTGTAAGAAAGTCCCATTTCATTCCTTTGCATGTTGTTGTGCAGTTTTCCCAACATCATTTATTAAAGAAACTGCATTATTTCCATTGGTTATTGTTTCTCACTTTGTTGAAGATTAGTTGACCATAGTTGTGGGCTCCTTTCCTGTTTTTCTATTCTGTTCCATTGATCTATGTGTCTGTTTTTGTGCCAGTATCATACTGTCTTGATAATTATAGCTTTGTAATATTACTTGAAGTCCAGAATTGTGATTCTTCCAAGTTTGCTTTTCTTTTCCAAGGTTGCATTGGCTATTTGGGGCATTTTGTGGTTCAATACAAATTTTAGGATTTTTTTTCAAGCTCTTAGAAAGAATGCTGTTGGTATTTTGGTAGAAATTACATTAAATGCATAGAATGCTTTGGATAGTATAGACATTGGAGCATATCCCAGAACAGATCCTATATTAGGTTCCAAAACAACAAATGTAAAAATATTGAAATCATACCATATAAATTTCTGACCACAATGCTGTGATAGTAGAAGTGAACCACAAGAAAAAAATTTGGAAAGAGCATAAATACATAGAGGTTATAAAACACATTTTTATTTTATTTTATCTTTTTACTTTATTAGCATATAATGTATTATTTGCTTGCAGAGTACAGGTCTGTGAATCCTCAGTCTTGCACAATTCATAGCACTCACAAAAGCACATACTCTCCCCAATGTCAATAACAGCCACTCTATCCCTTCACCCCCAGCAACCCTCAGCTTGTTTCCTGAGATTAAGAGTCTCTTATGGTTTGCCTCCCTCTCTGTTTTTATTTTATTTTATTTTTATGCTCCTTCTTCTATGTTCATATGTTCTTATTTCTTAAATTCCACATATGAGTGAAATCATATGGTATTTATCTTTCTCTGATTGACTTATTTTGCTTAGCATAATACCCTCTGGCTGCACCCACATCATTGCAAATGGCAATATTCCATTCTTTTTAATGGCTGAATAATATTCCTGTATATATGCCACCTGTTCTTCATCCATTCATTTGTTGATGAATATCTAGGCTTTTTCCTTATACTTGCTATTATGGACATTGCTGTTATAAATAATGGGATGTATGTCCCCTTTCAAATCACTATCTTCTTATCCTTTGGATAAACACCTAGTTGTGAAATTGCTGTTCATATAATAGTTATATATTTAAGTGTTTGAGGAACCTCCATACTGTTTTCCAGAGTGGCTGTACCAGATGGCATTCCCACAAAATGTGTAAGAGGGGTCCACTTTCTCTGCATCCTTTCTGACATCTGTTCCCTTAATTGTTCTCTTTAGCCATTCTGACTGGGCTGAAGTGGTATCTCATTGCAGTTTTGATGTGTGAGGTGGTATCCCATTGTGGTTTTGATTTATATTCCCCTGATGCCAAGTGATGTTGAGGATCTGTTCATGTGTCTGTTATCCATTTGTATGTCTTTGGTCAAATGTCTATTCATGTCTTCTTCCCATTTCTTAACTTGATTTTTTTGTATTCTAGGTGTTGAGTTTGATATATGGTCATTATAAGTTTTGGATACTAGCCATTTATCTAGTCATATACTAGTCATTTGTGAATATCTTCTCCCATTCCATAGGTTGTCTTTTAGCTTTGTTGACTGTTTACTTTGCTGTGCAAAAGCTTTATATCCTGATGGTCTCAATAATTCATTTTTGCTTTTGTTTCCCTTGCTCCTGGAGACATGTCTGATATGAACTTGCTTTGGCCAAGGTCAATGAGATTGCCACCTGTATTCTCCAGTGAGATTTTGACTGATTCCTGGCTCACATTCAGGTCTTTCATCTATTCTGAACTTATTTTTCCGTATGGTATAAGAAAGTGGTCCACTTTCAATCTTCTGCATGTTGCTGTCCAGATATCCCAACATCATTTTCTGAAGAACTAATGTCTTCTTTCCGTTTTACATTCTTTCTTGCTTTGTTGAAAATTAGTTGAACATAGAGTTGAGGGTCCATTTATGGATAGTCTATTCTGTTCCATTAATCTATGTGTATATTTTGGGGCCAGTATCATACTGTCTTAATGATTACAGCTTTGTAATACAGCTTGAAGTCTGGAAGTGTGATGCCTCCAGCTTTTATTTTCTTTTTCAGGATTGCTTTGTCTATTTGGGGTCTTTCCTTTTTCCATAAAAATTAAGGATTTTTTGTCCCAGCTCTATAAAAAATGCTGATGGTATTTTGACAAGGGTTGTATTGAATGTGTAGATTGCTTTCAGTAGCATAGACATTTTACCAATATTTGTTCTTCCAATCCATGAGAATGGAATATTTTTCCATTTCTTTTTGTCATCCTTAATGACTTTTCTTTCTTTCAGTATAGAAGCATTTTTATTTTTTAAATTTAAATAAAAGTAGTCATCTTGTAATACATCATTAGCTTCAGATTTAGTGTTCAGTAATTTATCAGCAGCCTATAAGACCCACTTCTCATCACATCATGTGCCCCCCTTGATATCCTTCACTCAATTATCCTATTTACTCTCCCACCTCCCCTGCAGAAGACGTGTTTGTGTCTTTTTTTAAAGACTTTAAAAGATCACAAGTAGGCAGAGAGGAAGACAGAGAGAGAGAGGAAGGGATGCAGCCTCCCCACTGAGCAGAGATCCCGATGTGGGACTCGATCCCAGGACCCTGGGATCATGACCTGAGCCAAAGGCAGAGACTTTAACCCACTGAGCCACCCAGGCACCTGACCTGTTTGCTTCTTATAGTTAAGTCTCTTGTGTTTTGTCTCCCTCTCTGATGACTTCCCATTCAGTATCTTTTTCCCTTCCCCAATGGTCCTCTGCCCTCTTTCTTATATTCCACATATGAGTGAAACCATATATGAATTGTCTTCTCTGATTGAGTTATTTTGCTCAGCTTAATACCCTCCAGGCCATCCACAATCATGTATATGGTAAGTATTCATCATTCATTTCTGATGGTTGATTAATAGTCCATGATATATGTAGAGAGATATATATAGACATATAGATATATAGATATCTATATCTATCTATCTATCATCTATCTATCTCAAATCATATTTATCCATTCATCTGTTGATGAACATCTCAGCTCTTTCCACAATTTAGCTATTGTGGATATCGCCTCTATGAACATTAGGGTGCAGGTGCCCCTATGTATCACTACATTGTATCATTGAAATAAATACCTAGTAATGCAGTTGCTGGGTCATGGGGTAGCTGTATTTTTAATTGCTTGAAGAACCTCAATGCCCTTTCCCAGAGTGGCTGTCTCAGCTTGCATTCCCACCAACAGTGTAGGAGGGTTCCCATTTCTTTACATCATTGCCAACACTTGTTGTTTCTTCCCTTGTCGATTTTTTGCTGCTATAACTGGCTTGATGTGGTATCTCATTGTGGTTTTGATATAACCTTGTTTCTGAGTGATGTGGAGCATTTTTTCATGTGTCTGTTGGAGGTGGGTGTGTCTTTTTGGAGAAATGTCTGTTCATGTATTCTTCCCATTTCTTGACTAGATTATTTGTTTTTTTTTTTTGTTTGTTTGTGGAGTTTAATAAATTCTTTATAGATCATTGTTATTAGCCCTTTATCTGATACATCATTTGCAAATATTTTCTCCCATTCCATGGGTTGACTTTCAGTTTTGTTGACTGTTTCCTTTGCTTTGCAGAAGCTTTTTATCTTGATGAAGTCCCCAAAGTTAATTTTTTGCTCCCCCCCCATCTTTGGAGGCATGTCTAGCAAGAAGTTGTTGCAGCTGGGATGAAGGCGTTGCTGCCTGTGTTCTCCTGTAGGAGTTTGATGGATTCCTGACTCACATTTAGATCTTCCACCCATTTTGTGTTTATCTTTGTGTATGCTGTAAGAAGCTTGTCCAGTTTCATTCTTCTACATGCGGCTGTCCAACTTTACCAGCACCATTTATTGAAGAGACTGTCTTTCTTCCATTAGATATACTTTCCTGCTTTTTCAAAGATTAGTTGACCATAAAGTTCAGGGTCCATTTATGGGTTCTCTATTTCTGTTCCATTGATCAATGTATCTGTTTTTGTGTCAGGACCATGCTGTCCTTATGATTATGGCTTTGTAATATAGCTTGAAGTCAGGCACTGTGATACCAACAGAGTTGGTTTTCTATTTTAACATTCTTCTGGGTATTTGGGGTCTTTCTGGTTCCATACAAATTTTAGGATTATTAAATCCAGTTCTGGAAAAAATGTCCATGGTATTTTGATAAGAGTTACCATGAATGTGTAGATTGCTCTGGGAAGCATTGACATTTTCAAAGTATTTGTTATTTGAAGCCATGGGCATAGAATTTTTTTTCCCATTTATTCCTTTGGAAGTGTTCTGTAGTTTTTAGAGTATAGATTCTTTACCTCTTTGGTTAGGTTTATTCCTAGATATCTTATGGGTTTTGGTGCAATTGTCAATGGGATCAGTTTCTTAATTTCTCTTTCTTCAGTCTCATTTTTAGTGTATAGAAATGCAACTGATTTCTGTGCATTGATTTTATATCCTGCCACATTGCTGAATTTCTATATGAGTTCTACCGAATTTGGTGTGGAGCCTTTGGGGTTTTCCACTTGAAGTATCATGTCATCTGGGAAAAGAGAGAGTTTGACTTCTTTGCCAGTTTGAATGTGTTTTATTTCTTTTTGTTGTCTGACTGCAGAGGTTAGGTCTTCTAGTACTATGTTAAATAAGAGTGGTGAGAGCGTTGAAAAAAAAAAAAAAAAGAGTGGTGAGAGCGTGTATTCTTGTAATGTTCCTGACCTTAGGGGAAAAGCTCTGTTTTCTCCATTGACAATGATATTCTCTGTGGGTATTCCTTAGCTTTTATGATACTGAGGTATGTTCCCTCAACCCCTTCACTGTGGACAATGTAGAAAAAATCAAGAAAAGATGCTGTATTTTGGCAAATGCTTTTACTGTATCAATTGAGAGGATCATATTTTCTTGTTGTTGTTGTTGTTTTTAAAAATTTTATTTATTTGACAGACAGAGATAACAAGTAGGCAGAGAAACAGGCAGAGAGAGAGGAAGAAGCAGGCTCCCCTTTGAGCAGAGAGCCCAACGTGGGGCTCGTTCCCAGGACCCTGGGATCATGATTTAAGCTGAAGGCAGAGGCTTAACCCTCTGAGCACCCAGGTGCCCCTGTTGTTGTTGTTGTTGTTTTTAAGGTATGATTTTTTTTATTATGTTATGTTAGTCACCATACAATAAGTACATCATTTGTTTTTTGATGTAGTGTTCCATGATTCATTGTTTATATGTTTCTTGTCCTTTCTTCTATGAATGTGATGTATCACATTGATTGATTTGCAAAAGTTTAACTACCCTTGTAGCCCAGGAATAAATCCCACTTGGTCGTGGCGAATAATCCTTTTAATGTACTATTGTATCCTATCAGCTAGTATCTAAATGAAAATTTAGACATATGTGTTCATCAAGGATATTGATTTGTAATTCTCCTTTTTAATGGGTTCTATGTATGGTTTTGGAATCAAGATAATGCTTGCCTCATGGAATGAGTTTGGAAGTATTCCTTCCATTTCTATCTTTTTTTAAATTTTTTTATTTATTTTCAGCATAACAGTATTCATTATTTTTTCACCACACCCAGTGCTCCATGCAATCCGTGCCCTCTATTATACCCACCACCTGGTACCCCAACCTCCCACCACCCCAGCCACTTCAAACCCTAAGATTGTTTTTCAGACTCCATAGTCTCTCATGGTTCACGTCCCCTTCCAATTTCCCCCAACTGCTTTCTCCTCTCTAACTCCCCATGTCCTCCATGCTATTTGTTATGCTCCACAAATAAGTGAAACCATATGATAATTGACTCTCTTTGCTTGACTTACTTCACTCAGCATAATCTCTTCCAGTCCCGTCCATGTTGCTACAAAAGTTCCCATTTCTATCTTTTAAAACAGCTTCAGAAATATGAATGTTAGTTCTTCAATAAATATTTGGTAGAATTTCCCAGGGATACCATCTGACCCTGGGATTCTTGGAAGATTTTTTATTACTGATTCAATTTCCTTGTTGGTTATGGGACAGATGAGGTATTTTTTTTTCTTCCTGTTTCATTTTTGGTAGTTTATTCTTTTTGAGGAATACATCCATTACTTCCAGATTGCATAATTTGTTGGCATAAAATTTCTCATAGTATGTTTTTCAAATTGTGTTTCCTTGTTTTTGGTCATAATCCCTCCTGCTTCATTCATGACTTATTAATTTGAGTCTGTTCTGTTTTTGTTTTCGTATGTCTGGCTAGGGGTTTATTGATCTTATTAATTATTTCCAAAAACCAGTATCTAGTTTCATTGATCTGTTCCACTGTTCTGGTTTCTACTTCATCGATATCTACTCTGACATTTATTATTTCTCTTCTCCTCCTTGGTTTAGGATTTATTTGCTGTTCTTTCTCCAGTTACTTCAAATGTAAGGTTCGGTTGTGTATTTGAGATCTTTCTAATTTTTTGAGAATGGTTTGTATTGTTATGTACTTATCTTTAAGGACTAAATCTGCTGTATCCTAAAGTATTTGTACAGTTGTGTTTTCATTCTCATCTACATCTGTATCTTTGGGGCAAATATGCACTACTGCAGTAGCAGGGTCATAGGAAGCTCTATTTTTAATTTCTTAGGGAATCTCCACACTATTCTTCAAAGTGGCTTCAGCAATTTGTATTCCTACCAACAGTGTAAGAGCGTTCCCCTTTCTCCACATCTTCTCCAGCCCAATTGTTAATTTTGGCCATTCTAACTGGTGAAAGGTGGTATCTCAGTGTGGTTTTGATTGGAATCTCCCTAATGGCTAGTGATGATGAACATTTTTTCATTTGTCTGTTAGCCATTTGTATATCTTCATTGGAGAAGTGTCTGTTCATGTCTTCTGACCATTTTTTTGACATGATTCACTGTTTTGCATGTGTTGAGTTTGAGGAGTTCTTTATAGATCCTGGATATTGGCCCTTTCTCTGTACTGTCATTTGGGAATATCTACTCTCATTCCGTGTGCATTGATTTTGTATCCTGTCACATTACTGAATTGCTATATGAGTTCTAGTGGTTTGGGGGTAGATTCTTTTGGGTTTTCCAGATAAAGTATTATGTCATCTGTAAAGAGAGAGAGTTTAATGTCTTCATTGCTAATTCGAATATATTTTATTTCTCTTTGTTGTATGATTGCTGTTCCTAGGACTTCTAATACTATGTTGAACAAGAGTGGGGAGAGTGGCCATCCTTGCTGTGTTCCTGATCTCAATGGGAAGGCTGTGCTTTTCCCATTGAAGAAGATATTTGCTGTGGGTTTTTCATAGTTAGATTTTATGAAGTTGAGGAATGTTCCCTCTATCCCTATACTTTGAAGAGTTTTAATCCAGAAAGGATGATGGATTTTGACAAATGTTGTTTCTGCATCAATTGAGAGGACCATGTGGTTCTTCTCTCTTCTCCTATTGATTTGTTCTATCACAATGATTGATTTTCAAATGTTGAACCATCCTTGCAACCCAGGGATGAATCCCACCTGGTCATGGGGGATAATCTTATTTTTTTTGTTGTTTTTTCAATTTATTTTTTTCAGAAAAACATTATTCATTATTTTTTCACCACACCCAGTGCTCCATGCAAGCCGTGCCCTCTATAATACCCACCACCTGGTACACCAACCTCCCACCCCCCCCCGCTACTTCAAACCCCTCAGATTGTTTTTCAGAGTCCATAGTCTCTCATGGTTCACCTCCCCTTCCGATGATTGTTTCTACTTCCTTGGTGTTCGTTGTGATCTCTCCCTTTTCATTCATAATTTTATGAATTTGGGATTTCTCTCTTTTCTTTTGGATTAGTGTAGCCAGTGGCTTATCGATCTTATTGATTCTTTCAAAAAACCAGCTTCTAGTTTCATTGATACGTTCTACTGTATCTCTGGTTTCTCCCTCATTGATCTCAGCTCTAATCTTGATGATTTCCCTTCTTATGTGTGGAGTTGATTTGTTGTTGATCCTCCAGTTCTTTAAGGTGTAGAGACAGCTGGTGTGTTCTGGATTTTTCAATTTTTTTGAGCGAGGCTTGGATGGCTATATATTTTCCCCTTAGGACCGCCTTTGCTGTATCCCATATGTTTTGGACCGAAGTGTCTTCATTCTCATTGGTTTCCATGAATTGTTTCAGTTCTTCTTTGATCACCTGGTTGATCCAAGCATTCTTAAGCAAGGTGGTCTTTAGCTTCCAGGTGTTTGAGTTCCTTCGGAACTTTTCCTTGTGATTGAGCTCCAGTTTCAAAGCATTGTGATCTGAGAATATGCAGGGAATCATCTTAGTCTTTTGGTATCGGTTGAGTCCTGATTTGTGACCCAGTATGTGGTCTATTCTGGAAAAGGTTCCGTGTGCACTTGGGAAGAATGAGTATTCTATTGTTTTAGGGTGGAATGTTCTGTATATATCTATGAGGTCCATCTGGTCCAATGTGTCATTCAATGCTCTTGTTTCTTTCTTTATTGATTTTCTGCTTCGATGATCTGTCTAATTCTGAAAGAGGTGTGTTAAGATCTCCTACGATTAGTGTATTCATATCAATATGACTCTTTATCTTGATTAACAGTTTTCTTAAGTAATTGGCTGCTCCCATATTGGGAGCATAGATATTTACAATTGTTAGATCATCTTGGTGGATAGTCCCTTTAAGGATTATGTAGTGTCCTTCTGTATCTCTGACTACAGTCTTTAGTTTGAAGTCTAATTTATCTGATATGAGAATGGCTACCCCAGCCTTCTTTTGAGTACCATTGGCATGAAAGATGCTTCTCCATCCCTTCACTTTCTTTTTTTTTCAAATTTATTATTTTCAGAAAAACATTATTCATTATTTTTTCACCATACCCAATGCTCCATGCAAGCTGTGCCCTCTATAATACCCACCACCTGGTACCCCTACCTCCCACCCCCCCCCGCCACTTCAAACCCCTCAGACTGTTTTTCAGAGTCCATAGTCTCTCATGGTTCACCTCCCCTTCCAATTTACCCAAATTCCCTTCTCCTCTCTAATGCCCCTTGTCCTCCATGCTATTTGTTATGCTCCACAAATAAGTGAAACCATATGATGATTGACTCTCTCTGCTTGACTTATTTCACTCAGCATAATCTCTTCCAGTCCCGTCCATGTTGCTACAAAAGTTGGGTATTCATCCTTTCTGATGGAGGCATAATACTCCATAGTGTATATGGACCACATCTTCCTTATCCATTCATCCGTTGAAGGGCACCTTGGTTCTTTCCATAGTTTGGCGACTGTGGCCATTGCTGCTATAAACATTGGGGTACAGATGGCCCTTCTTTTCACGAAATCTGTGTCTTTGGGGTAAATACCCAGGAGTGCAATTGTAGGGTCATAGGGAAGTTCTATTTTTAATTTCTTGAGGAATCTCCACACTGTTCTCCAAAGAGGCTTCACCAACTTGCATTCCCACCAACAGTGTAAGAGGGTTCCCCTTTCTCCACATCCTCTCCAACACATGTTGTTTCCTGTTTTTTTTCCAATTTCTTTATTTTCAGAAAAACATTATTCATTATTTTTTCACCACACCCAGTGCTCCATGCAAGCCGTGCCCTCTATAATACCCACCACCTAGTTCCCCAACCTCCCACCGCCCCCCGCCACTTCAAACCCCTCAGACTGTTTCCTGTTTTGTTAATTTTGGCCATTCTAACTGGTGTAAGGTGATATCTCAATGTGGTTTTAGTTTGAATCTCCCTGAGGGCTAATGATGATGAACATTTTTTCATGTGTCTGATAGCCATTTGTATGTCTTGACTGGAGAAGTGTCTGTTCATATCTTCTGCCCATTTTTTGATGTGTTTGCCTGTTTCGTGTGTGTTGAGTTTGAGGAGTTCATTATAGGGTGGATAATCTTCTTAATGTGCTGTTGGATCCTATTAGCTCTGATCATGTTGAGAATCTTATCATCTATATTCATCAGGGACATTGGTCTGAAATTCTCCTTTTTGGTGGGGTCTTCGCCTGCTTTGGGGATCAGGGTAAATCCAGATTCATAAAAAGAGTCTGAAAGTTTTCCTTCTGCTTCAATTTTTTGAAGCAGCTTCAGGAGAATAGGTGTTATTTCCTCTTTGAACGTTTGGTAGGATTCCCCAGGGAATTCGTCAGGTCCTGGGCTTTTGTTTTTTGGAAGGTTTGTGATCACTGCTTCAATCTCGTTACTAGATATTGATCTACTCAGGTTGTCAATTTCTTCCTGGTTCAATGTTGGTAGTTTATATTTTTCCAGGAATGCATCCATTTCATCTAGGTTGTTTAACTTATTGACACATAACTGTTGATAATAATTTCTGATGATTGTTTCTATTTCCTTCTGTTAGTTGTGATATCTCCCTTTTCATTCATAATTTTATGAATTTGGTCTTCTCTCTTTTCTTTTGGATTAGTGTGGTCAATGGTTTATTGATCTTATTGATTCTTTCCAAAAAAACATCTTCTGGTTTCATTGATACATTCCACTGTATTTCTAATTTCTACCTCATTGATCTCTGCTCTAATCTTGATTATTTCCCTTCTTGTGTGTGTGGTGGGCTTGATTTGTTATTGATTCTCCCGCTCTTTAAGGTGTAGAGACAGCTGGTGTATTCTGGATTTTTCAGTTTTTTTTGAGGGAGGATTGTACGACTATGTATTTCCCTCTTAGGAACATCTTTGCTGTACCCCATAGGTTTTGGACCATAGTGTCTTTATACTTATTGGTTTCCATGAATTGTTTAAGTTATTCTTTGATCTCCTGGTTGACCCAAGCATATTTAAGCAAGGTGGTCTTTAGCTTCCAGGTGTTTGAGTTCCTTCCAAACTTTTCCTTGTGATTGAGCTCCAGTTTCAAAGCATTGTGATCTGAGAATGTGCAAGGAAAATCTCAGTCTTTGGTGGTATCGGCTGAGTCTTGATTTGTGAACCAGTATGTGGTCTATTCTGGAGAAGGTTCCATGTGCACTTAATAAGAATGACTATTCTGTTGTTTTAGGGTGGAATATTCTGTATATTCTGTATATATGCGGTCCATTTGTCCAATGTGTCATTCAATGCTCTTGTTTCTTTATTGATTTTTTTTTGCTTCGATGATCTGTCTATTACTGAGAGAAGTATGTTAAGATCTCCTACTATTAATGTCTTCATATCAATATGACTCTTTATCTTGATTAACAGTTTTCTTATGTAATTGGCTGCTTCCATATAGGGGCATAGATATATACAATTGTTAGATCATCTTGGTGGGTAGTCCCTTTAAGAATGATGTAGTGTCGGGTGCCTGGGTGGCTCAGTGGGTTAATCCGCTGCCTTCGGCTCAGGTCATGATCTCAGGGTCCTGGGATCGAGTCCCGCATCGGGCTCTCTGCTCAGCAGGGAGCCTGCTTCCTCCTCTCTCTCTCTCTCTCTCTCTGCCTGCCTCTCTGCCCACTTGTGATCTCTCTCTGTCAAATAAATAAATAAATAAAAATCTTAAAAAATAAAAATAAAAAAAAGAATGATGTAGTGTCCTTCTGTATCTCTGACTACAGTCTTTAGTTTAAAATCTAATTGATCTTATATGAGAATCACTACTCCAGCCTTCTTTTGGGGTCCATTGGCATGAAAAATGCTTCTTCATCCTTTCACTTTGAGTCTGGTTGTATCCTTAGGTTCAAAATGGGTCTTCTGTAGACAAGATATGCATGGGTCCTGTCATTTTATTCAGTCTTCAACCCTTTGTCGTTTTATGGTGCATTTAGGCCATTCACGTTGGAAGTGATTATTGAGAGATACATTTTTATTGACATCGTGTTACCTGTGACGTCTTTGTTTCTATAGCTTGTCTCCATATATTTCTGTTCAATGATATTCTTGGGATTTTTCCTTTTTTATAACCCCCCCCTTAATATTTCTTGCAGTGTCAGCTTGGTGGTCACATACTCTTTTAACCTTCGCCAGTCTTGGAAGCTCTTTATTTCTCTATCCATTTTGAATCAGTCTTCCTGGAGAAAGTATTCCTGGCTGCATGTTCTTCTCATTTAGTGTTCTCAATATGTCTTGCCAGCCCTTCCTGGCTTGCCAGTGCCAGGTTTCTGTGGACAGGTCTGACGTTATTCTGATGGGCTTTCCTCTCTATGTAAGGAATTTTTTTTTGTTCTAGCTGCTTTCAAGAGCTCCTGTCTACAATTATGATTCATCATTTTCACAATCAGCTGTCTCAAGGTCTTTCTAGAGTCTATGATCTTAGGGTAAACCTTTCTGTCTCTAGTGCATGAACACTGGTTCCATTCACTCAGATTTGGAAAATTTTCATGGAGAATTTGTTCATCTATATCGTCTAGTCTTCTTTCTTTCTCCTTCCTCTCAGGGATTCCAATAATTCTGAGGATGGAACGTTTCATGGTGTCACTTATTTCCCTAATTCTGTTTTCATGGTTTCTAAGCTGTTCATTGCAGGATTCCTCCTGATCCTTTTTTTCTATCTGTTTGTCCTCCAAATCAGTAATTCTATCTTCTGCCTCCATTACCTTAGCTTTAGAGAATTTAGATTAGATTGGAACTCATTGAGAGCATTGTGAACATCATCCCTGGTGGCTTTCACTTCTGCCCTAATCAATTCCATTTTGTCTTCAAAGGCTTTCTCCAATCTCGCTATTATGTAGATAATTGCTAACCTGAATTCCCTTTCTGACATACTATGTCCATATCCAATAGCTCTGATGGAGAGGGCCCAGTCTCTCAATTTTTCTTATGTTGGGCATTCCTTCTCCTAGTCATTTTGGTGAGATATGGCTGAGCGGATGTGTAGCTGAATGTATCAACTGTGGTGCAGGCAAAGTGCACCCTGTAACACTTCCAAGTAATCGAGAGTCCACACCAAAAAGAAAGAAAAAGGAAAAAGAGAGAGAGAGAGAGACAAAAAAAAGAGCATAAAAAAAGAGAGAAGGCCCAGCCCAAATGGGCCCCAAAGGTAAGATTTATGAAGTATACAAACAAAAACAGACAAACAAAAATACCAACAAAAGTAGATGAGAAGAGAAAAAATAAAAAAATAAAAGAAGAATCCCGTCAAAATGAACCCCAAGTATAAGACTTATATACTACCAGAACAAAAACAAATACACAGAAACACTGACAGAAGAAGAAGATGGAAGAGTGGTTATAAATTCTCATTGTGAGCGAGGAAGCTTATTTTGGTTCTTCCTGGATGTATCTTGATATCTTTCTTAAAGGACTCAACTTTCCTGAGACAAAGGGGGATTAAACCTGGTTTACCAATAAGGGTAGCATTGTTTGGGGAAAGGGGATTACCTTAAAGCTTATCTCTATATGAATATTTAAAGAAATAAAAAATAAAATAAAGTAAAATAAATTGAAAAATAGAAAAGCAAAAGAAAAACATAAGCATATGTATCAAAAAAGTTCAAGTTAAAAGGTTATTATGGAATTTGATGTACTGAATATCTCATTGTGATGGTAAATAGGTTAAAAAGTTATATAAAAGGAAACGAAAAGAACCAGAATAGTGGCAATGAATTAAAAATAAAAGTTGTGTCTATGAAGTAGTAGTGGCTGTCCTCTTGTGTGTTTTTTTCTTTTGTGGGTTTTTTGTTTTGTTTTGTTTTGTTTTTTTGGCTGCCTTTCTGGGGGAGGGTCCTGCCACATGGTTTTCAGGGACTGTTACTAGAGTTAAGTCCTCCTGCCTCCATCAAGGGGCAGGTTCTGAGGAAACAGGTTTTTCAGGCTTTCTTTCTCTGGAGGTTTTTGTTTGTTTGTTTGTTTTTTCTCCCCGTGGAGGCTTTTGGTGGTTCCTTGGAGGTTCAGAGGAAAGAAAACTGCAGCCTCCATCTCATCAAGAAGAAGCCTCAGTCTGTTCACCTCTGGGTGCTCCAGAGCACATAAATTCCCCCTCTGCCGCTGGCAGAACACATCCCCAGTCATGGTCTCTGGGGTGACAGGAACTCTCCCTTGTACCCAATACCACAAGAAATACTAGCCTTGGCTGTCTGGGCAGCTCCAGACCAACAGAGAGGTCCCAAGCAGAGGTTGCACACTGAGATTTTCATGTAGGCCTGGGCTGAGCGTGCTCAGATTCTCCAGGTCCTAGAGAGTGCAGGCTGGCTGATGCCTGCACGGATCTCTCTCAGGGGAGGGTGTGGGGCGTTACTCAGACCCCGGGTGCACAGCACACATACAGAGTGCACAAGGCTGTGGTTCTGCCGGGTGGACTGGCATCCACAGCAGGCTCCCTTACCCTCACAGTCACTGCCACTCAGAGGCTCTCAGTCACACCGGCAGCTCAGGGACCAAGATCTTGCTTCTTTGCTCCTCTCTCTGGTTACCTGCCAGTGGTGGCCATCCTGGGTCTGTGGGCTTAAGTCCCTGTCCTTAACTGCCCAATTCCACTAATTTCCCATTAAGATCTTTCACTCTTTTTGAGTGCTTTTAACCACACTCCAAGTTAATGCTGGTCCCCAATCACAGGGCACTCTTGTGTTAGGGTATTACTTTCCAGTGGGTTGCTTCTGGTGGCTCCCTCCCCCTTTTGTTTATCTTCCGATATCAGTCCAATATTCCCACTCCACTTTACCTGTCCATTGATATATCCTGCCCTTGTAGAGATCCAGAAGTATATCATTCTAATCTCAGGCTGATTTCATGCATGATCAGAGTTCATGTAATCAGCTCCCTTTAGGGGACAGGTTGAAACAGCACCTCTTATTTCTCTGCCATCTTGTCTGGTCCTACTTTTAATTTTTTGAGGAATCTCCACACTGTTGTCCAAAGTGTCTGCACCAATGTACATTCCCACCAACAGTGTAAGACGGTTCCCCTCTCTCCATATCTTCTCCAACACTTGATGTTTCTTATCTTGTTAATTTTGGTCATTCTAACTGGTATAAGGTGCTATCTCAGTGTGGTTTTGATTTGAATTTCAAATCAAAACAAATCAAATCAAAACAAAAACAAATCAAATAAAAAACAAATCAAAACAAAGAGGTAACCCACAGAATGGGAGAAGATATTCGCAAGTGACTGTACAGACAAAAGGCTGATATCCAGGATCTATAAAGTAGTCCTCAAAATCAACACACAAAAACCAGATAAACACATCAAAAAATGGGCAGTTGTCATTAACAATGAAAACATACTAATGGCTATCAATGAAAACATACTAATGCCTATCAGACACATGAAAAAGTGTTCATCATCACTAGCCTTCAGGGGAATTCAAATCAAAACCACATTGAGATACCACCTTAAACCAGTTAGCATGGCCAAAACTAAGAAGACAGTAAACAGCATGTGTTGGAGAGGATGTGGAGAAAGGGGAACCCTCTTACACTGTTGGTGGGAATGCAAGTTGGTGCAGCCTCTTTGGAGAACAGTGTGGAGATTCCTCAAGAAATTAAAAAAAGAGCTTCCTTATGACCCTGCAATTGCACTCCTGGGTATTTACCCCAAAGATACAGATGTAATGAAAAGAAGGGCCATCTGTACCCCAATGTTCATAGCAGCAATGGCCATAGTCGCCAAACTGGAAAGAACCAAGATGCCCTTCAACAGATGAATGGATAAGGAAGATGTGGTCCATATACACTATGGAGTATTATGCCTCCATCAGAAAGGATAAACACCCAACTTTTATATCAATATGGACGGGACTGGAAGAAATTATGCTCAGTGATATAAGTCATGCAGAGAGATTCAATTATCATATGGTTTTACTAATTTGTGGAGCATAAGAAATAACACGGAGGACATGGGGAGATGGAGAAAAGAAGGGATTTGGGGGAAATTGAAGGAGGAGACAAATCATGAGAGACTATGGACTCTGAAAATCAATCTGAGAGTTTTGAAGGGGAGGGGGTGTGGGAGGTTGGGTGAGCGCCTGGGTATTATGGGTATTATGGAGGACATGTATTGCATGGAGCATCGGGTGTGGTGCATAAACAATGAATTCTGGTAAACTGAAAAGAAATTTAAAAACTAAAAAAAGTTAAAAAAGAAAGAAAATAACAAGTACTCAAATAAATAAATAAATAAAAATTTATCTACCCTATGACCCTGCAATAGCACTACTGGGTATTTACCCCAAAGATACTGATATAATGAAAAAAGAGCTATATGTATCCCAATGTTCATAGCAGCAATGACCACAGTTGCCGAACTGTGGAACGAGCCAAGATACCCTTCCATAGATGAATGTGTAAAGAATATATGGTCCATATATACAATGGAATATTATGCCTGCATCAAAATGAATGAATGCCCAGCTTTTGTTTCAACTGGATGGGAATGGAGGAGATTGTGCTGAGTGAAATAAGTCAAGCAGAGAGAATCAATTATCATATGGCTTCACTTACTTGTGGCACATAAGGAATAATATGGAGGACATTAGGAGAAGGAAAGGAAAAGTGAATTTATATAAATAAGAAGGGGAGACAAAACATGAGAAATTATGGACTCTGAAAAACAAACTGTGGGATTTGGAGGGAATAAGGGTTGGGGAATGGATGAGCATTTTGATGGGTATTAAGGAGGGCACATGCATGGAACACTTGGTGTGGTTCAAAAACAATGAATCTTGGATGTGGTATATATACACAATGGAATACTATGCAGCCATCAAAAGAAATGAAATCTTGCCATTTGCGACAACATGGATGGAACTAGAGCGTATCATCCTTAGTGAAATAAGTCAAGTGGAGAAAGACAACTATCATATGATCTCCCTGATATGAGGAAGTGGTGATGCAACATGGGGGCTTAAGTGGGTAGGAGAAGAATAAATGAAACAAGATGGGATTTGGAGGGAGACAAACCATAAGTGACTCTTAATCTCACAAAACAAACTGGGGAGGGGGGTTGGCTGAAGGAGGGTGGGGTTATGGACATTGGGGAGGGTATGTGCTTTGGTGAGTGCAGTGAAGTGTGTAAACCTGGCGATTCACAGACCTGTACCCCTGGGGATAAAAATATATGTTTATAAAAAATAAAAAATTTAAAAAAAAAACAATGAATCTTGGAACACTGAAAAAATAAAATGAAATAAAATATTTTAAAAAGAAAAATAAATCTTGTGGTTTTGAAAATATGCAAGGAATAACCCCCATTTTTGTTGCCAGTTGAGACATGATTTGTGACCAAGAGTGTCATCTATTTGGGAGAAAATTCCATTTGCAATCAAGAAGAATGTGCATTTTGTTGTTTTAGGAAGGTATGTTCTGTATATATCTGAAATCCCTCTGGTCCAGTGTGTTATTCTAAGTTCTTGTTTCCTTGTTGATCTTCTAATTATATGATCTGTTCATTGCTGTGAGAGGGGTGTTAAAGTCATTACTGTTATTGTATTACTATCAATGTGTTTCTTTATCTTGGTTATTTATAGGTTTATATAATTGGCTGCTCCCATGTTAGGGGCATAAATACTTATAATTGTTATATATACTTGTTGGATAGAGCCATTCAGTATGATTTTGTGTCCCAATAGGAATACCTCTCTTAATACAGTCTTTGATTTGAAATCTAATTTGCCTGATATGAGTATTGCTACCCCAGCTTCTTTCGATGCCCATTATCATGTGAAATGTTTCTATACCTCCTCAATTTCTAATCTTGAATTGTCCTTGGTTCTAAAATGAGTCTCTTTTAGACAGCATAAGGATGGGTGTTGATTTTCTAATCCATTCTGATACACTGTGTCTTTTGATTGAAGCATCTAGCCCATTTACATTCAGAGTAACTATTGAAGGATATTAATTCAGTGCCATTGTTTTATATGTAAATTCCATGTTTCTGTAGATTGTCTTTGTTTCTTTCTGGTCTACCTTACTTTTGGGCTCTCTCTTCAGTTAATAGATCACCTTTAATATTTCTTGCAGGACTAGTTTAGTGATCACAAATTCTTTTGGTTTTTGTCTTTCCATTTTTTACATGATTATCTGTTTTATGTGTGTTGAGTTTGAGTTATAGATCCTGGATATCAACCTTTTGTCTGTACTGTCATTTGCAAATATCTTCTCCCATTCTGTGGGTTGCCTGTTTGTTTTGTTGACTGTTTCAGAATTACTGTGCAGAAGATTTTGATCTTGATTAGGTCCCAAAGTTCATTTTCGCTTTTGTTTCCTTTGCCTTTGGAGACATATCTTGAAAGAAGTTGCTGTGGCTGATATCAAAGTGGTTACTGCCTGGGCGCCTGGGTGGCTCAGTGGGTTAAGCCACTGCCTTTGGCTTGGGTCATGATCTCAAGGTCCTGGGATTGAGTCCCGCATTGGGCTTTCTGCTCAGCAGGGAGCCTGCTTCCCTCTCTCTCTCTCTCTGCCTGCCTCTCTTTCTACTTGTGATCTCTCTCTGTCAAATAAATAAATAAAATTAAAAAAAATTTGCCTATGTTCTTCTCTAGGATTTTGATGGATTCCTGTCTTACGTTGAGGTCTTTCATCCATTTCGAGTTTGTCTTTGTGTATGGTGTAAGAGAATGGTCGAGTTTCATCCTTCTACATATAGCTGTACAATTTTCCCAGCACATTTATTGAAGAGACTGTCTTTTTTCCACTGTATATTTTTTCCTGCTTTGTTGAAGATTATTTGACCATAGAGTTGAGGGTACCTCTCTTTCCTTCCTCAATGACAATGTTGCTTGATAAAGTATACTTGGATGCATTTTTTTTTCTTATTTAGTAACCTGAATATATCATGCCACCCTTTCTGGCCTGCTACATATCTGTGGATAGGTCTTCCACCAGACTAATGTTTCTACCCCTGTATTTTAAGGATCTTATATCTTGAGCTGCTTTCAGGTTTTATCTCTGAAATTTGCAAGCTATACTATTATATGCTATTATATCTATCTGTGTTGATTTTGATAAGGGTCCACTCTACTTCTTCTGCTTGAATTCCTATTCCTTCCCCTGATTAGGGAAGTTCTCAGCTATGATTTTCTCAACTATACCTTCTGCCCCCCCGTTTCTTTCTTCTACCTCAGGGAATCCAGTAATTCTAATATTGTTTTGCTTTATGGTATTACTGATTTCTCAAAGCTTCCCCTCATGTTCTTTTAGTTATTTTTCTCTTTTCCTCAGCTTCCTTCCTTTCCATCAACTTCTATTTTATGTCACCAACTCTCTTTTCTGCCTCATTGACCCTAGCTGTTAGATCATCCAATTTAGACTGCTTCTCATTTAAAGATTTTTAATTTCATCTTGATTAGATTTTATTTCTGCACTACGAGATTGTCTAAAAACCAGGAGTTGATAAAATAAGAAAGTAGTTTAAATGAAAACAAGAAAAAAGACAAGGAAAATTTTAAAGTAAAAGATAAACGAGTCAGGAAAAAAACCTCGAATTCTATATACTATTTTTCCCTATTACTGGATTTTTGCAGTCCTGTGTGTTCTGTGAACTTGGTATTTGCCTTTTGTTTCAGCTCATCTTCTGGGGAAGGGGCCTGCTACTCTGATCCTCATGTATCTTTGCCTGGGCAGAGTTGCACCACCCCTTGCCATGGGGCCATTCTCAATGTAAGCTGCTTCTGGTTGCTGTATGTGACTTTTATTCCCTGAAGGCATTTTGCAGCACTTTAGAAGTTGAAAAAAAGGTAAAAACAAACAAACTAACTAACAAACATGAGAGACTATGGACTTTGAAAAACAATCTGAGGGTTTTGAACAGGCAGGGGGTGGGAGGTTGGGGGAACCAGGTGGTGGGTATTAGAGAGGGCATGGATTGCATGGAGCACTGGGTGTGATGCAAAAACAATGAATACTGTTGCGCTGAAAAGAAATAAAAAAATAAAAAAAAAAATGCTGCAGATCTCGGGGGGACAAGATGGCGGGGTAGTAGGAAGAGGCGTCTTTTCAGCCAGTACCCCAAAGTGAGCTGATTACCTACCAAAGAACTCCGATCACGCATGAAATCAGCCTGAGATCAGAATTATACATGTCTGGATCTCTACAGGGGCAGAAGACGCCAGTGAGCAGGTAAAGCAGAATGAGAACGGCGGACTCATATCAGAAGATAAACCAAAGGGGGAGGGAGCCACCAGTGGCAACCGGTGGGAAAGTAATACCCCAATGCGAGCGAGAGTGCCCTGCGTCTGGGGACCAGCAGTAACTCAGAGACTGGTTGAAAGCACTCCAAAAGAGCAAAGGATCGCGGGGGGAAATTGGGGGAATCGGGGCGGCTAGGGACAGGGGCTTAAGTCCCCGGTCCCAGATGGCCTCCCCCGTGCTGAGGCAGAGAGAGTGCAGCAGAGAAACCGCTCCTGGTCCCTAAGCCGCCAGCGCGCCCCAGAGCGCGTGGGTTCCGGCTCCTGTAAGGGGATGGGAGCCGCGCCAGTCTGCAGAACGCGCGCTAGCCCTACCACAAACTCGAGATGCGCACGCACGTCCCTCGAGCTCCCCTGAATTACTGAGGCCCGGTCGGCGCTCCTTGACCCACGCCATTGTTTCAAAGCCTAAGCCGCGAGCGCGCACGAAAATCATCCCCGGACAGAGGCACGCAAAAGCCCAGCCTGGGGCTCACGGACCCGCACCCCGTTCTCAGTGCCCCAGATGCGCGCCCGACCCATAGCCCCCTCTGAAAAGAGGTGCGCGCAAGCCGGGCACTCCCAGCCCGGGCGGGTGGCAAAATCTCAGTGTGCGATCGCTGCTTGGAACCTCTCTGGCGGTCGGGAGCTCCCAGACAGCTGCCACTGCCTCGGCGTTGGGGACTAGCAAAAGATCCTGCGGCCCCAGGGTCTACAACTTGGAACCTGCGCTGCCAGCGGCCAAGGGGGATTTTATTCAGCTTCTGCACCCAGACTGAGGCTTCTCTCTGAGAGGAAGATCAGGGTGCGGTTTGATTTCTTCTAATACTACAAAAACCATCAAAGGCGGTCAAGGTGAGAGGGAAAAAAGTGAACAAGCAAAAAAACCACCAGAGAACAAAAGCCTGAAAAAAACCAGTTTCCCCAGAGCCCACCCCCTTGAGGGGGGCGGGGGGACTCAACTCAGGAAAATCATTGACTGACAACCCACGTAGCAGGCCCCTCCCCCAGAAAACAAACCAAGAAAGAAAAAAAAAAGGACCACAAGAGAAACACCACTACTTCATAGGAAAACTTGTATTGTTCACTCGTTTCCACTATTCCAGTTCATATATATATATATATATTTTTTACACATAGGTAATTTTTTTAACCTATTTACCATCACAGCGAGCTGTACAGTACATCAAATTCCATAATACCTTTCTAACCTGAACTTTTTGATACATACACCTATGTTTTTCTTTTGCATTTTTATTTTTTGAATTCCTTTTTTAAAAAAAATTAGTTTAGTTTAGTCCAGTATATTCCTTTTTATTTTTATCCTCTAATATTCATATAGAGTTAACTTCAAAGTAATCCCCTTTCCCCAATCAATACTACCCCTATAGGTAAACCAATTTTTAATCCCCTTTATCTTAGGAAAGTTGAGTCCTTTAACAAAGATATCAAGATACATCCAGAAGAATTAAAACAACCTTCCTCGCACACACTGAGAATTTATAAGAACTCTCCCATCTTCTTCCACCAGTGTTTCTGTGTTTTTTGAGTTTGTCCTGATAGCATATAAATTTTACACTTGTGGTTCTTTTTGACGAGGTTCTTTCTTTATTGATATATATATATATATATATATATATATATATATATATATATATATCCTTTCTCTTGCCATATAATTGTATCAGTCTTTTTATCTCTTTTTGTTTGTCTACTTCATAAATCTTACCTTGGGGCCCATCTGGGCTGAACCTTCTCTTTCATCTTCCCTTTCTTTCCTGTCTCTCTCTCTCTCTCTCTTTTTCTTTTTTGTTTTTCTTTTTCTGCTTTTCCTTTTTCTTTTCTTTTGTCTCTTGTTTGGGTAGGGAATCCTGATTGCTTAGAAGTGTTCCAGGGTGCAACTTGACTGCACCAGAGTTGATACATCCAGCTACATCTGTTCAGTCTTCTCCCACCAAAATGACTAGGAGGAGGAATGCCCAACAGAAGAAAAATACAGAGGATGGAATTTCTGCAACAGATCAAATGGCTATCAACATAGGCAATATGTCGGAAAGAGAATTCAGGCTAACAATTATCCAGGCAATAGCTAGGTTGGAGAAAGCCATGGATAACCAAACAGAATTGATTAGGGCCGAACTGAAAGCGACCAGACAGGATGTTCACAATGTTAGGGCGGAGCTTAAAGCTACCAGGGAGGAGGTCCACAATGCTCTCAATGAGTTCCAATCTAATCTAAACTCTCTCAAAGCTAGGGTAACTGAGACAGAAGATAGAATTAGTGATCTGGAAGACAAACAGATAGAGAGAAAGGATCAGGAGGAAGCCTGCAACAAAAAGCTTAGATCGCACGAAAACAGAATCAGAGAAATAAATGATGTCATGAAGCTTTCCAACGTCAAAATTATAGGAATCCCTGAAGGGGAGGAAAAGAAAGAAGTCTAGAAGATATCGTGGAACAAGTCCTTCATGAAAACTTTCCAAATCTCGTGAATGAAACCAGTGTTCATGTACTAGAGGCTGAACGGTCTCCACCCAAGATTATACATTCCAAAAAAACACCACGACACCTGATAGTCAAAATGAGGAATTATAATTGAAGGTATAATCTCTTGAAAACATCCAGGGCAAAGAGTCTCCTTACTTACAGAGGGAAGCCCATCAGAATAATGTCAGACCTGTCCACAGAGACCTGGCAAGCCAGAAGAGGCTGGAAAGATATATTCAGGGCACAAAATGAGAAGAACATGCAGCCAAGAATACTTTATCCAGCAAGACTGACATTCAAAATGGATGGAGAGATAAAGAGTTTCCAAGACCGGCAAGGCTTAAAAGACTATGCAACCACAAAGCCGACATTGCAGGAAATATTAAGGGGGGTCGATAAAAGAGGAAAAATCCCAAGAATAGCATTGAACAGAAATATAGAGACAGTCTACAGAAAGAAAGACTTCAAAGGTAACTCGATGTCAATAAAAACGTATCTATCAATAATCACTCTCAATATGAATGACCTAAGTGCACCAATAAAAGAGCACAGAGTTGCAGATTGGATAAAACAACAGGACCCATCCATATGCTGTCTACAAGAGACCCATTTTGAACCTAAAGATACACGCAGATTGAAAGTGAAGGGGTGGAGAATCATCTTTCATGCCAATGGGACTCAAAAGAAGGCTGAGGTAGCCATTCTCATATCAGATAAATTAGACTTCAAACTAAAGACTGTAGTCAGAGATACAGAAGGACACTACATAATCCTTAAAGGGATTATCCACCAAGATGATCTAACAATTGTAAGTATCTATGCTCCCAATATGGGAGCAGCCAATTACTTAAGAAAACTGTTAATCAAGATAAAGAGTCATATTGATATGAATACACTAATCGTAGGAGATCTTAACACACCTCTTTCAGAATTAGACAGATCATCGAAGCAGAAAATCAATAAAGAAACAAGAGCATTGAATGACACATTGGACCAGATGGACTTCATAGATATATACAGAACATTCCACCCTAAAACAATAGAATACTCATTCTTCTCAAGTGCACATGGAACCTTCTCCAGAATAGACCACATACTGGGTCACATATCAGGACCCAACCGATACCAAAAGACTGAGATGATTCCCTGCATATTCTCAGATCACAATGCTTTGAAACTGGAGCTCAATCACAAGGAAAAGTTCCGAAGGAACTCAAACACCTGGAAGCTAAAGACCACCTTGCTTAAGAATGCTTGGATCAACCAGGAGATCAAAGAAGAACTGAAACAATACATGGAAACCAATGAGAATGAAGACACTTCGGTCCAAAACATATGGGATACAGCAAAGGCGGTCCTAAGGGGAAAATATATAGCCATCCAAGCCTCGCTCAAAAAAATTGAAAAATCCAGAACACACCAGCTGTCTCTACACCTTAAAGCACTGGAGGATCAACAACAAATCAAACCAACTCCACACATAAGGAGGGAAATCATCAAGATTAGAGCTGAGATCAATGAGGGAGAAACCAGAGATACAGTAGAACGTATCAATGAAACTAGAAGCTGGTTTATTGAAAGAATCAATAAGATCAATAAGCCACTGGCTACACTAAACCAAAAGAAAAGAGAGAACGCCCAAATTCATAAAATTATGAATGAAAAGGGAGAGATCACAACGAACACCAAGGAAGTAGAAACAACCATCAGAAATTATTACGAACGTTTATATGCCAATAAGCTTAGCAACCTAGATGAAATGGGTGCATTCCTGGAAAAATATAAACTACCAACATTGAGCCAGGAAGAAATCGAGAACCTGAATAGACTGATATCTAATAACGAGATTGAATCAGTGATCAAAAACCTCCCAAAAAACAAGAGCCCAGGACCTGACGGATTCCCTGGGGAATTCTACCAAACCTTCCAAGAAGAAATAACACCTATTCTCCTGAAGCTGTTTCAAAAAATCGAAGCAGAAGGAAAACTTCCAGACTCTTTCTATGAAGCCAGCATTACCCTGATCCCCAAACCAGGCAAGGACCCTACCAAAAAGGAGAATTTCAGACCAATATCACTGATGAATATGGATGCTAAGATTCTCAACAAGATCCTAGCCAACAGGATCCGACAGCACATTAAAAAGATTATCCACCATGATCAGGTGGGATTCATCCCTGGGCTACAAGGATGCTTCAACATTCGCAAATCAATCAATGTGATACAACAAATTAATATGAGAAGAGAGAAGAACCACATGGTCCTCTCAATTGATGCAGAAAAAGCATTTGACAGAATCCAGCATCCGTTCCTGATTAAAACGCTTCAAAGTATAGGGATAGAGGGAACATTCATGAACCTCCTCAAACCTATCTATGAAAGACCCACAGCAAATATCATCCTCAATGGGAAAAAGCTTGCAGCCTTCCCATTGAGATCAGGAACAAGACAAGGATGCCCACTTTCACCACGCTTGTTCAGCATAGTATTAGAAGTCCTAGCAACAGCAATCAGACAACAGAGAGAAATAAAAGGTATCCGAATTGGTAATGAAGAAGTCAAACTCTCTCTATTCGCAGATGACATGATTCTTTATATGGAAAACCCAAAAGACTCCACCCCCAAACTACTAGAACTCATACAGCAATTCAGCAACGTGGCAGGATACAAAGTCAATGTGCAGAAATCAGTGGCTTTCTTATACACTAACAATGAAAATACAGAAAGGGAAATTAGAGAATCGATTCCATTTACTATAGCACCAAGAACCATAAGATACCTGGGAATAAACCTAACTAAATAGGTAAAGGATCTGTACTTGAGGAACTATAGAACACTCATGAAAGAAATTGAAGAAGACACAAATAGATGGAAGACCATTCCATGCTCTTGGATCGGATGAATAAACATTGTTAAAATGTCTATACTGCCTAGAGCAATCTATACTTTTAATGCCATTCCAATCAAAATTCCACCGGCATTCTTCAAAGAGCTGGAGCAAATGATGATAAAATTTTTATGGAATCAGAAGAGACCCCAAATCGCTAAGGAAATGTTGAAAAACAAAAATAAAGCTGGCGGCATCACCTTACCTGATTTCAAGCTTTATTACAAAGCTGTGATCACCAAGACAGCATGGTACTGGCATAAAAACAGACACATAGACCAGTGGAACAGAGTAGAGAGCCCAGATATGGACCCTCAACCCTATGGTCAATTAATCTTTGACAAATCAAGAAAAAATATACAGTGCAAAAAAGACAGTCTCTTCAATAAATGGTGCTGGGAAAACTGGACAGCTATATGTAGAAGAATGAAACTCGACCATTCTCTTACACCGTACACAAAGATCAACTCAAAATGGATAAAAGACCTCAAGGTGAGACAGGAATCCATCAGAATCTTAGAGGAGAACATAGGCAGAAATCTTTTGATATCAGCCACAGTAACTTCTTTCAAGATACGTCTCCAAAGGCAAAGGAAACAAAAGCGAAAATAAACTTCTGGGACTTCATCAAAATCAAAAGCTTCTGCACAGCAAAGGAAACAGTCCACAAAACAAAGAGGCAACCCACGGAATGGGAGAAGATATTTGCAAATGACAGTACAGACAAAAGGTTGATATCCAGGATCTATAATGAACTCCTCAAACTCAACCCACACGAAACAGACAAACACATCAAAAAATGGGCAGAAGATATGAACAGACACTTCTCCAATCAAGACATACAAATGGCTATCAGACACATGAAAAAAATGTTCATCATCACTAGCCCTCAGGGATATTCAAATTAAAACCACATTGAGAGATCACCTTACACCAGTTAGAATGGCCAAAATTAGCAAGACAGGAAACAACATGTGTTGGAGAGGATGTGGAGAAAGGGGAACCCTCTTCCACTGTTGGTGGGAATGCAAGTTGGTGCAGCCTCTTTGGAGAACAGTGTGAAGATTCCTCAAGAAATTAAAAATAGAGCTTCCCTATGACCCTGCCATTGCACTCCTGGGTATTTACCCCAAAGACACAGATGTCGTGAAAAGAAGGGCCATCTGTACCCCAATGTTTATAGCAGCAATGGCCACAGTCGCCAAACTATGGAAAGAACCAAGATGCCCTTCAACGGATGAATGGATAAGGAAGATGTGGTCCATATACACTATGGAGTATTATGCCTCCATCCGAAAGGACCAATACCCAACTTTTGTAGCAACATGGACGGGACTGGATGAGATAATGCTGAGTGAAATAAGTCAAGCAGAAAGAGTCAATTATCATATGGTTTCACTTATTTGTGGAGCATAACCAATAGCATGAAGGACAAGGGGTGTTGGAGAGGAGTAGGGAATTTGGGTAAATTGGAAGGGGAGGTGAACCATGAGAGACTATGGACTCTGAAAACAATCTGAGGGCTTTGAAGTGGCGAGGGGGGTGGGAGGTTGGGGTAGCAGGTGGTGGGTATTATAGAGGGCACGGCTTGCATGGAGCACTGGGTGTGTTGAAAAAATAATGAATACTGTTTTTCTGAAAATAAATAAATTCAAAAAAAAGAAAGAAAAATGCTGCAGTGCTTTCCAGCCCCAGGGCTAAATGATCATGTCCCCACTCTTTAGGGCATCCTCAGGGAAAGGCAGTCAATCACTCTCAGGTGCACCAAACTCTGCAGACTATTGTGGTGCACAATTGCATACGTTTTAGAGTATGAAAATAAAAATGGCCATGCCCTGATCTCTGACCTCAGAGTTGAAAAATCCTGATACCCTTTCTTCAGTAAACCCTCAGGGGTAAGTGGTCTTCACTTTTGTGTGTGCAAATCTCTGCAGACTCCTGCTGTGCATGCCCACACTGATCCTCCTGGGGGGATGCAATGGGTCGCTGCATGTCTACCCTTTGTAGGACCACAACATGGAGAATGTTGGCCCACTTGTACCACGGTTCACTGTTTTTGGTTACCAGAGCTGAGAGGTCTATCCTGGGGTTGCTGAACCTAATTAGTATCTTTGTTCCAGTGCTTAGGAGCTCTGCCAGCTCAGGCACCCTCATTTGTTCTGTGACCCCTCAGGGGATTCTGAGACCCTGCCCCACCTAGGATTCTTCCCTGCTTTACCACTTGAACACTTTTCAGGAAGGGGTGTCTCTCACTGGAGCAAATTTTAAATATTCCAATATTGTGCCCTGGAGGTTTATCACTTTCTGGTAGCTTGTTTATGGAGGCTTCCTCCTCCTGCTCTGTATCTTCCAATATATCCTCCCAGATTCACTTCTATGTACCTTGTACTTTGCAAAAAGTGGCTGATTTTCTATTTGTAGAATTCCAACAACTCTTTTCTTATATCTCAGTTTGAATTCATAGGTGTTTAGTATTATTTGTTAGTTATCTAGCAAAATTCAAGGGAACAGATAAAATAAGGTCCCCTACTTTTATGTCATCTTGTCCCCTCAATGCCTAAGTGTTCTATACTTTTTAGTACAGATTGTTTACCTCTTTTGTTAGGTTTCTTCCTAAATATTTTATGGGTTTTGGTCCAGTTGTAAATAGGATTATTCGATATCTCTTTCTTCTGCTTTACTGTTAGTGACATGCAACTGACTTCTATATATTGATTTTTATCCTGTGACTTTGCTGAATTCCTGTATAAGTTGTAGCATTTTTTGGTGGGATTCATAATTTTTATTTAACATAGTGTTGAAGTCTCAGGAATCAGACAACAAAAAGAAATAAAAGACATCCAATTTGGCAAGCTAGAAGTAAAACCTCCACTGTTTACAGAAGACATTACACTCTATATAGAAAACCTAAAACTTGGGGGGCCTGAGTGGCTCAGTGGGTTAAGCTTCTGCCTTCAGCTCAGGTCATGATCCTGGGATCGAGCCCCTCATTGGGCTCTCCGCTTAGTAGGCAGCCTGCTTACCCCTCTCTCTCTGCCTGCCTCTCTGACTTCTTGTGATCTCTCTCTCTCTCTCTCCCTCTTTCCCTGTCAAATAAATAAAAATCTTAAAAAAAAGAAAAACATAATACTCCACAAAAGCAGGGGCGCCTGGGTGGTTCACTGGGTTAAGGCCTCTGCCTTCGGCTCAGGTCATGATCCCAGAGTCCTGGGATCGAGCCCCGCATTGGGCTTTCTGCTCTGCAGGGAGCTTGATTCCTCCTCTCTCTCTGCCTGCCTCTCCGCCTACTTGTGATCTCTGTCTGTGAAATAAATAAAAAAATATTTTAAAAAATACTCCACAAAAACAAAACAAAACCAAAAAACCCTGTTAGAACTGATAAATGAATTCCGTGAAGTTGCAGGTACAAAATCAACCTACAGAAATCTGTTGTGTTTATATACATAAATAATAAAGGAAAAGAAAGGGACATCAAGAAATCAATTTCATTTACAATTGCACTAGATACAAGATACGTAGGAATCAACCTAAGCAAAGAGGTCAAAGTCCTCTGGTATGAAAACTATAATATACTGATGAAAGCAATTGAAGATGACACAAAGAAATTGAAAAAAAAAAAAACAAACAAACAGTCCATGCTCGTGGATTAGAAGGACAAAAATTCTTGATGACTTTTGTGGGTATAATGTGGCTAAACCACTTAGTCTTTCTGGGCCTCAGTTTCTTCATCTACTAAATGATGGATTAGATTAGATGAGCTCTAACTCTGCCATTCTATTATTGGTTTACAAAGCAATGTTTGGTTTTGTGTAAGAAAGGACTATGTATGCATCAACTTGTGCCCTGGGTGACAGGGGTTTATAGGAAAGGGAAACTGAAAGAGTCCTGAATTTAGCAATATTTTAAGATGGGCAAAATAATAATGAAGGGCAAGTAAGCCATCAGCAACTAGAGCCTTTCAGCCTTCCATCCTCTCTGGGAATGTTTCTGATGGAGATCTTTGGCTGTGTCTCTACTGGTTTCCTGAGTTGGTCTGTGTTTTCATCCATCTTTCAGGCTAAATCAGGCTTTCTGTGTCCCCAAGGCTTCAGACACCAGGTGTTTCTTCTTAAGACCAGGGAGACAGGCTGATGAAGATACCATTTATCAAGGAGGCACCTCAGAGAATGTATACCAGAGTGCACTGGTATTACTGAAAATGGTCCTGATTCACTGTTCACTTGAGCAACTTTATGAAAGGTGGAGTTTTCATCCTGACATTTGTTGAATTAAGACTTTATATTGAGGACTTTGGGCATGCTATCACATTAAATCCTCATACCAGCTCAATGAGGGAACATCATCTTAACCCAGTGCAAGTTTCAGAATAAGTGTTAAAGGCATATTACTCATTATCACCCTTATTGTGTTAGGCATTATCTCATTTAACACTCATAGCACCTATATGACACAGAAAGCTGATTGCAAAATTGGTATTTAGAACTGTGCTCAGATTTCAGGTGAACTTGGGAATTAGTGTCTGTTGACCTAAACAATTCTTGTGTTAAGCAATGAATGTTACATAGGTAGGAATTAGCAATGAATCTTCTTTCATAATCTTACTTAAGGGTCCTAAGGAAGGAGTCAGATGCAGGACAGTAGGCATTGGACTTTACACTAGATGCCCAGTCCTCTCCTCCTAGCTCTGCCATTCCTTTACTATGGGAGCAGGAGCTTTTGACTACATAAATGAAACATGTTTCTATTGCTAAATCTTACCTGTTTGTGGAATACTTCTGAGTGATACAAAGCAGTGTGCTCCCCTGAGTACCATTGTAACTATCTTTAAAATGGACCCATAGATGCCCACTCTATAAGAATATAAAAGTGTTAAACTATAGTGGTCTATACATGCAAAATATTACGTAGAGCAGGGGTTAGCAGACATTCTTTGTAAAGGACCAAATAATAAATATTTTAGATTTTTGAGGGCCATGAAGTTTCAATTGAAACCATGAAGTTTCAATTGAAACTATTCATTATGTTTTTTAACAAAAAAGAAAAATAAATCAGCCATAAAAAATTAAGTAAAGGGACGAGTGTGACTATGTTCTGTTCTAATAGAACTTTACAAAACCAAATGGTAGGCCTTGGTTTGCTGACTCCCGATTTAGATTCTCATTATTGAGCACCAACTATATGCCAGGCAACTAGAAAGCACTGAGGAATATCAAGGTAAATGAGACCCAGTATTTATCCTGGAAAATCTCCCAAATTTATGGGGGAGTCAGATAAATAAACAAATAATCAAAATGCAGGATGAAAAGAGGGGAGAGTGTTTGCTTCATGAAAAAGGAGGCCCCAGTTGTTGTGTGCTCTCATGATGGCTCTTCTTGTCTCTTAGGAAGAGTCTTTTTGGTTCAGTGAAACATAAAATTCATCAGTTAAGGTTTCACTTCATATATCCCCCTCATTAATCCTAATTATATACTATGACTCTTAAAATAATGCTCAGACTAAATGGAACTGAAAAGAAGATACTTGTTTTTTCTTGTATCCATTCTTAAATCTCTCCATAGGGAAATTCTGCTTTGCAGTCTTTCCTTTTATTGGTGGATTTCCTGTAAACACTAGAGTGATGAAAGAACCAGAGGTGTACAGTAACCTAGCCTGCATATTGGGAAGCCTGGCCCTACTCTTGCATTCACTAGTTGTGTGCTGGGAGCAGTTTCCATGGTCTTAATCATCTTGACAAAGCAGCATGAGGGGCCCAGCTAAATGGTTTCCAACATCCCTTCCAGAGCTCTGCTGTTATGGATGATGCACAAGTACAAAGTATACACCTGGCATGCTTTTCCTTTGAATTTTCTGGGCTTCTGTTTCAACCTGTGAAATGGTGGGTCAGGAAGACTAAGAGAGCCCAAAGTTCTCTTCAATTTTAAGTTGCACTTAGAGGTTAAGACTGACTCTTTTCAGGGCATATTTGGGGGGGGGATATACTTGGAGAAAATCCCAGGGGGAAGGGCTATGGCCAAATGGAAAATTAGTGAAGGGAGAGCCCTTACTTGACCTACCTAATTTGGAAGGCTTTCTGTAGGAAGTTTGTCAGGAACAGTGATCATCTTCCACTAACTTCCCTGTCCCCACCATGACCTGCTTTGGCACCAAGAATGTGTCCAGATGCCTTTTAGGAAGATCATTCTGCTCTGGTAGTGCTAAAAAAAAAAAGGTCAAGAGACAGGGAGGGAAGCAGGAAGACTTGTGTATGGACCATCTTCTTTTCTAGAAAGAGAGTACAGTATAATGGTTAATGGCATGGCTTCTGGTGTCATCCTGTCTGGATTTAAATCCCAACTTCATTAGTGATGGTGGAGAACATAGGCAAATCATTGAAGGTTTCTGTACCTCATTGAACCATTTTTAAAATGAGAATGCCAGTAGTACCCACTTCATAGTGTTGCTGTGAGAAAAAAAATGAACTTATGCAGTGCCTCACACTTACAAATGTTAGCTGTTATCATCCTGACTTGACCAGACAACCTCCTTGGAGAAACAGAACTTCTGGGTGAGAGTGGTACTGTGGGACAGAAGTAAAGGTCCTTCCTAGCCTGGGAGGCAGGAGGACGAGGCTTCTATTTTTGGTCTGCCACTGGTTTGATGTGTGACTTAGGCCAAGTCTCTGACACTTTTCAGTCCCATTTTCCAAAACTAGATAATATATTTCAGGTCTCTTCTGGCTTGAACATTTTATAAGTCATACAGATTCTATGCAAGCTATGCATATAAGTACAGGAAGGATGCAGAGTACAGGCATGATCCAGGTCAGGTGAGGTTAACCTTGAATATCAGACCATAAAAAGGAGAAATTAAAAAAAAAAAACCCTGAGCTAATAAGTTGACCTCTGGCAAAACCATTAAGAAGGCAGAAACTGTCTTTAGGGTTCTACCTATTTTCCTCTTTCTTCTCTTCCATTCCCTTCAGCTTCTGAATGTCAGCCTTCACTTTTATCTGTCTTCCTCTTATCAAGCCCTGCTCACAGGCTATGCAGGACAGAGGGAGAAAGATCACCAGATGGAGAGAGATTTCATCATGAGGGGACTCCTAGTTCTAGACCTAGCTGTATTGGGAAGCATTCTTGGGGGCCCCTAATCTTCTATCTCTCCACCTATCCTTAGCCCCCACCTCCTTTCAGTTTACTGTCCCCTCTCTCCTTTCCTCTAAGCTTCCATTACCTTTATGCATACATCTGTTAGAACACTTACAAGGCTGTATTGCAATTGTTTATGTCCACCAGTCTCTCTCAGTAGCCTGTGAGCTTGGGTGACTAGCTGTGTATGTCTATTTCATATTAGTGGTGTCCAGGACCTTGCTCAGATGTTAGTGCTAAGCAGGTGATTTGGCAGGCAAACTCACTACTTTTTTGTTTTCCTGAGTGAATGGATGAGCAAATAAGAGATGGATGTCTGGGGCACCTGGGTGGCTCAGTGGGTTAAGCTTCTTCCTTCGGCTCAGGTTGTGATCTCAGGGTCCGGGGATCAAGCCCTGCTTTGGGCTCTCTGCTCAGCAGAGAGGAGCTTGCCCCCACCATTCCCTCTCCGCCTGTTTGTGATCTCTCTCTATCAAATAAATAAGTAAATAAATAAAATCATTAAAAGAGAGAGAGAGAGAGAGAGAGAGGAATCTCTATCTTCTGCTTTTTTGGCTTTGTGACTTAGGCAAGGTGGATGTCTTCAGTGGACCTCTAGTGCCTTTCTGTGAAATGAGAGAATCAAAGTAATAAACTTCTGAGGTACTTTCAGTTTTTTCTTCTTTTTTCTGTGACTTTAAATATATATATTTGATCAATTGTCAAGATCCGATAATAATAGCTTTAAGTTACAACCCTCTCAAGTACATTTGCATTTAAATACTTAAATGCAAAGCCTTTTTCTTTCCTTGGTACAAAGGATAAGCTGTGATCTCCTTCAATTCTAAACTAGTGGGGTCCAAATTAATGAAGTTTTGTTTTATAAGTTCCTAAATATTTGATGGGCAAGTGGTGATAATGCATATTCTATGCATTTGATAATGACAAATCTGTAAAGAATGCTTTTTGTGCCTTTGTCTAATCTATCTCTCCTCTCTTTCTCCTCTTCAGCTGGAAATAACTGGCCAGACCTCCCTCAGTGCCTTGGTGCCCCATCTCCTGCCCTGACCATGGAGACTCTCCACAGCTGCCTGAATGCCTCTGTTTCTAAACTGGTGCCCAGTGGTTGCATGGTTCCAGTCTTCCCAGGTCACTCTGATATAGAAGGTCTGGCTAGGGAGGTAGAGCTGGAGGAATCTGAACATTGTGACCAGGGTGACTTGAGTCTCAGGGAAGGGAGTGATCTGAAAAAGAAAAAAAAAACAAGGCCAACAAGATCTGAAATTTTGTGAGCCCTAGAAAAGGACCCCCCCAGTCAGGTGAACTGACCCCAGTCCATGATTTTACTGGAAGACGCCTCCAGGCCAGCAGAGTTGAAAACCAAAATCACATTACTGGATTAAATGAAATCATTTAAGAGGTTGAAGACTTCAACTGGGGCATCTAAGAATACTCCCTTTAGGAATAACAAGGACCAGGAACCCCCAAAAGCCTCAGGTATCTACCAGATAAGGAAGGCAGGGGAGGCCATAAAGCCCTTCTGGCATTCCTATGCTGGCCACTTTGAGGGCTTGGAACCCTTACTTTCATGTGTGCAGAGGCTGGTGCACACCTCCAAGAAGGTGAATCAGAAAGTGCTAGCTTTTGATGGCTTTTGGCATCCAAGTGGAAGAAGACTCTTGGGAGGAAGAGGACCCTGAGCAGCCCAGTGGCAGCCGGCAGGCCAGGAGCTACCTGAAAAGCATATTCCCTGGGGACCATTACTACCTACATACATCTGGAGACTCCAGAATCCAGGAATTCAAGTCTGCCATCAAGGGGCCCACCTTGAGAGGGCATGTAGAAGGAATAAAGCAATGAGAACACCAGGCACGTATGCCAAGACAAGACCATGTCTTTTGGTGGTGTTACCAAGTTCTTCAGTGGCCCACAAGTAGAGGGCATTCTCCCTGCAATAGTTGCAGATGGGTCACTACCCTCAGCCTTATTTTGTCAGCAGAGGGTGACATTCATCCTGGAGGGTGCCACCTCTCAGGTCCCCTATCCATTCGACCTGCCCTTCTAACACCTGAGGCTACAGAGTGAGAAAGCATCATTGGGAGGTGTGGGTGCTGCCAATGTAAGTCCTTGCAGGCCTCAGGCACTTTTAAAATGGGCATTGATAGTGAGGAGATGCCAGGCAAGGCCCTCAACACTTCTTCTTTGGCTTCAGCCTTGGCCTTAGCTCTCTTTGAGTTCCAGGATGATGCAACAGCACAGAATGGCTGTAGCAGCCACTATTGTTGTATGAAACTACTGTTTCATGAGGGAGCGCTCTTCCTCCAAGAGCTCAGTGAAGACACTGATATTGTGGTCAGCTTCCTCAAGGAAAGTTACAGTCCTGGAGAGTCCCCTGAGATGGGAAACCGGTGTCAGGAGGGTCACCACTGATGCTATCATGGAGAAACTAGAGGAGAAGCCTACCAAGATGGAGGAGCAGGAGATCTGCAGGGTGCCCAAGAGGTACAGCCAGGCAGGGCAGATCCAGGAGTCCAACTTGGATATGGGTGCAGTGAAGGCAGAGAGTAAAGCCAGCAAGGCTTACACTGGAGGCCCCCCCTATTCAGGTGAGGTGGAAGCTGGCTCTTACCAATCACTATTTGAAGCATTCAGAACCCCCAAAACAGCTAAACTCCCATGGGCTCCCCATAGCCCCACCTTTCAACAGGAGTATCCCAGGAAGAATCCACCTACCAGTCAGGTGTCTGGAACTTGACTGATCCTAAAATCCTGGGCGATTTTTGCTCTTTCTTTGGACAGAATTCCTGTAGTTACACCTCAACTCAACCTAGAACCAAAACTGAAGCTCTGGGAATAGAACCCGTGTGACTTGGATCACTTAATGATGCCTAAGACAACTATTTTCCTTAGGCTGTGGGACATTTCCCCGGCTTCACAATCTTCTCCCCCACCAGCAGGAAATGAATCCAGAGACTGGGGAAGAGGAAAGTTTCTGGGCTGAGTGTCAGGAGACCTGGATTTATGTCCCAGCTTTGTGCCCTGTTGTCTGTATAACTTTGAGACAAGTCCTTTCATCTTGCTGGACCTCAGTTTCCTTACAGAAGGGAGGGTGATGTCTTGGTATCTCAGAGACCTCTAGGCACCTTCTGGTAAAACACTCTGTGCTATTTGACCTGAATAATGTAGGAGGACAGCCCTATAACTTTATTCTTAGAACATTCATTGAGTGGAAGCTTTATGTCTAGTATTTTGCAGGGTGTTGTCATGTACATTGTTTCCATTCAATTCTTCAAATAACCTTGTGTAATGGGAGTGATTTATCGCTGCTGAATTGCTGTATGAGTTCTAGTAGTTTGGGGGTGGAGTCTTTTGGGTTTTCCATATAAAGAATCATGTCATCTGCGAAGAGAGAGAGTTTGACTTCTTCATTACCAATTTGGATACCTTTTATTTCTCTCTGTTGTCTGATTGCTGTTGCTAGGACTTCTAATACTATGTTGAACAAGAGTGGTGAAAGTGGGCATCCTTGTCTTGTTCCTGATCTCAACGGGAAGGCTGCAAGCTTTTTCCCATTGAGGATGATATTTGCTGTGGGTCTTTCATAGATAGATTTGATGAGGTTCAGGAATGTTCCCTCTATCCCTATACTTTGAAGCGTTTTAATCAGGAACGGATGTTGGATTTTGTCAAATGCTTTTTCTGCATCAATTGAGAGGACCATGTGGTTCTTCTCTCTTCTCCTATTAATTTGTTGTATCACATTGATTGATTTACGAATGTTGAACCATCCTTGTAGCCCAGGGATGAATCCCACCTGATCATGGTGGATAATCTTTTTAATGTGTTGTTGGATCCTGTTGGCTAGGATCTTGTTGAGAATCTTAGCATCCATATTCATCAGTGATATTGGTCTGAAATTCTCCTTTTTGGTATGGTCCTTGCCTGGTTTGGGGATCAGGGTAATGCTGGCTTCATAGAAAGAGTCTGGAAGTTTTCCTTCTGCTTCAATTTTTTGAAACAGCTTCAGGAGAATAGGTGTTATTTCTTCTTGGAAGGTTTGGTAGAATTCCCCAGGGAATCCGTCAGGTCCTGGGCTCTTGTTTTTTGGGAGATTTTTGATCACTGCTTCAATCTCGTTATTAGATATCGGTCTATTCAGGTTGTTGATTTCTTCCTGGTTCAATTTTGGTAGTTAATATTTTTCCAGGAATGCATCCATTTCATCAAGGTTGCTAAGCTTATTGGCATATAACTGTTCGTAGTAACTTCTGATGATTTTTTCTACTTCCTTGGCGTTAGTTGTGATCTCTCCCCTTTCATTCATAATTTTATGAATTTGGGATTTCTCTCTTTTCTTTTGGATTAGTGTAGCCAGTGGCTTATCGATCTTATTGATTTTTTCAAAAAACCAGCTTCTAGTTTCATTGATACGTTCTACTGTATCTCTGGTTTCTCCCTCATTGATCTCAGCTCTAATCTTGATGATTTCCCTTCTTATGTGTGGAGTTGGTTTGATTTGTTGTTGATCCTCCAGTTCTTTAAGGTGTAGAGACAGCTGGTGTGTTCTGGATTTTTCAATTCATTTTATCAGTGAGGAAACAAACTTAGAGAAGTTCAGTGACTTGCACGAAGTCATTCACATTGTGACAAAATTTGGATTCAGATCTCAATTTTGACTCCAAATTTAGTGCATTTGTTTAGCTCACTACATTTTTCAGGGGGTTCAATTTGAGTGGTGACAAGTAGGTGTTAGAATTATAGTAGGAGGGGACAGGATGGCAGGGAAGTAGGAGGAGGCACCTGTTCAGCCTGTACCCCAAAGTGAGCTGATTACCTACCAAAGAACTCCATTCACCCATGAAATCAGCCTAAGATCAGAATTATACATGTCTGGGTCTCTACAGGGGCAGAAGACCCCAGTGGGCAGGTAAAGGGGAGTGGGAACAGCGGACTGATATTAGAATAAACAAAAGGGGGAGGGAGCCACCAGAGGCGAATGGTTGGAAAGTAATACCCCAATACAAGTGAGAGTGCCCTGCGTCTGGGGAACAGCATTAACTTGGAGACTGGTTGAAAGCACTCCAAAAGAGCAAAGGATCGAAGGGGAAAATTGTGGGAATCGGGGCAGCTAGGGTCAGGGGCTTAAGTCCCCAGTCCCAGGACAGCCTCCCCTGGTGCTGAGGCAGAGAGAGTGCAGCAGAGAAACCAGGTCTTGGTCCCTAAGCCGCCAGCACGCCTGAGAATGCATGGGTTCTGGCTCCTGTGAGGGGACAGAACCCTCCAGCCCTGCTACAAAGCCTGAGATACGCGCGCACGTCCCTCATTCTCCCCTGAGAGAGTTACAAAGGCCTGGCTGGCGCTCTTTGACCCGCGCCATTGTTTCAGACCATAAGTCGCGTGCCCCAAACTCTCCCTTGACAGAGGTACGCAAAAGCCCAGCCTGGTGCTCTCGGACCTGCACCCCATTCTCAGTGGTTGAGACGCGCGTGCAACCCATAGCCACCCCTGAAAGAGGTGCACGCAAGCCGGGCACTCTTAGACCCAGCAAGACCAGGCACTCCCAGCCCGGGCCAGCGGGAAAAACTCAGTGTGCGATTGCTGCTTGGAAACGGTCAGGAGCTCCCAGACAGCCGCCACTGCCTTGGCTTTGGGTACAAGCAAAAGAGCCTGCGCACCCAGGGTCTGCAACTTGGAACCTGTTATGCCAGCGGCTAAGGGGGAACTTATTTAGGCTCTGCACCCAGACTGAGGCTTCTCTCTGAGAGGGAGATCAGGGTGCGTTTTGTTTCCTCTAAAACTACAAAAACCATCAAAAGCGGTCAAGGTGAAAGAAAAAAAAGTGAACAAGCATAAAAACCGCCAGAGAACAAAAGCCTGAAAAAAACCAGTTTCCTCAGAGCCCATCCCCTTGAGGGGAGTGGGAGGACGTAACTCAGGAAACATCATTGCCTGACAACCCACGTGCCAGGTCCCTCCCCCAGAAAACAAACCAAGAAAAAAAAAAAAAAAAGAGAGAGAGAGAGAGAAAAAAAAGGACTACAAGAGAACAACCACTACTTCATAGGAAAATTTTTATTTTTCACTCGTTCCAACTATTATGGTTCTTTTTTTTTTTACACATAGGTAATTTTTAACCTATTTACCATCACAGCAAGCTGTACAGTACATCAAATTCCATAATACCCTTCTAACCTGAACTTTTTGATACATACACCTATGTTTTCTATTGCATTTTTATTTTTGGAATTCCTTTTTTTTTAAATTTTAGTTTAGTTTAGTCTAGTTCATTCCGTTTTATTTTTATCCTCTAATATTCATATAGCGTTAAACTTCAAAGTAATCCCCTTTCCCCAATCAATACTACCCCTATAGGTAAACCAATTTTTAATACACTTTATCTTAGGAAAGTTGAGTCCTTTAACAAAGATATCAAGATACATCCAGGAAGAATCAAAACAACCTTCCTCACACACACTGAGAATTTATAACCACTCTCCCATCTTCTTCTTCCACCAGTGTTTCTGTGTTTTTGTGTTTGTCCTGATAGCATATAAATCTTACACTTGGAGTTCTTTTTGACGAGGTTCTTCCTTTATTTGTGTATATATTTCTTTTCTCTTGTCATATACTTGTATCAGTCTTTTTGTTTGTCTGTTTTTGTTTGTCTACTTCATAAATCTTACCTTGGGACCCATCTGGGATGAACCTTCTCTTTCATATTCCCTTTCTTTCCTGTCTCTATCTCTCTCTTTTTTTTCATAAATAGCATTTTTCAGAATAGCATATTTTTCCGGAATAGCATTGAACAGAAATATAGAGACAGTCTACAGAAAGAAAGACTTCAAAGGTAACTCGATGTCAATAAAAATGTATCTATCAATAATCACTCTCAGTGTGAATGGCCTAAATGCGCCCATCAAATGGCACAGGGTTGCATATTAGATAAAACGACAGGACCCATCCATATGTTGTCTACAAGAGACCCATTTTGAACCAAAAGATACACCCAGACTGAAAGTGAAGGGATGGAGAAACATCTTTCATGCCAATGGGCCTCAAAAGAAGGCTGGGGCAGCGATTCTCATATCAGATAAATTAGACTTTAAACTAAAGACTGTAGTGAGAGGTACAGAAGGACACTACATAATCCTTAAAGGGACTATCCACCAAGATGATCTAACAATTGTAAATATCTATGCTCCCAATATGGGAGCAGCCAATTACTTAAGAAAACTGTTAATCAAGATAAAGAGTCATATTGATATGAATACACTAATCGTAGGAGATCTTAACACGCCTCTCTCAGAAATAGATCATCGAAGCAGAAAATCAATAAAGAAGCAAGAGCATTGAATGACACATTGGACCAGATGGACCTCATAGATATATACAGAACATTCCACCCTAAAACAATAGAATACTCATTCTTCTCAAGTGCACATGGAACCTTCTCCAGAATAGACCACATACTGGGTCACAAATCAGGACTCAACTGATACCAAAAGACTGAGATTATTCCCTGCATATTCTCAGATCACAATGCTTTGAAACTGGAGCTCAGTCACAAGGAAAAGTTCTGAAGGAACTCAAACACCTGGAAGCTAAAGGCCACCTTGCTTAAGAATGCTTGGATCAACCAGGAGATCAAAGAAGAACTGAAATAATTCATGGAAACCAATGAGAATGAAGACACTTTGGTCCAAAACCTATGGTATACAGCAAACGCAGTCCTAAAGGGGAAATACATAGCCATCCAAGGCTCCCTCAAAAAAATTGAAAAATCCAGAATACACCAGCTGTCTCTACACCTTAAAGAACTGGAGAATCAACAGCAAATCAAACAAACTCCACACATAAGAAGGAAAATCATCAAGATTAGAGCTGAGATCAATGAGGTAGAAACCAGAGATACATTAGAACATATCAATGAAACTAGAAGCTGGTTTTTTGAAAGAATCAATAAGATCAATAAACCATTGGCCACACTAATCCAAAAGAAAAGAGAGAACGCCCAAATTCATAAAATTATGAATGAAAAGGGAGAGATCACAACGAACGCCAAGGAAGGAGAAACAATCATCAGAAGTTATTATCGACAGGTATATGCCGAAATAACAAGAGAGGGGGAGTAGGAGGAAGCGCCTTTTCAGTCGGTACCCCAAAGTGAGCTGATTACCTACCAAAGAACTCCGATCACCCATGAAATCAGCCTGAGATCAGAATTATACATGTCTGGATCTCTACAGAGGCAGAAGACGCCAGTGGGCAGGTAAAGCGGAATGGGAATGGCGGAATGATATTGGAAGATAAACAAAAGGGGGAGGGAGCCACCAGAGGCGACCGGTGGGAAAGTAATACCCCAATACGAGCAAGAGTGCCCTGCGTCTGAGGACCAGCATTAAAGCACTCGAAAAGAGCAAAGGATCGCGGGGGAGAAATTGTGGGAATTGGGGCGGCTAAGGACAGGGGCTTAAGTCCCTGGTCCCAGGACAGCCTCCCCGGCGCTGAGGCAGAGAGAGTGCAGCGGAGAAACCAGCTCTTGGTCCCTAAGCCGCCAGCCACCTGAGAATGCCTGGGTTCTAGTTCCTGTGAGGGGATGGGAGCCATGCCTGTAGGCAGAACGCAGGAGCCCTACCACAAAGCTTGAAATATGCGCGCATGTCCCTCATGCTCCCCTGAGTTACAAAGGCCCAGCCGCGCTCTTTGACCTACACCATTGTTTCAAAGCCTAAGCCGCGCACCCCAAACTCTCCCCTGACAGAGGTGCACAAAAGCCCAGCCTGCTGCTTATGGACCAGCGCCCCGATCTCAGTGCCCTAGACTCGCGCCGCCTCTGAAGGAGGTGCACACAAGCCAGGCACTCCCAGCCCAGGCCAGTGGCAAAATCTCAGTGTGCGATTGCTGCTTGGAACCTCTCTGGGGGTCGGGAGCTCCCAGACAGCCGCCACTGCCTTGGATTTGGGTACAAGCAAAAGAGCCTGCGCCCCCAACGTCTGCAACTTGGAACCTGCCCTGCCAGCGGCCGAGGGGGAACTTATTTAGGCTCTGCACCCAGACTGAGGCTTCTTTCTGAGAGGGAGATCAGGGTGTGTTTTGTTTTCCTCTAAAACTACAAAATCATCAAAGGCGGTCAAGGTGAGAGAAAAAAAAGTGAACAAGCATAAAAACCGCCAGAGAACAAAAGCCTGAAAAAAACCAGTTTCCTCAGAGCCCACCCCCTTGAGGGCGGTGGGAGGACTTAACTCAGGAAACATCATTGACTGACAACCCACGTGGCAGGCCCCTCCCCGAGAAAACAAACCAAGAACGAAAATAAAAGGTGGGGGGGAAGGACTACAAGAGAACAACCACTGCTTCATAGGAAAACTTGTATTGTTCACGCGTTCCCACTATTCTGGTTCATTTTTTTTCTTTTTTTTACACATAGGTAATTTTTTTAACATATTTACCATCACAGCGAGTTGTACAGTACATCAAATTCCATAATACGTTTTTAACCTGAAATTTTCGATACATACACCTATGTTTTTCTTTTGCATTTTTACTTTTTTAATTCCTTTTTTAAAATTTTAGTTTAGTTTAGTTTAGGTTATTCCTTTCTATTTTTATCCTCTAATATTTATACAGAGCTAAACTTCAAAGTAATACCCTTTCCCCAATCAATACTACCCCTATAGGTAAACCAATTTTTAATCCCCTTTATCTTAGGAAAGTTGAGTCCTTTAACAAAGATATCAAGATACATCCAGGAAGAATCAAAACAACCTTCCTCGCACACACTGAGAATTTATAAGAACTCTCCCACCTTCTTCCACCAGTGTCTCTGTGTTTTTTTCTGTTTGTACTGATAGCCTAAAAATCTTACACTTTGGGTTCTTTTTGACGAGGTTCTTTCTTTATTTGCATATTTTTTTTTCTCTCGTCATATACTTGTATCAGTCTTTTTATCTCTTTTTGTTGGTCTACTTCATAAACCTTACCTTGGGGCTCATCTGGGCTTAACCTTCTTTTTCATCTTCCCTTGCTTTCCTGTCTCTAATCTCTCTTTTCTTTTCTTCTTTTATTTTTTCCTTTCCTTTTCTTTTCTTTTGTTTCTTTTTCTCGTTTGGGTGGGGAATCCTGATTGCTCAGAAGTGTTCCAGGGTGCACCTTGACTGCACCACAGTTGATACATTCAGCTACAGCTGTTCAGTCATCTCCCACCAAAATGACTAGGAGGAGGAATGCCCAACAGAAGAAAAATACAGAGGATGGACGTTCTGCAACAGAGCTAATGGCTATCAACATAGACAATATGTCGGAAAGAGAATTCAGGTTAACAATGATCCAGGCAGTAGCTAGGTTGGAGAAAGCCATGGATGACGAAACAGAATTGATTAGGGCCGAACTGAAAGCGAACAGACAGGATGTTCACAATGTTAGGGCGGAGCTCAAAGCTACCAGGGAGGAGGTTCACATGCTCTCAATGAGTTCCAATCTAATCTAAACTCTCTCAAAGCTAGGGTAACTGAGACAGAAGATAGAATTAGTGATCTGGAAGACAAACAGATAGAGAGAAAGGATCAGGAGGAAGCCTAGAACAAACAGCTTAGAAACCACGAAAACAGAATCAGGGAAATAAATGATGCCATGAAGCGTTCCAACGTCAGAATTATTGGAATCCCTGAAGGGGAGGAGAAAGAAAGAAGTATAGAAGATACAGTGGAACAAGTCCTTCATGAAAATTTTCCCTATCTCGCGAATGGAACCAGCGTGCATGTACAGGAGGCTGAGCAGTCTCCACACAAGATTATACATTCCAAAAAAAAAAAAAAACGACGCCTGATTGTCAAATTGAGGAATTATAATTGTAGGTATAATCTCTTGAAAGCTACCAGGGCAAAGAGGCTGCTTACTTACAGAGGGAAGCCCATCAGAATAAAGTCAGACCTGTCCACAGAGACCTCAGAAGAGGCTGGCAAGATATATTCAGGGCACTAAATGAGAAGAACATGCAGCCAAGAATACTTTATCCAGCAAGACTGACATTCAAAATGGATGGAGAGATAGAGTTTTCAAGACCTGTAAGGCGTAAAAGACTATGCAACCACCAAGCCGACACTGCAGGAAATATTAGGGGGGTTCTATAAAAGAGGAAAAATCCCAAGAATAGCATTGAACAGAAATATAGAGACAGTCTACAGAAAGAAAGACTTCAAAGGTAACTCAATGTCAATAAAAACGTATCTATCAATAATCACTCTCAATGTGAATGGCCTAAATGCCCTCATAAAATGGCACAGGGTTGCAGACTGGATAAAATGACAGGACCCATCCATATGTTGCCTACAAGAGACCCATTTTGAAACTAAAGATACACGCAGACTGATAGTGAAGGGATGGAGAAGCGTCTTTCATGCCAATGGGACTCAAAAGAAGGCTGGGGTAGCGATTCTCATATCAGATAAATTAGACTTCTAACTAAAGACAGTAGTCAGAGATACAGAAGGACTCTACATAATCCTTAAAGGGACTATCCACCAAGATGATCTAACAATTGTAAATATCTATGCTCCCAATATGGGAGCAGCCAATTACTTAAGAAAACACTTAATCAAGATAAAGAGTCATATTGATTTGAATACACTAATCGTAGGAGATCTTAACAGCCACTCTCAGAATTAGACAGATCATCAAAACAGAAAAACAATACAGAAACAAGAGCATTGAATGACACATTGGACCAGATGGACCTCATTGATATATACAGAACATTCCACCCTAAAACAGCAGAATACTCATTCTTCTCAAGTGCACATGGAACCTTCTCCAGAATAGACCACATACTGGGTCACAAATCAGGACTCAACGGATACCAAAAGACTGAGATGATTCCCTGCATATTCTCAGATCACAATGCTTTGAAACTGGAGCTCAATCAGAAGGAAAATTTGAGAAAGAACTCAAACACCTGGAAGCTAAAGACCATCTTGCTTAAGAATGCTTGATCGGGGGGGGGGGGGACAAGATGGCGGGGTACTAGGAAGAGGCGTCTTTTCAGCTGGTACCCCAAAGTGAGCTGATTACCTGCCAAAGAACTCCAATCACCCATGAAATCAGCCTGAGATCAGAATTATACACGTCTGGATTTCTACAGGGGCAGAAGACGCCAGTGAGCAGGTAAAGCACAATGGGAACAGCGGACTGATATCGGAAGATAAACAAAAGGGGGAGGGAGCCACCAGAGGTGACCGGTGCAAAAGTAATACCCCGATACGAGCGAGAGTGCCCTGCGTCTGGGGACCAGCATTAACTTGGAGACTGGTTGAAAGCACTCCAAAAGAGCAAAGGATAGCAGGGGCAAATTGTGGGAATCGGGGCGGCTAGGGACAGGGGCTTAAGTCCCCGGTCCCAGACGGCCTCCCCGGCGCAGAGGCAGAGAGAGTGTGGCGGAGAAACCAGCTCCTGGTCTCTAAGCCGCCAGCACGCCCCAGAGCGCGGGGGTTCCGGCTCCTGTGAGGGGATGGGAGCTGCGCCAGTCTGCAGAACGCGCACTAGCCCTACCACAAAGCTTGAGATGCGCGCGCACGTCCCTCCAGCTCTCCTGGGTTTCTAAGGCCCCGGGGCGCTTCTTGACCTGCGCCATTGTTTCAAAGTCTAAGCCGCGTGCGAGCGAAACTCTGCCCTGGACAGAGGCACGCAAAAGCCCAGCCTGCGGCTTACGGACGAGCGCCCCATTCTCAGTGCCCCAGACGCGCGCCCAATCCACAGCCGCCTCTGAAAAGAGGTGCGTGCAAGCCGGGCACTCCCAGCCCGGGCCAGCGGCAAAATCTCAGTGTGCGATCGCTGCTTGGAACCTCTCTGGTGGTCAGGAGCTCCCAGACAGCCGCCACTGCCTTGGCTTTGGGGACGAGCAAAAGATCCTGCGCCCCCAGGGTCTTTAACTTGGAACCTGCACTGCCAGCGTCCAAGGGGGAATATATTCAGCTTCTGCACCCAGACTGAGGCTTCTCTCTGAGACGGAGATCAGGAAGTGTTCCAGGGTGCACCTGGACTGCACCAGAGTTGATACATCCAGCTACATCTGTTCAGTCTTCTCCCACCAAAATGACTAGGAGGAGGAATGCCCAACTGAAGAAAAATACAGAGGATGGACCTTCTGCAATAGAGCTAACGGCTATCAACATAGACAATATGTCGGAAAGAGAATTCAGGCTAACAATTATCCAGGCAATAGCTAGGTTGGAGAAAGCCATGGATGACGAAACAGAATTGATTAGGGCCGAACTGAAAGCGACCAGACAGGATGCTCACAATGTTAGGGCGGAGCTCAAAGCTACCAGGGAGGAGGTCCACAATGCTCTCAATGAGTTCCAATCCAATCTAAACTCTCTCAAAGCTAGGGTAACTGAGACAGAAGATAGAATTAGTGATCTGGAAGACAAACAGATAGAGAGAAAAGATCAGGAGGAAGCCTGGAACAAACAGCTTAGATCCCACAAAAGCAGAATTAGGGAAATAAATGATGCCATGAAGGGTTCCAACGTCAGAATTATTGGAATTCCTGAAGGGGAGGAAAAAGAAAGAAGTCTAGAAGATATCGTGGAACAAGTCCTTCATGAAAACTTTCCGAATCTCGCGAATGAAACCAGCGTTCATGTACTAGAGGCTGAACGGTCTCCACCCAAGATTATACACTCCAAAAAAACATCACGACACCTGATAGTCAAATTGAGAAATTATAATTGTAGGTATAATCTCTTGAAAGCTGCCAGGGCAAAGAGGCTCCTTACTTTCAGAGGGAAGCCCATCAGAATAAGGTCAGACCTGTCCACAGAGACCTGGCAAGCCAGAAGAGGCTGGCAAGATATATTCAGGGCACTAAATGAGAAGAACATGCAGCCAAGAATACTTTATCCAGCAAGACTAACATTCAAAATGGATGGAGAGATAAAGAGTATCAAAGACCGGCAAGGCTTAAAAGACTATGCAACCACCAAGCCGACACTGCAGGAAATATTAAGGGGGGTTCTATAAAAGAGGAAAAATCCCAAGAATAGCATTGAACAGAAATATAGAGACATTCTACAGAAAAAAAGACTTCAAAGGTAACTCGATGTCAATAAAAACGTATCTATCAATAGTCACTCTCAATGTGAATGGCCTAAATGCACCCATAAAACGGCACAGGGTTGCAGATTGGATAAAACGACAGGACCCATCCATATGCTGTCTACAAGAGACCCATTTTTAACCTGAAGACACGCAGACTGAAAGTGAAGGGGTGGTGAAGCATCTTTCATGCCAATGGGACTCAAAAGAAGGCTGGGGTAGCCTTTCTCATATCAGATAAATTAGACTTCAAACTAAAGACTGTAGTCACAGATACAGAGGGCACTACATAATCCTTAAAGTATTATCCACCTAGATGATCTAACAATTGTAAATATCTATGCTCCCAATATGGGAGCAGCCAATTACTTAAGAAAACTGTTAATCAAGATAAAGAGTCATATTGATACGAATACACTAATCGTAGGAGATCTTAACACTCCTCTTTTAGAACTAGACAGATCATGGGAGCAGAAAATCAATAAAGAAACAAGAGCATTGAATGACACATTGGACCAGATGGACTTCATAGATATATACAGAACATTCCACCCTAAAACAGCAGAATACTCATTCTTCTCAAGTGAACACAGAAACTTCTCCAGAATAGACCACATACTGGGTCACAAATCAGGACTCAGCCGATACCAAAGGACTGAGATGATTCCCTGCATATTCTCAGATCACAATGCTTTGAAACTGGAGCTCAATCACAAGGAAAAGTTCTGAGGGAACTCAAACACCTGGAAGCTAAAGACCACCTTGCTTAAGAATGCTTGGATCAACCAGGAGATCAAAGAAGAACTGAAACAATTCATGGAAACCAATGAGAATGAAGACACTTCAGTCCAAAACCTATGGTATACAGCAAAGGCGGTCCTAAGGGGAAAATATATAGCCATCCAAGCCTTGCTCAAAAAAATTGAAAAATCCAGAACACACCAGCTGTCTCTACACCTTAAAGAACTGGAGGATCAACAACAAATCAAACCAACTCCACACATAAGAAGGGAAATCATCAAGATTAGAGCTGAGATCAATGAGGGAGAAACCAGAGATCCAGTAGAACATATCAATGAAACTAGAAGCTGGTTTTTTGAAAGAATCAATAAGACCGATAAGCCACTGGCTACACTAATCCGAAAGAAAAGAGAGAAATACCAAATCCATAAAATTATGAATGAAAAGGGAGAGATCACAACTAACGCCAAGGAAGTAGAAAAAATCATCAGAAGTTATTACGAACAGTTATATGCCAATAAGCTTAGCAACCTAGATGAAATGGATGCATTCCTGGAAAAATATAAACTACGAAAATTGAACCAGGAAGAAATCGACAACCTAAATAGACAAATATCTAATAACGAGATTGAAGAAGTGATCAAAAATCTCCCAAAAAACAAGAGCCCAGGACCTGATGGATTCCCTGCGGAATTCTACCAAACCTTCCAAGAAGAAATAACACCTATTCTCCTGAAGCTGTTTCAAAAAATTGAAGCAGAAGGAAAACTTCCAGACTCTATCTATGAAGCCAGCATTACCTTGATCCCCAAACCAGGCAAGGACCCTACCAAAAAGGAGAATTTCAGACCAATATCACTGATGAATATGGATGCTAAGATTCTCAACAAGATCCTAGCCAACAGGATCCAACAACACATTAAAAAGATTATCCACCATGATCAGGTGGGATTCATCCCTGGGCTACAAGGATGGTTCAACATTCGTAAATCAATCAGTTTGATACAACAAATTAATATGAGAAAAGAGAAGAACCACATGGTCCTCTCAATTGATGCAGAAAAAGCATTTGACAAAATCCAACATCCGTTCCTGATTAAAACGCTTCAAATATAGGGATAGAGGGAACATTCCTGAACCTCATCAAATCTATCTATGAAAGACCCACAGCAAATATCATCCTCAATGGGAAAAAGCTTGCAGCCTTCCCATTGAGATCAGGAACAAGACAAGGATGCCCACTTTCACCACTCTTGTTCAACATAGTATTAGAAGTCCTAGCAACAGCAATCAGACAACAGAGAGAAATAAAAGGTATCCAAATTGGTAATGAAGAAGTCAACCTCTCTCTCTTCGCAGATGGCATGATTCTTTATATGGGAACCCCAAAAGACTCCATCCCCAAACTACTAGAACTCATACAGCAATTCAGCAACGTGGCAGGATACAAAGTCAATGTGCAGAAATCAGTGGCTTTCTTATACACTAACAATGAAAATACAGAAAGGGAAATTAGAGAGTCGATTCCATTTACTATAGCACCAAGAACCATAAGATACCTGGGAATAAACCTAACCAAAGAGGTAAAGGATTTATACTTGAGGAACTATAGAACACTCATGAAAGAAATTGAAGAAGACACAAATAGATGGAAGACCATTCCATGCTCTTGGATCGGAAGAATAAACATTGTTCAAATGTCTATACTGCCTAGAGCAATCTATACTTTTAATGCCATTCCGATCAAAATTCCACCGACACTCTTCAAAGGGCTGGAGCAAATAATCCTAAAATGTGTATGGAATCAGAAGAGACCCCGAATCGCTATGGAAATGTTGAAAAACAAAAATAAAGCTGGCGGCATCACCTTACCTGATTTCAAGCTTTATTACAAAGCTGTGATCACCAAGACAGCATGGTACTGGCATAAAAACAGACACATAGACCAGTGGAACAGAGTAGAGAGCCCTGATATGGACCCTCAACTCTATGGTCAATTAATCTTCGACAAAACAGGAAAAAATATACAGTGGAAAAAAGACAGTCTCTTCAATAAATGGTGCTGGGAAAACTGGACAGCTATATGTAGAAGAATGAAACTCGACCATTCTCTTACACCGTACACAAAGATCAACTCAAAATGGATAAAAGACCTCAACGTGAGACAGGAATCTATCAGAATCTTAGAGGAGAACATAGGCAGTAATCTCTTTGATATCAGCCACAGCAACTTCTTTCAAGATACGTCTCCAAAGGCAAAGGAAACAAAAGCGAACATAAACTTTTGGGACTTCATCAAAATCAAAAGCTTCTGAACAACAAAGGAAACAGTCAACAAAACAAAGAGGCCACCCACGGAATGGGAGAAGATATTTGCAAATGACAGTACAGACAAAAGGTTGATATCCAGGATCTATAATGAACTCCTCAAACTCAACCCACACGAAACAGACAAACACATCAAAAAATGGGCAGAAGATATGAACAGACACTTCTCCAATCAAGAAATACAAATGGCTAACATACACATGAAAAAATGCTCATCATCATTAGCCCTCAGGGAGATTCAAATTAAAGCCACATTGAGATATCACCTTACACCAGTTAGAATGGCCAAAATTAACAAAACAGGAAACAACATGTGTTGGAGAGGATGTGGAAAAAGGGGAACCCTCTTCCACTATTGGTGGGAATGCAAGTTGGTGCAGCCTCTTTGGAGAACAGTGTGGAGATTCCTCAAGAAATTAAAAATTGAGCTTCCCTACGACCCTGCAATTGCACTCCTGGGTATTTACCCCAAAGATACAGATGTCGTGAAAAGAAGGGCCATCTGTACCCCAATGTTTATAGCAGCAATGGCCACAGTCGCCAAACTGTGGAAAGAACCAAGATGCCCTTCAACGATTGAATGGATAAGGAAGATGTGGTCCATATACACTATGGAGTATTATACCTCCATCAGAAAGGACGAATATCCAACTTTTGTAGCAACATGGACGGGACTGGAAGAGATTATGCTGAGTGAAATCAGTCAAGCAGAGAGAGTCAATTATCATATGGTTTCACTCATTTGTGGAGCATAACCAATAGCATGGAGGACAAGGGGCGTTAGAGAGGAGTAGCGAATTTGGGTAAATTGGAAGGGGAGGTGAACCATGAGAGACTATGGACTCTGAAAAACAGTCTGAGGGGTTTGAAGTGGCAGGGGGGTGGGAGGTTGGGGTACCAGGTGGTGGGTATTATAGAGGGCACAGCTTGCATGGAGCATTGGGTGTGGTGAAAAAATAATGAATATTGTTTTTCTGAAAATAAATAAATTGGGAAAAAAAAAGAATGCTTGATCAACCAGGAGATCAAAGAAGACCTGAAACAATTCATGGAAACCAATGAGAATGAAGACACTTCGGTCCAAAACCTATGGGATACAGCAAAGGCATTCCTAAGGGGAATATACATAGCCATCCAAGCCCCCCTCAAAAAAATTGAACAATCTAGAACACACCAGGTGTCTCTACACCTTAAAGAACTGAAGAATCAACAACAAACTAAACCATCTCCACACAGAAGAAGGGAAATAATCAAGATTAGAGCTGAGATCAATGAGGTAGAAAGCAGAGATCCATTAGAACGTATCAATGAAACTAGAAGCTGGTTTTTGAAAGAATCAATAAGATCGATGAACCATTGGCCACACTAATCCAAAGGAAAAGAGAGAAAGCCCAAATTCATAAAATTATGAATGAAAAGGGAGAGATCACAACGAACACCAAGGAAGTAGAAACAATCATCAGAAGTTATTATCAACATTTATATGCCATTAAGCTTAGCAACCTAGATGAAATGGATGCATTCCTGGAAAAGTATAGACTCCCAAAATTGAACCAGGAAGAAATCGACAACCTGAATAGACCGATATAGAATAATGAGATTGAATCAGTGATCAACAACCTTCGAAAAAAAAAGAGCCCAGGACCTGAGAGATACCCTGGGGAATTATACCAAACTTTCAAGGAAGAAATAACACCTATTCTCCTCAAGCTGTTTCAAAAAAATTGAAGCAGAAGGAAAACTTCCAGACTCTTTCCATGAAGGCAGCGTTACCCTGATCCCCAAACCAGGCAAGGACCATACCAAAAAGGAGAATTTTAGACCAATATCACTGACGAATATGGATGCTAAGATTCTCAACAAGATCCTAGCCAACAAGATCAACAGCACATTAAAAAGATTATCCACCATGACCCCGTGGGATTCATCCCTGGGCTACAAGGATGGTTCAACATTCCCAAATCAACGTGATACAACAAATTACTATGAGAAGAGAGAAGAACCACATGGTCCTCTCAATTGATGCAGAAAGAGCATATGACAAAATCCAGCACCCATTCCTGATTAAAACGGTTCAAAGTTTAGGGATAGAGGGAAAATTCCTGAACCTCATCAAATCTATGTATGAAAGACCGACAGCAAATATCATCCTCAATGGGAAAAAGCTTGCAGCCTTCCCGTTGAGATCAGGAACAAGACAAGGATGCCCACTTTCACCACTCTTGTTCAACATAGTATTAGAAGTCCTAGGAACAGCAATCAGAAAACAAAGAGAAATAAAATGTATCCAAATTGGTAATATAGAAGTCAAACTCTCGCTATTCGCAGATGACATGATTCTTTATATGGAAAACCCAAAAGACTCCACCCCCAAGCTACTAGAACTTATACAGCAATTCAGCAACGTGGCAGGATACAAAGTTAAAGTGCAGAAATCAGTGGCTTTCTTATACACTAACAATGAAAATACAGAAAGGGAAATTAGAGAATTGATTCCATATATTATAGCACCAAAACCATAAGATACCTGGGAATAAACCTAACCAAAGAAGTAAAGCATCTGTACTCGAGGAACTACAGAACACTCATGAAAGAAGTTGAAGAAGACACAAAAAGTTGGAAGACCATTACATGCTCTTGGATCAGAAGAATAAACATTGTTCAAATGTCTATACTGCCTAGAGCAATCTATACTTCTAATGCCATTCCGATCAAAATTCCACCGGTATTCTTCAAAGAGCTGGAGCAAATAATGCTAAAATTTTTATAGAATCAGAAAAGACCCCGAATCGCTAAGGAAATGTTGAAAAACAAAAATCAAACTGGGGGCATCACGTTACCTGATTTCAAGCTTTATTACAAAGCTGTGATCACCAAGACAGCATTTTACTGGCATAAAAACAGACACATAGACCAGTGGAACATAGTAGAGAGCCCATATATGGACCCTCAACACTATGGTCAATTAATCTTTGACAAAACAGGAAAAAATATACAGTGGAAAAAAGACAGTCTCTTCAATAAATGGTGCTGGGAAAACTGGACAGCTATATGTAGAAGAATGAAACTCGACCATTCTCTTACACCGTACACAAAGATCAACTCAAAATGGATAAAAGACCTCAACATGAGACAGGAATTCATCAGAATCCTAGAGGAGAACATAGGCAGTAATCTCTTCGATATCAACCACAGTAACTTCTTTCAAGATATGTCTCCAAATGCAAAGGAAACAAAAGCGAAAATACACTTTTGGGACTTCATCAAAATCAAAAGCTTCTGCATAGCAAAGGAAACAGTCAAAAAAACAAAGAGGCAACCCACGGAATGGGAGAAGATATTTGCAAATGACAGTACAGACAAAAGGTTGATATCCAGGATCTATAATGAACTCCTCAAACTCAACACACACGAAACAGGAAACACATCAAAAAATGGGCAGAAGATATGAACAGACACTTCTCCAATCAAGACATACAAATGGCTATCAGACACATTAAAAAATGTTCATCATCACTAGCCCTCAGGGTGATTCAAATTAAGACCACATTGAGATATCACCTTACACCAGTTAGAATGGCCAAAATTAACAAAACAGGAAACAACATGTGTTGGAGAGGATGTGGAGAAAGGGGAACCCTCTTCCACTGTTGGTGGGAATGCAAGTTGGTGCAGCCTCTTTGGAGAAGAGTGTGGAGATTCCTCAAGAAATTAAAAATAGAGCTTCCCTATGACCCTGCCATTGCACTTCCGGTTATTTACCCCAAAGATACAGATGTCGTGAAAAGAAGGACCATCTGTACCCCAATGTTTATAGCAGCAATGGCCACGGTCGCCAAACTATGGAAAGAACCAAGATGCCCTTCAACGAACGAATCGATAAGGAAGATGTGGTCCATATACACTATGGAGCATTATGCCTCCATCAGAAAGGATGAATACCCAACTTTTGTAGCAACATGGACGGGACTGGAAGAGATTATGCTGAGTGAAATAAGTCAAGCAGAGAGAGTGAATTATCATATGGTTTCACTTATTTGTGGAGCATGACACATATCATGGAGGACAAGGGGTGTTAGAGAGGAGAAGGGAGTTGGGGTAAATTGGAAGGGGAGGTGAGTTTCGAAAGACTATGGACTCTGAAAAACAATCTGAGGTGTTTGATATGGCAGAGGGTTTGGAGGTTGGGGTATCAGGTGGTGGGTATTATGGAGGGCACGGATGGCATGGAGCACTGGGTGTGGTGAAAAAATAATGAATACTGTTTTTCTGAAAATAAATAAATCAATTTAAAAAAAGAATTATAGTAGGAGGAATGTTGAATAAGCAATAGGAAGAAATTTCTGTTTTTGAGACTTAAGAATGTTTTGATAAAGGAATACTCTATAGTTTCTACAGATTTAGGGTAAAATATTTTTTTAAGGGAGGTTATCTAAATTCTTTTTCAGGGAAATAGGAGGTCTAGCTTGATAGTTTTCAATCAACCTCATCTTTCACATTCCACTTTTAGAAAATTGGACCCTATCAGGAACAGAAGCAATAAGTCTTTTTTAAAGAGAAGGATATTAATGAATTTAACAGCATTCTCTTTCTATATTTATAGTTTTTAGTAAGATTTAAGGACACAAAAATTAGAATAATGCTATTGGAAGCAAATTTAATTGCAGGGTTTTGTAGACCAATCAAGCAAGTAAAGAAACATACCTAATGACTCCATTGGCTGATAGTTAAAATTTGGTACTTTATGTCAAGGTTACCAGTCACTAGGAAGAGGATCACAGATGAGTGTACCTTACTAACGGACTGTGTGGACTAGCTAGGTGCAGAGATACCTTGTTGGTTCTTTAAAATAACAGGCTTTGGAGTAAAAAAGACTTGAGTGTGATTTGCCTTCTAATCAGTGAAATGGGACAAAGCACTCCATACCTAAGAGGGCTGCTGTGGGGATTCAAATGAGTCAGAATATGTAAGGTGCCTAGCCTAGCACCATTTGTGACATGTTGAAGGCATCCACAGAGTGGTATCTGTTGTCATTATTCAAATTTGGTAAATTATTAGCTGAACAATGTGCCACCAAAGAAATAATTCAAGACAGTACTATACCAGCAGTTGGTTAATACAGTTGAAGGAGCAGTGTCTAAGTTCAGGAAATTGGCTTCTAGTTTCATTTCCACCCAATTTGCTTCATGACCTTGAGACAGATTCTTACCCTCACTGAGCCTCAGTTTCTCCATCTGAACTAGAGAATTTGCACCATTAATTCCTAGGGATCTTTCCAGCCTATCTCTAGTTATTTCCTCCCATCTAAGCCCTTAATTATTTCTATGAGTCCAATGGGAGGTTCTTGCTTCCCAGTAGCTTGTTTCAGAATAGCTTTTCTTGGCAGGTTTCCTGTGCCCTCTGCGGGTTGCTGAGAGATGCTGACTATCATTCCTTGGAGCTCTCTAAGCATCTGTTCAGAGAGGGACCAGAGTCCAGGGAAAAAGCAAAGTGGAGTGGAAAAACTGAATGTTAGGGGGCATTGATGCAGGTCAGGGATACAGTTGACAATATGGTTCAATCCCTTCATTTTATACTGGGTCCCAAAGAAGGGAAAGGATTTCCCAACACATAGAAACTGGAAGACAAGAGGATCTGAGAGTTTTAGTGTTGGCTCTACCACAAATCCTGACAAACCCCCTTCTATCTTTGGGTTTTATCATTCTTCTCTACTGACTGGAAATCCTCATCTTACTCACAGGCACCTTGCAGGACTGCTCGAAGCTAAGTTGAGGTAATGAATATAAAAACAATGCATTGTTAACTAGGAAAGGCTACAGGATTGCAATATACCGTTATAAGAAAATGGAAGTGAATACCCACCATTTGCATTGACATGGATGGCACTGGAGGGAATTATGCTAAGTCAAATGAGTCAAGCAGAGAAAGACAATTATACTATGGTGTCACTTATATGTGGACCATAAGGAATAGCATGGAGTACATTAGGAGAAGGAAGGGAAAATGAAGGGGGGGATGAGAGGGGAGATGAAGCATGAGAAACTATGGACTCTGGGAAAATAAACTGAGGATTTTAGAGGGGAGAGGGGTGGGGAGGATGGGTTATCCCAGTGATAGTTATTAAGGAAGGCATGCATTGCTTGGAGCAATGGGTGTTTACTCAATGAATCATGGAACACTACATCATCAAAAACTAATGATGTACTGTATGGTGATTAACCCAATATAATAATATAAAAAGAAAAGAAAATGGAAGTGAAAAAACTGACTAGTAGAATGGCTTAGATCCATTTGTATTTGTATTTCCCAGGGAATCAGGTTGGACTGACTTCATCCAGAGTGTTATACTTATTTATTTATTTATTTATGTTTTTTTAATCTATTTTTAATTTATTTTCAGCATAACAGTGTTCATTATTTTTGCACTAAACCCAGTGCTCCATGCTACCGTGCCCTCTATAATACCCACCACCTGGTAAACCAATCACCCACCCCCCCGCCACTTCAAACTCCTCAGATTGTTTTTCAGAGTCCATAGTCTCTCATGGTTCACCTCCCCTTCCAATTTCCCCCAATTCCCTTCTCCTCTCTAACTCGCCATGTCCTCCATGCTATTTGTAATGTTCCACAAATAAGTGAAACCTTATGATAATTGACTCTCTCTGCTTGACTTTTTTCACTCAGCATAATCTCTTCCAATCCTGTCCATGTTGCTACAAAAGTTGGGTATTCATCCTTTCTGATGGAGGCATAATACTCCATAGTGTATATGGACTACATCTTCCTTATCCATTCGTCCATTGAAGGGCATCTTGGTTCTTTCCATAGTTTGGTGACCGTGGCCATTGCTGCTATAAACATTGGGATACAGATGGCCCTTCTTTTCACTACATCTGTATCTTTGGGGTAAATACCCGGAAGTGCAATGGCAGGGTCTACAGAGAAGCTCTGTTTTTAAATTCTTGAGGAATCTCCACAGTGTTTTCCAAAGAGGCTGCACCAACTTGCATTCCCACTTTAACAGTGTAAGAGGGTTCCCTTTTCTCCACATCCCCTCCAACACAAGCTGTTTCCTGTCTTGCTAATTTTGGTCATTCTAACTGGTGTAAGGTGACATTTCAATGTGGTTTTAATTTGAATCTCCCTGATGGCTAGTGATGATGAACATTTTTAATGTGTCTGATAGCCATTTGTATGTCTTGATTGGAGAAGTGTCTGTTCATATCTTCTGCCCATTTTTTAATATGATTGTCTGTTTTGTGTGTGTTGAGTTTGAGGAGTTCTTTATAAATCCTAGATATCAACCTTTTGTCTGTAGTCATTTGTAAATATCTTCTCCCATTCCGTGGGTTGCCTCTTTGTTTTTTTTTTTTTTTTACTGTATCCTTTACTGTGCAGAAGCTTTTGATTTTGATGAAGTCCCAAAAGTTTATTTTCACTTTTGTTTCCTTTGCCTTTGGAGACATACCTTGAAAGAAGTTGCTGTGGCTGATATCGAAGAGATTACTGCCTATGTTCTCCTCTAGGATTCTGATGTATTCCTGTCTCACGTTGAGGTCTTTTATCCATTTTGAGTTGATCTTTGTGTATGGTGTAAGGGAATAGTCGAGTTTCATTCTTCTGCATATAGCTGCTCAGTTTTCCCAGAACCATTTATTGAAGAGACTGTCTTATTTCCACTGTGTATTTTTTTTTCTGTTTTGTTAAAGATTATTTGCCCATAGAGTTGAGGGCCCATATCAGGGCTCTCTACTCTGTTCCACTGGTCTATGTGTCTGTTTTTATGCCAGTACCATGCTGTCTTGCTGGTTACAGCTTTGTAGTAAAGCTTGAAATCAGGTAGCACGATGCCCCCAGTTTTATTTTTGTTTTTCAACATTTCCTTAGTGATTCTGGGTCTCTTCTCATTCCATACAAATTTTTGGATTATTTGCTCCAGCTCTTTGAATAATATCGGTGGAATTTTGATCGGAATGATATGAAAAGTATAAATTGCTCTAGGCAGTATAGCTTAAAAGACTATGCAACCACGAAGCCGACACTGCAGGAAATATTAAGGCGGGTTCTATAAAAGGGGAAAAATCCCAAGAATAGCATTGAGCAGAAATATAGAGACAATCTACAGAAAGAAAGACTTCAAAGTTAACACAATGTCAATAAAAACGTATCTATCAATAATCACTCTCATGTGAATGGCCTAAATGCGCTCATAAAATGGCACAGGGTTGCAGATTGGATAAAATGACAGGACCCATTCATATGTTGTCTACAACAGACCCATTTTGAACCTAAAGATACACGCAGACTGAAAGTGAAGGTATGGAGAAGCATCTTTCATGCCAATGGGCCTCCAAAGAAGGCTGGGGTAGCGATTCTCATATCAGATCAATCAGATTTTAAACTGAAGACTGTAGTTAGAGATACAGAAGGACACTACATCATTCTTAGAGGGACTATCCACCAAGATGATCTAACAATTGTAAATATCTATGCTCCCAATATGGGAGCAGCCAATAACATAAGAAAACTATTAATCAAGATAAAGAGTCATATTGATTTGAATACATTAATAGTAGAAGATCTTAACATGCCTCTTTCAGAATTAGACAGATCATCGAAGCAGAAAATCAATAAAGAAACAAGAGCATTGAATGACACTTTGGACCAGATGGACCTCATAGATATATACAAAACATTCCACCCTAAAGCAACAGAATACTCATTCTTCTCAAGTGCACATGGAACCTTCTCCAGAATAGACCACATACTGGCTCACGAATCAGGACTCAACCGATACCAAAAGACTGAGATGATTCCCTGCATATTCTCAGATCACAATGCTTTGAAACTGGAGCTCAATCACAAGGAAAATTTCAGAAAGAACTCAAACACCTGGAAGCTAAAGACCATCTTGCATGAGACTGCTTGGATCAACCAGGTATCAAAGAAGACCTGAAACAATTCATGGAAACCAATGAGAATGAAGACACTTTGGTCCAAAACCTATGGGATACAGCAAAGGCAGTCCTAAGGGGGAAATACATAGCCATCCAAGCCTCCCTCAAAAAAATTGAAAAATCTAGAATACACCAGCTGTCTCTACACCTTAAAGAACTGGAGAATCAACAACAAATCAAACCAACTCCACACATAAGAAGGGAAATCATCAAGATTAGAACAGAGATCAATGAGGTAGAAACCAGAGATACAGTAGAACGTATCAATGAAACTAGAAGCTGGTTTTTTGAAAGAATCAATAAGATCGATAAACCACAGGCCACACTAATCCAAAAGAAAAGAGAGAAGGCCCAAATTCATAAAATTATGAATGAAAAGGGAAAGATCACAACGAACACCAAGGAAGTAGAAACAATCCTCAGAAATTATTATCAACAGTTATATGCCAATAAGCTAAGCAACCTAGATGAAATGGATGCATTCCTGGAAAACTATCAACTCCCAAAATTGAGCCAGGAAGAAATCGACAACCTGAATAGACCGATATCTGGCAATGAGATTGAAGCAGTGATCAAAAACCTCCCAAATCCAAGAGCCCAGGACCTGACAGATACCCTGGGGAATTATACCAAACTTTCAAGGAAGAAATAACACCTATTCTCCTGAAGCTGTTTCAAAAAATTGAAGCAGAAGGAAAAAAACTTCCAGACTCTTTCCATGAAGCCAGCATTACCCTGGTCCCCAAACCCGGCAATGACCCTACCAAAAAGGAGAATTTCAGACCAATATCTCTGATGAATATGGATGCTAAGCTTCTCAACAAGATCCTAACCAACAGGATCCAACAGCACATTAAAAAGATTATCCACCATGACCAGGTGGGATTCATTCCTGGGCTACAAGGATGCTTCAACATTCTTAAATCAATCAATGTGATAGAACAAATTAATATGAGAAGAGGGAAGAGCCACATGGTCCTCTCAATTGATGCAGAAAAAGCATTTGACAAAATCCAGCATCCGTTCCTGATTAAAACGCTCCAAAGTATAGGGATAGAGGGAACATTCCTGAACTTCACAGTGTTTTATTTTTGAGGTCTATTCATCTGACCTTCAGAGCTAAGTGTCTTCTGAAACTATAGATTTTTTTGGCCCTGATTTGGGTGTGATCAAGCCCATAAGGTGGTGCAGCTTCAAGAAGATCATGTCAGAAGGCAGGGTGGGTTCTCTTCAGAGCTTTTCATTTGAGGAGTTTTTCAAGGGTCAATTGGGACTGTAATTTCTTTGTGCGTCACTCCTTGAATTAGGAAAATGAGGAAAGTAATACTAATGATTGTACCTAACATTTATACAGGGCTGATTATGTTCCCAGGTACTGTTATCAGCCTTTTACATGTATGAGCTCATTTTACCACATAACTACCCTATGTGTCTGGGATTATTGCCTGCCTTATAGGGTTGCTCACATAAGTACTTGTAACAGTGTTTGGCCAAGAATCATTTTAACATGATTTTAGCTATTTCCATGGGTTATTTAAGGCAAATGCAGCAGAAAGGGACTGTAATTCAAGTCTGTTATTAGCTAACACCTTAGTGAGAATCAGAATGCAAGTTAAAAGAGGGAGAGGAAAAATAAGCATTCTTTATATTTGTATAGGGCTTTATACTTTGAAGATTGCTTTCTCATATATAAATTGACTTGTAAAACTGTTATTATTTCCATAGTATATGAGGAATTTGACACATGGTATATGAGGAACAAGATAATCAAGTTGAGTTCCAAATGCCCAATTTCAAATCCCTGGCTTTTTTACTTTTTTGGGTATGTGAGCTTTAAAATTTAAACTCAATTAGACAAGTACATCATTAGTTTCTGATGTATGTGGCTTTTGATAAGTCATTTAACCACTTTGATTCTTGGTTTCCTTCATTTGTCAACTGGAAATAAGAAGTCTCCCCTCTTTCCTTCCTAGGAAAGAAAAAAAAAAACATAGATATATTGAATACCTACTATGTGTTTTTATTCTATCATCTTATTTGATACCCTCAGCATCACTGCTCTGTTGATCTAACCACCACTCTAATTTATTATGCTTCTACCTACAGATGGTAATGATAACCATACTCAGAAGCAGATAGGGCAGTAGCTATTGTCCCTGTCTCACTGTTGAAGAGACCGATCCTTGTCTAAAGATGCAAAGTGGTAGATGTTGGATAAAGACATAAGAATCATGATCTTTATGTCAGTACTGGATCTCTATACTGCCTGTCACTGCATTATGGGGTTTCTTGAGAATTATTGATCCCAACTTCCCCATTCTCTTAGCTACTATACATTTCAAAGTGGTGGCACAAAATATGGAATGTGAAGGAAACTACAGTCAGGATTTGCTGATGAGTTTGCCAGCTATTCTGTCCTCTCTCATATGCTCTACCTACCCAACCATTGACTCTTCTACTCGCTATAGGTTCAGCTTCTTTTTCATGGTGAAGAAGCAGGGAGGACTGGGCAGGGTACTTCCTGAGTGAGCAAGTCTCTTTCCCTGCTGTAGGTTCTGCTATCCAGAGTGTGAGGGACATTTAACAAAGAAAGTCCAAAATGAGTATCAGATCAAGATATTTCTGGACCCACAAAATTATGAAGTTGATGCTATAGGAGCTTCAGTTCTGGCAGGAAGGTAGTAAATATCCTTTAAATACATTAGGAGCGGGGGACAAGATGGCGGGGTACTAGGAAGAGGCGTCTTTTCAGCTGGTACCCCAAAGTGAGCTGATTACCTACCAAAAAACTCTGATCACCCATGAAATCAGCCTGAGATCAGAATTATACACGTCTGGAACTCTACAGGGGCAGAAGACGCCATAGTGAGCAAGATAGTGAGCAAGTAAAGTGGAATGGGAACGGCGGACTGATATCAGAAGATAAACAAAAGGGGGAGGGAGCCACCAGAAGTGACCGGTGGGAAAGTAATACCTCAATGCGAGCGAGAGTGCCCTGCGTCTGGGGACCAGCATTAACTTGGAGACTGGTTGAAAACACTCCAAAAGAGCAAAGGATTGTGGGGGGAAATTGTGGGAATCGGGGCAGCAAGGGACAGGGGCTTAAGTCCCCAGTCCCAGACGGCCTCCCCGGCGCTGAGGCAGAGAGAGTGCGGCGGAGAAAGCAGCTCCTGGTCCCTAAGCCGCCAGCGCGCCCCAGAGCGCGTGGGTTCCTGCTCTTGTGAGGGGATGGGAGCTGCGCAGGTCTGCAGAACGCGCACTAGCCCTACCACAAAGCTTGAGATGCGCGCGCACGTCCCTCCAGCTCCCCTGGGTTACTAAGGCCTGGGGGCGCTTCTTGACCTGCGCCATTGTTTCAAAGTCTAAGCCGCGTGCGAGCGAAACTCTTCCCCGGACAGAGGCGCGCAAAAGCCCAGCCTGCGGCTTACAGACCAGCGCCCCGTTCTCAGTGCCCCAGACGCACGCCCGACACACAGCCGCCTCTGAAAAGAGGTGCGCGCAAGCCGGGCACTCCCAGCCCGGGCCGGTGGCAAAATCTCAGTGTGCGATCGCTGCTTGGAACCTCTCTGGTGGTCAGGAGCTTCCAGACAGCGGCCACTGCCTTGGCTTTGGGGATGAGCAAAAGATCCTGCGCCCCAAGGGTCTGCAACTTGGAACCTGCTCTGCCACCGGCCAAGGGGGAATTTATTCAGCTTCTGCACCCAGACTGAGGCTTCTCTCTGAGACGGAGATCAGGGTGCGGTTTAATTTCTTTTAATACTACAAAAACCATCAAAGGCGGCCAAGGTGAGAGGAAAAAAAGGGAACAAGCAAAAAAAAAAAAAAAAAAAAAAAAAAAAAAAACGCCAGAGAACAAAAGCCTGAAAAAAAAAACAGGTTCCCCAGAGCCCACCCCCTTGAGGGGGACAGGGGGACTCAACTCAGGAAACATCATTGACTGACAATCCACGTGGCAGGCCCCTCCCCCAGAAAACAAACCAAGAAAGAAAAAAAAGGACTACAAGAGAACCACCACTACTTCATAGGAAAACTTGTATTATTCAATCGTTTCCAATATTCCCGGTCATAAATATATATATATATATATATTTACACATAGGTAATTTTTAAACCTATTAACCACCACAGCGAGCTGCACAGTACATCAAATTCCATAATACCTTTCTAACATGAACATTTCGATACCTACACCTATGTTCTTCTTTTGCATTTTTATTTTTGAATTCCTTTTTTAAAAAATTTTAGTTTAGTTTAGTCTAGTATATTCCTTTTTATTTTTATCCTCTAATATTCATATAGAGTTAAACTTCAAAGTAATCCCCTTTCCCCAATCAATACTACCCCTATAGGTAAACCAATTTTTAATCCCCTTTATCTTAGGAAAGTTGAGTCCCTTAACAAAGATATCAAGATACATCCAGGAAGAATCAAAACAACCTTCCTCGCACACACTGAGAATTTATAAGAACTCTCCCACCTTCTTCCACCAGTGTTTCTGTGTTTTTAGAGTTTGTCCTGATAGCATATAAATTTTACACTTGTGGTTCTTTTTGACGAGGTTCTCTCTTTATTTGCATATATATATTTTTTTCTTTTCTTCTTTCTCTTGCCATATAATTGTATCAGTCTTTCTATCTATTTTTGTGTGTCTACTTCATAAATCTTACCTTGGGGCCCATCTGGGCGGAACCTTCTCTTTCATCTTCCCTTTCTTTCCTGTCTACTCTCTTTTATCTTTTTTTCTTCTTCTTTTTCTTCTTTTCCTTTTATTCTTTTTCTTTTTCTATTATTTTGTCTCTCATTTGGGTGGGGAATCCAGATTTCTCAGAAGTGTTCCAGGGTGCACCTTGACTGCACCACAGTTGATACATCCAACTACATCTGTTCAGTCTTCTCCCACCAAAATGACTAGGAAGAGGAATGCCCAACAGAAGAAAAATACAGAGGATGGACCTTCTGCAACAGAGCTAACGGCTATCAACATAGACAATATGTCGGAAAGAGAATTCAGGCTAACAATTATCCAGGCAATAGCTAGGTTGGAGAAAGCCATGGATGACCAAAAGAATTGATTAGGGCCGAAATGAAAGAGACCAGACAGGATGTTCACAATGTTAGGGCGGAGCTTAAAGCTACCATTGAGGATGTCCACAATGCTCTCAATGAGTTCCAATCTAATCTAAACTCTCTCAAAGCAAGGGTAACTGAGACAGAAGATAGAATTAGTGATCTGGAAGACAAACAGATAGAGAGAAAGGATGAGGAGGAAGCCTGGAACAAACAGCTTAGATCCCACGAAAGCAGAATCAGGGAAATAAATGATGCCATGAAGCGTTCCAACGTCAGAATTATTGGAATTCCTGAAGGGAAGGAGAAAGAAAGAAGTCTAGAAGATATCGTGGAACAAGTCCTTCATGAAAATTTTCCGAATCTCGCGAATGAAACCAGCGTTCATGTACTAGAGGCTGTACGGTTTCCACCCAAGATTATACACACGAAAAAAACATCACGACACCTGATAGTCAAATTGAGAAATTATAATTGTAGGTATAATCTCTTTAATGCCACCAGGGCAAAGAGGCTCCTTACTTACAGAGGGAAGCCCATCAGAATAACGTCAGACCTGTCCACAGAGACCTGGCAATCCAGAAGAGGCTGGCAAGATATATTCAGGGCACTAAATGAGAAGAACATGCAGCCAAGAATACTTTATCCAGCAAGACTGACATTCAAAATGGATGGAGAGATTAAAGAGGTTCCAAGACAGGCAAGGCATAAAACAATATGCAACCACCAAGCCGATACTGCAGGAAATATTAAGGGGGGGGTTCTATAAAAGAGGAAAAATCCCAAGAATAGCATTGAACAGAAATATAGAGACATTCTACAGAAAGAAAGACTTCAAAGGTAACTCGATGTCAATAAAAACGTATCTATCAATAATCACTCTCAATGTGAATGGCCTGAATGCACCCATAAAACGGCGCAGGGTTGCAGATTGGATAAAACGACCTGCGCCATTGTTTCAAAGTCTAAGCCGTCTACAAGAGACCCATTTTGAACCTAAATATACGTGCAGACTGAAAGTGAAGGGGTGGAGAAGCATCTTTCATGCCAATGGGACTCAAAAGAAGGATGGGGTAGCGATTCTCATATCAGATAAATTAGACATCAAACTAAAGAATGTAGTCAGAGATACAGAAGGACACTACATAATCCTTAAAGGGACTATCCACCAAGATGATCTAACAATTGTAAATATCTATGCTCCCAATATGGGAGCAGCCAATTACTTAAGAAAACTGTTAATCAAGATAAAGAGTCATATTGATATGAATACACTAATCGTAGGAGATCTTAACACACCTCTTTCAGAATTAGACAGATCATCGAAGCAGAAAATCAATAAAGAAACAAGAGCATTGAATGACACATTGGACCAGATGGACCTCATAGATATATACAGAACATTCCACCCTAAAACAGCAGAATACTCATTCTTCTCAAGTGCACACGGAACCTTCTCCAGAAGAGACCACATACTGGGTCACAAATCAGGACTCAACCGACACCAAAAGACTGAGATTATTCCCTGCATATTCTCAGATCAGAATGCTTTGAAACTGGAGCTCAATCACAAGGAAAATTTCCGAAGGAACTCAAACACCTGGAAGCTAAAGACCACCTTGCTTAAGAATGCTTGGATCAACCAGGAGATCAAAGAAGAACTGAAACAATTCATGGAAACCAATGAGAATGAAGACACTTCGGTCCAAAACCTATGGGATACAGCAAAGGCGGTCCTAAGGGGAAAATATATAGCCATCCAAGCCTTGCTCAAAAAAATTGAGAAATCCAGAACACACCAGCTGTCTCTACACCTTAAAGAACTGGAGGATCAACAACAAAGCAAACCAACTCCACACATAAGAAGGGAAATCATCAAGATTAGAGCTGAGATCAATGAGGTAGAAACCAGAGATACAGTAGAACGTATCAATGAAACTAGAAGCTGGTTTTTTGAAAGAATCAATAAGATCGATAAGCCACTGGCTACACTAATCCGAAAGAAAAGAGAGAAATCCTAAATCCATAAAATTATGAATGAAAAGGGAGAGATCACAACTAACGCCAAGGAAGTAGAAACAATCATCAGAAGTTATTACGAACAGCTATATGCCAATAAGCTTAGCAACCTAGATAAAATGGATGCATTCCTGGAAAAATATTAACTACCAAAATTGAACCAGGAAGAAATCGAAAACCTGAATAGACCGATATCTAATAATGAGATTGAATCAGTGATCAAAAACTTCCCAAAAAACAAGAGCCCAGGACCTGACGGATTCCCTGGGGAATTCTACCAAACCTTCTAAGAAGAAATAACGCCTATTCTCCTGAAGCTGTTTCAAAAAATTGAAGCATGCTATTTGTTATGCTCCACAAATAAGTGAAACCATAGGATAATTGATACTCTGCCTGACTTATTTCACTCAGCATAATCTCTACCAGTCCCGTCCATTTTGCTACAAAAGTTGGGTATTCATCCTTTCTGATGGAGGCATAATACTCCATAGTGTATATGGACCACATCTTCCTTATCCATTCATCCGTTGAAGGGAATCTTGGTTCTTTCCATAGTTTGGCGACTGTGGCCATTGCTGCTATAAACATTGGGGTACAGATGGTCCTTCTTTTCACGACATCTGTATCTTTGGGGTAAATACCCAGGAGTGCAATTGCAGGGTCATAGGAAAGCTCTATTTTTAATTTCTTGAGGAATCTCCACACTGTTCTCCAAAGAGGCTGCACCAACTTGCATTCCCACAAACAGTGGAAGAGGGTTCCTCTTTCTCCACATCCTCTCCAACACATGTTGTTTCCTGTTTTGTTAATTTTGGCCATTCTAACTGGTGTAAGGTGATATCTCAATGTGGTTTTAATTTGAGTCTCCCTGAGGGCTAATGATGTTGAGCATTTTTTCATGTATCTGATAGCCATTTGTATGTCTTGATTGGAGAAGTGTCTGTTCATATCTTCTGCCCATTTTTTGATGTGTTTGTCTGTTTCGTGTGGGTTGAGTTTGAGGAGTTCATTATAGATCCTGGATATCAACCTTTTGTCTGTACTGTCATTTGAAAATATCTTCTCCCATTCCGTGGGTTGCCTCTTTGTTTTTTTTGACTGTTTCCTTTGCTGTGCAGAAGCTTTTGATTTTGATGAAGTCCCAGAAGTTTATTTTCGCTTTTGTTTCCTTTGCCTTTGGAGACGTATCTTGAAAGAAGTTGCTGTGGCTGATATCAAAGAGATTACTGCCTATGTTCTCCTCTAAGATTCTGATGGATTCCTGACTCACATTGAGGTCTTTTATCCATTTTGAGTTGATCTTTGTGTACGGTGTAAGAGAATGGTCGATTTTCATTCTTCTACATATAGCTGTCCAGTTTTCCCAGCACCATTTATTGAAGAGACTGTCTTTTTTCCACTGTATATTTTTTCCTGTTTTGTCGAAGATTAATTGACCATAGAGTAGAGGGTCCATATCAGGGCTCTCTACTCTGTTCCACTGGTCTATGTGTCTGTTTTTATGCCAGTACCATGCTGTCTTGCTGATAACAGCTTTGTAATAAAGCTTGAAATCAGGTAAGGTGATGCCGCCAGCTTTATTTTTGTTTTTCAACATTTCCTTAGTGATTCGGGGTCTCTTCTGATTCCATACAAATTTTAGGATTATTTGCTCCAGCTCTTTGAAGAATGCCGGTGGAATTTTGATTGGAATGGCATTAAAAGTATGATTATGCTGAGATCTCTTATGCTGAGATTATGCTAAGAGATTATGCTGAGTGAAATAAGTCAAGCAGTGGGAGTCAATTATCCTATGGTTTCACTTATTTGTGGAGCATAACAAATAGCATGGAGGACAAGGGGCGTTAGAGAGGAGTAGGGAATTTGGGTAAATTGGAAGTGGAGGTGAATCATGAGAGACTATGGACTCTGAAAAACAGTCTGAGGGGTTTGAAGTGGCGGGGGGGTGGGAGGTTGGGATACCAGGTGGTGGGTATTATAGAGGGCACGGCTTGCATGGAGCACTGGGTGTGGTTAAAAAAATAATGAATACTGTTTTTCTGAAAATAAATAAATTGGGAAAAAAAAGACATTAGGGGACACAAGGATTGTAAGCCTAATTCAGGATGGGCTTTAACAAAAGTATGAGTGGATGCTTTCCACCTTTCTTTTCTTACCCTCTTCCAGCTTTGGGGGCCATTGCCCCTGTCCTCTGAGATTCAAGCTGTTTAGCTCTGGTCCCTCCCCAAGTTGCAATTTCCTAAAGATTTTGTCTTGTAACAGGTAGAATGTGTCCCTCTAAATATACCTTCCAAAGTCCTAATCCTCATTAAGTGTACATGTGACCTTATTTGGAGATAGGGTGTTTGCAAGTTAAGATGAGGTCACACTGAATCTTGTGACTGGTGTCTTTATAAAAGAAGAATTTAGACATACAGACAGAGACAGACACAGGGAAAATGGCTATGTGATGATGGAGACTGGAGTGATGCACATGCAAGCTAAGGAATTCCAGAGATTTCTGGGAGTCACCAAAAGCTGGGAAGCAAAGCAGTATCTTCCCCTAGAGACTTCAGAAAAACATGGCCCTGCAGACACCTTGATTTCAGACCCCTGACCCCCAGAACTGTGAGAAAATAAATTCTGGCTGTTTTAAACCACTGAGGTTGTGGTAATTTGTTACTACAACTTTTGGAAACTAATATGCCTTCTGGCACCTAAACCAGATCTCTGACTTCACATACAGTCTGGAAAGCAATCTGCTTAGGCTAATTCATATGGGGATCTGTTTTCATCCTCACAGAGAAGTGTAAACCCCTACCCCCACAATGATGCTGCTGAAATTTGTGGACTTTAAACCATTGTGACCAGTGAGATGGAGATGATCAAGTCAAATAAAAGAAAGAGGATTTGGGTGTATCCTGAAAATCTTACCACAGAGCTTGATTGCATGTTCTGTAGGTAGCTCCCCTTCCTTCTATCCAGAATCAAAATAATCCAGTGCTCCAGTGACTTCCACTAATGGACCTAAGGCTTTTGTTTTCCCATCTAACCAATGAGGGAGTTATACTGTATGACCTAAAAGAGGGGATTTTTGTTTGTTTGTTTTTAAATAATTTTTATTGTGTTATGTTACTCACCATAATTTTTTATTTCTTTTCATCGTAACAGTATTTATTGTTTTTGCACCGCACCCAGTGCTCCATGCAATCCATGACCTCTCTAATACCCACCACCTTGTTCCCCCAACCTCCCACCCCCCGCCCCTTCAAAGCCCTCAGATTGTTTTTCAGAGTCCATAGTCTCTCATGGTTCACCTCCCCTTCCAATGTCCCCCAACTCCCTCCTCCTCTCCATCTCCCCTTGTCCTCCATGCTATTTGTTATGCTCCACAAATAAGTGAAACCATATAATTGACTTTCTCTGCTTGACTTATTTCACTCAGCATAATATCTTCCAATCCCTTCCATGTTGCTACAAAAGTTGGGTATTCATCCTTTCTGATGGAGGCATAATACTCCATAGTGTATATGGACCACATCTTCCTTATCCATTCATCCTTGGTTCTTTCCACAGTTTGGTGACCGTGGCCATTGCTGCTATAAACATGGGGGTACAGATGGCCCTTCTTTTCACTACATCTGTATCTTTGGGGTAAATACCCAGTAGTGCAATTGCAGGGTAAAAGAGGGCTTTCAACCCTAACAGTTTATGTGTCTACAAAACAAAGTAAATAAGTTAAGATTAGGGGAATAGTGAAAAGCAGACGTGCGTACATGTCTTAGGATTCATACAGATTCAGAACAGTCTCCTGTACCTTCCATGACTCTTTTTTAAGTACTCTCCAGTGACTTTCACCGTGCATAAGGATGAGTCGACTTTGGGAGCTGGTATTTGCTTTTGGAAATTGGGTTAGCAATTGGGCTGAGACCCTTCAGAATCATCCAAACTCATAACTGCCCCACATCCAATCATCTCAAAGGTGAATGATACATGTGGAAGAAACCTGTTCTGTATTCATAGTGACTTAAGAGTGTTGAGGAGGAACTTTAAGTATGTAGGTGTCCAGGAACTACTTATATCTTGTCTGGGAAGTCATAGTGGTGGGTCTGTGGTCAGAAAGGCCTACCACTTACTAGTCATATGACACTTGGATCAGTCACTTATCCTTTTTGAGCCTTGGTTTCCTTACTGTAAAATGTGCTACTATCTCTTGTGGAATAGCTGTGAAGACTGAATGAGATAGCATGCATAAATATCCTCAAAAAGATATCTGATACATACTAGGTATTCCATTGATATTTCACAGATGTTAGTTTCTTTACCCTTTTTCCATTTGGAGGTCAGGGTTTTGGAAAATAAAGAACTTGGGATGAAAACAGCTATGTTGCTAACAAAGGATAATTGAACTTAGCTAAGATGTCTTTCTGGCAAGAAAGTTTTTTTTTTTCCTGTCTCTCTGACTCTCTCTCTCATTCTCTTTCTTTCACACATACACATACACTTTGTAAAGTACTTTATTATATGCTTTAATATATGTGCATTATCTCATTTTCTTATCTTAACAACTATGCAAGGTAGGTATTATTACTATTCCTTTCATGCAGATGAGGGAACTGAGACTCAGAGAGATGGAATCATTTGTCCCAGGTCTCACACTGAATAAAGGTTAAAGCCTATAAGAAATGCAGGATCCTTACTCCTTCTATCCCAATACAAACCAAACACACATATACACAAAAAAATGCCTAAGAAAGGAGAAACAAAGAGATTTTTTTTAATTTTTTAAATTAATTTTATCTTTTTATTGAGATATGAATGACATGACATTCTATTAGTTTCAGGAATACAATGTAATAGTTTTATATTTGTATGTATACATATTGTATATATGATATTTGTATATATTTAACTTATATATAACATATATAACTTAATTTATATATTTATATAAATTTATATTTATATATATATAATATATAACTGAAATATATTTCCATCAGTCAGTTAACATCTGCCATCATACATAGTTACATCATACATCATACATACACAGTTACAATTTTTTTTTTCTGATGAGAATTTTCAAGTTCCACTCTCCTAGCCACTTTCTATCTACAGTTTTTTAAATACTTACAGTAAGAGTAGTGTTTTATTGTCCTGGAGGCTGAAAATGTCATAGAAACATTTGCAATAATACCTAATGTGAATTTCAAATACTTTAAGCATTGAGCATTTATTTTCAAAACATTCTTTAAATACATTTAAAAAAAACAAGCAATGTGATCTCCCCAGTTTTTTTTTTTTTCTTTTCCAACACTTCCTTAGCAATTCAGGGTTTTTTCTGGTTTCATACAAATTTTAGGATTGTTTGTTCCAGTCCTTTGAAAAATACCCGTGGAATTTTGATCAGGATGGCATTGAAAGTATAGATTGCTCTGGGCAGTATAGACATTTTAACAATGTTTATTTTTCTGATCCATGAGCATGAAATGCTTTTCCATATTTTTGTGTCTTCTTCAATTTCTTTCATGAGTGTTCTGTAGTTCCTCAAGTACAGATCCTTTACCTCTTTAGTTAGGTTTATTTCAAGGTAGCTTATGGTTCTTGGAGCTATAGTAAATGGAATCGATTCTCTAATTTCCCTTTCTGTGTTTTCGTTGTTAGTGTATAAGAAAGCAACTGATTTCTGTGCACTGATTTTGTATCCTGCCACATTGCTGAATTGCTGTATGAGTTCTAGTAGTTTGGGGGTGGAGTCTTTTGGGCTTTCCATATAAAGGATCATGTCATCTGCGAAGAGAGAGTTTGACTTCTTCTTTGCCAATTTGAATATCTTTATTTCTTTTTGTTGTCTTTTTTTCTGTTGCTAGGACTTCTGGTATGGAGAGGGAGATGAACCACAAGAGACTGTTGACTCTGAGAAACAAACTGAGGGTTTTGGAGGTGAAGGTGGTGGGGGTTAGGTGAGCCTGGTGGTGGGTATTAGGGAGGCACATATGGCATTGAGCACTGGGTGTGCTACACAAACAATTCATCTTGGAACACTAAAAAAATAAAATTAAATTAAAAAATAAATACATAAAAAAGAAAAAAAAACATAAAAAAGGTTTTCTTTTGCATGGGATGAAGAATTACTGCATTTAAAGTGCTATCTTGGGGCGCCTGGGTGGCTCAGTGGGTTAAAGCCTCTGCCTTCAGCTCAGGTAATGATCTCAGGGTTCTGGGATTGAGCCCTGCATACAGCTCTCTGCTCAGCAGGGAGCCTGCTTCCTCCTCTCTCTCTGCCTGCCTCTCTGTCTACTTGTGATCTCTGTCAAATAAATACATAAAATCTTTAAAAAAATAAAGCGCTATCTTATGAAGTTTTATTTCAATTCTAGTATAGTTAACATGCAGTGCTATACTAGCTTCATGTATACAATATAGTGAGTCAACAATTCTATACATCATTACACAGTGCTTAGCATGATAAGTGTACTCTTAATCTCCTTCACCTATTTCACCTATCCCCCTTTCTTCCTCTCTTATATGTTTTATTTTAAATGAGTACTCTCAGTTAAAGTTATTTTTTTCAACAAAAACATTTTTCACTTGAAGCATATTTCAGAATACATGATTCCAAAAGATATATATAAAACATCTTATAAAGAAAAAGAGAATACATATTCTCCAAGTACACCCAGAAGAATCCCCTGGTTTAATCACATAAAAAGACATAACAAATATTACACATTTAAGAAAACTGAAATCATATTTCCAACCATAATGGTATAAAATTAAAGATCAAGAATAAAACAAAGCTGGAAAATCTGCAGTATAAATATTAAATAATTAATATGTAAATATTAAACACACCACTGCACAACAAATCAGCCACATAACAAATCAAATGTCAAATTAAAATATGTCTCAAAACAAAAGAAAAAGAAAACACAATATTTCAAAACCTATGGGATGCAGCAAAAGCAGATGTTAGAATGAAATTTATGCTGTAAATGTTTATATTTAAAAAAGGTTCAAAAACAATTTAACATTATACCACAGGGAACTAGAAAAAGTAACTTAGTTGTAATTTAGTAGAGGAAAGAAGTAACAAAGAAGAATCAGAAATAGAGAACAGAATCAACAATAGCATAACATTGAAAGTAATTACCTGTTTTTCAAAAATAAATAAATAAATAAACAAAATTGGCAATGCTTTAACTGCATTGACTAAGAAAAAAAAGAGAGAAGACTCAAAATCAAAGTGAAAAATAGAAAACAATACAGCAGAAAACCACAGAAATATAGTGTGATAACGTTACTATATACTGACAGATCAGATAACCTAGGTGAAAAAAAAACAGATAATTTCTAAAAACACACAAGTTGGGGTGCCTGGGTGGCTCAGCGGGTTAAGCCACTTCCTTCAGCTCAGGTCATGATCTCAGACTCCTGGGATCGAGTCCCACATCAGGTTCTCTGCTCAGCAGGGAGCCTTCTTCTCCCTCTCTCTCTGCCTACATATTATCTCTGTCTGTCAAATAAATAAATAAAATCTTTAAAAAAAAACAGAAGTTATCAAGATTTAATCATGATTCTTGAATTCAAGAAACAGGAAATTTTCTTAGACCAATAACAAGAAGGAAAGTTAAATTAGGAATCAAAAATCTCCCAGCACAGAAAAGTCCAAGATCACATGATTTCCTTGGTTAATTTTCCCAAACATTAAAAAAAAATAGCAACAATCTTTATCAAAAGCTTACAAATAATGGAATAGAGGGAATACATGAAAAATCATTCATTTGGGCTGGTACTACACTGATATCACAGCAGGATAAAAACAATATCACAAAAAAAGTCTAATTTGTCCCATATAAGTACTGCTACCCTCTTTTTATTATTATGTCATCATTAGTTTTTGATGTAGTGTTCCATGATTCATTGTTTGCATGTGACACCCAGTGCTCCATGCAAAGCATGCCCTCCTTAATACCCATCACCAGGCTATCCCATCCCCCCCTAAAACTCTCAGTTTGTTTCCCAGAATTCATAGTCTTTCATGTTTCGTCTTCTCTTCTGATTCACCCCCCTTCATTTTTCCCTTCCTTCTCCTAATGTTCTGGATGCTATGCCTTATGTTCCACAAATAAGGGAAACCATAAGATAATTGATTTTATCTGCTTGACTTATTTCACTCAGTATAATCTCCTCCAGTTTCATCCATGTTAACGCAAAAGTTGGGTATTCATCCTTTTTTGATGGCTGAGTAATATCCCATTGCATAGATGGACCACATCCTCTTTATCCATTCATCTGTTGAAGGGAATCTCATCTATTTCCACAATTTGGCATTGTGGACATTGCTGCTATGAACACTGGGGTGCATGTGGCCTTTCTTTTCACTACATCTGTATCTTTGGGGTAGATACCCAGTAGTGCAATTGCTGGGTCATAGGGTGCTACCCTTTCTTTAAATCAGTTGCCTGATTTTCATTTTCTCCACTGCTTGATGTCTTTTAGGCTTTTGGTAGTTAGATCTTTGCTTGCATTTGTTGATGATACATGGTAACCCTACCTGGATTTGGGAACTGGACCAGATGATATTTTAAATTCTGAAGCTCTGCTCTTTAAGCCAAGTGTCAGCCCACTTTCTGTCTCCATTAACTAAACTTAATTGGTTTTCTTGCAGACTTTCCTTCCATCAGCTGAACCATCACGAAGGACATCACCCCTCAAAACCCTCTTGGAGAAATGCCATTCTCTGTGCATCTTGCAGAGGATCCTCATGGAGCTGGATGACATGAGCTTGAGGAGAACCAGGAAGCTTTCCACAGGTGTGCTTTTTATGTCCTGGTTTCTGTGACAGGACAGGACAAGCAGTCCTTATGCATAGACAAGCTGTCTTGAAATTTACCTTCCTTCCTCATCACTCCCCCATCAAACAGTGCTCTTCCTCAACTGTAACTAAAAATCCACCATTAGCAATGCCTTGGTATAGACCTTTTGTCCTCATGCTCTTCTATTAAAACGTGAATGTCCTTATTTTGGGAGCTCTTTAACTCAAAGCACTCAAATATGCCATCTTCCTAAAGCCTATTTCCCCCAGTCGCTCTGTACCTAACACTTTCCAGGTCTCATACAATCCAGTTATGTCAGCGTGCCTGTGTGGCTCAGTGGGTTAAGCCTCTGCCTTCAGCTCAGGTCATGATCCTGGGGTCCCGGGATCGAGCCCCACATTTGGCTCTCTGCTCAGAAGGAAACCTGTTTCCCCCTGCTTCTCTGCCTACTTGTAATCTCTCTGTGTGTCAAATAAATAAATAAAACCTTTTAAAAAATCCAGTTACATCCTCCACACTTTTCTCAACACTCTTTTATACATACTCTTGACCTCAAAGGAACAGTCCTGTAGTCCCCAGGCCCCATGGGATCATCCTAGCCCTGCCTCTCTTGCATCTTGCCTAGACTTACTCTTTGTGGATCCAAGGTCTTTCCTCTCCTCCACTGATCACTGACCATGGAAAGCCCCTCAAGGTTCAAGAAAGCTTCATTTCACCCATTCAAAACCTAGAGGCTTCCCTGGTCTTAAATGTTGGAATGACAAGCCTTGGTTCCATTTAAATTCACCTGTTCTGGAATTGCTAACCACCTCCTTCCCCCTAGATATACTAGGTGGTGGACACAAACCAAGTCATAAAATCAGCAACAGATGCTGGTCCTGTTTTGAAAGTCCTATGCCTTGGGAATAAGGCACTTTCTCACAATTCCCAGGGAGGTTGGGACAGTAGTGCAATGCAGGTTTTCTGGTTACAGTTTTTCCTCTCCTCCCTCCTTCTTAGAAAGTGATCCCAACCACTGGATATTTATAAGAGTGTGTGTGTGTGTGTGTGTGTGTGTGTGTGTGTGTGTTTAAGCAGCCATTAACCACTTCACTACCAGTGTATCAAAGTGCACCCCTCTCCCCACTAGCCCTCTGATTGTCAGGAACAGATGACAGCCCCTTGGGGAAATGCCTGGCAAAGCTAGTGTTAATACCTACCTTGTGGAAATGTTCTGAGGTTTGTTTTTGTTTTTATTTTTGAATTCAGTTCTTTATATAAAGTCCCTTGTAAAAACAAAACAGAATAAAAACAAACTGAAAATAAGTCTGAGGTTATTTAAATAACCCCATGGGTGGGAAAATGTACCCCTGAGATTGGCACAGGTCCTGACATCACCTTAGCAGCCACTCTCACCTCTGGGATATAAGTAGCTCCCATGCTGTGGCTCTGCTTCTCAAGGTCCCAAACAGACACTTCGGCTAAAGATATCACTAGGAAGGAGGATGACATCAGGATCCCATTTCAGAAACCAGTTGTCATTTATCTCCTCTTATATCCCTGACCCTGCTGACAAGGGGATCCAAAGATCGCATTCCCATTATGTTTAGTAACTTTTTTTTTAACCTCTATCTTTCTCAGATTCTAAAAGATTCAGCTTGTTTTCTGGTACTCAGTCTCTGTCCTTCTGTCTTCCTCCACATATACACATACTAGTCCCTCCCTCTCAGCTTTTAACCCAAAGGTTCCCAGGACAAACCAGTACAGTGGAAAAAGAATCAACTTCGAGTTGGATAGACCCAGGTTCAAATTCCTATTCTGCCACCTTGGCAAGTTGCATAACCTCTCTAAGCCTATTTTCCCACCTGAAGAATTAGATGTTGGATAACATTTGCATGGTATCATTGTGAGTATTGAATGATATAGAGTCTATAAATGTCTCTGCCATAGTTCCTGGAATGCAGAGGTGCTCAGTAATGAGATATTCCTTGTCACCACTTCCTTTTACCAATTCTATGTGCCCAAGGACTTACCCAAACACACACATATGCATTATCATGGCATTCAACCTGAATATGCCCTAATACATGAACTACTTGTTCTCATTATTCACTCATTCACTCAACAAACATTTATTGAGCAGAATCAGAAAGGTTTGCCTTCTGATAGCCTGCTGTGCTGAAAAGGGCAAAAGTTTTGAAGTCAAACATACCTGGATTTGAATTTTGGCTCTGTCATTTCCTAACTGTGTGACCTGGAATAAGTCATTTTATCACTTTGAGACTAAGTTTTGTTATCTGCAACTACTAGGGTAGTAATTTGAACCTTATAGGGAATATTTTAAGGTTCAATAGAGCTAAAAAAACCATAAAAATATGTTATCAGCTCTACATTGCTATACTACTAGACGGGAATGATAATGGCAATAACAGTAAACCAGTTAGAGATAGGAAATATGTCTTATACCAATCCAAGCCCATTAAATAGTTGATAATCTATAAATGTCTGTTGATGCCAATTTCAGAGCTCAGGATTTACTTTCCAAATTAAGTGGAGGGATTCTTCTACTTAAAAGGATCAGAATCCTATACGCAGCCCCACTACAGGCATATTGATGGATGCACAGCTCTCTACATATTGCTGAGCTCTGTTCAAACCACTTGAAGATTGACTATCTCAGAGGCCTATTTTGGCAGTGACATTCAGATCATTCCCCACTGAGGCCCTGTCCCTCCCAGTAGGAGTTGGTGTTAATCAAAAGGGTACAGCTAGACAAACCTAACACCACTTGAATGAATGGTCCTGGAGTAGATAGAAGCAATCTTATGCAAGACACTGGCTTCTGAGCAGATAAGAAAACACTGATATATCTTTACCCATTATTTGAGTATTTCTGTAGTGATGGTTTAGCCAAGTTTGATATTTGAACTGGGTTGTCAGAAGACCCGTGTCCTCTTGTTGGGCTTCTGTATATAACTGTGTGTGGTCGATTTTAATTATTATCTTCTGTGAGCCTCACTAATATCATCTTGGAATTGGGGACAGTGTTGTTTGGCTTTTCTGAGATTTCACAGATTTCTGTTCTCAGATTTCACTTCCTAATTGGGTCTGATTGGGTACTTGGTTTCTCCTTTTACTCCTTCCTATCTTCCTTCCTTCCTCTTTTCTTCTCTCTTTTCTTTTCCTTTCTATCCTTTCCTTTCTTTTCTTTTCTTCTTCTTTTTTTTTTTTACACATCCACTACTCACATTTACTCTTAGAAAGTGAATTTACAGAAAGGCATGAAAATTTACAGCTGTTTATGTCACTCTTTGTAAGTGTTCAGAGGCATGAAATTAGATCTAATGGTGGAAACAAAGTTTTGACAATATGTTTTAATTAACTAAGCCCTCCATCCACATAAGACTTCAAGTACTAAAGAATTGTGCAGACCTGGAATTCTTACTTTGTAATTCCAGACAAGAACCTGAGGTTCCTCCTTTCCCAATATATTCCCTGAAAAATATAATAGATTTTTATTGACTAATTTCAACCCAGTTTTTCCCCACCACTGGCCTCATGTGAATATAATTTTCCCTTCTATTCTCTAATCACTTCAGTCCTGATGGTTCTGAAATATGGGCCAGGGTGACCAGCAGTCAGCCCTCTCTAAAAGGAGTTGAAGTCTGGACTCAACCTAAACGGTATTCTCTCACCATAGGTAATTTGGACTAGTATTCCACGACACTAGAAACCTGCAGGAAAATTGGTGGATACTGGAAGCCCCATGGACCAAGGAACAAGCAAGTTAATAAAGTAAGACCTCTTTCTTAGCTCCATTAGAACTTGTCAAGCCAGGGTGCAACTCAAGATAGTGGAGAAGTAGCAGGCTGAGAGACATCAGGTAGCAGGAGATCAGCTAGACAGCTTATCTAACCATTATGAACACCTTCAAATCCAATGGGAAATCGAAGAGAAGAAGAGCAACAATTCTAGAAACAGAAAATTGATCACTTTCTGAAAGGTAGGACCTACGGAGAAGTGAATCCAAAATGATGGGAAGATAGATCGCGGGGGGAGGGGCTGGCTCCCGGCAAGTGGAGGAGCAATGGAGCACAAAATCAGGACTTTTAAAAGTCTGCTCCACGGAGGGACATCGCTCCAGAGGATAAACCAGGGAGAAGCCCACACAGGGGCAGTATAACCCCAGGTCCTGCGGGGTCACAGAAGGTCTGGGGGGTCTGAGTGTCGCAGAGTTTGCAGGTATTAGAGCAGGGAAGCTGGCAACAGTGACAAAGCCGAGGAGTGAGCTCTCAACTTGGGCTGACCTTGAACCAGTCACAGGCTGGGTGAGCTTGGAGCGTGGCCGGAGGCCACAGAGACAGAACTGAATGGACGCTTTTCTCCAAGTGCGAGCAATTGAGCGCTTTCCCCCAAGTGCAGCCAGAGGCCAGGAAGACGGGGATGGTTGGGTGCTTTTCTCTGAGGGAGCAGTGAGGAACAGGACCCCAGCTCTCAGCTCCTCTGGGCCGGAGATTTGGGAGGCCGCCATCTTCATTCCCAACTTCTGGAACTCTACGGAAAGTGCTCAGGGAACAAAAGCTCCCAAAAGCAAACCCGAGCAAATTAGTTAGCCCGGACTCTGGTAAGGGCGGTGCAATTCCACCTGGGGCAAAGACATTTGAGAATCACTACAACAGGCCCCTCCCCCAGAAGATCAATAAGAAACCAAGCCAAGACCAACTTCACTCACCAAGGAAAAGAGCAGAATTCCAGAGGAGGAGAAAGCAAATATTATCTGGACAAAACAAAAGGCGGAAAAAGTCACCACCAAAAAAAAAAAAGAGCAAGAAGCAGTTACCCAAGGCTGGGGACCTAATCAATACAGACATTGGTAATATGACAGATCTAGAGTTCAGAATGACGATTCTCAAGGTACTAGCCAGGCTCGAAAAAGGCATAGAAGATATTAGAGAAATGCTCTCTGGAGAGATAAAACCCTTTCTGGAGAAATAAAAGAACTAAAATCTAACCAAGTTGAAATTTTAAAAAAGCTATTAATGAGATGCAATCAAAAATGGAAGCTCTTACTGCTAGGACAAATGAGGCAGAAGAAAGAATTAGTGACTTAGAAGCCCAAATGACAGAGAATAAAGAAGTTGAGCAAAAGAGAGACAAACAAATACTGGACCATGAGGAGAGAATTCGAGAGATAAGTGACACCATAAGATGACACAACATTAGAATAACTGGGATTCCAGAAGAAGAAGAAAGAGAGAGGGGAACAGAAGGTATATTGGAGAGTATTATTGTAGAGAATTTCCCTAATATGGCAAAGGGAACAAACATCAAAATCTAGGAGATGCTAAGAACGCCCCTCAAATCAATAAAAATAGGCCCACACCTCGTCACCTGAGAGTAAAATTTAGAAGTCTTACTGACAAAGAGAAAATCCTGAAAGCATCCCGGGAAAAGAAGTCTGTAACATACAAGGATTAAAAACATTAGATTGGCAGCAGACTTATCCACAGAGACCTGGTAGGCCAGAAAGAACTGGCATGATATATTCAAAGCACTAAATGAGGAAAAACATGCAGCCAAGAATACTATATCCAGCTAGGCTATCATTGAAAATAGAAGGAGAGATAAACAGCTTCCAGGACAAACAAAAACTGAAAAAAATTGCAAACACCAAACCAGCTCTACAGAAAATATTGAAAGGGGTCCTCTAAGAAAGAGAGACCCTAAAAGTAGTAGATCAGAAAGAAACAGAAACAATATACAGTAGCAGTCACCTTAAAAGCAATACAATGGCATTAAATTCATATCTCTCAAGAGTTACCCTAAATGTTAATGAGCTAAATGCCCCAATCAAAAGACACAGGGTATCAGAATGGATAAAAAAAACAAAACCCATCTATATGTTGCCTCCAAGAAACTCATTTTAAACCCAAAGACACCTCCAGATTTAAAGTGAGGGGGTGGAAAAGGACTTACCATGCTAAGGACATCAAAAGAAAGCTGGGGTGGCAATCCTTATATCAGATCAATTAGATTTTAAGCCAAAGACTATAATAAGAAATGAGGAAGGACACTATATCATACTCAAAGGGTCTGTCCAACAAGAAGATCTAACAATTTTAAATATCTATTCCCCTAACATGGGAGCAGCCAACTATATAAACCAATTAATAACAAAATCAAAGAAACACATCGACAATAATACAATAATAGTAGGGGACTTTAACACTCCGCTTACTGAAATGGACAGATTGTATAAGCAAAAGATGAACAAGGAAATAAAGGTCTTAAAGGACACACTGGACCAGATGGACATCACAGATATATTCAGAAAATTAGATCCCAAAGCAACAGAATATACATTCTTCTCTAGTGCACATGGAACATTCTCCAGAATAGACCACATCCTGGGCATAAATCAGGTCTCAACCACTATCAAACAATTGGGATCATACCCTGCACATTTTCAGAACAAAATGCTCTGAAACTAGAACTCAATCACAAGAGGAAATTTGGAAAGAACCCAAATACATGGAGACTAAACAGCATCCTTCTAAAGAATGAATGGGTCAACCAGAAAATTAAAGAAGAATTGAAAAAATTCATGGAAACAAATGATAATGGAAACACAAAGGTTCAAAATCTGTGGGACACAACAAAGGCAGTCCTGAGAGGAAGATATATAGTGGTATAAGCCTTTCTCAAGAAACAAGAAAGGCCTCCAATACACAATCTAACCCTACACCTAAAGGAGCTGGAGAAAGAACAACAAAGAAAGCCTAAACCCAGCAGGAGAAGAGAAATCATAAAGATCAGAGCAGAAACCAATGAAATAGAAACTAAAAAAAAAAAAAAAAAAATAGAACAAATCAACGAAACTAGGAGCTGGTTCTTTGAAAGAATTAATAAGATTGACAAACCCCTGGCCAGACGTATCAAAAAGAAAACAGAAAGGACCCAAATAAATAAAATCATGAATGAAAGGGGAGAAATCACAACCAATACCAAAGAAATACAAACAATTATAAGAATATTCTATGAGCAACCCTATGACAACAAATTCGACAATCTGGAAGAAATGGATACATTTCTAGAGACATATAAACGACCACAACTGAAGCAGGAAGAAATAGAAAACCTGAAGAGACCCATAACCAGTAAGGAGATTGAAACAGTCATCAAAACTCTCCAAACAAACAAAAGTCCAGTGCCAGACGACTTCCCAGGGGAATTCTACAAAACATTTAAAGAAGAATTAATTCTTATTCTCCTGAAACTGTTCCAAAAAATAGAAATGGAAGGAAAACTTACAAACTCATTTTAGGAGGCCAGAACCACCTTGATCCCAAAACCAGACAAGGATCCCCTCAAAAAAGAGAACTACAAACCAATATCCTTGATGAACACAGATGCAAAAATTTTCACCAAAATACTAGCCAATAGGATTCAACAGCACAATAAAAGGATTATTCACCACGACCAAGTGGGATTTATTCCAGGGCTGCAAGGTTGGTTCAACATCCACAAATCAATCAACTTGATACAATACATTAATAAAAGAAAGAACAAGATACTCTCAATAGATGCTGAAAAAGCATTTGACAAAGTGCAGCATCCCTTCCTGATTAAATCTCTTCAAAGTGTAGGGATAGAGGGCACATACCTCAATATTATCTAAGCCATCTATGAAAAACCCACTGCAAATATCATTCTCAATGGAGAAAAACTGAAAGCTTTTCTGCTAAGTTCAGGAACACAACAAGGATGTCCATAATCACCACTGCTGTTCAACCTAGTACTGGAAGTCCTAGCCTCAGCAATCAGAAAACAAAAAGAAATTAAAGGCATGCAAATTGTCAAAGAAGAAGTCAAACTATCACTCTTCACAGATGGTATGATACTATATGTGGAAAACCCAAAAGGCTCCACTCCAAAACTGCTAGAACTTGTACAGGAATTCAGTAAAGTGTCAGGATATAAAGTCAATGCACAGAAATCAGTGGCATTTCTTTACACTAACAAGACAGAAGAAAGAGAAAATAAGGAGTCAGTCCCCTTTACAATTGCACCCAAAACCATAAGATACCTAGGAATAAACCTAAACAAATAGGCTAAGAATATATACTCAGAAAACTATAAAGTACTCATTAAAGAAATTGAAAAAGACACAAAGAAATGGAAAAAGGTTCCATGCTCATGGATTGGAAGAATAAATATTGTGAAAATGTCTATTCTACCTAAAGCTATCTACACATTTAATGCAATCCCTACCAAAATCCCATCCATTTTTTTTCAAAGAAATAGAACAAACAATCCTAAAATTTATATGGAACCAGAAAAGACCTCAAATAGCCAAAGGAATATTGAAAAAGAAAGCTAAATTTGGTGGCATCACAATTCTGGACTTCAAGCTCTAATACAAAGCTGTCATCATCAAGACAACATGGTACTGGCACAAAAACAAACACATAGATCAATGGAACAGAATAGAAAGCCCAGAAATAGACCCTCAACTCTATGGTCAACTAATCTTCAACAAAGCAGGAAGGAATGTCCAATGGAATAAAGACAGCCTCTTCAATAAGTGGTGCTGGGAAAATTGGACAGCTACATGCAGAAAAATGAAATTGGACTATTTCCTTACACCACACACAAAAATAGACTCAAAATGGATGAAGGACCTCAATGTGAGAAAGGAATCTATCAAAATCCTTGAGGAGAACACAGGCAGCAACCTCCTTGACCTCAACCGCAGCAACTTCTTCCTAGGAACATCGCCAAAGACAACAGAAGCAAGGGCAAAAATGAACTCTTGGGATTTCATCAAGATCAAAAGCTTTTGCACAGCAAAGGAAACAGTGAACAAAACCAAAAGACAACTGACAGAATGGGGGAAGGTATTCGCAAATGACATATCAGATAAAGGGCTAGTGTCCAAAATCAATAAAGAATTTAGCAAACTCAACACCCAAAGAAAAAATAATCCAATCAAGAAATGGGCAGAAGACATGAACAGACATTTCTGCAAAGAAGACATTCAGATAGCCAAAAGACACATGAAAAAGTGCTCCATATCACTCGGCAACAGGGAAATACAAATCAAAACCACAATAAGATACCACCTCACATCAGTCAGAATGGCTAAAATTAACAAGTCAGGAAATGACAGATGCTCGCAAGGATGAAGAGAGAGGGGAACCCTCCTACACTGTTAGTGGGAATGCAAGCTGGTGCAACCACTCTGGAAAACAGTGTGGAGGTTCCTCAAATAACTGCAAATAGAGCTACCCTATGACCCATCAATTGCACTACTGCGTATATCTCCTAAAGATACAAACGTGGTGCTCCGAAGGGGCACATGCACCCGAATGTTTATAACAGCAATGTCCACAATAGCCTAACTATGGAAATAACCTAGATGTCCATCAACAGATGAATGGATCAAGAATATGTGGTATATATACACAATGAAGCACTATGCAGCCACCAAAAGAAATGAAATCTTGCCATTTGTGATGATGTGGGTGGAACTAGACGGTATTATGCTTAGCTAAATAAGTCAATCGGAGAAAGACAACTATCATATGATCACCCTAATATGAGGAAGTGGAGATGCAATGTGGGGGGTTTGGGGGCTAAGAAAAGAAAAAATGAAAGAAGATGGGATTAGGAGGGAGACAAACCATAAAAGACTCAATCTCAAAAAACAGACTGAGGGTTGCTGTTTTCTTGAGGGGGGGAACGGGAGAGGGTGGTGGGTATATGGACATTGGAGAGGGTATGTGCTATGATGAGTGCTGTGAAATGTGTTAACCTGGCAATTCACAGACCTGTACCCCTGGGGTAAAAATACATTATATGTTTATTTTTAAAAAATAATTAATTAATTTTTCTCCCAATTTATTTATTTTCAGAAAAACAGTATTCATTATTTTTTCACCACACCCAGTGCTCCATGCAAGCCGTGCCCTCTATAAAACCCACCACCTGGTAGCCCTACCTCCCACCCCCCCGCCACTTCAAACCCCTCAGATTGTTTTTCAGAGTCCATAGTCTCTCATGGTTCACCTCCCCTTCCAATTTACCCAAATTCCCTACTCCTCTCAAACGCCCCTTGTCCTCCATGCTATTTCTCATGCTCCACAAATAAGTGAAACCATATGATAATTGACTCTCTCTGCTTGACTTATTTCACTCAGCATAATCTCTTCCAGTACCATCCATGTTGCTACAAAAGTTGGGTATTCATCCTTTCTGATGGAGGCATAATACTCCATAGTGTATATGGACCACATCTTCCTTATCCATTCATCCGTTGAAGGGCATCTTGGTTCTTTCCATAGTTTGGCGACTGTGGCCTTTGCTGCTATAAACATTGGGGTACAGATGGACCTTCCTTTCACGACATCTGTGTCTTTGGGGTAAATACCCAGAAGTGCAATTGCAGGGTCATAGGGAAGCTCTATTTTTAATTTCTTGAGGAATCTCCACACTGTTCTCCAAAGAGGCTGCACCAACTTGCATTCCCACCAACAGTGTAACAGGGTTCCCCTTTCTCCACATCCTCTCCAACACATGTTGTTTCCCGTTTTGTTAATTTTGGCCATTCTAACTGGTGTAAGGTGATATCTCAATGTGGTTTTAATTTGAATCTCCCTGAGGGCTAATGATGATGAACATTTTTTCATGTGTCTGATAGCCATTTGTAGTTCTTGATTGGAGAAGTGTCTGTTCATATCTTCTGCCCATTTTTTGATGTGTTTGTCTGTTTCATGTGGGTTGAGTTTGAGGAGTTCATTATAGATCCTGGATATCAACCTTTGGTCTGTACTGTCATTTGCAAATATCTTCTCCCATTCCGTGGGTTGCCTCTTTGTTTTGTGGACTGTTTCCTTTGCTGTGCAGAAGCTTTTGATTTTGATGAAGTCCCAGAAGTTTATTTTCGCTTTTGTTTCCTTTGCCTTTGGACACGTATCTTGAAAGAAGTTGCTGTGGCTGATATCAAAGAGATTACTGCCTATGTTCTCCTCTAAGATTCTGATGGATTCCTGTCTCACGTTGAGGTCTTTTATCCATTTTGAGTTGATCTTTGTGTACAGTGTAAGAGAATGGTCGAGTTTCATTCTTCTACATATAGCTGTCCAGTTTTCCCAGCACCATTTATTGAAGAGACTGTCTTTTTTCCACTGTATATTTTTCCTGTTTTGTCGAAGATTAATTGACCATAGAGTTGAGGGTCCATATCAGGGCTCTCTACTCTGTTCCACTGGTCTATGTGTCTGCTTTTATGCCAGTACCATGCTGTCTTGGTGATCACAGCTTTATAATAAAGATTGAAATCAGGTAAGGTGATGCCGCCAGCTTTATTTTTGTTTTTCAACATTTCCTTAGTGATTCGGGGTCTCTTCTGATTCCATACAAATTTTAGGATTATTTGCTCCAGCCCTTTGAAGAATGCCGGTGGAATTTTGATCGGAATGGCATTAAAAGTATAGATTGCTCTAGGCAGTATAGACATTTTAACAATGTTTATTCTTCCGATCCAAGAGCATGGAATGGTCTTCCATCTTTTTGTGTCTTCTTCAATTTCTTTCATGAGTGTTCTATAGTTCCTCAAGTATAAATCCTTTACCTCTTTAGTTAGGTTTATTCCCAGGTATCTTATGGTTCTTGGTGCTATAGTAAATGGAATCGATTCCCTAATTTCCCTTACTGTATTTTCATTGTTAGGGTATAAGAAAGCCACTGATTTCTGCACATTGACTTTGTATCCTGCCACGCTGCTGAATTGCTGTATGAGTTCTACTAGTTTGGGGGTGGAGTCTTTTGGGTTTCCCATATAAAGAATCATGCCATCTGCGAAGAGAGAGAGGTTGACTTCTTCATTACCAATTTGGATACCTTTTATTTCTCTCTGTTGTCTGATTGCTGTTGCTAGGACTTCTAATACTATGTTGAACAAGAGTGGTGAAAGTGGGCATCCTTGTCTTGTTCCTGATCTCAATGGGAAGGCTGCAAGCTTTTTCCCATTGAGGATGATATTTGCTGTGGGTCTTTCATAGATAGATTTGATGAGGTTCATGAATGTTCCCTCTATCCCTATACTTTGAAGCGTTTTAATCAGGAACGGATGCTGGATTTTGTCAAATGCTTTTTCTGCATCGAGAGGACCATGTGGTTCTTCTCTCTTCTCATATTAATTTGTTGTATCACATTGATTGATTTGCGAATGTTGAACCATCCTTGTAGCCCAGGGATGAATCCCACCTGATCATGGTGGATAATCTTTTTAATGTGCTGTTGGATTCTGTTGGCTAGGATCTTGTTGAGAATCTTAGCATCCATATTCATCAGTGATATTGGTCTGAAATTCTCCTTTTTGGTAGGGTCCTTGCCTGGTTTGGGGATCAGGCTAATGCTGGCTTCATAGAAAGAGTCTGGAAGTTTTCCTTCTGCTTCAATTTTTTGAAACAGCTTCAGGAGAATAGGTGTTATTTCTTCTTGGAAGTTTTGGTAGAATTCCCCAGGGAATCCGTCAGGTCCTGGGCTCTTGTTTTTTGGGAGGTTTTTGATCACTGATTCAATCTCGTTATTAGATATCGGTCTATTCAGGTTTTCAATTTCTTCCTGGTTCAATTTTGGTAGTTAATATTTTTCCAGGAATGCATCCATTTCATCTAGGTTGCTAAGCTTATTGGCATATAACTGTTCGTAATAACTTCTGATGATTGTTTCTACTTCCTTGGCGTTAGTTGTGATCTCTCCCTTTTCATTCATAATTTTATGGATTTGGTATTTCTCTCTTTTCTTTCGGATTAGTGTAGCCAGTGGCTTATCGATCTTATTGATTCTTTCAAAAAACCAGCTTCTAGTTTCATTGATACGTTCTACTGTATCTCTGGTTTCTCCCTCATTGATCTCAGCTCTAATCTTGATGATTTCCCTTCTTATGTGTGGAGTTGGTTTGATTTGTTGTTGATCCTCCAGTTCTTTAAGTTGTAGAGACAGCTGCTGTGTTCTGGATTTTTCAATTTTTTTGAGCAAGGCTTGGATGGCTATATATTTTCCCCTTAGGACCGCCTTTGCTGTATCCCATAGGTTTTGCCCGAAGTGTCTTCATTCTCATTGGTTTCCATGAATTGTTTCAGTTCTTCTTTGATCTCCTGGTTGATCCAAGCATTCTTAAGCAAGGTGGTCTTTAGCTTCCAGGTGTTTGAGTTCCTTTGGAACTTTTCCTTGTGATTGAGCACCAATTTAAAAGCATTCTGATCTGAGAATATGCAGGGAATCATCTCAGTCTTTCGGTATCGGTTGAGTCCTGATTTGTGACCCAGTATGTGGTCTATTCTGGAGAAGGTTCCGTGTGCACTTGGGAAGAATGAGTATTCTGCTGTTTTAGGGTGGAATGTTCTGTATATATCTATGAGGTCCATCTGGTCCAAAGTGTCATTCAATGCTCTTGTTTCTTTATTGATTTTCTGCTTCAATGATCTGTCTAATTCTGAGAGAGGCATGTTAAGATCTCCTACGATTAGTGTATTCAAATCAATATGACTCTCTATCTTGATTAACAGTTTTCTTAAGTAATTGGCTGCTCCCATATTGGGAGCATAGATATTTACAATTGTTAGATCATCTTGGTGGATAGCCCCTTTAAGGATTATGTAGTGTCCTTCTGTATCTCTGACTACAGTCTTTAGTTTGAAGTCTAATTTATCTGATATGAGAATCGCTACCCCAGCCTCTTTTGAGTCCCATTGGCATGATAGATGCTTCTCCACCCCTTCACTTTCAGTCTGCGTGTACCTTTAGGTTCAAAATGGGTCTCTTGTAGACAGCATATGGATGGGTCCTGTCGTTTTATCCCATCTGCAGCCCTGTGCCGTTTTATGGGTGCATTTAGACCATTCACATTGAGAGTGATTATTGATAGATACGTTTTTATTGACATCGAGTTACCTTTGAAGTCTTTCTTTCTGTAGACTGTCCCTATATTTCTGTTCAATGCTATTCTTGGGATTTTTCCTCTTTTATAGAACCCCCCTAATATTTCCTGCAGTGTCGGCTTGGTGGTTGCATAGTCTTTTAAGCCTTGCCGGTCTTGGAAACTCTTTATCTCTCCATCCATTTTGAATGTCAGTCTTGCTGGATAAAGTATTCTTGGCTGCATGTTCTTCTCATTTAGTGCCCTGAATATATCTTTCCAGCCTCTTCTGGCTTGCCAGGTCTCTGTGGACAGGTCTGCCGTTATTCTGATGGGCTTCCCTCTGTAAGTAAGGAGCCTCTTTGCCCTGGCGGCTTTCATGAGATTATACATACAATTATAATTCCTCTATTTGACTATCAGGTGTCGTGGTGTTTTTTTGGAATGTATAATCTTGGGTGGAGACCGTTCAGCCTCTAGTACATGAACGCTGGTTTCATTCGCGAGATTCGGAAAGTTTTCATGAAGGACTTGTTCCACGATATCTTCTAGACTTCTTTCTTTCTCCTCCCCTTCGGGGATTCCAATAATTCTGACGTTGGAACGCTTCATGGCATCATTTATTTCCCTGATTCTGCTTTCGTGGGATCTAAGCTGTTTGTTCCAGGCTTCCTCCTGATCCTTTCTCTCTATCTGTTTGTCTTCCAGATCACTAATTCTATCTTCTGTCTCAGTTACCCTAGCTTTGAGAGAGTTTAGACTAGATTGGAACTCATTGAGAGCATTGTGGACCTCCTCCCTGGTAGCTTTAAGCTCCGCCCTAACATTGTGAACATCCTGTCTGGTCGCTTTCAGTTCGGCCCTAATCAATTCTGTTTGGTCATCCATGGCTTTCTCCAACCTAGCTATTGCCTGGATAATTGTTAGCCTGAATTCACTTTCCGACATATTGTCTATGTTGATAGCCGTTAGCTCTGTTGCAGAAGGTCCATCCTCTGTATTTTTCTTCTGTTGGGCATTCCTCCTCCTAGTCATTTTGGTGGGAGAAGACTGAACAGATGTAGCTGGATGTATCAACTCTGGTGCAGTCAAGGTGCACCCTGGAACACTTCTGAGCAATCAGGATTCTCCACCCAAACGAGAGACAAAAGAAAAGAAAAAGAGGGAAAGAAGAAAAAGAAAAAGAAAAAGAAAAAAGAGAGAGAGAGAGAGAGACAGGAAAGAAAGGGAAGATGAAAGAGAAGGTTCAGCCCAGATGGGCCCCAAGGTAAGATTTATGAAGTAGACAAACAAAAAGAGATAAAAAGACTGATACAATTATATGGCAAGAGAAAAAAAATACATATATGCAAATAAATCTTCCTGGATGTATCTTGATGTCTTTGTTAAAGGACTCAACTCTCCTAAGATAAAGGGGATTAAAAATTGGTTTACCTATAGGGGTAGTATTGATTGGGAAAAGGGGATTATTTTGAAGTTGACTCTATATGAATATTAGAGGATAAAAATAAAAAGGAATATACTAGACTAAACTAAACTAAATTTTTTTTAAAAAGGGAATTCAAAAAATAAAAATGCAAAAGAAAAACATAGGTGTATGTATCAAAAAGTTCAGGTTAGAAAGGTATTATGGAATTTGATGTACTGTACAGCTCGCTGTGATGGTAAATAGGTTAAAAAAATTACCTATGTGTAAAAAAAAATAAAATAAAAAAAAATTTAAAAATATGAACCGGAATAGTGGAAACGAGTGAACAATACAAGTTTTCCTATGAAGTAGTGGTGGTTCTCTTGTAGTCCTTTTTTTTTTTTTCTTTCTTGGTTTGTTTTCTGGGGGAGGGGCCTGCCACGTGGGTTGTCAGTCAATGATGTTTCCTGAGTTGAGTCCCCCAGCCCCCCTCAAGGGGGTGGGCTCTGGGGAAACTGGTTTTTTTCAGGCTTTTGTTCTCTGGCGGTTTTTTGGCTTGTTCACTTTTGTCCCTCTCACCTTGACCGCCTTTGATGGTTTTTGTAGTATTAGAAGGAATCAAACCGCACCCTGATCTCCGTCTCAGAGAGAAGCCTCAGTCTGGGTGCAGAAGCTGAATAAATTCCCCCTTGGCCGCTGGCAGCGCAGATTCCAAGGTGCAGACCCTGGGTGCGCAGGATCTTTTGCTCGTCCCCAAAGCCAAGGCAGTGGCGGCTGTCTGGGAGCTCCCGACCACCAGAGAGGTTCCAAGCAGCAGTCGCACACTGAGATTTTGCCGCCGGCCCGGGCTGGGAGTGCCCGGCTTGCGCGCACCTCTTTTCAGAGGCAGCTATGTGTCAGGCGCCCGTCTGGGGCACTGAGAACGGGGCGCGGGTCCTTGAGCCCCAGGCTGGGCTTTTGCGTGCCTCTGTCAGGGGAAGAGTTTCGCGCGCGCGGCTTAGGCTTTGAAACAATGGCGCGGGTCAAGGATCATCCGCCGGGCCTTAGTAATTCAGGGGAGAGTGATGGACATGCGCGCGCATCTCAAGCTTTGTGGTAGGGCTAGCGCGTGATCCGCAGACCGGCGCGGCTCCCATCCCCTCACAGGAGCCGGAACCCATGCGCTCTGGGGCGCGCTGGCGGCTTAGCGACCAGGAGGGGTTTCACCGCCGCACTCTCTCTGCCTCCGCGCCGCACTCTCTCTGCCTCAGCGCCGGGGAGGCCGTCTGGGACCGGGTACTTAAGCCCCTCTCCCTAGCCGCCCCGATTACCACAATTTCCCCCCGCGATCCTTTGCTCTTTTGGAGTGCTTTCAATCAGTCTCCGAGTTACTGCTCGTCCCTAGACGCAGGGCGCTCTCACTCGGATTGGGGTTCCCACCGGTCGCCACTGGTGGCTCCCTCCCCCTTTTGTTTATCTTCTGATATCAGTCCGCAGTTCCCATTCAGCTTTACCTGCTCACTGGCGTCTTCTGCCCCTGTAGAGATCCAGACGTGTATAATTCTGATCTCAGGCTGATTTCATGGGTGATCGGAGTTCTTTGGTAGGTAATCAGCTCACTTTGGGGTACTGGCTGAAAAGACGCCTCTTCCTACTCTATTAGGGGACTTTTGTTCCAAACACATTTTAAGATTGTTTGTTGTAGGTATACCTTGGTGGCTCAGTCAGTTAAGCATCTGCCTTCAGCGTGGGTCATGATCCCGGGGTACTGGGACCGGGTCCCGCACCAGGCTCCTTTTTCCGCCAGGGACCTGCTCTTCCTCTGCCTGCTGTTCTCCCTGCTTGTGCGTGCTTTTGCTCTCTCTCTCTCTCTCTCCTCCCAACAAATGTATAAATAAAATCTTTTTTAAAAAAAGATTGTTGGGCGCCTGGGTGGCTCAGTGGGTTAAGCCTCTGCCTTCGGCTCAGGTCATGATCTCGGGCTCCTGGGATCGAGTCCCGCATCGGGCTCTCTGCTCTCCCTGCTTCCCTCTCTCTCTCTGCCTGCCTCTCTACCTACTTGTGATTTCTCTCTGTGTGTCAAATAAATGAATAAAATCTTTTTTTAAAAAAAAGATTGTTTGTTGTAGCTCCATGAAAAATGCTGGTGCTATTTTGATAAGGATTACTTTAAATGTGTAGAATGCTTTGGGTGGCATATACATTTTAACACTATTTGCTCTTCCAATCCATGAACATGGAATATCTTTCCATTTCTTTTTGTCATCTTCAGTTTCTTTCATCAGTGTATTATAGTTGTCAGAGTACACATCTTTTACCTCTTTGGTTAGGTTTATTCTTTTTATTTAAAGTTTTTATTTATTTATTTGACAGATAGAGATCACAAGTAGGCAGAGAGAGAGGCAGAGAGAGAGAGAGGAGGAAGCAGGATCCCTGCTGAGCAGAGAGCCCAAAGCAGGGCTCAATCCCAGGACCCTGCGATCATGACCTGAGCTGAAGGCAGAGACTTTAACCCACTGAGCCACCCAGGCGCCCCATTGGATAGGTTTATTCTTAAGTATCTTATAGATTTTTGTATAATTTTAAATGGAATTAATCCTTGTTTTCACTTTCTGCTGCTTCATTATTGGGGTATACAAATGCAACAGATTTGTGTACATTGATTTTGTATTATGCAATGTTACTGAATTCACTTATCACTTCCAGCAGTTTTTGGGTAGAGTTTTTCATGCTGTCTATATAGAGTATCATGTCATCTGCAAATAGTGAAAGTATGACTTCTTTCTTGCCAGTCTGAATGGTTTTTTTACTTCTTTTTGTTGTCTGATCTTTGTGACTAAGACATCCAATATTATGTTGAATAACAGTGGTGAGAGTGGACATCCCTGTGTTTTTCCTGACCATAGAAGAAAAACCCTCAGTTCTTCCCAATTGAGGATGATATTAGTTGTTTTTTTTTTTCATATATGGCCTTTATTATCTTAAGGTAGTCTTCTCTAACCATACTTTGTTGAGGGATTTTATCATGAATGGACATCGTACTTTGTAAAATGCTTTTCCTGCATCTGTTGAAGTGATCATATGATTCTTCTTTTAATTTTTTATTGTTTTTTATCACATGGTCCTTATCCTTTCTTCTATTAGTGTGGTGCATCACATTCATTGATTTGCAAATACCGAACCACACTTTCAACCAAGTAACAAATTCTATGTGATCATGGTGCATGAATTTTGTAATGTTTTATTGAATTCAGCTTGCTAGTATTTTACTGAGAGTTTTTGCAACTATCCTTATCAGGGATATTGGCCTGCACTTGCCCTCCCCCCCCCTTTTTTTAGAGGAGTATTTACCTGCTTTTGGTACCAGGGTAATGCTGACCTCATATAATGAATTTGGAAGTCTTCCCACTTGCTATATTTTGTTAAATAATTTGAGAAGAATAGGTTTGAACTCTTCTTTAAATGTTTGGTAGAATTTGCTTGTGAAACAGTCTGGTCCTGGACTTGTTTGTTTGGAATTTTTTATTACTAATTAATTAATTAATTAATTGTGTTCAGATAGCCACTGTACAGTACATAATTAGTTTTTGATGTGTTGTTCAGTGATTCATTAAGTATAAGTTATATTCATTAAGTATAAGTTAAGTATAAAACCCAGTGCTCACCACACATGTGCCTTCCTCAATACCCATTACTCGGTTATCCCCTCCACCCACCATCCTCCCCTCTGAAAACTCCAGACTGTTTCTCAGATTCCATAGTCTCTCATGGTCCATCTACCTCTCTGATTTCTCCCCCTTTGGATTTCCTTCCCCTATGGTCCTCCATGCTATTCCTTATGTTCCACATATGAGTGAAACCATATGGTAATTGTCTTTCTCTGCTTGGCTTACTTCACTTAACATATCCTCTCAAATTCCTCCCATGTCAACACAAATGGTCGGTATTCATCATTTCTGATGGCTGAGTAATATTCCATTGTGTATATATACCACATCTTTTTAATCCATTCATCTGTAGAAGGGCATTTTGGGTCCTTTGACTCTGACTATTGTGGACATAGATACTATGAACATTGAAGTGCATGTGCCCCCTCTTTTCACTACATCTGCATCATTGGGGTAAATACCTAATAGTGAAATTGCTGGGTCATAGGGTTCTTAACATCTTAACCTCCACACTGTTTTCCAGAGTGGCTGCACAAGCTTGCATTCCCACCAAAAGTGTGAGGGTTCCCCTTACTCCTCATCCTCTCCAACATTTGTTGTTTTCTGTTTTGTTAATTTTTGCCATTCTAACTGCTGTCAGGTGTTATCTCATTGTGGGTTTGATTTGTATTTCTCTGATGGCTCATGATGTTGAACATTTTTTTATGTGTCTGTTAGCCATTTGTATGTCTTCATTGAAGAAGTGTTTCCTCAAGTCTTCTGCCCATTTTTTTTTACTGAATTATTCATTTTTTGAGTGCTAAATTTGAGAAGGTCTTTACAGATCTTGGATATCAGCCCTTTATCTGTAATGTCATTTGAAAATATCTTCTCCCTTTCCGTGGGTTGCCTCTTTGTTATTTTGACTGTTTCCTTTGCTGTGCAGAAGCTTTTTATCTTGGTTAAGTCCCAAAAGTTCATTTTTGCTTTTGCTTCCCTGGACTTTGAAGTTGTTCTGTGTCTTGAAAGAACTTACTGTGCTATTCCTTATGTTCCACAAGTGAAACCATAAGATATTTGAATTTCTGTGCTTGACTTATTTCACTCAGCATAATCTCCTTCAGTTCCATCCATTTTGATAAAAAAGTTGGGTATTCATCTTTTATGATGGCTGAGTAATATCTCATTGTATATATGGACCACATCTTCTTTATCCATTCATCTGTTGAAGGGCATCTTGGTTCTTTCCACAGTGTGACTATTGTGGAGACTGCTGCTATATACTTTGGGGTGCATGTGCCCCTTCGGATCACTACATTTGTATCTTTAGGGTAAATACCCAGTAGTGCAATTGGTGGGGCATAGGGTGGCTCTATTTTCAACTTTTTGAGGACTTTCCATGCTGTTTTCCAAAGTGGCTGCACCAGCTTGCATTCCCACCAACAATGTAGGAGGATTCCTCTTTCTCTGCAGCCTTGCCAAAACCTGTCATTTCCTGACTTGTTAATTTTAGCCATTCCGACTGGTGTGAAGTCGTATCTTACTGTGGTTTTGGTTTGTATTTCCCTGATGGTGAATGATGTTGAACACTTTTTCATATGTCTGTTGGCCACATTCAAATTAATTATTGAGAAATACTTATTTATTGCCATTTTATTAGTTGTTTTGTCATTGTTTCCAGGAAGTTTCTCTGATCCTTTCTTGGCATTTCACTTTCAGAGTCTGTTTTCCATTCAGAGTCCCCTTTAATATTTCTTGCAGGGTTACTTTAGTGGTCATAAATTCCTTTAGTTTTTGTTTGTTTGGTTGGTTGGTTTTTGTCTGGGAAACTTCTCTTTCTTTCTATTATGAATGCTAACCCTTCTGGATAAAGCATTCTTAGCTGCAGATGTTTCCATTTCAGCACGTTGAATGTATGACACCTCTCCCTTCTGGCCTTTGGATTTCTTTTAGGAGATCTCCAGTTAACCTTATTTTTTCCCCCTTGTAAGGTAAGAGCTCCTTTTGTCTTCCTTCTTTAAAGGTTTTTTTTTTCCCCTGTATCACTATATTTTATCAATTTAATTACAATATGTTATGGCTTTGGCCTGCTTTTGTGGATTTTGATGGGAGTTCTCTGTGCATCCTGGATCATTTTTTAATTTTTTTTAATTTTTCATAAACATATATTTTTATCTCCAGGGGTACAGGTCTGTGAATCACCCGGTTTACACACTTCACAGCACTCATCATAGCACATACCCACCCCAATGTCCATAACCCCACCCCCCTTCTCTCAACCCCCCTCCCCCCAGCAACCCTCAGTTTGTTTTGTGAGATTAAGAGTCACTTATGGTTTGTCTCCCTCCCAATCCCATCTTGTTTCATTTATTCTTCTCCTACCACTTAAGCCCCCATGTTGCATCTCTACTTCCTCATATCAGGGAGATCATATGATAGTTGTCTTTCTCCAATTGACTTATTTCGCTAAGCATGATACCCTCTAGTTCCATCCACATCGTCGCAAATGGCAAGATTTCATTTCTTCTGATGGCTACATAGTATTCCATTGTGTATATATACCACTTCTTCTTGATCCATTCATCTGTTCATGGACATCTAGGTTCTTTCCATAGTTTGGCTATTGTGGACATTGCTGCTATAAACATTCAGGTGCACATGCCCCTTTGGATCACTACGTTTGTATCTTTAGGGTTAATCCAATAGTGCAATTGCTGGGTCATAGGGCAGTTCTATTTTCAACATTTTGAGGAACCTCCATGCTGTTTTCCAGAGTGGTTGCACCAGCTTGCATTCCCACCAACAGTGTAGGAGGGTTCCCCTTTCTCCGCATCCTCGCCAGCATCTATCATTTCCTGACTTGTTAATTTTAGCCATTCTGACTGGTGTGAGGTGATTTCTCATTGTGGTTTTGATTTGTATTTCCCTGATGCTAAGTGATATGGAGCACTGTTTCATGTGTCTGTTGGCCATCTGGATGTCTTTGCAGAAATGTCTGTTCATGTCCTCTGCCCATTTCTTGATTGGATTATTTGTTCTTTGGGTGTTGAGTTTGCTAAATTCTTTATTGATTTTGGACACTAGCCCTTTATCTGATATGTCATTTGCAAATATCTTGTCCCATTATGTCAGTTGTCTTTTGGCTTGTTAACTGTTTCCTTTGCTGTGCAAAAGCTTTTGATCTTGATAAAATCCCAACAGTTCATTTTTGCCCTTGCTTCCCTTGCCTTTGGCAATGTTGCTGGAAGATGTTGCTGCAGCTGAGGTCGAAGAGGTTGCTGCCTGTGTTCTCCTCAAGGATTTTGATGGATTCCTTTCTCACATTGAGGTCCTTCATCCATTTTGAGTCTATTTCTGTGTGTGGTGTAAGGAAATAGTCCAATTTCATTTTTCTGCATGTGGCTGTCCAATTTCCCCAACACCAATTATTGAAGAGGCTGTCTTTTTTCCATTGGACATTCTTTCCTGCTTTGGTGAAGATTAGTTGACCATAGAGTTGAGGGTCTATTTCTGGGCTCTCTATTATGTTCCATTGATCTATGTGTCAGTTTTTGTGCCAGTACCATGCTGTCTTGATGATGACAGCTTGGTAATAGAGCTTGAAGTCTGGAATTGTGATGCCACCAACTTTGGCTTTCTTTTTCAATATTCCTTTGGCTATTTGAGGTCTTTTCTGGTTCCATATAAATTTTAGAATTATTTGTTCCATTTCTTTGAAAAAGATGGATGGTATTTTGATAGGAATTGCATTAAATGTGTATATTGCTTTAGGTAGCATACATTTTCTCAAAATTTATTCTTCCAATCCAGGAGCATGGGACCTTTTTCCATTTCTTTGTGTCTTCCTCAATTTCTATCATGAGTACTTTATAGTTTTCTAAGTATAGATTCTGTGCCTCTAGGTATCTTTATGGTTTTGGTTGCAATTGTAAATGGGATTGACTCCTTAATTTCTCTTTCTTCTGTCTTGTTGTTGGTGAAGAGAAATACAACTGATTTCTGTGCATTGACTTTATATCCTGACACTTTACTGAATTCCTGAACAAGATCTAGCAGTTTTGGAGTGAAGTCTTTTGGGTTTTCCACATATAGTATCATATCATCTGCGAAGAGTGATAGGTTTGTCTTCTTCTTTGCCAATTTGGATGCCTTTAATTTCCTTTTGTTGTCTGATTCTGAGGCTAGGACTTCTAGTACTATGTGGAATAGCAGTGATTATAATGGACATCCCTGTCATGTTCCTGACATTAGCTGGAAAGCTTTCAGTTTTTCTCCATTGAGAATGATATTTGCAGTGGGTTTTTCATAGATGGCTTAGATAATATTGAGGTATGTGTTCTCTATCCCTACACTTTGAAGAGTTTTGATCAGGAAGGGATGCTGTATTTTGTGAAGTACTTTTTTCAGCATCTATTAAGAGTATCATATGGTTCTTTTTTTAAGATTTTATTTATGTATTTGACAGAGAGAGAGTGAGCACGGGCAGATAGAGAGGCAGGCAGAGGCAGAAGGAGATGCAGGCGATGTGGGACTTGATCCCAGGAGGCTGGGATCATGACCTGAGCCGAAGGCAGCTGCTTAACCAACTGAGCCACCCAGGCGTCCCTAGAGTATCATATGGTTCTTGTTCTTTCTTTTATTGATGTGTTGTATCACATTGATTGATTTGTGGATGTTGAACCAACCTTGCAGCCCTGGAATAAATCCCACTTGGTCATGGTGAATAATCCTTTTAATGTACTGTTGAATCCTATTGGCTAGTATTTTGGTGAGAATGTTTACATCTGTGTTCATCAAGGATATTGGTCTGTAGTTCTCTTTTTTGATGGGATCCTTGTCTGGTTTTAGGATCAAGGTGATGCTGGCCTCATAAAATGAGTCTGGAAGTTTTCCTTCCATTTCTATTTTTTGGAACAGTTTCAGGAGAATAGGAATTAGTTCGTTAAATGTTTGGTAGAATTCCCCCGGGAAGCAGTCTGGCCCTGGGCTTTTGCTTGTTTGGAGATTTTTGATGACTGTTTCAATCTTCTTACTGGTTATGGGTCTGTTCAGGCTTTCTATTTCCTCCTGGTTCAGTTGTGGTAGTTTATATGTTTGTAGGAATGCATCCATTTCTTCCAGATTGTCAAATTTGTTGGCGTAGATTTTCTCATAGTATGTTCTTATAATTGTCTGTATTTCTTTGGTGTTAGTTGTGATCTCTCATCTTTCATTCATGATTTTATTTTTTTGGGTCTTTTCTCTTTTCTTTTTGATAGTCTGGCCAGGGTTTTATCAATCTTATTAATTTTTTCAAAGAACCAGCTTCTAGTTTCATTGATTTGCTCTATTATTTTTTTGGTTTCTATTTCATTGATTTCTGCTCTGATCTTTATGATTTCTCTTCTCCTGCTGGGTTTAGGGTTTCTTTTTTGTTTTTTTTTCTCCAGTTCCTTTAGGTGTAGGGTTAGGTTGTGTACCTGAGACCTTTCCTGTTTCTTGAGAAAGGCTTGTACCACTATATATTTTCCTCTCGGGACTGCCTGAGATCTGTCCCACAGATTTTGAAACGTTGTGTTTTCATTATCATTTGTTTCCATGAATTTTTTCAATTCCTCTTTAATTTCCTGGTTGACCCATTCATTCTTTAGAAGGATGCTGTTTAGTCTCCATGTATTTGAGTTCTTTCCAAATTTCCTCTTGTAATTGAGTTCTAGCTTCAGAGCATTGTGTTCTTAAAATGTGCAGGGAATGATCCCAATATTTTGACACCGGTTGAAACCTGATTTAGGACCGAGGATGTGATATATTCCGGAGAATTCTTCAGATACAAGTATCTATTCATGTCTTCTGTCCTTTTTTGATGAGATTATCTGTGTTTTAAGTGTTGAGATTGAGTAGTTCATTATAGATCCTGGATATCAACCATTTGTCTGTACTGCCATTTCCAATTATCTTCTCCCATTCTGTGGGTTGCCTCTTTTTTTTTGTTGTTTGTTTGTTTGTTTGTTTTGTTTTGTTTTGTTTTGTTTTACTGTTTCCTTTGCTGTGCAGAAGCTTTTGATTTTGATGAAGTCCCAAAAGTTCATTATCGCTTTTGTTTCCTTTGCCTTTGGAGACATATCTTGAAAGAAGTTGCTGTGGCTGATAGTGAAGTGGTTACTGCCTCTGTTCTCCTCTAGGATTCTGATGGATTCCTGTCTCATGTTGAGATCTTTTATCCATTTTGAGTTTATCTTTGTGTACAGTGTAAGAGAATGTTCGAGTTTCATTCTTCTGCATATAGCTGTCCAGTTTTCCCACCACCATTTATTGAAGAGACTCTCTTTTTTCCACTATACATTTTTTCCTATTTTGATCCTCAAGTACAGGTCCTTTACCTCTTTGGTTAGGTTTATTCCCAGGTATCTTATGGTTCTTGGTGCTATAGTAAATGGAATAGATTCTCTAATTTCCCTTTCTGTATTTTCATTGTTAGTGTATAAGAAAGCCACTGATTTTTGTACATTGACTTTGTATCCTGCCACATTACTGAATTGCTGTATGAGTTCTAGTAGTTTGGGGGTGGAGTCTTTTGGGTTTTCCATATAAAGAATCATGTCATCTGCGAAGAGAGAGAGTTTGACTTCTTCATTGCCAATTTAGATACCTTTTATTTCTCTCTGTTGTCTGATTGCTGTTGCTAGGACTTCTAATAATATGTTGAACAAGAGTGGTGAGAGTGAGCATCTTTGTCGTGTTCCTGATCTCAACGGGAAGGCTGCAAGCTTTTTCCCATTGAGGATGATATTTGCTGTGGGTCTTTCATAGACAGATTTGATGAAGGTCAGGAATGTTCCCTCTATCCCTATACTTTGAAGCGTTTTAATCAGGAACGGATGCTGGATTTTGTCAAATGCTTTTTCTGCATCGATTGAGAGGACCATGTGGTTATTCTCTCTTCTCTTATTGATTTGTTCTATAACATTAATTGATTTGCGAATGTTGAACCATCCTTGTAGCCCAGGAATGAATCCCACCTGGTCATGATGGATAATCTTCTTAATGTGCTGTTGGATCCTGTTTGCGAGGATCTTGTTGAGAATCTTAGCATCCATATTCATCAGTGATATTGGTCTGAAATTCTCCTTTCTTGTAGGGTCTTTTCCTGGTTTGAGGATCAGGGTAATGCTGGCTTCATAAAAAGAGTCTGGAAGTTTTCCTTCTGCTTCAATTTTTTGAAACAGCTTCAGGAGAATAGGTGTTATTTCTTCTTTGAAAGTTTGGTAGAATTCCCCCAGAGAATCCATCAGGTCCTGAGCTCTTGTTTTTTGGGAGGTTTTTGATCACTGCTTCAATCTCGTTACTAGATATCGGTCTATTCAGGTTGTCGATTTCTTCCTGGCTCAATTTTGGGAGGTTATAGTTTTCCAGGAGTGCATCTATTTCATCTAGGTTACTAAGTTTATTGGCATATAACTGTTGATAATAACTTCTGATGATTGTTTCTACTTCCTTGGTGTTCATTGTGACCTCTCCCTTTTCATTCATAATTTTATGAATTTGGGCTTTCTCTCTTTTCTTTTGGATTAGTGTGGCCAATGGTTTATCGATCTTATTGATTCTTTCAAAAAACCAGCTTCTGGTTTCATTGATACATTCTACTGTATCTCTGGTTTCTACCTCATTGATCTCTGCTCTAATCTTGATGATTTCCCTTCTTCTTGTGGAGTTGGTTTGATTTGTTGTTGATTCTCCAGTTCTTTACGGTGTAGAGACAGCTGGTGTGTTCTGGATTTTTCAATTTTTTTGAGGGAGGCTTGGATGGCTTTGTATTTCCCCTTAGGACAGCCTTTGCTATATCCCATTGGTTTTGGATCAAAGTGTCTTCATTCTCATTGGTTTCCATGAATTGTTTCAGTTCTTCTTTGATCTCCTGGTTGATCCAAGCATTCTTAAGTAAGGTGGTCTTTAGCTTCCAGGTGTTTGAGTTCCTTCTGAAATTTTACTTGTGATTGAGCTCCAGTTTCAAAGCATTGTGATCTGAGAATATGCAGGGAATAATCTCAGTCTTTTGGTATTGGTTGAGTCCTCATTTGTGACCCAGTATGTGGTCTTTTCTGGAGAAGGTTCCATGTGCACTTGAGAAGAATGAGTATTCTGTTGTTTTAGGGTGGAATGTTCTGTATATATCTATGAGGTCCATCTGGTCTAGTGTGTCATTCAATGCTTTTGTTTCTTTATTGATTTTCTGCTTCGATGATCTGTCTATTTCTGAGAGAGGCATCTTAAGATCTCCTACTATTAGTGTATTCATGTCAATATGACTCTCTCTTGATTAACAGTTTTCTTATGTAATTGACTGCTCCCATATTGGAGGCATAGATATTTGCAATTGTTAGATTATCTTGGTGGATAGTCCCTTTAAGAATTATGTGGTGTCCTTCTGTATCTCTGACTACAGTCTTTGGTTTAAAATCTAATTTATCTGAAATGAACATCGCTACTCTGGCCTTCTTTTGAGGCCCATTGGCATGAAAGATGCTTCTCCATCCCTTCACTTTCAGTCTGGGTATATCTTTAGGGCCACAATAGACAGATACATTATTATTGACATCGTGTTACCTTTTAAGTCTTTCTTTCTGTAGATTGTCTCTGTATTTCTGTTCAATGCTATCCTTAAGATTTTTCCTCTTTTATAGAACCCCCCCTTAATATTTCCTGCAGTGTCAGCTTGGTGGTTGCAGTCTTTGAAGCCTTGCCGGTCTTGAAAACTCTTTATTTCTCCATCCAATTTGAATGTCTGTCTTGCTGGATAAAGTATTCTTGTCTGCATGTTCTTCTCATTTAGTGCCCTGAATATATCTTACCAGCCCTTTCTGGCTTTCCAGGTCTCTGTGGACAGGTCTGACGTTATTCTGATGGGCTTTCCTCTGTAAGTAAGGAGCCTCTTTGTCCTAGCGACTTTCAAGAGTTTATACGTACAATTATGATTCCTCAATTTTACTATCAGGTGCATTGATATTTTTCTGGAATCTATAATCCTGGGTGGAGACCATTCAGCCTCTAGTATATAAATGCTGGATCCATTCTCAAGATTAAGAAATTTTTCATGAAGAACTTGTTCCAGTGTATCTTCTAGACTTCTTTCTTTCTCCTCTCATTCAAGAATTCCAATAATTCTGACCTTGGAACATTTCATGGAATCATTTATTTCTCTGATTCTGTTTTCATGGTTTCTAAGGTGTTTGTTCCAGGCTTCCTCCTGATCCTTTCTCTCTATCTGTTTGTCCTCCAGATCACTCATTCTATCTTCTGCCTCAGTTACCCTAGCTTTGAGAGAATTTAGATTAGATTGGAACTCATTGAGAGCATTGTGAACCTCAGCTCTGGTAGTTTTTAGCTCTGCCCTAACATTCTGAACATCTTCTCTGATCGTTTTCATCTTGGCCCTAATCAATTCCTTTTGGTCATCCATGGCTTTCTCCAACCTAGCTATTGCCTGGATAATTATTAGCCTGAATTCTCTTTCTGACATATTGTCTATGTTGATAGCCATTAGCTCTGTTGCAGAAGGCCCATATTCTGTATTTTTCTTCTGTTGGGCATTCCTCCTCCTATTCATTTTGGTGAGAGATGACTGAACAGATGTAGCTGGATATATCAACTGTGGTGCCATGAAGTTGCACCCTGTAACCCTTCTGAGCAATCAGGATTCCTCACCCAAATGAGATAAAAATGAAAAGAAAAAGAAAAAGAGAGAGAGAGAGAGAGAAAGGGAAAGAAAGGGAAGATGAAAGAGAAGTTTCAGCCCAAATGGGCCCCCAAGGTAAGATTTATGAAGTATACAAACAAAAACAGACAAACAAAAGGACTAATAAATGTATATGACAAGAGAAAAAAATATATATGCAAATAAAGGAAGAACCTCATCAAAAAGAACCCCAAGTGTTAGATTCATATACTCAGGACAAACACAGAAACAGTGGTGAAAGAAAAATATGGGAGAGTGGTTATAAACTCTCAGTGTGGGTGAGGAAGTTTGTTTTGATTCTTCCTGGATGTATCTTGATATCTTTGTTAAAGGACTCAAATTTCCTAAGATAAAGGAGGATTAAAAATTGGTTTATCTATAGGGGTAGTATTGACTGGGGAAAGGGGATTATCTTGAATTTTAACTCTATGTGAATATTGGAAAATAAAAATTAAAAAGGAATAAACTAGACTCAACTAAACTAAAGTTAAAAAAAATTAAAAACTATAAATGCAAAAGAAAAACACAGGTGTACGAATCAAAATGTTCAGGTTAGAAGGTTATTATGGAATTTGATGTACTGGACATCTCACTGTGAATGTAAAAAATTATATATATATATATATATATATATATATATATATATATATATATAAGAACCAGAATAGTGGGAATGAGTTAAAAATAAAAGTTGTCCTTTGAAGTAGTGGTGGTTGTTCTCTTGTCTTTTTTTTTTTTTTTTTCTTTTCTGGTTTGTTTTCTGGGGGTTTTCTTTTCTGGTTTGTTTCCACGTGGGTTTTCAGTCAGTTATGTTCTCTGTGTTAAGTCCCCCCCACCAAGGGAGGGGGCTCTGAGGAAACCGGTTTTTCAGGCTTTTGTTCTCTGGAGTTTTTTATGTTTGTTCACTTTTTTTTTTTCCTTGCCTTGACTGCTTTTGATGGTTTTTGTAGGTTTAGAGGAAAGCAAACTGCACCCTGACCTCCCTCTGCGAGAGAAGCCTCAGTCTGGCTGCAGAGACCAAATAAGTTCCCCCTTGGCTCCTGGCAGAGCAGGTTCCAAGTCGCGGTCCTGGGGACACAAGATCTTCTGTATGTACCCAAAACCACAGCAGTGGTGGCTATCTGGGCAGCTTCAGACTGCCAGAGAGGTTCCAAGAAGAGATTGCACGCTGAGATTTTCCTGCTGGCCCAGGCTGGAAGTGCCTGGTCTTTCTGGGTCTAAGACTCGCACCTCTCTCAGGGGGACTGTGGGGGGTGTGTGCGTGTCTCAGGCTCTGGTGGAATGGTGCATGTCTAAGAGCGCGGGGGAGCAGGGGGTAGCACGCATCTCAGGCTCTGTAGCACCTGCCCTCTGGCTCTGGAGCCTCTGCCTTCTGGCAAGGCTCCGAGCCCCTCACAGGAGCCAGACCCCACGCAATCTCGGGCATGCTGGTAGCTCAGGACCAAGACCTGGTTTCTCCGCCGCACTCTCTCTGGCTCAGCGCCAGGGGAGGCTGTCCTAGGTCCAGGGACTTATGCCCCTGTCCCTAGCTGCACCGATTCCCATAATCCCCCCAAGTTAATGCTGGTCCCCAGACGCAGGGCACTCTCAGATTGGGGTATCACTTTCCAATCAGTTGCCTCTGGTGGCTCCCTCCCCCTTTTGTTTATCTTCCGATATCAGTCCAAAGTTCCTACTCCACTTTACCTGCCCACTGGTGTCTTCTGCCCCTGTAGAGATCCAGACATGTATAATTCAGATTTCAGGATGTTTTCATTGGTGATCGGAATTCTTTGGTAGGTAATCAGCTCACTTTAGGGTACAGGTTGAAAAAGCGCCTCCTCCTACTTCCCCGCCATCTTGTCTCCTATTAACCACTTTTAAATATTCTTGTGAGTAGACAATTCTTCTCATGGACTTACTTTGGTTTATTTAGTCGTTATCTTTTTTACTTGCCACTGTTTGACTTAATTGTCCTTGAATAAAAAAAATTCCAGATATCTCTGAAAAGATTCTGACCTTCTGCAAATGGCTTCAACCTCTCTTTTCTTCAGTTTCCTTTTCTGTAAAATAGAGTTGTTAGAAATGATATCTTCCTTATTGGGTGACCATGAGAACTAAATAAGTTAATTTCAAACAGGATCTTAAACCATAGTAAGTATTTTATATCAGATTATTTATTGGTATTACTCTGGCTTGCTTTTTGAAAAATCAAGACGTCTCAGGCACATCTCGATTATTTTTTACCTCAAAATTTGGTGTGTGCTAACTTCCAAGAATTCTTAGGATCATTTAGTGGAGAAGAGAGTGATGGTCCAAAGACTTGGTGTTAGCTAGGAGATGTACAATAGATTATTTTTCACGAGTGTTGGTTAACAGGCAAGATGTCACTAGAGGCTGCTAGAGCCATATTTATGACATAGCTGCAGCCTGTGACATTAGTATTCTTTTTTTAAAAAGATTTTATTTATTTATTTGACAGAGAGAGATCACAGTAGGCAGAGAGGCAGGCAGAGAGAGGGGAAGGGAAGCAGGCCCCCTGCTGAGCAGAGAGCCCGATGTGGGACTCGATCCCAGGACCCCGAGATCATGACCTGAGCCGAAGGCAGTGGCTTAACCCACTGAGCCACCCGGCGCCCCAACATTAGTATTCTTGATTCATTTTTAATAAGTAAGACACACACATGGTACAAAGTCAAAAATGGTATAGAAGTGTGTATCGGAAACTATATGTCCTCTGGAATCACTACTGACAAGTGTGTAGTTCAGTTCTGTTTAGACATAACCAGTGTGGTCAGCTTCTGGAATGTATGGCAGAAACCTTTCAAATTCATGTACTTATATTGATATGTCCTTTCTTAAATTTAAAATCCATTGATTAACATATAGTGTATTATTAGTTTCAGAAGTAGACTTTAGTGATTCGTCAATTGCATATAACACCCAGTGCTCATTATATCAAGTGCCTTCCTTAATGCCCATCACCCAGTTACCCCTACCTATCCCAATCCACAACCCCTAGTACTTTTTCAGACCCATTCATCATAGTGGTATTGGCAATACTTTTCTTATACAATAAAATTAGAAGTAATAGTTTGCAGGAATAGGAGAGTTAGAAAGATTTGGGGGAAGGTCGGTGTCACAATTTTACACGAGGCCTTCCTTGACTGGGGGATAAAGGACTGGGAGAGTTGGAGTGTGCTCAGATATGAACCCACCAAATGAAAATATGACGAGCAGGCATCTTGTTAATTATGGGCCTATTGGGCTATAGGGTACAGATATGGATACTAACCTGGGGGAAGAGGGTTCCTCTAAGAGATAGGATGAGGCAGAAAGTGGTCCTCAGTTGGAGAGAGACACCCTGTTAGACTGCCTCTCTTATTTTCCACTCCACAGTTCTCTCCCAACCTATGACAGCTCTAACCCAGAAATGGAAACAGTTTTGAGAGACAATCCAAAAATCCCTAAAGGGCAGCTGTTTTCCAATTCCTGAGAATCAGGCAGTCAGAAGGGAGATAAGTTGCTGGGTGAGATCTGTCAACTACTCATTGTCTCTGAACTACGCTCCAGTCTTCTGAGTGACTAATCCTTGTCTACTCAGTGAGATTGTGGCCCTCATCCATGCTCCCACCCATTGCATATACTTAAAGCTACTAGCTCCCTACAAAATCTGGCAAGCATAGAGTCATCTTTACTTTTTTCAGTGTCATCTTTAGAACTAATGTGAAATGAGAGATTTACCTTTGACAAAATACAGCATCATTTCTTGATAAAAGCTCTCCACAGTGTAGGAATAGAGGGAACATCCCTCAGTATCAAAAGAGCCATCTATGAAAAACCCACAGTGAATATCATCCTCAATGGGGAAAAACAGAGCTTTTCCTCTAAGGTCAGGAACACAGCACGGATGTCCACAATCACCACTTTTATTTAACATAATACTGGAAGTCCTTGCCTCAGCAATCAGAAAACAAAAAGAAATAAAAGGCATCCAAGTAGGCAAAGAAGGCAAACTCTCACTCTTCACAGATGACATGTATAAAATCCAAAAGACTCCACCCCAAAATTGCTAGAACTGATACAAGAATTCAGCAATGTGGCAGAATATAAAACCAATGCACAGAAGTCAGTTGCATTTCTATTTTGTTTTTTTTTCCTTTTTTTCTTAATTCAAATTCAATTAACCAACACATAGTAATACATCATTAGTTTCAGAGGTAATATTCAACAATTCATCAGTTGTGTATAACACCCAGTGCTGATCCCATCATGAGCATCCTTAACCCAAACCCAGTACCACATCCTCCCACCAACATCCCCTTCAGTAACCCTCACTTTGTTTCCCATACTTAAGAGTCTCTCATGGTTTGTCTCCCTCTCTAATGACTTCACATTCAGTTTTCCCTCCCATCACTTATGGTCTTCCACATGGTTTCATATAGTCCACATATGAGTGAAACCATATGAATATTGTGCTTCTCTGATTGAGTTATTTCACTTAGCATAATACTCTCCAGTTCCATCTGAGTCAGTATCCATCCTCGCTGATGGCTGAGTAATATTCCACTGTATATATAAACTATATCTTTATCCGTTAATTTCTCAAAGGACATCTCAGCTCCTTCCATACTTTGGCTATTGTGGAAATTGCTGCTTTAAACACTGGGGTCCAGGTGCCCCTTTGAATTAGTATGTTTGTATTCTGTATTAGTATGTTTGATAAATACCTAGTAATGTGATTGCTGGGTTTTAGGTTGCTCTATACCTAACTTCTTGAAGAACCTCCATACTATTTTCCAGAATAGCTACACCAGTTTGCATTTCCACTAAGAGTGTAAGAGGGTTCCCCCTTCTCTATATCCTTGCCAACGTTTATGCTTCCTGTCTTGTTTATTTAAGCATTCTGATTGGAGTGAGGTGATATCTCATTGTGGTTTTGATTTGTATGTCCCTGATACCAAGAGATATGGAACATTTTTTTTCATGTGTCATTTGGCCATTTTTATGTCTTCTAATTGGACAATTGTCTATTCATGTCTCCTGCCCACTCTTGACTGGATTCTTTGTTTTGGGGGGGGTTTAAGTTTGATAAGTTCTTTATAGATCTTGAATACTAGCCCTTTCTCTGATAAGACATTTCCAATTTCAAATACCTTTTTCCATTCTGTAGATTTCTTTTTCATTTTTTTGACTCTTTGCTGTGCAGAAACTTTTTATTTTGATGAAGTCCCAATAGCTCATTTTTGCTTTTGATTCCTTTGCCTTTGAACACATGTCTAGCAAGAAGATGCTGTGGTCCAAGTCAAAAAGGTTGATGCCTGTATTCTTCTCTAGAATTTTGATGGATTCTTCTCTCACACTTGGGTCTTTCATCCATTTTGAGTTTGTTTTTTATGTATGGTGCAGTAAAATGGTCCAGTTTCATTATTCTGCATGTGGCTGTCCAATTTTCCTAATACCATTTATTGAAGAACAAATGTCTTTTTTTTTTCTCACTGTATATTTTTTCCTGTTTTGTTGAAGATCAGTTGATCAGAGTTGAGGGTCCATTTCTGGGTCCTCTATTCCGTTTCACTGTCCTATGTGTCTGTTTTTGTGCCAGTACCATACTGTCTGAGGATTACAGCTTTGTAATATAGCTTGAAGTCCAGAATTATGATGCTGCCAGCTTCAGTTTTCTTGTTCGATATTCTTTTTCTCTTTTTTCTTTAAATTCAATTATCCAACATATATCATTAATTTCAGATTTACAGTTCAATAATTCATCAGTTGCATATAACATCCAATGTTCATCACATCATGTGCCCTCCTTTATATCTATCACCCAATTACCCCATTCCTCCATCAGTCTCCCTTCCAGAAAACCTCAGCTTGTTTTCTATAGTTAAGAGTCTCTCATAGTTTGTCTCCCTTTATGATTTTTCTTTTTTTTTAAATTCAGTCCCAATAGTTTATTTTTGTTTTCATTTCCTTTGTCTCAGGAGACATCTAGAAAAACGTTACCACAGCTGATATGAGATACATGATTGTTTGTGCTGTCTTCTAGGATTTTATGGTGTCAGATCTCATATTTTGGTCATTAATCCATTTGGGGTTTATTTTTCTTTGTGGTTTTAAGAAGTGGTCCTGTTTCATTATTTTGCATGCAGATGTCCAGTTTTTCCAACACCATTTGTTGAAAAGTCTGTCTTTTCCACTGGATATTCTTCCTGCTTTGTTGAAGATTAATAATTGTGGATTTATTTCTGTGTTTTCTGTTTTGTTCCATTGATCTATATGTCTGTTTTTGTGATAGTACCATATTGTCTTGATCACTAGAGCTCTGTAATATATCTTTCTGTTTGAAATTGTGATGCCTCCAGTTATTTCTTATTTTTTATTTAAATTATATTTAGGTAACATCTACTATATTATTATTTTCAAGAGTAGAATTTAGTGATTTATCAGCTGCATACAACACTTAGTCCTCATCACGTCAAGTGCCCTCCTTAATGTCCATCACCTAACTGCCCATCCCCCCACCTCCTTCTTCTCCAGCAACCCTCAGTTTGTTTCCTACAGTCAAGTGTCTGTTACAGTTTGTCAACCTCTCTGTTTTCATCGCATTTTATTTTTCCTTCCTTTAACCCTATGTTCATCTGTTACACCTCTAGTTTTGTTTTTCTTTTTCAAGATTATTTTGGCTATTTGGGATATTTTCTGGTCCTTTAAAAATTTTTAGTTTCTTTGATCTAGTTCTGGGAAATATGCTGTTGGTATTTTGATGGAGAGATCATAAAATCTGTAGATTCTTTGCTTAGTATAGGCATTTTAACAGTATTTTTTCTTCCAATCCATGAACATGGAAATTCTTTCCATTTGTTTGTGTCTTCAGTTTCTTTCATCATTTTATAATTTTCAGAGTACAGGTCTTTCTCCCCTTTGTTTAAATTTTTTTCCCAATTTATTTATTTTCAGAAAAACAGTATTCATTATTTTTTCACCACACCCAGTGCTCCATGCAAGCCGTGCCCTCTATAATACCCACCACCTGGTACCCCAACCTCCCACCCCCCCCGCCACTTCAAACCCCTCAGATTGTTTTTCAGAGTCCATAGTCTCTCATGGTTCATCTCCCCTTCCAATTTACCCAAAAGCACATACCCTCCCCAATGTCCATAACCCTACCTCCCTTCTCCCAACCCCCCTCCCCCCAGCAACCCACAGTTTGTTTCGTGAGATTAAGAGTCACTTATGGTTTGTCTCCCTCCCTACCCCATCTTGTTTCATGGATTCTTCTCCTACCCACTTAAGCCCCCATGTTGCATTACCACTCCCTCATATCAAGGAGATCATATGATAGTTGTCTTTCTCCGCTTGACTTATTTCGCTAAGCATGATACGCTCTAGTTCCATCCATGTTGTTGCAAATGGCAAGGTTTCGTTTCTTTTGATGGCTGCATAGTATTCCATTGTGTATATATACCACATCTTCTTGATCCATTCATCTCTTGATGGACATCTAGGTTCTTTCCATAGTTTGGCTATTGTGGACATTGCTGCTATAAACATTTGGGTGCACGTGCCCCTTTGGATCACTACGTGATCCCAAAACCAGACAAGGATCCCATCAAAAAAGAGAGCTATAGACCAATATCCTTGATGAACACAGATGCAAAAATTCTCACCAAAATACTAGCCAATAGGATTCAACAGTACATTAAAAGGATTATTCACCATGACCAAGTGGGATTTATCCCTGGGCTGCAAGGTTGGTTCAACATCCGCAAATCAGTCAATGTGATACAACACATCAATAAAAGAAAGAACAAGAACCATATGATACTCTCAATAGATGCTGAAAAAGCATTTGACAAAGTACAGCATCCCTTCCTGATCAAAACCCTTCAAAGTGTAGGGATAGAGGGCACATACCTCAATATCTTCAAAGCCATCTATGAAAAACCCACTGCAAATATCATTCTCAATGGAGAAAAACTGAAAGCTTTTCCACTAAGGTCAGGAACACGGCAGGGATGTCCATTATCACCACTGCTATTCAACACAGTACTAGAAGTCCTAGCCTCAGCAATCAGACAACAAAAGGAAATTAAAGGCATCCAAATCGGCAAAGAAGAAGTCAAATTATCACTCTTCGCAGATGATATGATACTCTATGTGGAAAACCCAAAAGACTCCACTCCAAAACTGCTAGAACTTGTACAGGAATTCAGTAAAGTGTCAGGATATAAGATCAATGCACAGAAATCAGTTGCATTTCTCTACACCAACAACAAGACAGAAGAAAGAGAAATTAAGGAGTCAATCCCATTTACAATTGCACCCCAAACCATAAGATACCTTTGTTTAAATTGATTCCTAGATATTTTATTATTTTGATGAAATTATAAATAGGATTGGTTTCTTAATTTCTCTTTCTGCTGCTTCATTATTGGTATATAGAAATGCAACAGATTTCTGTTCATTGATTTTTATCCTGAAAGATTACATAAGTCATTTATCAGTTCTAGTAGTCTTTTTATGGACCCTTTAGGGTTTTTTAAATATAGTATTATGTCATCTGCGAATAGTGAAAGTTTGAGTTCTTCCTTGCCAATTTGGATGCCATTTATTTATTTATTTATCTAACTGCTGTGGCTATAACTTCCAATAGTATATTGACTAAAAGTGGTAAGATGGACATCCCTGTCTTATTCCTGACCTTATGGGGAAAGCTCTTAGTTTTTCCCCATTAAGTATGATGTTCCCTGTGGGTTTTTCATATACAACCTTTATCATGTTGAGGTATGTTCTCTTTAAACCTACTTTTTGAAGTTCATTATTGTTATTATGAATGGATGTTGTACTTTGTCAAATGTTTTTCATTTGCCTGTTGAAATGATTGTATGGTTCTTATCAGTTTTATTACTGATGTGATATACCATGTTGATTGACTTGCCAATATTGAACCACCCTTGCAACCCAGAATAAATCTCACTTGATCATGATGAATGATTTTTTTAAAGATTTTATTTATTTATTTGACAGAGAGAAATCACAAGTAGATGGAGAGGCAGGCAGAGAGAGAGGGAAGCAGGCTCCCCGCTGAGCAGAGAGCCCGATGCAGGACTCGATCCCAGGACCCTGAGATCATGACCTGAGCCGAAGGCAGTGGCTTAACCCACTGAGCCACCCAGGCGCCCCATGATTAATGATTTTTTAATGCATTGTTGCATTTTGCTTGCTAGGAATTTGTCAATAATTTTTGCATCTGTATTTATATTGGCCTGCAGTTCTCTTTTTTGGGTGGTGTTTTTACCTGCTTTTGGTATCAGTGTAATGCTGGTCTCTTAGAATGAATTTGGAAGTTTTTCTTCTTTTACTATTTTTTGGAAAAGTTTAATAATAGGTATTAATTCTTCTTTAAATATTTGGTAGAATTTGCTTATAAAGCCATGTGGTCCCAGATTTTTGTTTGTTTGGAGTTTTTTGGTTACTGCCTAAACTTTTTTTGCTGATTATAGGTCTGCTTACATTTTCTATTTTTTTCCTGTTTCAGTTTTGGTACTTTATATGTTTCTTATTAATCCTTTTCTTCTAAGTTTTTCAATATGTTGACATGTAATTTTTCATAATATTCTCTTACAGTCCTTTGCATTTCTGTGGTGTCAGTTTTTATTTCTCCTCTTTCATTTTTTTAATTTGCATTCTCTGTCTCTCTCTCCCTTTTATGAATATATCTAAAGACTCATGATTTTTGTTGCTCTTTTCAAAGAACCAGCTCTTGGTTTCATTAATCTATTCTATTGTAGTTTTGTTTGTTTGTTTGTGCTTTTGTTTTTGTTTCCATATCATTTATTCCTGCTTTAACCCTTATTATATCCTTACTCTGCTGGTTGTGGGGTTTCTTGGTTGTTCTCTTTCTAGCTCTTCTAGGTACTGATTTAGGTTCTTTGAAAATTTTCTCGCTTCTTGAGGTAGGCCGGTATTGCTATAAAATTCCTTCTTAGAACCACTTTTGCTATATTCCAAAGATTTGGGGTTGTTGTGTTTTCATTTATATTCATTTCCACATACTTTTGGATTTCTTCTTTGATTTCTTGGTTCGAACATTCATTGTTTAGTAGTATGTCATTTAATCTCCATGTATTTGTGAACTTTCCAGATTTCTTGTGGCTTATTTCTGACTTCATAACCTCTCCATTAGAAAACCTGACTTAGAATTTTTTAATTTGTTGAGACTTGATTTGTGGCCTCATATGTGATCTATTCTGAGAAATGTTCTATGTGCACTTGGAAGGAATGTTTATTCTGCTGTTTTCCAATGGAATGTTCTGAATGTATCTGTTAAATCTATCTGGCAAGTGTTTTATTCAAAGCCGTTGTTTCCTTGTTGATTTTCAGTTTAGATGCTCTGTCCATTGATGTAAATAGGGTCCTAAAGTCTCCTACTATTATTGTATTACTATCAATTAGTTCCTTTATGTTTGTGATTAACTGTTTTCTGTATTTTGGTGCCCCCATGTTGGGTGAATATAGACTCACAATTGTTATATCTTCTTGTTGGGTTATCCCATTTATGATTATATAGCTATCCTTTTTGTCTCTTATTACAGTCTTTGTTTTAAAATCTATTTTGTCAGGGTGCCTGGGTGGCTCAGTGGGTTAAGCCTCTGCCTTTGGCTCAGGTCATGATCCCAGGTTTCTGGGATCAAGCCCCACATCGGGCTTTCTGCTCAGCGAGGATCCTGCTTCCCCCTCTCTCTCTCTGCCTGCCTCTCTGCCTACTTGTGATCTCTCTGTCAAATAAATAAATAAAATCTTTTAAAAAATAAATAAAATAAAATCTATTTTGTCTGATAGAAGTATTGCAACCCGGGTTTTCTATTCATGTCCATTTGCATGATAAATGTTTCTCCACCTCCTTACTTTCAATCTTCAGGTGTCATTAGGTCTGAAACTAGCCTCTTGTAAGCAGCATATCGATGGCTCTTATTTGTTTGTTTGTTTGTCCAATCTGATAGCCTTTTTCTTTTGTTTGGAGCATTGAGCCCATTAACATTCAGAGTAATTATTGAAAGACATGAATTTAGTGCCATTTTATTACCTTGTAAAGTGGCTGTTTCTGTAGATTGTCTCTCATTCTGGTCTATGTTACTTCTGGACTGCCTCTTCACTGAAGGGATTCTTTAGTATGTCTTGCAGGGCTGGTTTAGTGTTCACAAATTCCTTTACTTTTTGTTTGTTCTGGAAATTCATTATCTCTCCTTTTATTCTGAATTATAGCCTTGCTGTATAAAGTATTCTTGGCTGCATATTTTTCCCATTTAGAACATATTATATATTGTATGAAAATATATTGAATATGAATTCCTGAATATATTCCATGAATATATTATTCCAGTCTTTTCCAGCATAAGTCTCTATGGACAAGCCTGCTATTAGCCTTTTATTTCTACTATTGTAGTTTAAAGACCTCTTGTCCTGAACTGCCTTCAGGACTTACTCTTTATCTCTAAAATGTACAAGTTTCTCTATCATATGTCATGTTTTTTACCTATCTTTATTGATTTTGAAGTGGGTGCTCTGTGCCTCCTGCACTTGAATGTGTTTCCTTCCCCGGATTTGGGAAGTTATCAGCTACAATTTGTTCAAATAAACCTTCTTCCCTGCTCTCTCTCTCTCTCTCTCTTTTTCTTCTTTTGGGACCCCTATTATTTGAATATTATTTCACTTTATGGTATCACTGATTTCTGTCTCATTTAGTGATCCAGTAGTTGTCTTTCTCTCTTCTTTTCAACTTCTTTGATATCCATCATTTTGTCTTCTCTATCATTGACTTTCTCTTTTGACTTATTTTATCCTTGATGTTACGCGTCCATTTTTTTTTCACTATATTTCAGTAAACGTATTTTTAATTTTGGCCTGATTAGATTGTAGTTCTATTATTTTTATTGTAAGGCATTTTCTAGCATCTTCTATGTTTCCTTCAAGTCCAGCTAGTATCTTTATAATAATTGTTTTAAATTCTAGTTTGTACATCTTCTTATAACCATATTGCTTAAATCCCTATCATTGAGTACAACCTCCTGTTATGTATTTTGTGGTGAGTTTCTCTGTCTCATCATTATTTCCAGAAAAGAAAAGAAGAAAGAGGGAGGAGAAAACAGTACCCTCACCAAAAAAAAGATAAAAAATAACAAAGCAAACCAGAAGAAAACAAAGTCAGACAAAATAAATATCAAACCAGAAACAAAAGAGAACAAAACAAAATACTAGATTCTGGGTGTATTTTGGTTAGCTTGTTAATAAAAACTAGGTCCCAAAATAGGAAATAAAGAATATATATATATATATATATATATATTTAAAAATAATGTAAGATAAAATAAAATACAAAGAATGGAAACCAAATTTTGTGTATATATATATATATATATATAAACTCTAAAGAATACACTTTAAAAACCCCACAAATGCTATATACTGTTTTCCCCAAGAGCTAAAGTTTTGCAGTTCTCTATAATCAGTAAACTTGGTATTAACCAGTTGCTCCTGTTGATCTACTCAGGGAAAGGCCAGTTCTGCTGATTCTCAGGTGCCCTCATCCTGGTGGAATTGTGCTTGTCTTCCCTGGGGGCTGGACTCTATTTAAGCAGCTCTGGATTACCCTATGTGATGCTCTTTTTCTCCCTGGAGGATTTCAGCAACAATGAGAGAGATGAAAATGGTGGTATCCTCTCTCTAGCCCCAGAGCTGAAAGTTTCCACCCCCACTCTTCAGTGAGCCCTCAAAGAAAAGCATCCAATCACTTTTGTCTCTCTGCTTTCCATGTGAACTCTGTGTTCACACAGCCAGTGACTAAGTGTCTTTAATCTCAGGCACACAACTAAGCTTCAAGTTGCCAAATTTTTGAACCTGCTCAGAAAATTATGGAAACTAATGAAGTTGAAAGGAAGAAGTAAATAAAACTCTTAGAAGTAAATAAAACTCAAAATGTGGGTTTAGAAAACTTAGCAATTCCATAAAGCAAAATAATATCCATTATAGGAGTTGCAGAAGAGAAAGAGCAGGAAAAATGGGCAGATAGTTTATTTGAACAAATTGTAACTGAGAACATCCTTAATCTGGGGAAGGAAACAGGCATGCAAGTCTAAGAGGCATAGGGAACTCCACGCAAAATACACAAAAATAGGTCAATGCCATGATATATTATAGTGAAATTTGCAAATTAAAAGATAGAGAGAGAACACTGGAAGCAGCTAGGGAATAAAGGACTTTAACCTGCAAGGGTAGACATATAAGGCTGGCAGCAGGCTTGTCTCCAGAGACCTTGCAGTCCAGCATGAACTGGCAAGATATATTCCACATGCTAAATGGGAAAAATATGGAGCCAAGAATACTTTATCCGGAAAGGTTGTCATTCAGAAAAGAAAGAAAGAGTTTCCAAGAAAAACAATAGTAATAATAATAATAATAATAATAAAGGAGCTTGTGAACACTAAACCACCACTGCAAAATACATTAAGGAATTTAGGGCGACCCTTTGAATGGAAAAAAGACCAAAAGTAACAAAGAACAGAAACAAGCAGAGACACTCTACAGGAAAAGTGACACTATAGGTAATACAATGGCACCAATTTCATATTTTTCAGTAATTACTCTGAAAGTAAGTGTTCCAATAAAAGACATAAGGTATCAGAATGGATTTAAAAAAAAAGACCAGGGAGCCTGGGTGGCTCAATTGGTTAAGCAACTGTCTTCAGCTCAGGACCCCTTGAGTACTGCATCTGGATCCTTTCTCAGCAGGGAGTCTGCTTCTCCCCTTGACTTCTCCCCTCTCATGCTCTCTCTCTGACTCTCTCTCTCAAATAAATAATTTTTAATAATTTTTATTTATTTTTTAAATTTCTTTTTAGTGTTCCAGAATTCATTGTTTAAGCACCACACCCAGTACTCCATGCAATACATGCCCTCCACAATACCCACCACCAACCTCATCCAACCCCCCACACCCTTCCCCTACAAAACCCTCAGTTACTTCCTCAGAGCCCACAGTCTCTCATGGTTCATCTCCCACACCAATTTCCCCCAACTCCCTTCTCTTCTTCATCTCCCCATGTCCTCCATATTATTCCTTATGATCCACAAATAAGTGAAACCTAATTGAATCTCTCTGCTTGACTTATTTCACTCAGCATGATCTCTTCCAGTCCCATCCATGTTGATACAAAAGTTGGTTATTCATCCTTTCTGATGGAGGCATAATACTCCATAGTGTATATGAACCACATCTTCCTTATCCATTCATCCATTGATTAATTAATCTTTTTTCCACTGTATATTTGTCAAAGATTAGTTGACCATAAGGTTGAGGGTCAAAATCTGGGCTCTCCACTCTGTTCCACTTGTCTATGTGTCTGCTTTTGTGTCAGTACCATGCTGTCTTAATGATCACAGCTTTGTAGTAAAGCTTGAAACCAGGCATTGTGATGCTCCCAGTTTTGTTTTTATTTTTCAACATTTCCTTAGCAATTCGGGGGTCTCTTCTGATTCCATAGAAATTTTAGGATTGTTTGCTCCAGCTCTTTAAAAAGTGCTGGTGGAATTTTGATTGGAATGGCATTGAAAGTATAGATTGCTCTAGGCAGTATAGACATTTTAATAATGTTTATTCTTCTGATCCATGAGCATGAAATGCTTTTCCATCTTTTTGTGTCTTCTTCAATATTTTTCCTGAGTGTTCTATAGTTTCTTGAGTATAGATCCTTTACCCCTTTGGTTAGGTTTATTCACAGGTATTTTGTGGTTCTTGATTCTATAGTAAATGGAATCAATTCTCTAATTTCCCTTTCCATATTTTCATTGTTAGTGTATAAGAAAGCCACTCATTTCTGTACATTGCCTTTGTATCCTGCCACATTACTGAACTGCTGTATGAGTTCTAGTAGTTTAGAGGTGGAGTCTTTTGGGTTTTCCATATAAAGAATCATGTCATCTGTGAAGAGAGAGTTTGACTTATTCATTGCCAATTTGATTACCTTTTATTTCTCTTTGTTGTCTGATTGCTGTTACTAGGATTTCTAACACTATGTTGTACAAGAGTGGGGAGATTAGGCGTCCTTGTCATGATCCTGATCTCAAAAGGAAGGCTATGAGCTTTTTCCCATTGAGGATGATATTTGCTGTGGGCTTTCCATAGATAGATTTCATGAAATTGAGGTATATTCCCTCTATTCCTGTACTTTGAAGCATTTTAATCAGTAATCTATGCTGGATTTTGTCAAATGCTTTTTCTGCATCCATTGAGAGGACCATGAACTTCTTCTCTCTTCTCTCATTGATTTGTTCTATCACATTGATTGATTTGTGAATGTTGAACCACCCTTGAAACCCATGGATAAATCTCACCTGGTCATGCATTGGGCTCCTTTTTCAGCAGGGAATCTGCTTCTCCCTCTGATCTCTCCCCTCTCATGCTCTCTCTCTCTCTCTCTCTCTCAAATAAATAAATAAATAAAATCTTAAACAAACAAACAAAAAAAACCCAAGATGATCGATATGCTCCATACAAGTGACTCATTTTAGACCCAAAGGCACCTCCAGATTGAAAATAAGGGTGTAAAGAACAATTTACCATGCTAACACATATCAAAAGGAAGGTGGAGTAACCATCCATGTATCAGACATACTGGATTTTTTTTTTTGCAAACTGGATTTTAAATTGAAGACTGTAATAAGAGATGAAGAAGGACACTATATACTAATAAAAGGGTCTACCCAACAAAAGATCTAACAATTGTAAATATTTATGCCCTTAACATGGGAGCAACCAGATACATAAATAAATAAAAATAAAAATAAAACACTCATTTATAATAATATGATAATAGGGAATTCAACACCCCACTCACAACAATGGACAGCTCATCCAAGCAAAAGATCAATAAGAAAATAGGTGTTTTGTACAGTACACTGGATGTGATGGACTTAAACAGATATACTCAGAACATTTCATCCTAAAGCAGCAGAATATGCATTATTTTTTAGTTTGCATGGAAGAGTCTCCAGAATAGATCACATACTGGGTCATAATCAGGACTCAACTAGTACAAAAAGATTAAGATAATACCATGCAAATTTTCAAACTACAATGCTGTGAAACTTTAAATGAACCACAAGGGGGGGAAAAAACTGGAAATACCCCAGTACATGGAGGTTAAAGAGTATCCTACTAAAGAATTAATAGGTCAACCAGGAAATTAAAGAAGTATTTTTTAAAAAATACGTGTAATCTAATGGAAATGAAACACAACAGTCAAAAACCTCTGGGATTCAACCAAGGAAGTCCTAAGAGGGAAGTATATAGCATTATGTACCTCTCTAAAGAAGTTGGAAAAGTCAAAATACACAGCCTAACCTTACACCTAAAGGAGATGTAAAAGGAAGAGCAAATAAAGCCTGAATCCAGCAGAAGAAAAATAATAAAGTTTAGAGCAGAAATCAATTATTAAAAATCAAAAACACAGTATTCTACCGAAATCAATCAAACTAAGAGATGGTTATTTGAAAGAATTAACAAGATTGAAAAACTCCAAGCCAGACTTACAAAAAAGAAAAGAGAAAGAAATCAAATTAATAAAATCACGAGTGAAAGAGGAGAGATCACAACCAACTACAAGGAAATACAAACAATTAGAAGATCATTTTATGAGAAATTATATGCCAACAAGTTAGGCAATTTGGAAGAAACAGACATTCCTAGAAACATATAAACTATCAAACCTGAAACAGAGAAAATCTGAACAGACCCATAACCAGCAACAAAATTGAAGCAGTAATCAAAACTCTCTTCACAAACAAGATTCCATGGCTGGATATCTTCCCAAGGGAATACTACCAAATATTAAAGAAGAATTAATACCTAACATCTGTTAATTAATACTTAACCTGTTCCCAAGGAAGAGGAAAATGTCCAAACTCATTCTATGGGGCCAGCATTACTTTGATTCCTAAAACAAAGACCCCACTAAAAAGGAGAATCAAAGACCAATATCTTCAATGGACATGGATGCAAAAAATCTCACCAAGATATTATCTGATAGAATCCAACAGTACATTAAAAGAATTATTAGGGGGGGACAAGATGGCGGGGTAGTAGGAAGAGGCGTCTTTTCAGCCAGTACCCCAAAGTGAGCTGATTACCTACCAAAGAACTCCGATCACCCATGAAATCAGCCTGAGATCAGAATTATACACGTCTGGATCTCTACAGGGGCAGAAGACGCCAGTGAGCAGATAAAGCGGAATGGGAACTGCAGACTGATATCGGAAGATAAACAAAAGGGGGAGGGAGCCACCAGTGGCGACCGGTGGGAAAGTAATACCCCAAACCGAGCGAGAGCGCCCTGCGTCTGGGGACCAGCAGTAACTCGGAGACTGATTGAAAGCACTCCAAAAGAGCAAAGGATCGCGGGGGGAAATTGTGGTAATCGGGGCTGCTAGGGAGAGGGGCTTAAGTCCCCGGTCCCAGACGGCCTCCCCGGCGCTGAGGCAGAGAGAGTGCGGCGGAGAAACCGGTCCTGGTCCCTAAGACGCCAGCGCGCCCCAGAGCGCTTGGGTTTCGGCTCCTGTGAGGGGATGGGAGCCGCGCCGGTCTGCGGATCGCGCGCTAGCCCTACCACAAAGCTTCAGATACGCGTGCACGAGCACGTCCCTCACTCTCCCCTGAATTACTGAGGCCTGGCGGGCGCTCCTTGACCCGCGCCATTGTTTCAAAGCCTAAGCCGCGCGAGGGCGCGAAACTCTTCCCCGGACAGAGGCACGCAAAAGCCCAACCTGGGGCTCATGGACCCGCACCCGTTCTCAGTACCCCAGACGCGTGCCCGACCCATAGCCGCCTCTGAAAAGAGGTGCGCGCAAGCCAGGCACTCCCAGCCCGGGCCGGCGGCAAAATCTCAGTGTGCGACTGCTCCTTGGAACCTCTCTGGCGGTCGGGAGCTCCCAGACAGCTGCCACTGCCTTGGCTTTGGGGACGAGCAAAAGATCCTGCACCCCCAGGGTCTGCACCTTGGAACGTGCGCTGCCAGCGGCCAAGGGGGAATTTATTCAGCTTCTGCACCCAGACTGAGGCTTCTCTCTGAGACGGAGATCAGGGTGTGGTTTGATTTCTTCTAATACTACAAAAACCATCAAAGGCGGTCAAGGTGAGAGGGACAAAAGTGAACAAGCCAAAAAACCGCCAGAGAACAAAAGCCTGAAAAAAACCAGTTTCCCCAGAGCCCACCCCCTTGAGGGGGGCAGGGGGACTCAACTCAGAAAACATCATTGACTGACAACCCATGTGGCAGGCCCCTCCCCCAGAAAACAAACCAAGAAAGAAAAAAAAAAAAGGACTACAAGAGAACCACCACTACTTCATAGGAAAACTTGTATTGTTCACTCGTTTCCACTATTCCGGTTCATATTTTTTAATTTTTTTTATTTCTTTTTTTTACACATAGGTAATTTTTTTAACCTATTTACCATCACAGCGAGCTGTACAGTACATCAAATTCCATAATACCTTTCTAACCTGAACTTTTTGATACATACACCTAGGTTTTCCTTTTGCATTTTTATTTTTTGAATTCCCGTTTTAAAAAAAAAAAATTTTGGTTTAGTTTAGTCTAGTATATTCCTTTTTATTTTTATCCTCTAATATTCATATAGAGTTAACTTCAAAGTAATCCCCTTTTCCCAATCAATACTACCCCTAAAGGTAAACCAATTTTTAATCCCCTTTATCTTAGGAAAGATGAGTCCTTTAACAAAGACATCAAGATACATCCAGGAAGAATAAAAACAACCTTCCTCACACACACTGAGAATTTATAAGAACTCTCCCATCTTCATCCACAAGTGTTTCTGTGTTTTTTGTGTTTGTCCTGATAGCTAATAAATTTTACACTAGTGGTTCTTTTAGACGAGGTTCTTTCTTTATTTGCATATATATATTTTTTCTTTTTTTCTCTTGCCATATAATTGTATCAGTCTATTTATCTCTTTTTGTTTGTCTACTTCATAAATCTTACCTTCTAGGCTGAACCTTCTCTTTCATATTCCCTTTCTTTCCTGTCTCTCTCTCTCTTTTTTCTTTTTTGTTTTTCTTTTTCTTCTTTTCCTCTTTTTCTTTTCTTTTGTCTCTCGTTTGGGTGGGGAATCCTGATTGCTCAAAAGTGTTCCACGGTGCACCTTGACTGCACCAGAGTTGATACATCCAGCTACATCTGTTCAGTCTTCACCCACCAAAATGACTAGGAGGAGGAATGCCCAACAGAAGAAAAATACAGAGGATGGACCTTCTGCAACAGAGCTAACGGCTATCAACATAGACAATATGTCGGAAAGTGAATTCAGGCTAACAATTATCCAGGCAATAGCTAGGTTGGAGAAAGCCATGGATGACCAAACAGAATTGATTAGGGCCGAACTGAAAGCGACCAGACAGGATGTTCACAATGTTAGGGCGGAGCTTAAAGCTACCAGGGAGGAGGTCCACAATGCTCTCAATGAGTTCCAATCTAATCTAAACTCTCTCAAAGCTAGGGTAACTGAGACAGAAGATAGAATTAGTGATCTGGAAGACAAACAGATAGAGAGAAAGGATCAGGAGGAAGCCTGGAACAAACAGCTTAGATCCACGAAAGCAGAATCAGGGAAATAAATGATGCCATGAAGAGTTCCCACGTCAGAATTATTGGAATCCCTGAAGGGGAGGAGAAAGAAAGAAATCTAGAAGATATCGTGGAACAAGTCCTTCATGAAAATTTTCCAAATCTCACGAATGAAACCAGCGTTCATGTACTAGAGGCTGAACGGTCTCCACCCAAGATTATACATTCCAAAAAAACACCACGACACCTAATAGTCAAATTGAGGAATTGTAATTGTAGGTATAATCTCTTGAAAGCTACCAGGGCAAAGAGGCTCCTTATGTACAGAGGGAAGCCCATCAGAATAACGTCAGACCTGTCCACAGAGACCTGGCAAGCCAGAAGAGGCTGGCAAGATATATTAAGGGCACTAAATGAGAAGAACATGAAGCCAAGAATACTTTATCCAGCAAGACTGACATTCAAAATGGATGGAGAGATAAAGAGTTTCCAAGACCGGCAAGACTTAAAAGACTATGCAACCACCAAGCCGACACTGCAGGAAATATTAAGGGGGGTTCTATAAAAGAGGAAAAATCCCAAGAATAGCATTGAACAGAAATATAGAGACAGTCTACAGAAAGAAAGACTTCAAAGGTAACTCGATGTCAATAAAAACGTATCTATCAATAATCACTCTCAATGTGAATGGCCTAAATGCACCCATAAAATGGCACAGGGTTGCAGATTGGATAAAACGACAGGACCCATCCATATGCTGTACACAAGAGACCCATTTTGATCCTAAAGATACACGCAGACTGAAAGAGAAGGGGCTGAGAAGCATCTTTCATGCCAATGGGACTCAAAAGAAGACTGGGGTAGCGATTCTCATATCAGATAAATTAGACTTCAAACTAAAGACTGTAGTCAGAGATACAGAAGGACACTACATAATCCTTAAAGGGACTATCCACCAAGATGATCTAACAATTGTAAATATCTATGCTCCCAATATGGGAGCAGCCAATTACTTAAGAAAACTGTTAATCAAGATAAAGAGTCATATTGATATGAATACACTAATCCTATGAGATCTTAACATGCATCTTTCAGAATTAGACAGATCATCGAAGCAGAAAATCAATAAAGAAAGAAACAAGAGCATTGAATGACACATTGGACCAGATGGACCTCATAGATATATACAGAACATTCCACCCTAAAACAGCAGAATACTCATTCTTCTCAAGTGCACACGGAACCTACTCCAGAATAGACCACATACTGGGTCACAAATCAGGACTCAACTGATACCAAAAGACTGAGATTATTCCCTGCATATTCTCAGATCACAATGCTTTGAAACTGGAGCTCAATCAGAAGGACAAGTTCCGAAGGAACTCAAACACCTGGATGCTAAAGACCACCTTGCTTAAGAATGCTTGGATCAACCATGAGATCAAAGAAGAACTGTAACAATTCATGGAAACCAATGAGAATGAAGAAACTTTGGTCCAAAACCTATGGGATACAGCAAAGGCGGTCCTAAGGGGAAAATATATAGCCATCCAAGCCTCGCTCAAAAAAATTAAAAAATCCAGAACACAGCAGCTGTCTCTACACCTTAAAGAACTGGAGGATCAACAACAAATCAAACCAACTCCAAACATAAGAAGGGAAATCATCAAGATTAGAGCTGAGATCAATGAGGGAGAAACCAGAGATACAGTAGAACGTATCAATGAAACTAGAAGCTGGTTTTTTGAAAGAATCAATAAGATCGATAAGCCACTGGCTACACTAATCCGAAAGAAAAGAGAGAAATACCAAATCCATAAAATTATGAATGAAAAGGGAGAGATCACAACTAACGCCAAAGAAGTAGAAACAATCATCAGAAGTTATTATGAACATTTATATGCCAATAAGCTTAGCAACCTAGATGAAATGGATGCATTCCTGGAAAAATATTAACTACCAAAATTGAACCAGGAAGAAATCGACAACCTGAATACACCGATATCTAATAACGAGATTGAATCAGTGATCAAAAACGTCCCAAAAAACAAGAGCCCAGGACCTGACGGATTCCCTGGGGAATTCTACCAAACCTTCCAAGAAGAAATAACACCTATTCTCCTGAAGCTGTTTCAAAAAATTGAAGCAGAAGGAAAACTTCCAGACTCTTTCTATGAAGCCAGCATTACCCTGATCCCCAAACCAGGCAAGGACCCTACCAAAAAGGAGAATTTCAGACCAATATCACTGATGAATATGGATGCTAAGATTCTCAACAAGATCCTAGCCAACAGGATCCAACAGCACATTAAAAAGATTATCCACCATGATCAGGTGGGATTCATCCCTGGGCTACAAGGATGGTTCAACATTCGCAAATCAATCAATGTGATACAACAAATTAATATGAGAAGAGAGAAGAACCACATGGTCCTCTCAATTGATGCAGAAAAAGCATTTGACAAAATCCAACATCCGTTCCTGATTAAAACGCTTCAAAGTATAGGGATAGAGGGAACATTCATGAATCTCATCAAATCTATCTATGAAAGACCCACAGCAAATATCATCCTCAATGGGAAAAAGCTTGCAGCCTTCCCATTGAGATCAGGAAGAAGACAAGGATGCCCACTTTCACCACTCTTGTTCAACATAGTATTAGAAGTCCTAGCAACAGCAATCAGACAACAGAGAGAAATAAAAGGTATCCAAATTGGTAATGAAGAAGTCAACCTCTCTCTCTTCGCAGATGACATGATTCTTTATATGGAAAACCCAGAACTACTAGAACTCATACAGCAATTCAGCAACGTGGCAGGATACAAAGTCAATGTGAAGAAATCAGTGGCTTTCTTATGAACAAACAATGAAAATACAGATCGGGGAATTAGAGTATCGATTCCATTTACTATAGCAATCTAAACTTTTAATGCCATTCCGATCAAAATTCCACCGGCATTCTTCAAAGAGCTGAAGCAAATAATCCAAAAATTTGTATGGAATCAGAAGAGACCCCGAATCGCTAAGGAAATGTTGAAAAACAAAAATAAAGCTGGGGGCATCACATTACCTGATTTCAAGCTTTATTACAAAGCTGTGATCACCAAGAGAGCATGGTACTGGCATAAAAACAGACACATAGACCAGTGCAACAGAGTAGAGAGCCCTGATATGGACCCTCAACTCTATGATCAATTAATCTTCGACAAAACAGGAAAAAATATACAGTGGAAAAAAGACAGTCTCTTCAATAAATGGTGCTGGGAAAACTGGACAGCTATATGTAGAAGAATGAAACTCGACCATTCTCTTACACCGTACACAAAGATCAACTCAAAATGGATAAAAGACCTCAACGTGAGACAGGAATCCATCAGAATCTTAGAGTAGAACATAGGCAGTAATCTCTTTGATATCAGCCACAGCAACTTCTTTCAAGATACGTGTCCAAAGGCAAAGGAAACAAAAGCGAAAATAAACTTCTGGGACTTCATCAACATCAAAAGCTTCTGCACAGCAAAGGAAACAGTCAAAAAAACAAAGAGGCAACCCACGGAATGGGAGAAGATATTTGCAATTGACAGTACAGACTAAAGGTTGATATCCAGGATCTATAATGAACTCCTCAAACTCAACCCACATGAAACAGACAAACACATCAAAAAATGGGCAGAAGATATGACCAGACACTTCTCCAATCAAGACATACAAATGGCTATCAGACACATGAAAAAATGCTCATCATCATTAGCCCTCAGGGAGATTCAAATTAAAACCACATTGAGATATCACCTTACACCAGTTAGAATGGCGAAAATTACCAAAATGGGAAACAACATGTGTTGGAGAGGATGTGGAGAAAGGGGAACCTTCTTACACTGTTGGTGGGAATGCAAGTTGGTGCAGCCTCTTGGAGAACAGTGTGGAGATTCCTCAAGAAATTAAAAATAGGGCTTCCCTATGACCCTGCAATTGCACTCCTGGTATTTACCCCAAAGACACAGATGTTGTGAAATGAAGGGCCATCTGTACCCCAATGTTTATAGCAGCAATGGCCACAGTCGCCAAACTATGGAAAGAACCAAGATGCCCTTCAACGGATGAATGGATAAGGAAGATGTGGTCCATATACACTATGGAGTATTATGCCTCCATCAGAAAGGATGGATACCCAACTTTGTAGCAATATGGGAGGGACTGGAAGAGATTATGCCGAGTGAAATAAGTCAAGCAGAGTGAGTCAATTATCATATAGTTTCACTTATTTGTGGAGCATAACAAATAGCATGGAGGACAAGGGGTGTTAGAGAGGAGTAGGGATTTTGGGTAAATTGTAAGGGGAGGTGAACCATGAGAGACTATGGACTCTGAAAAACAATCTGAGGGGTTTGAAGTGGCTGGGGGGGGACGTTCAGGTTCCAGGTGATGGGTATTATAGAGGGCATGGCTTGCATGGAGCACTGGGTGTGGTGAAAAAATAATGAATACTGTTTTTCTGAAAATAAATAAAAAATAATAATTAAAAAAAAGAATTATTAAACGGGACCAAGTGAGATTTATTCTGGGTCTCCAGGGGTGGTTCAACATCTACAAATCAATGTGATACAATACACTAATAAAAGAATACGTAATAAATAATATCTGAAAAAAATAAATTAAAAGATAAGAATATTATGAGCCTCTCAATATGTGCAGGAAAAACATTTGAAAAATACAGCATCCATTATTGGTAAAATATCCCCACATTGAAGGAGTAGAGGGAACATAACATTGTAAAAGCCATAGATGAAAGATTCAAAACAAACATCATCCTCGATGGGGAAAAACTGAGAGCTTTTTCCCTAAGGTCAGGAACGCAACAGCGATGTCCACAATCACCACTGTTATTCAACATAATATTAGAAATCTTAGCCTCAGCAATCAGACAACAAAAAGAAATAAAAGGCATCTAAATAGGTAATGAAGTCAAACTCTCCCTCAAATTCCAGATATGAATGAAATCATACAGTATTTGTCTTTCTCTGACTGACTTATTTTGCTTAACATAATACCCACCAGTTCTATTCACATCATTGCAATTGGCAAAATATCGTTCTTTTTTAAAATTTTTTCAATTTATTTATTTTCAGAAAAACAATATTCGTTATTTGTTCACCACACCCAGTGCTCCATGCAATCTGTGCCCTCTATAATACCCACCACCTGGTACCCCAACCTCCCACCCCCCCACCACTTCAAACCCCTCAGATTGTTTTTCAGAGTCCATAGTCTCTCATGATTCACCTCCCCTTCCAATTTACCCCAACTCCTTTCTCCTCTCTAACACCCCTTGTCCTCCATGCTATTTGTTGTGCTCCACAAATAAGTGAAACCATATGATAATTGACTCTCTCTGCTTGACTTATTTCACTCAGCATAATCTCTTCCAGTCCCATCCATGTTGATACAAAAGTTGGGTATTCATCCTTTCTGATGGAGGCATATACTCCATAGTGAATATGGACCACATCTTCCTTATCCATTCATCCATTGAAGGGCATCTTGGTCCTTTCCATAGTTTGGCGACCGTGGCCATTGCTGCTAAAAACATTGGGGTACAGATGGCCCTTCTTTTCACGACATCTTTTTCCTTGGGGTAAATGCCCAGGAGTGCAATGGCAGGGTCATAGGGAAGCTCTATTTTTAATTTCTTGAGGAATCTCCACACTGTTCTCCAAAGAGGCTGCACCAACTTGCATTCCCACCAACAGTGGAAGAGGGTTCCCCTTTCTCCACATCCTCTCCAACATATGTTGTTTCCTGTTTTGTTAATTTTGGCCATTCTAACTGGTTTGAGGTGATATCTCAATGTGGTTTTAATTTGAATCTTCCTGAGGGCTAGTGAGGATGAACATTTTTTCCTGTGTCTGATAGCCATTTGTATGTCTTGATTGGAGAAGTGTCTGTTTATATCTTCTGTCCATTTTTTTATGTGTTTGCCTGTTTCGTTTGTGTTGAGTTTGAGGAGTTCATTATAGATCCTGGATATCAACCTTTGGTCTGTACTGTCATTTGCAAATATCTTCTCCCATTCCGTGGGTTGCCTCTTTGTTTTTTTTAACTGTTTCCTTTGCTGTGCAGAAGCTTTTGATTTTGATGAAGTCCCAAAAGTTTATTTTCCCTTTTGTTTCCTTTGCCTTTGGAGACGTATCTTGAAAGAAGTTGCTGTGGCTGATATCGAAGATATTACTGCCTATGTTCTACTCTAAGATTCTGATGGATTCCTGTCTCACGTTGAGGTCTTTTATCCATTTTGAGTTGATCTTTGTGTACTGTGTAAGAGAATGGTCGAGTTTCATTCTTCTACATATAGCTGTCCAGTTTTTCCAGCACCATTTATTGAAGAGACTGTCTTTTTACCACTGTATATTTTTTCCTGTTTTGTCAAAGATTAATTGACCATAGAGTTGAGGGTCCATATCTGGGTTCTCTACTCTGTTCCACTGGTCTATGTGTCTGTTTTTATGCCAGTACCATGCTGTCTTGGTGACCACAGCTTTGTAATGAAGCTTGAAATCAGGTAATGTGATGCCCCCAGCTTTATTTTTGTTTTTCAATATTTCCTTAGTGATTCGGGGTCTCTTCTGATTCCATACAAATTTTAGGATTATTTGCTCCTGCTCTTTGAAGAATACTGGTGGAATTTTGATCGGAATGGCATTAAAATATATATTGCTCTACGCAGTATAGACATTTTAACAATGTTTATTCTTCCGATCCAAGGGCATGGAATGGTCTTCCATCTATTTGTGTCTTCAATTTCTTTCATGAGTTTTCTGTAGTTCCTCAAGTACAGATCCTTTACCTCTTTGGTTAGGTTTATTCCCAGGTAGCTTATGGTTCTTGGTGCTATAGTAAATGGAATCGATTCTCTAATTTCCCTTTCTGTATTTTCATTGTTAGTGTATAAGAAAGCCACTGATTTCTGCACATTGACTTTGTATCCTGCCACGTTGCTGAATTGCTGTATGAGTTCTAGTAGTTTGGGGGTGGAGTCTTTTGCGTTTTCCATATAAAGAATAATGTCATCAATATCATTCTTTTTGATGGCTGAATAATATTCTATTGTATACATGCACCACATTTTCTTTATCCATTTATCAATGAACATATGGTGTCTTTCCATATTTTGCCTATTGTGGACATTCCTGCTATCAACTATAAATATTGGTGTGCATCTGCCCATTTGAATCACTATGTTTTTATTTTTTGAATAAATACCTAGTGCAATTGCTAGCTCATAAGGTGGTACTATTTTTTTTTTAACTTTTTGAGGATCCTTCTTACTGTTTTCCAGAGTGGTTTCACCATTTGCATTCCCACCAACAGTGTAAGAGGCTTCCCCTTTCTCTGCATCCTAGGCAACGTCTGTTGTTTCCTCAGTTGTTAATTTTAACCATTCTTACTGGTGCTAAGTGGTACCTCAGTGTGTTTTTTTTTTTTCTTTTTTTGTATTCTGCACTTTATTTTTTTTAATTTTTTCAATTTATGTATTTTCTGAAAAACAGTATTCATTATTTTTTCACCACACCCAATGCTCCATGCAATCCATGCCCTCTATAATGCCCACCACCTGGTACCCCAACCTCCCACCCCTTCCGCCACTTCAAACCCCTCAGATTGTTTTTCAGAGTCCATAGTCTCTCGTGATTCACCTCCCCTTCCAATTTACCCCAACTCCCTTCTCCTCTCTAACACCCCTTGTCCTCCATGATATTTATTATGCTCCACAAATAAGTGAAACCATATGATAACTGACTCTCTCTGCTTGACTCACTGTGGTTTTGATTTGTATTTCCCTGATGCTTAATGATGTGGAGCATTTTTTCATGTGCCTGTTGGTCACTTTAATGTCTTCTTTGGAGACGTGTCTGTTCATGTCTTCTGCCCATTTCTTAACTGGATTTTTTTGTTGTTTGGGTGTTGAGTTTGATATGTTCTTTATCGATTTTGGATACTAGCCCTTTATCTGATATGTCGTTTGCAAATATCTTCTCCTATTCTGTCAGTTGTCTCAGTATTGTTAATTGTTTCCTTAGTGCGCATAAGCTTTTTATCTTGATCAAGTTCCAATAGCTCATTTTTGCTTCTGTTTCCATTGCCTCTGGAGATGTGACTAGCAAGAAGTTGCAGCCTGAGTCAAAGAGGTTGCTGCCTGGGACGCCTGGGTGGCTCAGTTGGTTAAGCAGCTGCCTTCGGCTCAGGTCATGATCCCAGCGTCCTGGGATCGAGTCCCACATTGGGCTCCTTGCTCAGCAGGGAGTCTGCTTCTCCCTCTGCCTCTGCCTGCCATTCTGTCTGCCTGTGCTCTCTCCCCCTCTCTCTCTGATAAATAAATAAAATTTAAAAAAAAAAAGAGGTTGCTGCCTGTGCTCTCTCTTGGGTCGGGGGCTCCAGGAATGCAGGAGGAACAATAGAAATGACTGCTGGACTGCCATCTTCCAGCACCCCCCTTCCTTAACCCTTGATTCTCCCGCCAAATGGATGTATGCCCAGGTCACATCTCCATAGGTAACCCGATACCTATGCAGGAAACAATAGAATCAGGACTACCCCATACCCTCCAATCACCAAATACCTTACCAAATATAGATGTGAACACATGCCCTGCCTTCGCCCGGTAAAAGACCCCGCCGAATCCTGCCCAGAGTGACTTCCCCAACTCTCCTCTCCAGAGTCGCAGAACTTTTTTTTTCCAATTTATTTATTTTCAGAAAAACAGTATTCATTATTTTTTCACCACACCCAGTGCTCCATGCAAACCGTGCAGAGTCGCAGAACTTTGCCAGAGAGTGCTGACCTCCTCCCGGCGCGAACTTCCCCAGCTGCCCCTTCCCGAGTTGGGGAATCTCGCTCAAGAGTGCTGACCTCCTCCTGGCGACTTTCCTGGCTCCCCTTCTCCTGAGCTCTGAAACTTCTCCAGGGAGTGCCTTTAATAAATCTTGCCTTGCACCTACCTCGCCTGGTGCTGTGTTTACCTTGCCTGTAAAACCTTACACTCTCCTCTGGAATTTTGATGGATTCCTGTCTCACATTCAGCTCCTTCATCCATATTTTAAAATATTTTCTTTATTTAACAGAGAGAGTTTGTGTGTGGGGAGGGGGAGTGGTAAGTAGAGGGAGAAGGAGAAGCAGACTTCCTGCTGAGCCAGGAGCCCAACGAGGGCTCAATTCCAGGACTCTGGGATCATAACCCTAGCTAAAGGCATATTCTCAACTGCCTGAGCCACCCAGGAACACTTCTTTCATCTCTTTTGAATTTATTTTTGTGTATGCTCTAAGAAAGTGGTTCAGTTTCATTCTTCTGAATGTGACTGTCTAATTTTCCCTAAGCTATCTATTGAAAAGACTGTCTTTTTTCCAATAAATATTCTCTCCTGATTGGTCAAAGATAGTTGACAGTAGAGTTGAGGGACCATTTCTGGGTTCTGTATTCTGTTACACTGACCTATGTGTCTGTTTTTGTGCCAGTATGATCCTGTCTTGATGATTACAGGTTTGTATTACAGCTTGAGGTCTGAAATTGTGATGCCTCCAGCTTTCCTTTTCTTTCTCAATATTCCTTTGTCTACTTGGGGTCATTTCTGGTTCCATACAAATTTTAGAATTGTTTGTTCCAGCTCTGTGAAAAATACTGGTGGTATTATGATAGAGGTTGCATTAAATGTGTAGATTGCTTTGTGTAACATAGACATTTTTTCCAATTTATTTATTTTCAGAAAAACATTATTCATTATTTTTTCACCACACCCAGTGCTCCATGCAAGCCGTGCCCTCTATAATACCCACCACCTGGTACCCCAACCTCCCAACCCCTGCCACTTCAAACCCCTCAGACTGTTTTTCAGAGTCCATAGTCTCTCATGGTTCACCTCCCCTTCCAATTTACCCAAATTCCCTACTCCTCTCTAACACCCCTTGTCCTCCATGCTATTTGTTATGCTCCACAAATAAGTGAAACCATATGATAATTGACTCTCTCTGCTTGACTTATTTCACTCAGCATAATCTCTTCCAGTCCCGTTAATGTTGCTACAACATAGACATTTTAACAAATTTATCCTTCCAACCCATGAGCATGGAAAGTTTTTTCCATTTTGTAATGTCTTCCGCAATTTCTTTCCTAAGAGTTCTATAGTTTTCAGAGTACAGACCTTTATCTCTTTCGTTAGGTTTATTACTATGTATCTTTCAGTTTTTGGTGCAACAGTACATGGGATCAATTCCTCAATTTCTATTTCCTCTTCCTCATTGATAGTGTATAGAAATGCAACTGACTCAGTTTTGTTGACTCTTTGTTTTGCTGTGAAGGTTTTTTTTTAATGTTTTAGTTTTTTTAAATTTCTTTTCAGTGTACCAGAATTCATTGTCTATGCACCACACCCAGTGCTCCATGCAATATGTGCCCTCCATAATACCCACCACCAGGCTCATTCGACCTCCAACCCCTCCCCCTTCAAAAACCTCAGATTGTTTTTCAGAGTCCATAATACCATGGTTCGTCTCCCCTTCCTATTTTCCCCCAACTTCCTTCTCTTACCCCATGCCCTCCATGTTATTTATTATGCTACACAAATAAGTGAAACAATAATTATATCGACAATCATATTGACTATCTCTGCTTCACTTATTTCACTCAGCATAATCTCTTCCAGTTCCATCCATGTTGATATAAAAGTTGGGTATTCATCTGTTCTGATGTAGGCACAATACTCCATAGTGTATAGGGACAACATCTTCCTTATCCATGGGTCTGTTGAAGAGCATCTTGGTTCTTTCCACAGTTTGGCGACAGTGGCCATTGCTGCTATGAACATTGGTGTACAGATGGCCCTTCTTTTCACTACATTTGTATTTTGGGGGTAAATAACCAGTTGTTCAATTGCAGGATAATAGGGAAGCTCTATTTTTAATTTCTTGAGGAATCTCCACACCGTTTTACAAAGTGGCGGCACCAAACTGCATTCCCATCAACAGTGTAAGAGGGTTCCCCTTTCTCCACATCCTCTCCAACATAATTTTGGCCATTCTAACTGGTGTAAGGTGGTGTCTCAATGTGGTTTTGATTGGAATCTCCCTGAGGGCTAGTGATGATGAACATTTTTTCATGTGTCTGTTAGCCATTTGTATGTCTTCATTGGAGAAATATCTGTTCATGTTTTCTGTCCTTTATTTTTTTTTTACATGATTAACTGTTTTGTGCATGTTGAGTTTAAGAAGTTCTTTATGGATCCTGGATATCAACCTTTTGTCTGTAGTGTCATTTGCAAATAACTTCTCCCATTCTGTGGGTAACGTCTTTGTTTTGTTGATTGTTTCAGAATTACTGTGCAGAAGCTTTTGATCTTGATGAAGTGCCAAAACTTCATTTTTGCTTTTGTTTCCTTTGCCTTTGGAGACATATCTTGAAAGAAGTTGCTGTGGCCAATGTTGAAGAGGTTACTGCCTATGTTCTCCTCTAGGATTCTGATGGATTCCTTCCTCACATTGAGGTCTTTTATCCATTTTGAGTTTATCTTTGTGTATGGTGTAAGAGAACGGTCGAGTTTCATTCTTCTACACATAGCTATCCAAATTTCCCAGTATCATTTCTTGAAGAGACCATCTTTTTTCCACTGTATATTTTTTCCTGATTTGTTAAAGAATAGTTGACCATAAAGTTGAGGTCCAAATCTGGGCTCTCTACTCTGTTCCACTGGCCTATGTGTCTGTTTTTGAACCAGTACCATGCTGTCTTAGTGATCAAAACTTTTTAGTAAAGTTTGAAATCAGGCAACATGATGCCCCCAGTTTTGTTTTTCTTTTTCAACATTTCCTTAACAATCGGGGTCTCTTCTGATTCCATACAAATTTTAGGATTGTTTGCTCCAGCTCTTTGAAAAGTGCTGGTGGAATTTTGATCGGAATGACATTGAAAGTATAGATTGCTCTAGGCAGTATAGACATTTTAACAATGTTTATTTTTCCGATCCAGGAGCATGGAATGGTCTTCCATATTTTTGTGTCTTCTTAAATTTCTTTCCTGAGTGTTCTCTAGTTCCTTGAGTAAAGATCCATTACCTCCTCGGTTAAGTTTACTCCCAGGTATTTAATGGTTCTTGGTGCTATAGTAAATGAAATTGATTCTCTAATTTCCTTTTCTGTATTTGCCTTGTTAGTGTATAATAAAGCCACTCATTTCTGTACACTGACTTTGCATTCTGCCACATTACTGCATTGCTGTATGAGTTCTAGGAGTTTGGGGGTGGAGTCTTTTGGTTTTTCCTTATTAAGTATCATGTGATCTGTGAAGAGAGAAGTTTGACTTCTTCATTGCCAATTTGGATACATTTTATTTCTCTTTGATGTCCGATCGCTGTTGCTAGGACTTCTAACACTATGTTGAACAAGAATGGTGAGAGTGGCCATCTTTGTAGTGTTCTTGATCTCAACGGGAAGGCTGTGAGCTTTTTCCCATTGAGGATAATATTTGCTGTGGGTTTTTCATAGATAGATTTCATGAAGTTGAGGAATGTTTCCTCTATCCCTATACTTTGAAACATTTTAATGAGGAATGGATGCTGGATTTTGTCAAATGCTTCTTCTGCACCAATTGAGAGGACCACGTGGTTCTTTTCTTTTATTGATTATTTCTATCACATTGATTGATTTGCGAATGTTGAACCATCCTTGCAACCCAGGGATGAATCCAACCTGGTCATGGTGGATAATCTTTTTAATGTGCTGTTGGATCCTGTTTGCTAGGATCTTGTTCAGAATCTTAACATCCATATTCATCAGGGGTATTGGTCTGAAATTCTCCTTTTTGGTTGGGTCTAGGCTGGTTTGGGGATCAGGGTAATGCAGGCTTCCTAAATAGAGTCTGTAAGTTTTCCTTCTGCTTCAATTTTTTGAAACAGCCTCAGGAGAATAGGTGTTATTTCTTCTTTGAAAGTTTGATAGAATTCCCCAGGGAATCCATCAGGTCCTGGGCTCTTGTTTTTGGGCAGATTTTTGATCACTGGTTCAATCTCGTTAGTAGATATCGGACTATTCAGGTTGTCAATTTCTTCCTGGTTCAATTTTGGAAGTTTATAGTTTTCCATGAATACATCCATTTCATCTAGGTTGCTTAACTTATTGGCATATAACTGTTGATAATAACTTCTGATGATTGTTTCTATTTCCTTGGTGTTAGTTGTGATCTATCCCTTTTTATTCTTAATTTTATCAATTTGGGCATTATCTCTTTTCTTTTGGATTAGTTTGGCCAATGGTTTATTGATCTTATTGACTGTTTAACACAACTAGCTTCTAGTTTCATTGATGCGTTCTACTGTATCTCTAGTTTCTATCTCATTGATCTCTGCTGTAATCTTGATTATTTCCCTTCTTGTGTGTGGACTTGGCTTAATTTGTTGTTGATTCTCCAGTTCTTTAAGGTGTAAAGACATCTGGTGTATTCTAGATTTTTCCATTTTTTTGAGGGAGGCTTGGATGGCTATGTATTCCCCCCTTAGGACTGCCTTTGCATAGGTTTTGGGCCAAAGTGTCTTCATTCTCATTGGTTACCATGAATTGTTTAAGTTCTTCATTGATCTCCTGGTTGATCCAAGCTTTCTTAAGCAAGGTGGTCTTTAGCTTCCAGGTGTTTGAGTTCCTTCTGAACTTTTCCTTGTGATTGAGCTCCAGTTTCAAAGCACTGTGATCTGAGAATATGCAAGGAATAATCTCAATCTTTTGGTATTGGTAGAGCCCTGATTTGTGACCCAGTATCTGTTCTATTCTGGAGAAGGTTCCATGTGCACTTGAGAAGAATGAATATTCTGTTGTTTTAGGGTGGAATGATCTGTATATCTCTATGAGCTCCTTCTGGTCCAATGTGTCATTCAATGGTCTTGTTTCTTTATTGATTTTCTGCTTGGATGATCTGTCTATTACTGAGAGTGGTGTGTTAAGATCCCCTACTATAAATGATTTCATATTAATATGACTCTTTATCTTAACTAACAGTTTTCTTATGTAATTGGCTGCTCCCATATTGGAGGCATAAATATTTATAATTGTTAGATCTTCTTGGTGGATAGTCCCTTTAAGAATAATGTAGTGTCTTTCTGTATCTCTCACTACAGTCTTTAGTTTAAAATCTAATTTTTCTGATATGAGAATTGCTACCACAGCATTCTTTTGAGGCCCACTGGCATGAAAGATGCTTCTCCATCCCTTCACTTTCAGCTTGGATGTATCCTTAGGTTCAAAATGGGTCTCTTCTAGACAGCATATGGACGGGTCCTGCCATTTTATCAAATCTGCAACTCTGTGTCATTTTATGGATGCATTTAGGCCATTCACATGGAGAGTGATTATTGATAGATATGTTTTTATTGAGTTAGTGTTACCTTTGAAGTCTTTCTTTCTGTAGATTGTCTCCATATAGTTCTAGTGAATGATCTTCTTAGGATTTTTCCTCTTTTATAAAACCACCCCTTAATATTTCCTGCAGTGTCAGCTTGGTGATCACATACTCCTTTAAACCTTGCCAGTCTTGGAAGCTCTTTATCTCTCTATCCATTTTGAATGTCAGTCTTGCTGGATAAAGTATTCTTGGCTGCATGTTCTTCTCATTTAGTGCCCTGAATATATCTTGCCAGCCCTTTCTGCCTTTCTAGGTTTCTGTGGATGGGTCTGACCTTATTCTGATGGGCTTTCCTCTGTATGTAAGGAACTTCTTTGTCCTAGCTGCTTTCAAGAGCTTCTGTTTACAATTATGATTCATCATTCTCACTATCAGGTGTCTTGAAGTCTTTCTAGATTCTATAATCTTGGGTGGAGACCGTTCTGCCTTTAATATATGAATGCCAATTCCATTCACAAGATTGGGAAAATTTTCATGGAGGATTTTTTCAACTATATCTTCTAGTCTTCTTTGTTTCTCCTCCCCCTCAGGGATTGGGATTCCAATAATTCTGATGTTGGAACGTTTCATGGCATCATTTATTTCCCTAATTCTGTTTTAGTGGCTTCTAAGCTGTTTGTTCCAGGCTTCCTCCTTATCCTTTCTCTCTATCTGTTTGTCCTCCAGATCACTAATTCTATCTTCTGTCTCAGTTACCCTAGCTTTTAGAGAATTTAGATTAGATTGGAACTCATTGAGAACATTGTGAACATCATCCCTGGTGGCTTTCATTTCTGCCCTTATCAATTCCATTTTGTCATCCATGACTTTCTCCAACCTAGCTATTGCCTGTATAATTGTTAGCCTGACTTCCCTTTTCAGCATATTGTTTATGTCCATAGCCATTAGCTCTGTTGCAGAAGGCCCAACCTCTGAATTTTTCTTCTGTTGAGCATTCCTCCTCCTAGTCATTTTGATGAGAGTTGGCTGAGTGGATGTAGCTTAAAATATCGACTGTGGTGCAGGCCAGGTGCACCCTGGAATGCTCTGAGGAATCAAGAGTCCCCACCCAAAAGAAAGAAAAAAGGAAGGAAAAAAAGGGAGAGAGAGAGAGACAGGAAAAAAAAGAAAGATAAAATAAAAGAGAAGGCCCAGCCCAAATGGGCCCCAAGGTAAGATTTATGAAGTGTACAAACAAAAATGGACAACCAAAAAGACTGATAAAGTAGATGACAAGAGAAAAAAATAAATATATAAAAACAAAACAAAACAAAAAAAAATGAACCTCATCAAGAAGAACCCCAAGTTTTATATACTACCTGAACAAAAACAAATACACAGAAACACTGGTGGAATAAAAAGATGGGAGAGTGGTTATAAACTCTCAGTGTGCTTGGGGAAGGTTATTATGATTCTTCCTGGATGTATCTTGAAATCTTTGTTAAAGGACTCAACTTCCCTAAGATAAAGGGGAATTAAAAACTGGTTTACCTTTAGGGGTAGCATTGACTGAGGAAAGGGGATTACCTTGAATTTAACTCTATATGAATATTAAAGCATAAAAATAAAAAATAATAAACTAAATCAAACTAAATAAAATTTAAAAAAAAATTAAAAAAAGAAAAGCAAAAGAGAAACATACGTATATGTATCAAAAAGTTCGGGTTAAAAGCTTATTATGAAATTTGATGTACTGAACATCTCACTGTGATGGTAAATAGGTTAAAAGTTATCTATAAAAAATGAACCAGAATAGTGGGAACAAATTAATAGTAAAAGTTGTATCTATGAATCTATGAAGTAGTGGTGGTTGTTCTCTTGTCTTTTTGTTGTTGTTGTTGTTGTTGTTGTTGTTGTTGTTGTTGTTGGCTTTCTGGGGGACAGGCCTGCTGCATGGTTTTTCAGGCAGTGTTCTCTGAGTTAAGTCCTCCTGTCCCCATCAAGGTGGTGGGTTTTTTTGTTAGTTTGTTTGTTTTCTCTCCCCTTGGCAGCTTTTGTTGGTTTTTGGAAGTTTAGAGGAAAGCAAACTGCCCCAGACCTCCCTCTCAGAGAGAAGCCTCAGTGTGTTCCCCTCTGGGTGCTCCAGAGTGCATAAATTCCCCCTTTGAGCTGCCAGTGCATGTTCCCAGTCACAGTCTCTGGGGTCACAGGAACTCCTGCTTGTACCCCAAACCACCAATAGCCACAGCTGTTCGGTCAGCTCCAGACTGCCAGAGAGGTTTCAGGCAGTGATAGCACACTGAGATTTTCCTGCTGGCTCAGGCTGGGAGTGCTCAGACTCTCCAGGTCTGAGAGAGTGAAGGCTGGCCCCTGCATGGACCTCTCTCAGGGAGGGTTGTGGGATGACTCAGACTCTGGTAGCACAGCGCAAGTGGAGAGTGCAAAAGGCTGTGGTTCTGCCAGCTGGCGAGGCTCCCTGCTCCTCATAGGAGCCACCACCCAGACGCTCTCAGGCAGGCTGGTGGCTCAGGGACCACAATGATGGGGCTTCTTCACCCCACTCTCTCTAGCTCAGCACAGGTGTGGTTGTCCTGGGTCTGGGGACTTAAGCCCCTGTCCCTAGTTGTGCCAATTCCCACAATTTTCCCCCATGATCCTTTGCTCTTTTTGAGTGCTTTCAACTAGACTCCAATTAAGACTGGTCCCCAATCACAGGGCACTCTTGTATTGGGGTATTACTTCCCAATGGGTCGCTTCTAGTGGCTCCCTCTCCCTTTTATCTTCTGATATCAGTCCAATGTTCCCACTCTGCTTTATCTGCCCACTGGTGTCTTCTGCCCCCGTAGAGATCCAGAAGTGTATAATTCTAATCTCAGGCTGATTTCATGGGTGATCAGAGTTCTTTGGTAGATAATCAGCTCACTTTAGGGTACAGGTTGAAAGGGCACCTCCTCCTACTTCCCCGCCATCTTGTCTCTCCCTTCATAGATTTTTTTTATGATATTGAGGAATGTTTCCTCTAATTTCTATACTCTGAAGAGTTTTAATTAGGAAAGGATGTTGTATTTTGTCAAATGCTTTTTCTGCATCAGTTGAAAGGATCATATTGTTCTTGTCTTTTCTTTTATTTTTTATTTTTTTAAGATTTTTTATTTTATTTATTTGAGAGAGAGAGACAGTGAGAGAGAGCATGAGCGAGGAGAAGGTCAGAGGGAGAAGCAGACTCCCCATGGAGCTGGGAGCCTGATGTGGGACTCGATCCCGGGACTCCAGGATCACGCCCTGAGCCGGAGGCAGTCGTTTAACCAACTGCGCCACCCAGGCGTCCCTTGTCTTTTCTTTTATTGATGTGCTCTATCACGATGATTGAGTTGAAAATGTTGAACCACCCTTGCATCCCAGGCATAAAACTCAATTTGTTGTGGTGAATAATCCTTTTAATGTATGGTTGAATCCTATTAGTTAGGATCCTGTTGAGTATTTTAGCATCTATGTTCATCAGGGATATTGGTCTGAAATTCTCCTTTTTGATGAGGTATTTTCCTGGTTTTGGAATCAGGGTAATGCTGGCCTCATAGAAGGAGTTTGGAAGTTTTACTTCTGTTTCTATTTTGTGGAAGAAGTCCAGTAGAATAGCTATTATTTCTTCTTTAAATGTTTGGTATAATTCCCCAGGGAATCCATGAGGTCCTGGACTCTTGTTTTTCAGGAGTTTTGTGATCACTGCTTAAATCTCTTTACTGGTTTGTGGTCTATTCAGGTTTTCAGTTTCTTCCTGTCTTAGTCTTGGTAGTTTGTATGTTGCCAGGAAGGCATCCATTTCTTCCCGTTGCTTAATTTATTGGTATATAATTGTTGATAATAATTTCTGATGTTTGTTTTTATTTCCTTGGTATTAGTCATGATCTCTCACCTTTCATTCACGATTTTGTTAATTTGGGTCCTTTCTCTTTGCTTTGGGAAAAATCTGGTCAGTGGTTTATCAATCTTATTAATTCTTTCAAAGAACCAACTTCAACTTTTGTTGATATGCTCTACTGCATTTCTGGTTTCTAATGCATTGATCGGCTCTAATCTTAATTAATTCTCTTCTCACACGTGGCTTAAGTTCTTAAGTTTCATTTGTTGTTTTTTTTTTTTCCTCATGTTATTTAAGGTGTAAAGTTAGTTGATGAATTTGGGATTTTTCTATTTTTTTTTTTTTGAGTGAGGCTTGGATGGTATGCATTTCTCCCTTAGGACTGCCTTTACCATATCCCAGATTTTGGATTGATGTGTTTTCATTTTTATTAGTGTTCGTGAATTGTTAATTTCTTCTTTAATTTCCTGGTTGTGCTATTCATTCTTTAGCTGGATGCTTTTTAACTTCCAAGTGTTTGAATTCCTTTGAAATGTTTTCTCACAATTGAGTTCCAGTTTCAAGGTATTATGGTCTGACATGCAGGGAAAAAATATCCATATTTTGGTATTGGCTAATACCTGATTTTTACTCAGTAGGTGGTCTATTTTGGAAAAAGTTCTGTGTTCATTTGATAAGAATGAGTATCTGTTGTTTTAATGTAGAATGTTCTGTATATATCTATGAAGTCCATATTTGCAAGTGACATTACAGATAAAGGGTTGATATCCAAGATCTATAAAGAATTTCTCAAACTCAAACTCAAAAAACTAATAGCCTGGTCTAAAAATGGAGACAATGCATGAAGAGACTCTTCTCCAAAGAAGACATACAAATGATTAGCAGACACATGAAAAAATGTTCAACATCTCTAGCCATCAGGGAAATATAAATCAAAGCCACAATGAGATACCACCTTACACCAGTTATAATGACAAAATTTAACAAGGCTAGAAATGACAAATGTGGGCCAGTATGTGGGGAAAGGGTAAGCCTCTTACAATGTTGGTGGAAATCAATCTGTAGCCACTATGGAAAATAGTATGGAGATTCCTCAAGATGTTAAAAATAGAGCTACCCTACAACCCAGCAATTGCTCTACTAGCTACTTACTCCAAAGATACAGATGTAGTGAAAAGAAGGGTCACACGCACCCCAAGTTTATAGCAGCAATGCCCACAATAGCCAAACTGTGGAAGAAGCTGAGATGCCTTTCAACAAATGAATGGATTAAAGAATGTAAATATATACAATGGAATATATACATCAGAAATGATGAACACTGACCATTTGCATCAACATGGATGGACCTGGAGGGGATTATACTGAGTGAAATAAGTCAAGCAGAGAAAGACAATTATCATATGGTTTCACTTGTATGTGGAACATAAGTGATAGCACAGAAGACTATAGGGGAAAGGAAGGAAATCTGAAGGGGGAGAAATCAGAGAGGGAGATGAACCATGAAAGACTATGGACCCATGAGAGACAATCTAAGGGTCCCAGAGGGGAGGAAGGTGGGGGAGAAGGTAACAGGGTGTTGGGTATTGAGGCGGGCATATTTTGTGATAAGCACTGTGTTTACACTTAACTAATGAATCATTGAACACTACATCAAATATTAATTATGTATTATTATACAGTGGCAAACTGAACATAATTTAAAACATAGGAGATAAACAGAGATAGAGAATTAGTATCTGATGGAAAATACAAAAAAAGAGTTTAAGAGACACATGGAATACACGAAAAGATTTGACATACATACACTTGGAGGTACAAAAGGAGGAGAGAGAAAAATCACAGGAAATTAATATTTGAAGTTACCATGTTTGAGATGTTTTTCTGAAATACCGAAAGATGTTAAACTAAGATGTTAAAAAGCTATATAAGCACACCTCAGAGATATTTCAGGTTCAGAAACAAACCACTGCAGTAAAGCAAATCGTGCAATGAAAAAAAAATAAAGCTACCTTATGGCCCAGCAATTGCTCTACTAAGTATTTTCCCCAGAGATACAGATGTAGCGAAATGAAGGGACACTTGCACTCCAATATTAATAGTAGCAATTTCCACAATAGCCAAAGTATGAAAGGAGCTGAGATGTCCTTTGACAGATTAATGGATAAAGAAGATGTAGTTTATATATAAAGTGGAATATTACTCAGCCATCAGCAAGGACGAATACTGACTCAGATGGAACTGGAGAGTATTATGCTAAGTGAAGTAAGTCAATCAGAGAAGCACAATATTCATATGGTTTTACTCATATATGTACTATAAGAAATCATGTGGAAGATCATCAGTTTTCCCTCCCATCACTTACGGGATGGGAGAGAAAGTGATGGGAGGGAAAACTGAATGTGAAGTCATTAGAGAGGGAGACAAACCATGAGAGACTCTTAAGCATGGGAAACAAAGTGAGGGTTACTGAAGGGGATGTTGGTGGGAGGATGTGGTAGCTGGGTTTGGGATTAAGGATGCTCATGATGTGATCAGCACTGGGTGTTATACACAACTGATGAATTGCTGAACATTACATCTGAAACTAATGATGTATTACTATGTGTTGTTTAATTGAATTAAAGTTAAGAAAAAAAGGAAAAATACATATATAAAAAAACAAAATAGAAATGCAACTGACTTCTGTGCATTGGTTTCACATTCTGCCACACTGCTGAATTCTTGTATCAGTTCTAGCAATTTTGGGGTGGAGTCTTTTGGATTTGCTACATGTCATCTGTGAAGAGTGAGAGTTTGACTTCTTTACCTATTTGGATGTCTTTTATTTCTTTTTGTTGTCTGATTGCTGAGGCAAGGATTTCCAGCATTATGTTAAATAAAAGTGGTGATTGTGGACATCCCTGTTGTGTTCCTGACATTAGAGGAAAAGCTCTGTTTTTCCCCATTGAGGATGATATTCGCTGTGGGTTTTTCATAGATGGCTCTTTTGATACTGAGGGATGTTCCCTCTATTCCTACACTGGAGAGCTTTTATCAAGAAATGATGCTGTATTTTGTCAAAGGTAAATCTCTCATTTCACATTAGTTCTAAAGATGACACTGAAAAAAGTAAAGATGACTCTATGCTTGCCAGAATTTGTAGGGAGCTGGTAGCTGGTAGCTTATTGCATAAGTATATGCAATGAGTGGGAGCATGGATGAGGGCCACAATCTCACTGAGTAGACAAGAATTAGTCACTCAGAAGACTGGAGCGTAGTTCAGAGTAGTTGACAGATCTCACCCAGCAACTTATCTCCCTTCTGACTGCCTGATTCTCAGGAATTGGAAAACAGCTGCCCTTTAGGGATTCTTGGATTGTCTCTCAAAACTGTTTCCATTTCTGGTTTAGAACGGTCATAGGTTGGGAGAGAACTATGGAGTGGAAAATAAGAGAGGCAGTCTAACAGGGTGTCTCTCTCCAACTGAGGACCACTTTCTGCCTCATCCAATCTCCTAGAGGAACCCTATTCCCCCAGGTTAGTATCCATATCTGTACCCTATAGCCCAATAGGCCCATAATTAACAAGATGCCTGCTCATCATATTTTCATTTGGTGGGTTCATATCAGAGCACACTCCAACTCTCCCTGTCCTTTATTCTCCAGTCAAGGAAGGCCTTATGTAAAATTGTGACCCCTGAACTTCCCCAAAATCTTTATAACTCTTCTATCCCTGCAAATTATGACTTTTAATTTTATTGTTTATGAAAAGTATTTCCAGTACCACTATGATGAATGGGTCTGGAAAACTACTAGGGTTTAGGGGTTGGGACAGGTAGGCCCATCAGGAATGAGTTATTTGGGTTAAAAGTGTGGTATGCCTTATTTGTTTGGCTAGGGAGTTCTGGCAAGGAAGGAAGGTTCTCTAAAACAAACTATAAATGATATTTCTCACACTTGTAGCTTGCATCTAGAACCAGAGCAGAGTCCTAGAGGCCAATGAATCAAGACTTAAGGGTCCTTGAAGTCACAGAACAATCTAGGAATGGGGGCTGAAAATATGTTTATATCATTTTCTCTTCTTATCTATGTGTTTAAAGGTTCAAAAGTAGATCTCCCTCAATATAAAGTGGAAGTGGCTTGATCTACTCTCAAGAGAAACTCAAGTAGGCCTGGGTTACTGAAGCTAGGATATTAAAGCTATATAGAAACATATCAAAATGACATTAATGGGACTGATGTAAAAATGAACTTTAAATGCCCACAACCTCATATATAAACCTCATACATATATGAGGTTCATTTACGAACCTCATACATACCCCTCCCAGGTATGACTTCAGAATTCTGGAACACATCAAAATCACTGGACTAATCTATACCTCCTTTTTTTAAACATTTTTTGTTTATTATGGGAACTTTGAAACATATATGAAATAGAGAAAACAGTATAATGAAACCCCACATACTATCCAGATTTAAAAATAAGTAATTTATCAATTCCTCCACTAATTTCCTCACCACACTTCTGTAGATTATTTTGAAACAAATCCTTGACATCCTATCATTTTGTCCAAAACCAGTATTTATTTCTAAATAACAAGGATTACAAACATTATAACTACAATACCATTATCAAACCTAAAAATATATTAAGAATGATTCCTTAATAACATCCAATAATCAGTGTTCAGGTTTCCTTGATTGTCTCACAAATGTTATGTTACAGTTATATTCCCATAAATATCTTAATAAGTTCCATACATTAAAATTGAATGGCATGTTTCTTAAGTCTCTTTTAAGTTCAGGCTGGTTCAATCTCTCCCTCTCTCTCTCTCTTTCTCTCTCTCTCTCTCAGTGTGTTTATTGAAGAAACTGAACTGGTTGATTTGTCCTGTAGTGCTTCCCACAGTTTGGTCTATATTTTATACACATCTCTGTGGTAGACTTCAATTGCCCCCTCTGTTCTATTTCTTATAATTTAGAGAAATAGAGAGGCTTTATAAGACAGGAATTCAATATTTTGGCAAGACTGTTTCATTTAACAGAGCTGCATCATCCCATCCAGAGGCACATAATGGTAGATGAGTATGTTTGATATTTTAAAGAAAGATTTATACATGAAGGAAACAGATTTAGAGTAGAGTGAGGCTGAACAGAGCTGGTATATCTATCAAACCCACGTTCTAACTCCCTGTTCTATAATCCTTGCCCTGTAACACATTCCAGCTGGCTGTTGACAGGGTCATTTAATGAACAGGTCAGGAAGACCACTGGGAACAGCTGCCTACTTTTTCTGTCTCAAGCAAGACTTCTCCTTAGTTCCCCAGGTTTCTCTGGCTATTGTTCCAGGACAGTATTTCTACAACAGAAACAGTGAGATTTCTCACTTGTCTTGGACAATTCTAAACAGGGTAGGCAAGGTAGCCTCTTCAAGAAAGGGAAAAGACAGGACCATTTGGCTCAAAACATGAGGGTTGGGGCGCCTGGGTGGCTCAGTGGGTTAAGCCGCTGCCTTCGGCTCAGGTCATGATCTCAGGGTCCTGGGATCAAGTCCCGCATCGGGCTCTCTGCTCAGCAGGGAGCCTGCTTCCCTCCCTCTCTCTCTCTGCCTGCCTCTCTGTCTACTTGTAATCTCTGTCTGTCAAATAAACAAATAAAATCTTTAAAAAAAAACCAGGGTGGGGTGTATGTATAAACTGGTGGGACTGGAAGGGTGAAGGTATACCCTACCTTCTGTGAGGAGCATCCTGGGCTTTCTGCCAATGGAGTTGAGAAGGATAGGGGAAGAATCAGGAGAAAGTATGGAGCAGATAATTCTGGGAAATCACCTTGAAGGTAGAAGTCAGTCTCTGGCACTGCTGTTCTTTGTGGAAGGGAAAGAGGGGTTTTCCAGCTTTGTTAAAAAAGACTCTTTCTGCCTAGAAATTACCTGGTGACTCATTGGCAAGTTCATCTCTTAATGCAGACTGGTTCACCTACTGATTTCTGTTCATTTTAGATTCCCATTATGTTTCAAGGACCAAAGTGGGCTACAAACTGAGTGTAGGTGATCTGGGAAGCCTTAAGACTTGGACAGACCCTAGGAGGTCATGTTCCTCCTCCAGCCTTCCGAAGAAATCCCACAATTTCTTTACCTTCCAGTTCTGCTTTCTTCTTCACCAATCTTCACTACCGGGCAGTCTTTTCTCTGAGTTAACGCAAACCCTTCCTGACAAAGTATAAACCCATTTTCTCTCTCTTTTTTTTTTCCTTTGTGGAGAGGAAGAGAATTTATTAGCTGTATCAAATAACTCAAGGACCTAGTTCTTAGTTCAGAACTTCATTATGTCCCAGGCTGATGATTGCACCAGTCTCTCTGCCTCATTTCTCATTGCTTCCATGGTCATCATCCAGTCTGTGGCCAGATTAATCCTCACAAGGTGCAACACTGCTCATGTTAGAAAAGCTGTAGAATATTGTGGTCAGAGTCTGGGTTCTAGAAGCCAGACTTCCTGTTTGAACAACTACCCTGGTTCAACTATTTCTTAGCTGTGTGACCTTAACTTCCCTGGGCCTCAGTTTCCTCATTTGTGAAATTATATATTGTGATGATTAAATTAGTTGGTATATGTCAGGCACTTAGAACAGTGTCTGGCCCATAGTTTTGGCTTTGGTTTATGACATTTCTTCTGCTGGAACTAATCATTGCCTATTATCCTCCACTTGTGTTTTTGAAATCCTACCATGTTTCTAAGCCCAGTTTAAGTGCTGCTTCCTCCCTGAAGCCTTTCCTGAGCTTTTGCAACCTCTTCCTCTGCTACATTTCCAGAGAATTTGTGTGTTTGTACAGCTTTTATGACATCTCCACATATTGTCATATATTATCATTGTTTACATGTGACATATCAATGGTACTCCCTTAAGAAAAATTGCCACACACCTGCCACTTTGCCCAGTGCTCAGTCAGTGGGAATGATATTATTCCTATATGCTTGGTTGTTTAAACCAGTGGCTCAGTCCTAGCTGTAAACTGAAATTACCGAAGGATCTTCAAAAACTACTAATGCCTGGGCCGTATACCTAGAGATTGTGATGTCATTGCTCTGAAGTGGGGCCTGAGGGTTTGTAATTTTGCAACCTCCCCAATGTGATTTTGATATATACCCTGGGCTGAGAACCCCTGGTTTAATAGTTTTAGTAACAATAGTGTTCTTATATAATCCTCACAACAACATTGGTGGGTTGCACTGTGGAGTAACATTAATAATATTTTATAAATGAATAAACTGAGGCTCAAAAAGACTAAAGTGACTAGTCCAAGGTTACACAGATCTTGAATAGCAGGATGGAGAAGTACAGAAAGAGTTTGTAACTCCAAGTTCAATGGTTTGTCCTTCAGAAGACAGATTTCTTGGCCTCTCATATCATATTGGTTGCTCCTCAAAAATCAAGAACTGTGTCTTAAAGGTTAGGAATATTTTTTTCAAGGATAGAAACATATCCTCAAGGTCGGAGAATATGTTTTATTCTCCTAAGTACTCTGAGCATGGGTACTGAGTGGTGAAAGGTGAAGAATGAAATGTATCAATCATTCATTCATGAGGAAAGAATGTAGAGAGGAGGTGGATTAAGTTGGTATTGGTGAGGAATACTGGGACAAACATTTTGAAGAGAGACATTCCCTCCTCTCTTAATAGTCTTTTCTCTGACTTCTTTCCTCTCTCTCTCTCATCTACATTTGCCCTCTTAACCTGGGATGGTACATATATGCTCTTTACTGTTCACTAAGAACATACCTCTTCTTATGCCCTGACTTCCACTTTCTCCACAGTTTCAACATCCCTCTTTCCCTTTTTTATCCTCTATATCTTCAGTCTTGTGTGGACACAAGCAAGTTATTGTATCTTGTAATGACTTATAGGTCATAAGTCCCTCCACAGCTCACAGCCCCTCCGGTCTAGATATCTTTCAGTGAACACTCTTCAGAAGCAAGGCCTGTGTGCCTGCAAATAGCAATCTCCAGTGTGAGGGACATTGCCAAAAAACTTTGTTTTCTTTAGCAGTTTATTATGATGCTGTCATTTTAGCATTTACTTCAAACTAAGTTTCTTCCTTCCTTATTCCTTCCTTTCTTCCTCCCTCCCTTCCTTCCTTCCTTCCTATCTTTCTTTCTCTTTCTTTCTTTCTCTTTCTTTCTTTCTTTCTTTCTTTCTTTCTTTCTTTCTTTCTTTCTTTCCTAGCATATCAGAGAGAGAAGAAAGAACTGGAGGGGAGAAGATGGAATGGAAAAATGGGGAGAGGGAAGGGGAAGGAGAGAGGAGCAAAAGCTCCTGGGAAGGGGGTTGATATGGCAATCTTGGAATGCTTGATTCTTCTCTCAGTATGAGTTAAAACTTGTCAACCCGGTAAAGCTTGATGAAGATAACACTTAACCGCCATCCGGTGTCCTTTTTTTCAAGTTCACCAAGGAGCCTCAGTGAGATGCTCAGAGTAGGGATTCTCAGCCAGATTATAGGCACTCTGGAATTGAGTGACCTTTCTGAAGTCACAAGGTGAGTTTATTGCTCAGCCAGAACTAGAACTTCCCTTTCCTCTTAGCCAGTCCTGCTCCTCTTTTACTGAACTACTGGGCTTGAAGAGTCTTCTAACCCCCTGCAGTTTTTTGGTCTTATAACCAACCATTGGACCTTCTTTCTCCTCTCTTGAGGAGCCTTAAAGGCATTTTTTTAGGTTGTTATGGCACTAAGAAAACATAAGTATTCCCTTAGAGGGATTACCCCTTAAGTGTATAAGTAGAATAGGGAGAATGCAAGAGACAAACTTTCTTCACAATTTTTCTAAGGATGATATCCCAGAAAACAGGCTTTTCTACACCCAGGCATATACTTTCATTTCCTGGGGTCATTTACAGACAGTAACTCTCTTTTGGAGGAATTCTCATCATTAGAATTTCAGCACCATAATAGGTTGAAATATATGGGACATATAGGGGAATTTACCTCATATATCACCTCTTATAGGGAGCTGCCTGCTCCATCCCTGCACATGGTCAGATATGATAGAATGCGTGGCAGTGATTATCAATTCAACTATTTTTGGTTTAGTTTAAATTTGTTTAGTTGCAAGGCCTTGGTATTCTGAATACTTGGATTTCTCTCTTTCTCATGGTCGCGCGCGTGCACGTGCGCGCACACCCACACACACACACACACACACTCATCCTTTTATCCTTCATATGTGACTTTCTCAGCCATTGGCTCTTTTCTGGGTGGTGATTCTTTTGAGTCATATCCTCAGCCCTACACATGTTTAGGAGAGAGGGGAGGCAATGGCTCTCTACTTGAAAAACAATTTCAGGTTGTGTGCCATGAATGTGTGTTGGTGAGTGTGTATACCCTTCAAATGTTCTAGGGGGATGGGATATTATGCACTAATTTCCTATATCTAATTTTCCCAGAAGCAAAGTGACTATATCAGGAATGACAAAGCCCATCTATTCATAATACAGGAAAAAAAGACTCCCTTTCCCCAACTCCCAAGGAAAGTGGTTGTAGTAGGCATAGTAAATATGCTACCCCTGCTCAATCTATGCCCAAAGCAGACATCAATAATCAATTATACGGATGTCTGGGCGCCTGGGTGGCTCAGTGGGTTAAGCCACTGCCTTTGGCTCAGGTCATGATCTCAGGGTCCTGGGATTGAGCCCCACACCGGGCTCTCTGCTCAGCAGGGAGCCTGCTTCCCTTCCTCTCTCTCTGCCTGCCTCTCTGCCTACTTGTGATCTCTGTCAAATAAATAAATAAAATCTTTAAAAAAAATTATACGGATGTCTGGGTGGCTCAGTCTGTTAAGCAGATGGCTCTTGATTTCTGCTCAGATCATGATCTCAGGGTCTTGGAATCGAGCCTTGCATAGAACTCCATACTGGGCATGGAGCCTGCTTAAGATTTTTTTTTTCTCTCTCTCTCTCTTTCTTCCTCTGCCCACCCCACTCCCACTACTTGTGCTCTCTCTCTCTCTCTCTCTCTCTCTCTCTCAAATAAAATAAATCAGTTATAGCCCTCTTTTCCAACAAGCCTTAATGCAACCTTCCAATCCTCAACAAACACTCTAGGCATCCACCATCCAATTGATCAAGAACAGTATCAGACAAGAAACCCATTTGCTTTCCTTGAGGTGAGTGAAACGGCAGGTTTTTAGAATCAGAAAGCTCGAGTTCTCCTTTCACTTCTGCCACTTACAAGCTCTATAAACTTTGGCATTTTACTTCTCAGAGCCTCAGTCTGTGAAAAGGTAAACTGGGATGGTCATGAAAATTCAGTGTGATAAAGCACTGGGAACATACTGGATTTCTATGCCTGTTATTGCTGAATTCCAGAATCTCACTTTTAATGTCTACCTTTTGGGTCTTTCTTTATAATGGGGCAGAAGCTTGTGAGGACTTTTCAGCAGCTGGTGTGGCAAAGACTCCAGAGAAGAGATACAAGGTCCCAAAAGACAAACCTTACTGATATTAGCATTTTTCTATACCTAGACCCTGGCAAAGAGTTCTTATTTCCCTTGACCTTTGGGCATCTGAACTTTTTACCCCCAACCTGTTCCTTCTCCACCATTTCCTAGCTCACTATTTTATTTCCTGGGTAACTAATAAATTTTCAAGAAATTTAATCAAAATGAAACATTACATTGTCAAAATCCACTTCCCTGCTTTCTTCCTACATCTTGGAGTGTTCTATTACATGTTCCTTTTCTGGCTTCTCTCACTTTGTCCAACCATTACCTATACACGTTCCTAGGCCTTATATCCTAGGTTGACTCCATTCAAATGCTGTCTTTGGTGATTGTCAGCCACTCCTAGAACTTAAACTCCTAGCTGGATAGTTTGCTAAGCCTGCCATAAGAAAGCATCACAATTGGGTGGCTTAAAAAATGGAAACATGCCTTACACTGTTGGAGCCTAGAAGTCTAAAACCAAGGAGCAATAGGGTTGGGGTTTTTTTTGAGGGCTATAAGGAAGAATCTGTTCCTTGCCTTTTCCCTAGCTTTTTGTGGTTTGCTGGAAATTTTTGGCATGTCTTGGCCATTGCTGCATTATCCCTGTCTCAGCCCTTCATCTTCACTTGGCATTCTCTCCATGGGTGTGTCTGTGTTCAAATTTCCCCTTTTTTTCCATTTATTTATTTTCAGAAAAACAGTATTCATTATTTTTTCACCACACCCAGTGCTCCATGCAAGCCGTGCCGTCTATAATACCCACCACCTGGTACCCCAACCTCCCACCCCCCTGCCACTTCAAACCCCTCAGATTGTTTTTCAGAGTCCACAGTGTCTCATGGTTCACCTCCCCTTCCAATTTACCCAAATTCTCTTCTCCTTTTTATAAGGACACCAACAATATTGAATTAAGGGCCCACAATACTCCATCATGATCTAATCTTAGCAATTACATCTACAGTGATCTTATTTCCTTTTTTTAAAAAAGAATTTATTTATTAGAGAGAGAGAGAGTAAGCATGATTAGGGGGCAGAGGGAGAGGGAGAAGCAGCCCCCCTGCTGAGCAGGGAGCACCATGTGGGGCTTGATCCCAGGAATGTGGGATCATGACCTGAGCTGAAGGCAGATGCCCAGTAGACTGAGCCAACCCGGTGCCCCTACAATGACCCTATTTCCAAGTAAGTATATATCCACAGGCACTAGAGTTTAGAACTTCAATATATGAATTTTGGGGGGACACAGTTCAGCCCATGGCACCCATCACCCAATACATTTTCCCAAAGGCCATCAATATTACTATGTCTACTGATATTCAGACCCATGTATCAGCTGCCTGCTGGACTAGTCCATCTGTCTGTCCCTCAGGCATCCCCAACTCAATCAAGGTGCTTTTCCTGTTACCACTACTAGTACCTCACCTAAACTTGGCTCTCCTGAGCGATATCTGTTTTTTTGTTTTATCATTTTCTCAGCCATGTAACTATGAAACCTCAGAGTCTCCTCTGACTCCCTCTTTTTTTTTTTTTTTCATTTCCCCCATATAATCATTTTCCAGGTATTACAAATTCTGGCTTTATTACATCTTAATTACATCTTCTCTTGATTCACCTTTGTCCTAATTGAAGGCCTTCATTGCTTTCTCACCTGGACTGGGGCAGTAGCCTCTCAGCTGCTCTTTCTTCCTCCCATCTTGCCTAGCTCTGGTCTATCTTCCTGACATACAAGGGTTACTCTTTTCAAGCACAATTCTTCTAGTGGCTTCGCTCCTCATAAACGGCTGCTTTGCCAATTTTTTCCTAATGCAATCCTGCTCTCCATAGTGCCCTCTACTTACATTCACCTATGGTTAGCTGAAGGCCACCTCCCTACGAAGCCCCTGTGTCATGTGACCACCTTCTTTTGAGCTGTTAATACCTCTCCGACAACACCTGACATATTCTGTCCTGTCCCAGAACTGTATGTTATCTCCATTATCTCCCTCACTCCATTATATATGCACTAATACAAAGTGATTGTGTTAATCCAAGATCTAAATATTCCTCATCAGAGTATTCTACATGTCTGGCTCACAGTAGTGAACCAATAAATATTGGTTGAGTGATTTGAAAAACCTTGGAGTTTGCTGCCCTGGTCTCTGTGTACTGCTGTATATTGCAGCATAGAAAGCAGCCATCTCAGGTTTAAAAAAATCTTCTAAATTGGGTCATCTTATAGACTAGGCATATCAGCTGCTTAGCACTCAGCAACCTCTTCAGCAAGCACCTTCCAGTGAGCCGATAGGGAAGCAGGGGCAGAGAGGGATTGGATGAGCTCCCCCAACCTAGCCGCAGCTGCTGAGCAGTAGGATGGGGGGAGGCTCAGAAAGCAACAAGACCAAATATATAGGTCAAAACCTGATTTATACAGGAAAAAAAATGTGTGGTGACCTTAATGGCAAGGAGACTTATCATCTAAAACCTACAGTAGAAGAGAGCCCAAGGACATTCAGTGGGGAACACCTCTCCAGCTTATAAGCTGGAGAATGCTTATAAGCATTCTTTTTTTTTTAAATTTTAATTTTTTTAATTTTTTATTTTTTATAAACATATAATGTAGTTTTATCCCCAGGGGTACAGGTCTGTGAATCGCCCGGTTTACATACTTCACAGCACTCACCAAAGCACATACCCTCCCCAATGTCCATAATCCCACCCCTTTTCTCCCAACCCCCCTCCCCCCAGCAACCCTCAGTTTGTTTTGTGAGTTTAAGAGTCACTTATGGTTTGTCTCCCTCCTAGTCCCATCTTGTTTCATTTATTCTTCTCCTACCCCCTTAAGCCCCCATGTTGCATCACCACTTCCTCATATCAGGGAGATCATATGATAGTTGTCTAAGCTTCATTCGAATCTTCCTTTAACTCTCCCTTGAAATGAAGTCTGTTTGGGTCTTTTTGTTTTTTGTTTTTGGGGTTTTTGTTTTATTTTGTTTTGTTTTTTGTCTCTAAGCTGTCACTTAGTATACAAAAATAATCATGTTTATATCCTATGTTGCTAAATCTGGACTATGCTAAAGCTATTTCTTCTGCTCACTTCCCAGCAGTGGTGCTGAAGGTATCAGAAAGGAAGACTGACTTACGCAAGATCACGTGGCAAAGAGGGGCCCGGACTAGAAATTACAAGCTGCTCTTGCCATCTTTTCTGCTTGCAGAAGTCCAAGGATGGGTTGATGCACCACTGAGAATGGGCTCTCCAAAGGACTAGAGGGTGCATGTGTTGAGATAGCCCCAGGCAGAATCTGAGACCTAGAAAACCTAAGAGCATCACTGAAGCAAATGCCAAGGGAAAGGAACTGCCTGCAGTTTAAGAGTAAGGGCCCTGGAGTCTGATAGATAAACAAATGACCAAATGCACATTGTTAAATAGCCTTAGTGCCAGAGAGAGGAAAGAGGAAAGTAAGTGTGTGTGTGTGTGTGTGTGTGTGTGTATGTGTGTGTGTGTGTGATAGAGAGAGAGAGAGAGAGAGCACATACATAGGTGTACATGTGCACATGCATTGCAACAAGACCCTCTGAGGAGAGATTCAGTGTTAATCTTTGGCAAATTACAGGAAAGTCCTTATCATTATTCTGATAATGGAGCTTTCACAGAGGCCTGCTGAGGTTGTCAACAAAATACAGAGAGAGGAGGTCCAGGCAACTGGAAGTACAACAAATGCTGGCCAAGATGATTCAGTAGATTGAGTTCAAGTGCATTATCTCCTAAATCCTTCCTTGTGGTCCCCTAACACCTGTTTCCTCACTGAAAGCCAGCAAGATCCCAGTGGGAGAGAAAGTCAATAATGATTTCTAGAACTTTTGACTCTCTGTGGAGGGTGGTTAAAGGAAAGTTCACTTATGACCCCCCAGCCTGCACTTACCACCCTTTTCTATATTACTGATAGGGCCTCCATAAAAGATTGCTTTTGTCTTCCCATGGCAAGGTCGCTGGTTTTCTCCCTATCATTTGCTTGCTGTGAAACATAGCAGTGAAGCGTGCATGGGGTCTGGAAACAAACTGCTTGTGTTTGAAACCTGCCTCTGTTAATTCCAATTACTGTAATCCTTGGAAATATAGTAAATCCCTCTGGGCTTCAGTATCCTTTTCTGTAAATCAAGGATGATAATACAAGTATCCCCCAATTCTTGAAAGTTCGTGTTAGGCCACTTTTCTTTTACAAAACACCTACATTAGTCCCTGTTTTTGTTAAGTGGAAGAAATCCAAAGAGGGCTTTTGCTTTTATTAAAGAGCCCAAAGAGTGAAAATAGTGTTCAGTATTTGTTTTGCAGTGAATCATTATAGAAGCAGCACACCTCTAGCAGTGAGAGTAGCACTGCCAAGCTTCTTCCTTAAAAACTACATGTAGCTTCTTAGCATCAAGCCATCATAGCTTTGAATTGTGTCTGGGAGCATATATGTTTATCTCAATTTATTTTTATGCACTTATTAGCAAGATATGTCCTAAGGTATCAGAAAAGTCTAAGAGAGATTTTTTGGGGGGTCTTGGGCTGCTCAAAAATTTTTCCATGTAAAATAATGGTAATTCTTTATTTTATGCCTTAGGAAAGGTTTCATGGGAATGTTATACTTTCAGATCCAGGGGAGACATGAAATAGCTACCTCACTGGATTTTTGTGAGTATTCAGTAACTTGCTCCAGGTAAAGCTACTTAACTGTGTCTGGCTCATAGAAAGTGCTTAATATCTTGCTCTAGTTATTCCCCTTTTGGAGTCCCTTATTTCCTCATGTCTGCAGTGTAGTGCTTACTCTATATATCTCCTGAAGTCAGGGAATAAGTGGATGATAAAATATTTTACTAAAAGAAGACATGCAAGATGCATTGTACTGGCAAGGTGGGTATAGTATCTGGGACATATTTCAACCAGGTTCTTGTTATAGCTGTAATACAAATTATAGAAATTAAGGTATGGACTCCAATGTTTATAGCAGCAATGTCCACGATGGACAAAGAAGATGTGATATATATTTATCATACATGCACACACACACACACACGCACACACACACAATGGAATATTACTCAGCCATCAGAAAGGATGAATACTTACCATTTACATTGATGTGGATGGAACTGGAGGATATTATACTGAGTGATATAACTCAGAGAAAGACAATTACCATATGGTTTCATGTATATGTGGAATATAAGAAACAGGGCAGAGGACCATAGGCAGAGGACCACCAAACTCAATAGAAATAAATCAGGGGAAAACCATGAAAGATTCTTAACTACAGAAAACAAACTGAGGGTTGTTAGTGGGGAGGTGAGGGGAGGATGGGGTAATTGGGTGATGGACATTAAGGAGGGCACATGATGTGATGAGCACTGGGTTTATATGTAACTGATGAATTACTGAACTATATATCTGAAACTAGTGATGTACTATATTTTGGCTGATTGAATTTAAATAATAAACAATAAATTAAGGTATGGATATGATTGGCAAATTTCAAGTAGTAACTTAGAGAGCTGAGATTATCTGTGGAGGGTGGTACCAATCTGTATTTTGGTTGACATGTGGGGATCTCTCTCTCTCTCTCTCTCACACCTTAACTTCCAAAACAGTGAAGTATCTCACAGTTTCATGTTACTATTGACTATTACAACTCAACAGTAACATGTAGTAAGGTTATAGATGACATTTAATAAGTTCAGAACTTATTTTATCTGATCAGTCTTGCTGATAGATAATTTACTTACTTAGAAACTTAAAAAATATTATATTGGGGTAAGTAACATTTAATCTCATGTTGAGGTTTGAAAATTTCCATGCAAAATTTTTAAAATGGCCACATAAAACATCAGAAATGTGAAGAGTCCAGTTCAAGTCACAATTTCCCCATCAATGAACTGGACTTGTTAATCTCTTCCCTGGTTATCTGGCAGGACTTCATATATGATAATGAGTATCAAAGTGTGTAAAAATTGTGATATATACATTGAGTTGTAGTAACAATAATACTAACTACAGTGATCATATATTGACTATCTTCTTTGGACAAAGTACTCTTTTTAAAAGATTGATTGGTTGATTTATTATGTTGTGTTACTAACCATACAGTACTTCATTAGTTTTTTTTTTCCAATTTATTTATTTTCAGAAAAATATTTTTTCACCACACCCAGTGCTCCATGCAATCCGTGCCCTCTATAATACCCACCACCTGGTACCCCAACCTCCCCCCCCCGCCACTTCAAACCCCTCAGATTGTTTTTCAGAGTCCAAGTCGTCTTATTCCTATTTGTATTTCATTTGCCTGGCTGCCAGTGTTTCATGAGACTTTTTCAAACTGGGCCCTGAGTTTTGGAGACTGCATATTTTCACTCCTCCTAACCCCCCAAACTGGGCCCCATTTTCCTCCTGGCCATCCTGGATATTAGACCCCCAAATCTTGCTCTATGACAGGATCAAATTCCTCATAGTTGTGAAGCAAAAGGCACACCTGGCTGCTGGTAGAGAATAAAGGTTGTGTGGAGACATTAGGTGCATGAGTGTGTGTGTGTGTGTGTGTGTGTGAGCTTGTGTGTGTGTGTGAGTGACACTACTGTACATAGTTTACATCATATCTGTATCTATTGTGTATTGGTATTAGTCCATGTGGTCTGAAATAAGTCTGGCAAGGTCTTTCACTATTCTTAGAGGTTCTTACTGTAATCCCTTTAACATTACCCCTACCCCAATCCCCAGTTAATCACCATCACCAGAGCTAACCTGTGCCAAGGCACTGAGCAAAAGACTAGTCATTTGTTTACTTCTCGCAGTAACTATTTGATATAGGTATTATTATTATTCCTGTTTTCCACGTGAAGAAACATATTCAGAGAAGTAAAGTAACTAACTCAAGTATTTATCTTGCTGCTATCTGACGTTGGTTTAGTATAACATATTCCTTTTTTTTAAATTATGTTATGTTAGTATAGCATATTTCAAACTCTTCTGACTGTGAGATCTACATTAAAAATATATATATTCTACATCACAACTGACATACAAAATTTAAACAGACTTTTCATGGAATAATACTATTTGCTTTGTAGGCTGGTATTTTCTCTTCAGTTAAACACACACACACACACAAACACGGTTAGGACATGCCTAATTGATTTTTACCACCCAAATGGGTCTACTTCACGATTTGTTAAAGGCTTGCAAACCACCTTTTGAAAATCACTGCTTTAGGGTGGGTTTCCTCTTTTAAGATTATCAGTATTTCTTAGAGACCTCCAAAATGTCTCCAACCTCAAAGAGGGTCATTCTAATCATGGAATGTGAGAACTCAAGAGAGACATGGTGGGGGAAAGATGGAGGCACTTCTAGTGTGCCTCAGAATGCCAGGTGAAATTTGCTTACTCTGTTCCTCTCAGAATCTGCTTAGCCATTTATGCTCACTTCTTTGAGCATAAAATCCTTCAACAAGCATTTTCTGAACCCCTCAACACTAGGTGCTCTGCTAGAGGCTATGAGGAAGCAAAATTATGTAGGGGAGACAAGCTTATAAATAGCTAACTACATAAAGTAAGTGGTATCAAGTGACATAGAAAGGATGCCCATGAAATGTCATGAGCACACAGAAAAAGGGACATGGATTTTAACTCGAGTTAAAGCTTTAGAAATGAGATGGCTTTTGAGCCAAACCTGGAAGGGTGGCTAGGATTTACACAAACAGAAACAGGAGAAATGAAATTCTTAGATGTTTAAAAAAAAGAAAAGCATATGAGCTGGAAAATGTGGATGTATAGAAAGACTGAAGAGCATTTAGAAGGGGATTTCAGGCCAGGTTGTGGAGAACTGTGAGATTTTGCTAAGGAGTTTGAATTTCGTCTTATAGGAGTCATTAAAAGTGTTTCTAACTGGCAGCAGTGTGAGAATGGATTGGAAGGCAGCAAAAACAGAGGTAGGTAGTCACCTAGGAAGCTAATATAATGGTCTAGGAGAAACATAAATGAGGGTCTGACCTGGAATAGTGGTTATGGGTATGTAAAGGAGGGGGCATACAGAAGAAATGGCATTGGGGTAGAAGCAACAGGACTTTGCAACTAATTTGTTTATATGTAGAGGTGATGTCTTCTCTCCTCCTTCCTGGTTTGTCCCTCCCCTCAGGGCTTCCATAGCAACCTAATGAACTCTATGAATTCATCTATAGCAGGAAAAGGAAGTGTGGGTATGGGTGGGTGTCTCCTTACCTACAAGTAAGGAAGAGGAGACAGTTCATCATAGGCAAGCCAGGAGGCCAGGTTGGGGGGAGCCAGCTTATCCTGTTGCCATAGCATTTCAGAAGATCATAGAGTTTTAGATCTAGAAAGGGACCTCAGGATCCTGCTATGAGGATGTCCTACTGTGAAGAGGGGCAAATGAGGATGGAAGTGTCTAACAAGGAAGGAACCTTTAGGAAAAGCCTCAGACTTGATACTTAAGCTCACCTTTTCCCTCTACCTCCTCTTCCTCCTCCCCCTCTTTCCTCTTCATCTCAATTTCATATTCCTTTTCGTCCATCACTGTCTCTTCCACCTCTGTACTCGCCTCTTTCTTTTCTTCTCATCTTCCTCTTCAACTTCCTCCTCATCTTTTTCTCCTTCTTTGTCTCCCTTCTCTTCACCTTTCTCTCCCTAACCCTCCTTAGGATATTCACCAACGAAACAAGTTCAGAAGTCAGCACTTGGAACCTGAAAGGTATCTCAAGCCATCCCAGGTAGGGGAAGGCAGATCCCCTAAAATGAGCCTCATCTCCCATTAAACAGATGTCTTGCTAACTTTCTTTTTAACGTTTGTCCTGAATAAGCACTACTCTAGCTGGGGAAATCTCTTTTTATCTTTTTACCACTTCCCTGGAGAATGGTTTACTGGGCCTGTTGAACAGAGGTTTAGCAGTTCACCCAATTCTGTGAATGAAGGTCAGTGAGAGCTGGGGCTAGAAGTCACAGCTCTTGCTTCTCCACTTCTTTCTCTTTCTACAATCTTCTTAATTCTGAAATTTTCATCCATGGACCAGCAGCATATCATGTGGGAGTTGTTTTGTTTTGTTTTTTAGAAATGCAGAACTTCAGGACATACCCTACAGTTACTAAATCAGAATTTTTATTTTAACAAGAACTATCTGTGAAAATTTAAGTTTGAAAAGCCCTGTTATGTATAGATTATATCCCTTTACAGGCACTGCCATTCCTAGAGCAACACATTCTGTGTTTGCCTGGAGCTGTGGAGAGGTAAATAAGCTGAAGAGCCCTGGAATGCAGAGATCACCCCTCAGACATTTGCAGAGGCTAGGCAGGGTCCTGTAGGCAGGGACTCTGGCTCTAAAGGAGGCTGCTGTCATCCAGCTCCAGCTGATTACTGTAAGGTACGAATACTAGCCCAGGTATTATGTCTTCTGATGTCTTAAAAGAAGCTAGAATTCTAGATTATTTTATAAAATATCCTGACTCAAATTATATGTATAATTTATAGTATAGTATAGTATAGTTTAACATCCAACAAACTTAAAGCACTGTGGTGAGCTGTGGCCAGACTTTCTGTTTATAGCCTCTGAAGTAGTCTAGGCTTGTTTGTTTGTTTTTAGCAGGAGGGACTCTTTGTTTAATCACAATCTTACATAGAAGCTTAATGTATTAAACAGATGAAAAAGGAACCACTTTGGTTGAAGTGGGGCCCAGAGATCCTCCCACTCATCCTCCCCCATGTCCCACAGGGCAAGAAGGGCACTCTTTATGTTCTATAAAAGCACAGGTCAGAAAGCATTGAGAAACTCTAACAATACCACTTGACAGATGAAAAGATTGAGTGTCTTGTTCAGCAATTTAGCAGTCACCAGACTTCCAGTCCAGTGCTGTTCTCATCTTGGTTCACTGATTTCTTTGCATGGTGCTCTAGCACAGCCCTCCATTGATGGAAGATTCATTCTATAGCATAGCTGGCAAGTACTCTCCCAGACTTCGCTTGGATGACTTCAATGATGGGAAGATCATCACTTCATAAGTTTGGACATTAACATGTCGGTTTGGCTTAGCTGAAATCTTCAAACAGATACATATTGTTTGTGAGCTCTGTAGGTCCTGAATCTGCCCAAGTGGTTTAAGCAGCACTTCAACCTAGATAGGGGTTAAAACTCCTCATCTAATTGAAATTCCTTATGAAGTTATTTCAGTTCCTGCCTTTGTATTGAAAATGAGTAGTGGGCTAGAACGTAAATTCCTTAGATAGAAAGAAAGTTGTTGGAGGCCAAAGGCATGACATGGGGGACAAAGAAGAGGGAGCTAAAGAGGAAAGAGGTGAGTGCTAGGAAAACGGGTGGTAAACTTGAAGTCATTTATACTAACTTGAGAGTACAGAACCCACGGAAAGCTTAGAGAAGGAGAATAACTACTGCATCCCTAACCACAGTGAAAGGGATATGGTTTTCATCTGTCTGGTCCCTATGGTCAAGCTGAAGTGGCCCTGTGGGGAGGCTGTGGGCCAAGGCTCCTGGCATTCCAAGATGGTTCTTTCTGTAGCAGCCCATTAAGCAGCTTCTCACCCTGTTTCCACACTCTACCTGTTGAGGCCTGAAGAAAGACAAGTATAGCTACTTCCTCCCTGCACTTCCCTGAGCTGCTTGGAGCTTGCTTTAGATGGCTATAGGGTCTAATGAGTCTTTTCTCTGGCCTAGGTCTACAAGGGCACATAGCTGCTTGGAAAACCTAGGAATGAGGAACTGCATTTCCCGGTGAATGACTTAGCTGATACTCCCACAGAGAAAATAGGAGCCCACATGCCCAGCAAATTTTCTTTCCCAAATTAAAAACTCTTTCTGTCCTCAACATCTCTATTAATGTTCTAAATACAGATGAAGATGTTTCCTATTCTTATTTAGGCAAAAAAAATTATCTCAATGACTCCAACATAGAGATAGGAGTTTGGTCTAGAGCCAGGCTTCTCACACTTTAATGTGCACGAGTAACACTCAGAATTTTGTGAAAATACTGATTCTAGTCAGTAGGTCTGAGGTGGGCCTTGGATTCTGCACTTCTAAAAGATCCCAGGTGATGCTGATACTGTTGATCTGGGCCCAAACTTTGAGTAGTAACTAGGGGATAGACAACCTTAGAAATTTATCCAGCTAAATTTTATTTTTCAAAGTCTAAAATAGATTATATTTAATCTATGCATACGTTTACTATTATACTAACATCTTACTTTGAATTTTTGCCTACATTAGCTTATTTGGGATGACATCTATCATGTTTCTCATTTCTTCATCTCCTGCCTTCACAACGCCCAGCTTCTTGGAAGCACATGCTATCTGCCTCTGCCACCCACTATCCCTTCTTTTTGCTTCCATCTCTTGACATTCTGGCCCTGCCTCCTTATCTGACATCATCTCCCACCACTGTCTTATACTATACTATATTCTGCCATGCTGATCTTCTTCTGATGTGTGCACATATCAATCTTATTTTCATCTCTGAATATTTGCTTTTGTCATTTGTTCATGTTTGGAATGCTTTCCCCCTAGATCTTTGCATCAATAATTTCTTCTCATAATTCTGGCATCAACTCAGATGTCACCTCCTAAGAGAAGCCTTCCTTGGCCATTTAGGTAAGACAGTGTCTTTCTTCCTCAGTTACCCTCAATTATGTCACCTAATATATTATTTCTGTAGCTATTCAATACCCAATATTATTTACTGGTTTTTGGGTTCATTGTCTAAATCCGTTCATTAGAAATAAGTCCCTTGAAATTAGAGACCTAGTTTGTCTTGTTTACTACTGTACTCCTACTACCTAGAACAGGACTTGGCATGTAGTAGGTACTTTACACATAATTCTTGGCTGATAGATTGTCTTTCTGGACATTCCTCCTCACTAACTGAGGACTTTAACTCTTGGATTATCACTGTCTTAATCTTTCTCTTGTCTCTCTAACCTCAACACTCCCTATTAGATGGCCTATTCAGCCATGGACTCACTTTCAACAACCTCTTTCCTAACTTCACTAAAGCTGGCAAACTCCTATAGTAATACCTTAGATCTAGGTTTCTTCCAGAATCTTGATTTCAGGCATCTCTTCTCTGATCACTGCCCTACTTTTACATCTCACTTACTCTGGGACGTCTATTCCAACCAACAATTCTTCCACATCATCAAGATCTCCAGTTACTGATCCTACTGTTCCATTAACACTACCCAGTACTCATCATACCTCCTCCTGTCCTCCTTTCTTTGTCCAGTTTAGATCCCCTGGTCCATTATTATAATCACTCCCTTGAAAATATATGCAACTCCATTGTCCATTTATTTTCACATTGTATTTTTCTGGAAAATGTCCCCTAGATTCTACCCAACAACCTATCTTCTCTATATCTGAAGTTAAGCAGCAGAATGGACTGGATAGAAGTCCCACAGCTTGGGTAACTGATTTTGTTTTACCACAAGCTTCAGCTGGGCATGCAACACTTCCTGCAAACACTACAATATGTCACTAATATGTTTGCTTTTTCATTCTCTCTTACACAGGGGTTCTCAACCCTAGTTGCACATTTAGGATCATCTAAGGAATTTATAAAAATCCAGATGCCCAGGCTGTATACCTAATTCTGATGAAGTCATAATCCCTGAAGGTGGGATTTAGAGAGCAATGTTTTGTTTTGTTTTGTTTTTAAACTCCCCTGGTGATTTCAGTTTGCAGCCAAGGTTGAGAACCACTGCTCTCTTTTCTCTGAACCCCATCCTCCCAAACTTCTCAAGGATTTTGCTCCTGCAAGCATCCCCTCTGCTACACCAATGCTTCTTAGACTTTGATTTACATGCAGATCACCTGGGGATCTAGTTAAAATGCAAATTCAGTAGGTCTGAGGTGGAGCCTGAGGTTCTGCATTTATAACAAGTACCCAGATGATGATGATGCTGTTGATCTGTAGACCATGCTTCAAGTAGCAAGGTTTTATATTGTTAGCCTCTCCTCATTCCCATAATCATATAGGCATGCTCCTAACCTCATGTTACAAGAAAAAAAAAATGTTTCCTTGACCTCATATACCCATTCAACTATTACCCTATTTCTCTTATTCCCTTCAGAGCAAAACTTCCCAAAGTGTTTTCTGTACTTATCTCCACTTTACTTCTCATTCACTCTTCAAGTACTCCTGAATGACTTCTGTTACCCTAGTGCCCATGAAGCTACTCTTGTTAAAGCCATCAATGGCAACCATTTTGCCAATACATTGGACATATCTGTCATCATCCATTCAACTTCTCAATGTCATTCCTTAAAACTTTTTTTCACCTGAATGTAATTTCTTCTGATTTCCTACCTTACTGACCACTACTTCTCAGTATTCATTTTTATTCTTTTATTCTTCTTTTTCTATTCAACTCTAGTCAATTGTTGGAGAGCCTCAAGTCTTGGTTCAGGGACCTTTTCTATTTATACTCTCTCCCTGGATGATCACATCCTGTTGTGTAACTTTATTTATTTTTTAAAAAATTTAAAGATTATATATATAGATATATGTATATGTATATATAATGTATATTTTATACATATGTGTGTATATATACACATTTTATATTGTATATTTTATATATATATTTTAAATATATAAATTTTAAAAATTTATTTGATAGAGAAAGCACAGGCAGGGGGAGCAGGAGAGGGAGAAGCAGGCTCCCCGCTGAGCAGAGAGCCTGATAATGTGGGGCTTGATCTCTGGACCCAGGCAGATGCTCATCCTGGGATTGAGAGTTGAGCAGAGGCAGACACTCAACTGACTGAGCCACTCAGGCACTCCCCTGTTGTTTGACTTTAAATACCATCTATGTAATGTACTCTAGTTGAATTTAAATAAAAATGAATGAATAAATAAATACATGAATACATAAATAAATACATCTATATGATGATGACTCTAAAATGTATATTTCCAAGCAGATCTTCTCTCCTGAGTTCCAGGATTGTGTATTCAATTGTCTTTCTTACATCTCCTCTAATATGACTAATTGACAGTTCACAGTTTTTAATACATTCAAAATGGAAGTTTTGATTTCTTTCCCTCCTCAAACCTGCACTTATTCCACTCTTCCTGCATCAGCAAATGGTGCCACCATCTACCTAGTTGCTTAAACCAAAAACCTGGAGTCATCTATAATTCCTCTTTCTGTTCCTTCACACACCACATCCAATCCATTGCCAAGTTGTGATGTTTCTACATCAAAACTACATCCTAAGAATGTTTACCTCTGTTTGCTGTCTTCATTGATCTTACAGTCTATTTACTTCCTCTCTCTCCTGGATGACAGCAACAGCAACAGTTTCAACTTCTTGTCTCTCCTTTAGTCTGTTTACCACCCAGGACACTTTTTAGAAATGTAAATCAAATCAATTTATTCTCTCCCTTAAACCCAATCAATTCCCTCCCTTCTCTTTCTGTTGTCCTTAGATTAAAATACAAATTTTCTGGTATGACTTTCAAGGCTTTATGTGACCGGGTTTCTGCCAAGTTTGTTTCCTATAACTCTCTCCCTTTCTCTCCAGGTTTCAGACTCATTGTGCTTCTAACTCCTGGGACACTAAGCCCATTCAAACCTTTGGACTTTGGACTTTGTTTTCTGTGCCTAGAAAAATTTCTCCCTACCTCTTTATTTGGCTGGCTTATTTTAAGCCTGTAGGCCTCAACTAAATGTCATCTCCTTGGAGAATCATTCTTTACCTAAATTCTCTCTTCCCTCCCCCACTATCTTTTCACTTTCTTTCATAGCACTTATTACTTATCACCATCTGTATTAACACATTTATTTATTTACCTTATTTACTTGTTACTTTTAAATTTACAAGAGAATGAATAAGAATAGGTAGTGATCTATGTACTAAATAATATCATTTTTTCAAAACAACATGGGTTATAGTACAGATGTCAGGCTTAGGCTTTCAATACTAGCGTTATTGTAGTTGTATACTTCTAATTTTTGTCCTTTTTCTTACTATTGCATTCCACTCACTGTTGAGAATCAAGAGCTGAGTTTTCAGTCTAGCTCAGCCACAAATTTTATGACTTTGGAAATCCCTTTCATTCCTAGGGGGTATATTTTTTCATTTATAAAATAATAATGTTGGAAGAGATAATCTTTAAGATCTTGCCAACTCTGATTTATGGATAATTGATTGCTTAACACTATTAAGTATATGAAAATTAGTGTGTTCATTGTTATGGTTGGGGAACCTGAGACACAAAGAAACTGGGTACTGTTGCAGGTTACCCATCAGTATGGAATTCAGCTTTTCACTCAGTTCTGCACACAGGTAAAGACCAGCTTAGGCTGGTGCCTCTGGCCCCCAGAAGCCTGCCTCTGCCCTCCAGAAGCCTGCCTCTGGGCTTCTTGTATTACTGTGGACTCAAATAAAAAGAATGTGGTAGACAGGGGACTTAACTAAGACTGTCTTGCTCCTTAAGCTGCTCATGGTTGATGAGAGGACAGCATTGGGCACTTGTCCACTAGAGATTTGGTGCCAGGCTAAGTACAAAATGGGCTCCTAGGAGATCGCAGGGCTTTAAGGGAGATATCTGGGACAAGGAGATTGTGGAAACCCCTTTTCCAAATTTCTGTTATCCTGCCCTAAATGTTTACTCGTTGCCAGGCCCTGTGGTAGATAGTTTTTCTCCACTGATGAATTCATCAAATCTTATGAAGCAGGCACTTTTATTATCCCTATTTTACGATAAGGAAACTTTCAAGATACAGGACATTAAATAACTTTCTCCAGTAAGTAACAAAGCCAATAATTGAATCCAAGCAGTTCTGGCACCAGAGCTTTTACTCTTACCTACTATATCATATCACCTCTAACTGGTCGTAGGTATGTAAGACATACAGAATTCAATAGCCTCTATACTTCTGGGATGAACATTTATTCTTCAGAAAGAGTTTCTAGGCACAAACATTAACATTAACACAGGGCTGTCTGCTCTTGGATCTATTCTCCACTCTTCTTTTTCACACTAAATTTCTTAGGCTTTCTTGTCCTCTCACTTCTTTTGTCCAATGAGAGACACCTGAGGGAGACTTGTGAGCAGGTAGAAGGAAGAATCTGGGTATTACCTTTACTTCCCACCCCTGTGCTTCAGAGAGATATATTTTGGAAATGGCTGTATCTCCTACACAATTCCAGCATCTGCTTAACTACTCCTCCATTCACGGCTTCTGAACCATCAAGCCACCCACCCCTTGCTTTTAGTTTCAGTTTAGCACCAGTTTCTCGGTCCTGGCAACATTATCTTTCCCATTATCTATCTAGCCCTAGGGGTGGTAGCAGTTTTTTGTGGTTGTTAAATGTTGGCTTTCCTCACCATCTCCTGTTTGATTTTTAGCTCTGCAGGTAAGATATATTTCCTATATTAAATGATCCCTCTTTAAAAGATCTAGGGTTGTTTCTATTTTCTTGAATGGATTATGAATGATATAGTTGTCTATAACTTGTTATCTATAGTTGTCTATAACTTCTACAATCCCAGGACTATTCACTATCACATAAATTAGTCCATAATCTTTGAAAGTATCATAACCTTTAATTATCCTGTTGTTTACTTATTTGTTGTCTATTTTTCCTCCATTCAAAATAGATTTTAAAGTCCATGAAGAACTCTGTCTTGCATCCTGACCATCTATCACAATTCTTGGTACATAGGGATTCAATATTATTGAATGAATGCATCCATCAAAAATATCCAAGTTTTTTTTTAAGATTTCATTTATATATTTGACAGACAGAGATCACAAATAGGCAGAGAGGCAGGCAGAGAGGGAGGGGGAGGCAGGCTTCCCGCTGAGCAGAGAGCCCCATGCGGGGCTCATCCCAGGACCCAGGGATCATGACCTGAGCTGAAGGCAGAGGCTTAACCCACTAAGAAGCCACCCAGGCACCCCTATCCAAGTTTTTATTAGATATCTCCTATGTAACAGTCAGCACTGTAGGAAATACCAAGGTGAGTGATTCATTGCCCTGATTTAAAAACAACAACAACAAAAAAACCACAAAAAAACCCACAACAACTTATAATTTTATTTAGCTGTGCTACCTTGGGCAAAGATCTTTCAATCTTCGGGCTTCAGTGTTTATGTATTTAACAGGGGGCTAATTAACACTCCCTGTCATGTTCTTCTTACAGGGTAACTGTAAGGACTACAAGGAATAATAATGGGTGTGAATGTGACCAACAATGTCAACACTCAGCAGTTTAAGTGTCAGCCTGGGTTGCATTGCCCAGATTTAGGGACATTATTAAGAGGTGGGTCGTTTCTCCGTTTGCCTGTTTTGCTGATGTTCTTTTGACTCATCCTCAGCAAAATAATTAAACGGAAAATTCATCCATCAACAAGCTACCTTTCACATTCCTGAGGATGTGAAGTAAAATCCTGGAATGGTTTGTGTGTCCGCCTGCGCGCGCGCCGCAGGGGTGCGCACGCGCGCCGGCGCGCTTGCGTTAGCAAAAAGAAGCTTGGAAAGCTGCAGAGGGTAAAGTTGAGGCTTTATCTTTTTTATGTGACCTTAGATAGGTCTCTTCCATTTTCTAAACCTCCATTTATTTATCTGTAAAATGAAGATACTAATGCCTGTGTTCACAGGGTTGTTCTGAGAAACGAAAGTAATGAGGATGAAAGCCCCAGAAGAGTACACAATAGGAGAGAGGATCAGAGGGGAGTATGCAGAGGGAGGATTGGGGGAAGGGAGGCAAGAGACTGTTGGCATGGCTCCACTGGGGCGGGATCTTATTATTTCAGAGGCTGGCCCAACACCTCTGGCAACTTTAGAGAGGACTTTTAGCTGACTCGACACAACTGACACAACTGGGGAGCCCCACAATAAACAGCATCTAACTACAGCACGGGTGGGGAGGGAGGAAGAGGTGGCCTCCGCCTATTCCTCATTGAAGGTCATTTTCACCCACCCTCTCCTTGCACCCCACTTCCCAGTTCTGAAGCCTTGGCAGGGGACAAAGGCAGTTGGTTGGGACCCTCCTCCTACGCTTCTCCCAGTCAAGCACCTCTGGAGCTGGAGGGCGGAGAGGCAGAGCCTGCCAGCAGGGAAGGAACAACCTGACTGAAGGGGAGGTCCGGGGCGGAGGGGATTGGGCTGTAGGGCTGTGGAGGAGGGGAGGCGGAGGGGGCGCTTGGGCTTTCATTCGATCCAGCCCTGCCAGCCCAGCCTGCCTGAGACTACCGGCGCCAACCACGCAGGCCTCAGAGAAGCCGGACTTCACGGGCACCATGCAGTGGATAAGGGGCGGATCAGGAATGGTGAGTGCATATAACCTCTGCTTACCCTCCCTGAACCTCAGTCCCCTAGCCCCACCCCGGGCTTCTTCACCCTCCGCCGCCCTGCAGTAAGCCCCCTGGCTTCTGCCCACCGCCCTCTCTGCCACTGTCCTTGAGACAGTAGCGAGCTTGCTGTGGCCATTTTAGGAGCCCTTGTTCAATCGCCTGCTGAAGAAAGACCCCTCCCATCCCCCTCTGCATTCCTATCCACACCCCCCATTGGGGTGTAATGAGAGTGGGGGTTACCTGGAAGGCGAAGAGGGCAAGGGGGGCTGGCAGAGGGTCTCCCTGGGAACAGTGAGTCTTGAAGGTGCCGGTGAGCTGCTATGGGTTTGGGAGGGAGGGGGTAATCAAAAAGCCTGGGATTGTGGAGAAGGCTGTATGGAAGAGCTTCATGGTCCCCCAAATAGGCTGCATGTACCCCTTCACCCTGGCCAGTCTCAGGGCTTGAGGGCCAGGGAGTGACTCTCAAGGATGCTGCATAGGGGGGCCCTGGAGCTTTTTCTTGCCTGGGCTGGAGTCACCCTGTCCACTCGGGGTTTTGTAAAGGAGAGAGACCTGCAGAAACCCTCATCCTGGAAATGTGTCTGAGCCCTATTCAGTTAGAAGAGCTCTTTCTCATTCCCACCCCCCATCTAAGGAGTGTGTGCTTGTGTGTGTGTGTTTAGTATTATCTTCCAACAGTTCATTCTATTGTATGGTGCTCCCTTCTCCACCTGGAGACCTTGGAATGACTTCCCTTGAAGAGAGGAAATGGTGGCTGCATCATGATGCGTCTCTCACTCAGCCAGGGGTAGCTCAAGTCTGGTCAGAGACTCTGGGGGGTTGGAGGCATGGGCGAGAGGGTCTTAGAGGGCAGTTGGGTTGGGGTAGCAGCAGTTGTTGGCAATCTTAGCCCACACTTCTGCACTGCCAGCCACAGCCCACAGCTGAAGGAAAGTAGCCTGAAGCAGTTAGGTAAAAACTGATATTTAACTATTTTTTTTCCTCCTGTTCTGGAAGGGAAGAGGAATTTGGTATGGATTAGGACTGTATTCAGAGGAGCTGTCCTCCTTTCCTCATGGTTTCCTTAGGATTCTATTTCACTGATTCTTGAATGCAACCAGTTTATATTCCTATATGCCAGAGCTTTAAGAGACTCTTTTCAGACTTCTCTCCTTCCCTGGGGTCCCATCAAAGCTGTTTCAAATGTTTGTAGAACCAGAAAAGACCTTCAAGTCCTTGTCATCCATTCAGGAAAGCTGCAGCCCAGAGAATGGGAGAGACTTGCCCAGGGCCACACAGTTCCATGAAGGCAAAATTGTGTCTAGCACAGGAGTCTTCTGTATTTTTATCATTGTCCCTCTCCACTGCTTCACAAAATCATCAGTTCAAGTGGTGCTGATAGGCAGAGAGGAACAAATAGTAATGATCTTGGGAAACACTTCTTTCAGGATGAACTAATGCCATGAAATTTGCCTGAAAAACAAAACAAAACAAAAACAAAACATGACACTCCTGGTATTTCTTGTAGCTGAGTATGGGTGAGACCTCCCACCTCTTCTAAATATATTTTAGTATAGGGGTCCAGAGCCACCCATTGACAACAGATTACATTAGTGGGAGAAATCTGAAGTTTTGCCAATTATGTGTGAGAGAAAGGAGGGAATAATAGATACCTTGTAGAGACTATAGAATTAAAGATTGATTGATGGGGAATTCTTACAATATTTTTAGGGGACATTAGTGGTGAATATTATATGATGAAAGCATTTATTTAATCATTTGCCAGAATTCAAGAAAATTTATTCCAGTCTGGAGGCAGGAAACCTCTAGTTTTGGCCCTGCTATTGTTTTGATAGGAATGTTTGAATCTCAGTTTTCTCACCTGTTAAATGGGGCTATTAATGATGACCAAAATTCCTTGGAGATCTGAGATTCCAGATTCCTAAAAGTAAATGTTGGACAAAATGTAACTAGTGGCTCACTTTGGAAAAAAATAGTTATTATTTGTTTAGCAACCATTTCATAATGTGGCCAGTCAAAAGGTCTTTACTCCTTGTTTTTTTCATTTGCAAAGTGCTTGAAATTTATACTAGGCTTTTTATAACAGTGCGATTTCTTTTTAGAACATTTGACTACTTTAACTGATGGCACGTGTCACATGTGAAAGAAAGTCCTTGAACATGAAACACCAGTAGGGATTTTACAGAATAAAATCTGTCTCAGTAGAGAGTGTTAAAAAAAACCTTTGAGTTCACTTTTGATAGTAAATTGTTTAGTATATTTATTCATAACTTCTCTTTGCAATGCAGTTTGTGCTGAGTTAGGCCTTGAGTAGAAAGACCAGTGGTCTCAGAGTCACAAGTCTGAGGCTGAAGTCCTGGCTTTTATACTTCTCAGCTCTGAAACACTTACCAATTGTCAGACTTCTTTCATCTCAGTTTTCTCATGTATAAAATGGGTGTAAAATACATTATTTCACAGGTGTTATTGAAGTTGTTAATTCATTAAAAATATGGAGTATCTACTATGAGTTGGCACTGATTTTGGTGCTGGGGAGATAGCAGTGAGCAAAAACAAGTTTTCCATTCTCATGGATCTTACATTCTGGGAGTTGGGTGTTCACTAAACAATTACAAAAATTAATATGACAGGAGGTGCTAAGCACTAAGAAGAAAAAGAAAACCTGGTAAAAGAATAGAGAGAAATAGGGGATGTGATGATATATTAGACAGATTGATTTAGAGTCTATCTGATTAAGATAGATGTGTAGGAAATAAAGAAACAAGCTCTGTGCAGATATTTAGAAGAGGGTTCTAGACATAAGAAACAGCTGGAGAAGGGGGCTGGAGAGAGGTAGAGGACAACTGGCTTGTTTAAGGAACAGCATGGAAGTCATTTTCCCTGGGGACATTTAATCTGAGTGAGATGGGTAGCTTTTAGAAGGTTTGAATATATAAGGAACATGATCTGCCTTAAAATTTAACAGAATAAATTGAGTGAAACAAAGGTAAAAGGTGTAAGGAGGCTCTTAAAATAGTTCAGGTTAGAGGGGATGGTGGCTTGGACAAGGGTAAAATGGCTATACCCAGAGTCATTTGTAGATACTTTGTGTCTTTTTCCTTTCATCACCCATCTGATTCTCATACAGCTGAGTGTGGGTCGAGAATGAATGAAGAATGGGTAGATGTAGGCAAGGACATTTCATCTCTAAGTCAATGATCAAATGATCTGCTTTGGGTTCCTGGCCTCTGATGGGGCTAATTGAGGGTTGGTTCTATGTGAATTACCAGCAAGCCAGTTCCTTGCTTTCTAAAATTTTGTACAATAAGATTAATTATATTATTACTACTTTAGAGATGTGGTATACTTAGCATATGTGATATCTGGAATAACTCATTTTAATATGCTCATTTATATGACAAAAGTATTTTCAATAATAATCATGTAGTAATAATTATTTTATTGTTTTGATTTTAATTTTTAAATAATTAATAATGAAAAAGTGGAATGAACTTCAGTTTAAAAGATAATTAAATTCAGTAACATCTCACATATAACCTAAAATGTGCACTTACTAAACACAAATAGTACACATTGCAGTTTGTATTATTTTTGCTGTTTTAAATTTTAAGCACAAATAAAAACTCCAGTTGGTCAAATAGAATGACAGAATTGTAGTGACTTACATTCTGTTTCTTTGACTTTATAAACAGTGCTATCATTGTTTACTTTGAACCTACTCTTTAAATGATGAAACATGTAATACCAGAGGGATTGCAGACATGAAATTCACCCAAAGCTACCTTGAATAATTCTAAAACTTTGCAAGTGAAAGGAAATGAGGGAACACATGTAAAGTCTGTGTATATGGTGGTGGTGTGGGGGGCACAACTGAATTCACTTTCTTGTAGAAAGCAGTGTTATTAAAGGATAAGTAATATAAGGTGATGATTTAAAACTCAATAATAACAACAGTAGCTTAGAACTTTGACCAACAAAAGGTTTTCTATAGAGAGGAGTATGCTATTATGGGCATTGCTTAAAATTACTGATTCATAGTGATAAAAATAATTTGACTTTTCATCTTTAAAAAAATTCTATAGATAGTACACCCCCCCATTGCCTGCACTGAGAGTTGCCCACTTCCACTGTCCCACATTTAGTATGCCACTGCTTTGGAGAATATGAAATCATAGACTAAATTCAATGCCAAATTTCATGTGACCTTTATAAAATCCACAATGTTGGAGTTGGTAGAAACCTCTGCATAGGTAAGATAAAATGGCCAATTAGTAAGTTTGATAGTTGGCTTGATTCTGCTATGAATAACAGAGATCTAACTACACTGGCTTAAAACACACAGGTTTTATTTCACATAAAGGAAGTCAGGAGATAGGCATACTAGGGCCAGTATGGCAACTTCATGAAGCTTTTAGGAACATCTCTCCTGCACTATCCGAGCATTTGGCTTTCATTGTTGAGGTTGCTCAATGGTCCCAAGATAGGTGTGGAAGCTCCAGAACATCTGTTAACATCCACAATTTAAGAAACAGGAAGGTTAAAAGAAGAGGAAAAGAACTTCGCTATCCTTTTTAAAGAAATCTTCCTAAAGGTCCTATTTAATATTTCTACTTATATCTCATTGGTCAGTACTGAGTCACAAGAATGTTTCCAGCTGCAAGGGAAACTTGGGAAAGTAGTCATGTAAACTGGGTGGCAGTGTGCACAGCCAACAATCAGGGGCAAAGTTTCTGATACAAAGGAAGAAGAGGAGAGTGGGCTGTGGAAGACAGTCTACAGTCATTGCCACAGTTAATTCACGTGTATACCTGCCAGTGTAAAAACGCAGAGTCTCAGGACTTAATTTGGCTTTGGAATGAGCCATAGACTAATTGATGCTGCCATAGTCAAAATACTGCCATTAATCTGGTGAAAGATCAATTAAGATGTGACATACCCTAGTCTTCCTTTGCTTCCTACTAGTGACAGAGTCTTCTTTTGGGACCAGATGAATAAGGATATCCCTTCCAGAAATGGGGAATGCAAAATGAGGACTAGTGTTTAGGAAAGAGGTGGAGAGAGGAGATGGCAAGTACAGTATGAGCCATGTTGAGTCTGAGATGCTTGGATAGCCATGTATGGGGCATATCCAATAAGCAGTGTGTGACCTCTGTATCAAACTCAGTGAATTGGGAGGTATTAGTGACAGTTGAAGTTCTGACAATAGATATATTTCAAAATGCAGTTCAGCCTGGGTAAATGAGGGGTGGGGACAAAATTTGAGCCTCCTCCTTTTTTGAGGTGTTCTCTTAAACTAGAACAGATCCAGTCCGCTCTGTTATCTACTTTCCAGAATTTGATGGCAAGTATAGTTTCAGGCTTTATTCTTTATAATACTTATGTTACTTCTGGGATGCCTCAGGTATAATGTCTAAGCTGACGGACACTGGGATAATTTAATCCAAGTCCTTAGATCACGGGTCAGCAAACTACAGTCTGCTGGTCAAATCCAGCCTACAGACTAAGAATGGTTTTTATATTTTTAAATAGCTGGAAAAAAGATTGGAAAAAAATAATACTTTGTGACATATATATGAAATTATATGAAAATTTATATGAAATTCAAATCTCAGTGTGCATAAATTAAGTTTTATGGGAACACAGCCATGCCCATTCTGCTTTTATGATACAAAGGCAGAGTTGAGTAGTTGTCAGAGACCACATAGCCTGCAAAGCTTACAACATTCACTATTTGACCCATTATAGAAAAGGTTAGCAGACCCCTTCCTGAATGCCCCTCAGTAACTGGGAAAAGAATCCGCATATCTCAATTCTCAGTTAAATGTGCCTTCTGTACTCTTTATTAGTAGGGGGCAAGGGAAGGGAAGCTCACATGTTATATGTCAGTTACACTAAATGTAATCTCAGTCAATCCTCACATTAGCCCCTACAAAATGGGTTTTAATATCCACATTTGTTAGTTTATAAGGTCTTGTAACAAATATTTGCTGAGCATATACCATGTGATATATAGGTACTCTTCTAGTGATCGGGGATATAGCAGGGAATGAAACAGAAAAATATCCCTGCCCTCTGGGAGTTCATAGCCTAGTCTGGTTTAGAAACAGGGATAGAGAGTTTAAGTACCTTGCTCAGGGGTAACTAAAGGGCAGCATCAGATTTCAAATCAAGATCTGATTTTAAAAACCTTACTCTTTACACAACCCACTCACCCAGCTACAACCCATTCACCCCATCCCTCTATCCATTCCTCAGCCGCTCATTGATTTACTCACCCATGCACACATCAATTTAGTTGGTCCATCCATCAGTTCATACATTAATCCAAGGTATTTATTGATTATTTATAAACCGCTAGGTGCTGGTGATAACAGGCAGAGTTATCTAGCTTTCATCACTCCATTTTGGTATTAGCAACATTGTATAACGTTTGGGAGCATAGACCCTGGAACCAGATTCCCTGAATTCAAATACTTGCTCTGGCCGCTTACTGTCTGTGTGGTCTTGGGCAGCCTACTTAACCCCTCAGGGTCCTCATTTTTAAAGTTGGGAAGATAGTAGTAGTTATAGTGTTGCTGTGAAGATTAAATGAGTGGATGCATATAAGGTACTTTGAACAATGCCTGGAGGAGAGTAAAAGCTATATAAATATTTATTGTTTTAATTTTAATATTCCCTTCAGAGCCCGAGCCCATCCCATTTGGCTCAGAACCACAGCTTCATTTGTTTGCAATTGCCAACTAATCATATAACATTCTTCAGGGTCCTTCTAGCTAATGTGAAAATAAATTTAGGTCAATACTTAATAACAACTCAATATGTTCCCTTCCCCATGTAATAGATGCATGACAAAATTTATTTACCCTAAATAGGCAATATATGCACATGGCACAAAATTCAAAGAGCAGGGAAGGGATTGAGGTAAAAATTGTTTTCATAAATTTTTTTCTTTTTTTTTTTTTCTGCCCCTGGTTCTTGGTTGCACGGTCTACAGACAGCTACTGTCGTATGCTTCTTAAGTGTTTGCATAGATATATCCTACACCTTTTCAAGCATTTACATATATATATATATATATATATATATATATGCACACACACACACGTCTTTTCTTTATACAGTTAGCATATTCAACAGTTCTGTTCTTGCCTGTTTTTCAATTAATAATACTCTTGAAGATTATTGCATACCATTACCTGCAGATATGCCTCTTTTTGTATGGCTTCATAGGATTCTACTGTGTCCTTTATTGATCTCCAGTCATTTGCCATGATAAACAATGCTGCAATGGATTTTAACAGGCCATTTAAGAAAATGAATGTTTACCAAGCAGCTACTTCCAGGGCACTATCTCAACCTGAGGTATGGGATAGTCAAGACAAGATTACTTTATGCTTTCAGGAGCTTATAATTCAGTAGGAGAGATAAAAGTCAGCCTGGGTAAAATGCTATAGAAGGTACAAAGACGGTGATATGAGTACAGTAGAGCAAATACATGGTTGAGGGGATTCAGAGGATTGGGCATGACTTCCTAGAATAGAAGTATTTAAGCTTTACTGTCAAGCCTTTCAGATAATAGAGTTGGCCTGGTGTGGAGAGTAGACATAGGTGAAACAAAAAATGTTCCCAGCAGATAGAACAATATTAGACAAAGAACTGAGGCATGAAAATGATAGTATGTTCTGGAAATACAATATGGGTGCTCTGGTGTGGCTGGATCCAGTAATTATGGCAAGATGAACTGGGACTACATCAAGCAAGACCTTGAATCCTTGAATGCCAGACTCAAAAGTTTTGCCTGGTTAGAAAGGGCAATGACATGATAAGACTGAGTGATGGAGGGTTCCTTTCATTGCACAAATGGAGAGGTAAGAGAATGGGAGAAGTTGCCTTGATAGCTGGAGGTAGTACACACACACACACACACACACACGTGCACGCGCACGCAATTCTAGCCCAAGCTGTCAGGCAGGAGGAGTTCCCTTTTAGCATTTTTGTTTTATTCAGGTATTCAATTGATTGGATGGGACACATCCACATTGGAGAGGACACTCTGCTTTACTCAGTCTATAGATTCAGATGTTAATCTCATCCAGAAACACCCAGAATAATGTTTAACCAAATATCTGGGTACCCTGTGGCCCAGTCTAGCTCAAGTTGATACATAAAATTAACCATCACATAGCCTTGCTTATCTTCTGAGTCTGCTGTGAGAATCAGATCAGTGAATAGACAGGAAAGGGCTGTGTGATCTCTGCTATTTTCCACCCATGTAAGGAGTAATTAGTATGACGGGACGGAAGGGTATACACTTGGGTGGGCAGAATACAATCTTTTCTTCTTCCCTGAATTCAGGCCTCAGAAGACCAGACCTAACTTTTTGCTGAGTGTTAAGAGATGCAATAAGAATTTCATTCACGGGGTGCCTGGGTAGCTCAGTGGGTTAAGCCTCTGCCTTAGGCTCAGGTCATGATCTCAGGGCCTGGGATCGAGACCCACATCAGGCTCTCCACTCAGCAGGGAGCCTGCTTCCCCTCTCTCTCTGCCGGCTGCTCTGCCTACTTGTCTTTCTCTCTGTCAAATAAATAAATAACATCTTTTAAAAAAAGGATTTCATTCACAAGGGACAAATCCTCCCCCCTAAGGCTGAAGCTTCCTGAATTCTCTGCTTGAGAGACTGAGAAAGGCCCCAAATACATGACATGATGGAAGGAACTTCTTAGGAGCCCATTGCTTTGAGAAGTTTTCTCGTCATGCTCTTTTTGATGTGTCTATGTGTGTGTTAGAACATGACTAGTTCTGCAAGTGATTAAGCTGTTCAGTAATGGAAACCAGGCAGTTGGTAGAAATAAATGCATTCAGCTAGGTCTAAGAAGCCCTGTTGTCATGAGAAAACATTTTGTCAAAGAGTCTCAGGGAAGTGACATTAAGTTGAGTCAACCATGTAAAGATTCTGGGAAAGATCCTAATAACTGGATTAAAAAAAAAAACAGACAATGAGGTTTGTGGGGAGTTTGGGGGAGGCAGCAGGAATAACATGTATGAAGTCATTGAGGTTGAAATAATCTACTATTCTTGAGGGATAGAAAAAAGGCCAGTATGATTGGAGCACAAGGAGAGAGGGACATGTGGCATGACAGAATGGTAGAGAGTCAGGCAGGGACCAGCTCACACAGGGCCTTGTAGGCCCAGGGAGGGTGTGTATCAGCTATCCTCAAAGATAGCATGGTTCCATGGATAATAGCACATACTCTGGAACTAGACTGCCAAGGTTCAAATTTTGATTCCGCTACTTAGTTTTGTGGCGATGAGCATGTTCTCTAAACTTTCTGTGCCTCAGATATACCCTCTCAAAAATGGAGTTAATAATGGTACTACCCATAGTGTTATGGGGATTGAGTTAATAAGCTTGGAGTATGTGACAGTGCTGGACACTGGCAAGGGCTATTTATTCTAAGTACAATAGGAAGCATTTGAAGTGGTGGAATTATTGGGTTGACTTATTAATCTGAGAAGCTGACTTTTACAAACTCTATAGAAAGTGGATTAAGGAGGACAAAAGTGGAGATGGCAAGCCCAATGAACAGATTGCTGCAGAAATGAAGTCAGTGAAGTTGGAGAGAGAGAGAAAATTTAACATCAATTCTGGAGATAGAATCAATGGTAATTGCTGCTGGATTGATTGAAAGAGGTGTAGGACAGGAAGGAAACAAGGAGGATGATCCTTAAGCTTCTGGTTCCGCCACTGACTAGCCATGTAATTGTGGGCAAGGGATTTAACCATTCTAATCTTTAGTTTCCTTTTGTATTAGTCAGTGTTCTCCAGAGAAACAGTAGCAACAGGGTGTGCATGTGTGTGTGTCTAGAGGAAGGGGAGTGAGATTTTAAGGAATTTGTTCATGTGAATATAGAGGTACATGTCCAAAACCTGTGGGGGTAGGCCAGCAAAGCTAAGGGTTGCAGTCTGAGTCCAAAGGCAGTCTGCTGGCAGAATTCTTTCTTGCTTAGGGGAGTTCAGTCTTTGCTCTATTAAAGCCTTCAACTGATTAGATTAGCCCCACTCAGATTATGGAATATTATTTTATTTGAAGTCCACTGATTAAGTGTTAATTTCATCAAAAATACCTTCACAGAAATATTCAGAATAACGTTTGACCAAACATCTGGGCATCAAGGCCCACTCAAGTTGACACATAAAATTAACCACAGTACCTTATCTATGAAAATTGGTTATTGGTACTATGTGAGGATGAAATGACTTAATCCATGTAAAGCACTTGGTACAGTGTCTTTCACATAGCAAGGGCTCAGTTGATGATAACCTTTATTATTTTAATACAATAATAATTTCTCACATTTCTTTGGTGTTTTGCATTTTCAAAGCACCTTCACACATATGAATTGATATAAAGTCTCACAACAGTGTTTGTACTTTAAAGTTGGGGAAACTAAACCTGGGAGAGATGAAATATCTTCTCCACTCACCTATCTCCAAATGGAGCCAGGATGAGACATAGGTCTGTAACTTTATAGTAACTCTTCAAGCATTCGTCTCCTCACTTGCCAGAAGTGGATGTTTGCCTGACATCCTTCATTCCAGAGGTGAGGGGTACAAGTGATAGGATCATGAATGCAATAAGGCTTGAGAAAAATAGCTGATGTTTACCAGGCCAGCATTTATTTTGTGCCAGGCACTTTTCAAAGTGTTTTGCACGTGTATCTAACTTTTTCCAAATATCCTATGAGGCAGACACAATTCTGTGGGACTCTCAGGCCACATACCGAGAATTCAAATAACTTTTTCTCCTTTCTCCCTCACCACTATATAGTCCAGGGATGGTGAAAACTCAGGGAAACCTTTTGAGTGTTTGTGAGTTTTGGGAGGTGTAAAGGGCAATGAGTCCTGACAGAGCACCTTTTCTGTACATAGCAAACACTCTGAATATTTGTGGAATGGAAAAATGTGCTGATGAAGTAGTGAACCCCAGGCTACCTGTAGCCACCATGCCTGGAGCTGGCCCAGGAAAGGCATTTGTAGTAAATGTTCCCTTGGGGAGGCAAGATGTCCCTGAACCAGCTAGGCAGTAAGGTGAGGGGAATAGACTGAAATGGTGAAATGGTGAACTTCAGAAGTCCTTCCTGGGAAAAATTAACTTCTCTGGATATTAGTTTGCTCATATGCAAAATAGGCCATTTTCTCTCTTTCATTCTCTCTGTCTCTCCTTGTCCCTGTCTCTCTCTTTCTACACAGCCCCCGTACACACCACATACACATTTATTAATTCACTTATTCAATATCATTTATTGAGCATCTGTTATGTACCAGGCACTGTTCTAGCCACTGAATGGTGAACAAAGCAAACAAAAATCCTGTCCTCATGGAATAGATTTCTGTAGGGAAAACACATGATAAGCAAATGATTAAATAGTACATACTATGTTAGTTCTATGTGCTAATGAGAAAAAATACAACAGGAAAGAGGAATAACTATGTGTGTGGATGGTTAAAATTTTAAATTCCTATTTCCTGCTGTACTTCTCTCTGAAGGATGCCATGAAATTGAAATGCCATAAAAGGTTGTAATACTTATGGGGTGCCTGGGTGCCTGGGTGGCTCAGTGGGTTAAAGCCTCTGCCCTTGGCTCAGGTCATGATCCCAGGGTCCTGGGATCGAGCCCCGCATCGGGCTCTCTGCTCAGCAGGGATCCTGCTTCCCTTCCTGTCTCTCTGCCTGCCTCTCTGCCTACCTGTGATCTCTGTCAGATAAATAAATAAAATCTTTAAAAAAAGGTTGTAATACTTAAGAAGTTATGAAGTTCTATTTAAATGTAATTTGCAGTTATTCTTGGAGGGATAATTTTCTCTTGGTCCTTATTTGCTGTTTTCTTCTCTGTCATCAGTGCAGCAAGAGTTATGGTCTGGAGGACAGGAAATTTGGGTTCTAAGCATGGCCCTGGAATGACAAAATTCCAAAAGTACTTTCCTAAGAACTTGGTCTTATGACTCTTAATCCTTTGTTCTTTCCATTCTCCCAGGAAGGTGTGAGAGCTAGGGTAAGTTACTGTCCCTCTGAGAAGCAGAGTGCTTATCTTCTGTAAAATAGGAATGATTACCCCTCAGCCCTTGACAGCCTTCTTGGGCTGTTATGAGGTATAAACCATATAATGGGGATAAAAGGGCGCTTATATGTAATAATATGAGCCTGTAAGGGCAGGTTGTCAGGGTCTGGAGAATTACAATTCCTGTTTAAGTGAATAGTATTGTACTTTGTAAACTGGGCATATGTGTGTATGGTGGAAATTGAGACTGGGTGCCACTTTCCTTTCTGAGAAGCTGCTAGGGATGGTGGGGCATCACTATGCCTCAGATCCTCCTACAAATAGGAACAGTTACATGGAAACACTTGACAATGGAGTGGCAACCACTGGTAGGAGGACACTTTTGTTGGAGAGGTGGGAACCAGGACTCATCTCCTGACATTTAATATACAAAATCTTATTTAAAAATACACAAATAACTCATGGCCTTCATTTACCTTTTAGATGTGATCTCCTTCAGAATGATGTAGGGGGCAGTAGGGAGCCTTGAATAGGTAGAATCTCCATTTATTATGCCCCCTAACTTTGCTATAAACAATTCTTCACATTTTATTACATTTATTATATTTTATTTTCAATTTTTATTTAAATTTTACTTAACATACAGCACAATATTTGTTTCAGGAGTAGAATTCAGTGATTCTTCACTTATATACAATACCTAATGCTCATCACAAGTGCCCTATTCAATACTCATCACCAATCTAGCCCATCCCTGACCCAACTCCCTCCATCAACCCTCAGTTTGTTCCTTATCATTAAGAGACTTACAGACTATTTCCCTCTGTCGGTTTGTTTTTCCTCATCCCATATGGTCATCTGATTTCATTTTTTAAATTCCACATATGAGTGAAATCATATGGCAATTGTCTTTTACTGACTGACTTATTTTACTTAGCATAATACACTCTAACTCCATCCACTATACTGCAAATGGCAAGATTTCATTCTTTTTTTATGGCTGAGTAATATTCCATTACACACACACACACACACACACACACACAACTTTGTTATCTATTCATTATTTGAAGGTTATTTGGGTTCTCTCCATAGCTTAGCTATTCCTGATAATGATTTTACAAACATTCAGGTCTATGTACCCCATAAAATTTGTATTTATTTATCTTTTGGGTAAATACCTAGTAATGCAATTGCCGGGTCATAGTGTAGTTCTATTTTTAGTTTTTTTCTCTTTATTTTTTTAATTTAAATTCAATTAGCCATCATATAGTACATCATTAGTTTTTGAGGAAACTCCATAATGTTCTCCAGAGTGAATGCACTAGTTTCCATTTGCACCAACAGTGCAAGATGGTTCCAGTTTCTCTGCATTCTTTCCAACACCTATTGTTTCTTGTGTTGTTAATTTTAGCCATTCTGACAGATGTGAAGTGGTATCTCATTGTGGTTTTGATTTGTATTTCCCCGATGACTGATGATGATGAACATTTTTTCATGTGTCTGTTAATCATCTGGGTGACTAACAGACACATGAAAACACTTGAAAAGTGTTTATTCATGTCTTCTGCACATTTCTTTGACTGGATTCTTTGTTTTTTAGATGTTGAATTTGATAAGTTCTTTATAGATCTTGGATACTAGCCCTTTATCTGACATATCATTTGCAAATATCTTCTCCCATTCCATCGGTTGCCTTTTAGTTTTGTTGACTGTTTCTTTTACTATGCAGAAACTTTTTATCTTCATGAAGTCCCAATAGTTCATTTTTGTTTCCCTTACCATTGCTGATGTATCTAGCAAGAAGTTGTTGTGAACAAGGTTGAAGAGGTTACTGCCTGTGTACTCTCCAGGATTTTGATGGATACCTGTCTCACATTTAGGTCTTTCACCCATTTTGAGTTTATTTTTCTGCATGTTGTAAGAAAATTGTCCAGTTTCATTCTTCTACATGTGGCTGTCTAATTTTCCCAGCACCATTGAGTGAAGAGAATTTTTCACTGGATATTCTTTCCTGCTTTTTTGAAGATTAGTTGACCACAGAGTTGAGGGTCGATTTCTGGGCTCTCTATTCTGTTCCATTGATCTATGTATCTGTATTTGTGCTAGTACCATCCTGTCTTGATTATTACAGCTTTGTAATACAGCTTGAAGTCTGGCATTGTGTTGCTACTGGCTTTGGTTTTCTTTTTCAACCAAGAAAACTTTGTTTTCTTTCCCTCGGTGTACGTTGGTCTGGGCAGGATAGACATTTTAACAATATTTTTTCTTCCAATCCATGAGCATGATATGTTTTTCCCTTTCTTTGTGTCTTCCTCAGTTTCTTTCATTAGTGCTCTATAGTTTTTATACCACAGTTCTATTATCCCTTTGGTTACATTTATTCTTAGGTATTGCACTAGCTGGTGCAATTATAAATGGGAGCAATTCCTTAATTTCTCTTTCCTCAGTTACATTGTCAGTATATAGAAATGCAACTGATTTCTGTGCATTCATTTTGTACCCTGCCTCATTGCCGAATTACTGCATGAGTTCTAGCAATTTTGGGGTAGAGTCTTAAGGGTTTTCAACATAAAGTATCATGTCATCTGTGAAGAGTGAGAGTTCGACTTCTTTGCCAATTTGAGTGCCTTTTATTTCTTTTTGTTGTCTGATTGCTGAGGCTAGGACTTCTAGGACTATGTTGAACAGTAGTGGGGAGAGTGGTCATCCCTGTCATGTTCCTGACCTTAAGGGAAAAGCTTTCAGTTTTTCCTCATTGAGAATGATATTCACTGCAGGCTGTTTGTAGATGGTTTTTATGATATTGAGGTATGTTCCCTATTTCCCTACACTGTGGATAGTTTTAATCAGGAAAGGATGCTGTATTATATCAAATGCCTTTTCTGCATCAATTTAGAGGATCATATGGTTCTTATCTGTTCTTTTGTTAATGTGATCTATCACAATGATTGATTTGTGAATGTTGTACCACCCTTGCATCCCAGGAATAAAACCCACCTGGTTGTGGTGAATAATCTTTTTAACATTCTGTTGCATGCTATTGGCTAGGGTCTTGGTGAAAATTTTGACATCCATATTCCTCAGGGATATTGGTCTATAATTCTCCTTTTTTATGGGGTCTTTGTCTGGTTTTGAGATTAGGGCAATGCTGGCCTCATAGAATGAGTTTGGAAGTTCTCCTTCCATTTCTATGTTTTGGAACAGCTTCAGTAGAATAGGTGTGATTTATTCTTTAAATGTTTGGTAGAATTCCTCTGCATGGAAAGCTATCTAGCCCTGGACTCTTGTATTTTTTGGAGGTTTCTGATCACTGCTTCAATTTTGTTACTGGTTATTGGTCTGTTCAGATTGTCTATTTCTTCCTATTTCAGTCTTGGTAGTTTATAAGTTTCCAGGAATGCATCCATTTCTTCCAGATGTCCTAGTTTGTTGGCATATAGCTGCTGGTAATAACTTCTAATAATTGTCTCTTTTTCCTTGGCATTGGTTGTGATCTCTCCCCTTTCATTCAAGATTTTGTTAATTTGAGTACTTTCTCTTTTCTTTTGGATAAATCTGGCCAGAGGCTTATCAATTTTCTTAATTATTTCAAGAATTAGCTTCAAGTTTTGTTGATCTGTTCTATTGTTCTTCTAGTTTCTATTTCATTGATTTCTGCTATAATCTTTATTATTTATATTCTCCTGCTTGGTTTAGACTGTATTTGCTGTATTTTCTCCAGATCCTTTAGGTATAAGGTTAGCTTGTGCATTTGATTTTTCTAACTTTTTGAGAGAGGCTTGGATGGTTCTGTACTTCCCTCCAAGGAAGTACAGGAGCATAGGTTCTGAGGAGCATAGGTTCTGAAATGATGTGTTTTCATTTTCATTGGTTTTCATGATTTGCTTAAGTTCCTGCTTAATTCCCTGGTTGATCCATTTATTCTTTAGCAGGATGCTTTTTAACCTCCAAGTGTTTGCATCCCTTCCAAATTTTTCCCTGTGGTTGAGTTCGTGTTTCAGTGCATTATGGTCTGAAAATATGCATGGAATCATCTCAGTATTTTGGTACAGGTTCAGACCTGATTTGTGACCCAGTATGTGATCTATTCTGGAGAAAGTTCTGTGTGTACTCGAGAAGAATGAGTATTCGTTTTTTTTTGTTTGTTTGTTTGTTTGTTTGTTTTTTTAGGATGGAATGTTCTTTATATATTTACAAAGTCCATCTGGTTCAATGTGTCATTCAAAGCTCTCATTTCTTTGTTGATCTTCCGCTTAGACTATCTTTCCATTGTTGTGAGTGAAGTGCTGAAGTCTCCTACTGCTAATGTATTATTTTCAGTAGCTTTTTAAATTTTGGTTATTAGTTGGTTTATGTAATTGTTTGCTCCCATATTGGGGGTATAGATATTTATGGTTGTTAGACTTTCTTTTGGATAGATCCTTTAGGTATGATATGGTGTTCCTCTATATCACTTACTACAGTCTTTGGGTTAAAATCTAATATGTCTGATATGAAAGTTGCTATCTTGGCTCTCATTTAAGGTCTGTTGTCATGAAAAATCGTTCTCTATCCCCTCACTTTCAATCTGGAGGTCTCTTTGGGTTCAAAATGAGTCTCTTATAGACAGCATGTGGATGGGTCCTGCCTTTTTATCCAATCTGAAAGCCTGTGCCATTCGATGAGACCATTCAGTCCATCTACATTGAGAGTAATTATTGAAAGATATGAATTTAGTGCCATTATATTGCATGTAAAGATCTTGTTTCTATAAATTGTCTGTTAATTTCTCATCAATATTACTCTTGGGGTCTTCCTTCTTTTTTAGAATCCCCCTTAGTGTTTCTTGCAGGTGTGGCTCGGTGGTCACATATTCTTTCAGTTTCTGCTGCTCCTGGAAGCTCTGTATCTTCTGTCCATGCTTGGGTGTCATTCAGAAAGTCTTGCTAGATAAAATATATTTTTAAAGATTTTATTTATTTATTTATTTGACAGACAGAGATCACAAGTACGCAGAGAAGCAGGCAAAGAGAGAGGAGGAATCAGGCTACCTGCTGAGCAGAGAGCTTGATGCAGGGCTTGATCCCAGGACCCTGGGATCATGACCCAAGCTGAAGGCAGAGGCTTTAACCCACTGAGCCACCTGGGCACCCCTGGATAAAATATTCTTGGCTGCATGTTCTCATTTAGTGCCCTGGATGTGTCTTGCCAGCTCTTTCTGGCTTGCCAGGTCTCTGTGGATAGGTCCAATGTTGTTCTGATGTTCCTTCCTCTGTATGTAAGAAATCTCTTCCCCCTAGCTGTTCTTGAGATAGCTTCCTTGACTCTAAGATTTGAAAGTTTCACTATTATATGCTGGGGTGTTGATCTATTTTTATTGATTTTGGGAGTGGTCTCTTTTGCTTCTTGGAAACAAATGCATATTTCCTTCCCCAGAGTAGGGATATTCTCAGCTATGATTTGCACAAATATACCTTCTAGTCCTCCCTCTCCACCCCCCAGGAACCCCAATAATTCTGACATTGGAACATTTTATGACATCATTGATCTCTCTAAGTCTGTTCTCATGTGCTACTAGCTGTCTATTCCTATCTTCCTCAGCTTCCTTCCTTTCTATCAGCTTATCTTCAAGGCACTAATTTGTTCTTCTTCATCATTTACCCTGGCTGTGAGAGTATCTAATTTTGACTGCATCTCATTCACAACATTTTAAAGTTCAGTCTGATTAGATTTCATTTCTGCCCTTAGAGATTCTATATTGTTACTAATGCTTTTCTTAAGCCTAGCTATTGACTTCATGATTGCTAACCTGAAGTCTATCTCTGACATCTTACTTATATCTATATGCATTAGACCTGTGGTAAAAGACATTGTCTCTAGTTCTTTCCTTTGTTGGGAGTTCCTCCTCTTAATCATTTCATTGAGGGATGGCTGAGGGAATGTACAGAATCCAAAATATCAACTAGCATCCAAGCATAATGCACTTTACAAAAAATACAAAGTTGTCAGAAGCTACCACAGATACAGCACCAAATCCAAGATGATCCAAAACAATAAAAAAGAAAGAAAAAAGAAAAGAGGAAAAAAAGAGGAAAAAAAAGAAGGAAGGAGAGGCAGATTATAATCTCTCAGGCTGGACATAGCAAGGTGATCTGCCTGTTCCTGCTTCATTCATGTTAGAGCATACTATATCTCAAAATTGCAAAGAAATCAGAACTTAGATATGTATCAAGATTAAACTGAGTAGAGTGAATAATGGGCTAGTATGGGGCATAAATCTAAAAAAACATATATGTGAAAAAAAAAGTTAAGAAGTCACTTAAAAAGATATTATGCAATTGCACTGCTGGGTATTTACCCCCAAAGATTCAGATGTAGTGAACAGAAGGGTCATCCATACCCCAATGTTCATAGCAGCAATGGCCACCACATTTGCCAAACTATGGAAAGAGTCAAGATGCCCTTCAACAGACGAATGGATAAAGAAGGGATGGTCCATATATACAATGGAATTTTATGCCTCTATCAGAAAGGATGAATACCCTTTTGTATCAACATGGACGGAACTGGAAGAGATTATGCTGAGTGAAATAAGTCAAGCAGAGAGAGTCGATTATCATATGGTTTCACTTGTGGAGCATAAGGAATAACACAGAGGACATTGGGTGAAGGAGAGGATAAGTGAGTTGGGGGAAATCGGAGGGGGAGACAAACCATGAGAGTCTGTGGTCTCTGAGAAACAAACTGAGGGTTTTGGAAGGGAGGGAGGGAGGTGGTTGGGAGGGTCTGGTGGTGGGTATTAAGGAGGGCATACATTGAATGTAGCACTGGCTGTGGTGCATAAACAATGAATCTTGGAACACTGAAAAAATAAAATTAAAAGAAAATAAAGAGAAAAGGAAATTATTTTTAAAAAATACACTGGGAAATAATCTATTTGAAATGGGGCAGGGTTTAAAAAAATAAGAAAAGAAACTAAAAAAGGAATGTAAAATTTTAGCCTGAAGTATAAACAAGTCATGAGAGAACATCTGGAGCACCCTATATTATTTTTCCCTGGTGCTGGAGTCTTACAGTTCTTACAGCTTATTATACAATCTTACAGCTTATTAAGTAATAAGCTTATCATTCACCTGTTTTTGCAGTCTGTCCCTCTGGGGGAGGGGCCTGCTGCTTGGCTTCTTTGTCATCTTTGTCTGGGTGGTGTTTCCCCACCCCTTGTCAGAGGTGGGGGTAGGCTTAATGTGAGCTGTTTGGCTGGCAGCTTTTTTCCCCTGGCATCTTTCTGCTTCTCTTTAGTGGGTCAGAGCAAACATCACCATGCAGGACTCTCCAGCCCAAAGTCAGTCACAATGTCACAGTCCCTGCCCCCACCCCCAATCAATAAGCCTTCCAGGTCAATCTGTGTCCATCTCTGCATGTACCAAACTCCACAAACTCTAGCAATCCTTGCCCACCTCTCCCAGGAGTGTCACGGGGACCCATGAACATCTCTGTGCCTTGTGACTCCACAACTGCCAGTGGCTGTGGGCTTGCACATGTGTACCCTCTTCCACAGCTCCTAGGTCCTGCTGGGTGTCACCCCAGCATCTCTTCGTGGGCCACACCACCCTGAGAGTTGTCCCTGTCATGGGCACAAGCCATTCTATATCTCCCTTAGGATCTTAGACAGCCCACACCTTCTAGTCCTTTTCAGGGTGGTCAGGCAGAGGGCTCTCTCCCTACTGTCTCTGCTCATGGTACGTGGTGCCCAGAGCTGGAAGTCCCCTCTGGAGTCACTGACCGTAACCAGTCTCCCCGCTCCACTGCTTGGGGATTCTATTGGTTCAGGCTCCCCTGTTCTTTCTGAATCTCCTGGAATCCTGAGGGCACAATGATCCCCCTAGAATTCTGCCCTATTTGCCCCCTGTGTCCTTTTCAGTAGGAGATGCCTCTCACTACAGTAGATTTCCAAGGGTGCTGATTTTTTTTTGCTCTGGGGTTATATCACTTTATGGCAACCGACTTATGGACGCTCCCTTCCCCTCCACTTATCTTTGGATATTTCCCCTGAAGATACAAAGTTCTGCACCTCCTACCTTGCAAAAAGTAGTAGTTTTCTTGCTTGTGGAGATCCAAATAAATCTCATATCTTAAGTTGAATTCATGTGTATTCAGAATACTTTGATTGTTATCCAGCTAAATTGGAGGGACCAGATGAATTGAAGTCCTCTACTCAGCCACCAACTTGCCCCCCTCCAGGAGACTTTGGTTAGTTTCTTTCCTAGTACTTGGTATGTTTGAATTTCTATTTCTTGCTGTTTTGGTTTTGATAGTTGGTACATTTCTAGGAATTCATCCATTTCTTGCAGATTTACCAGTTTGGTGGCATATAATTTTTCAAAGAATTCTCTTATATTTTTTGTATTTCTGTGGTGTTGGTTGTGATCTCTCTGGTTTCATTCATGATTTTACATTTTGGTCCTTTCTCTTTTCTTTTTGATATGTCTCGCTAGGGGTTTATTAATTTTATTAATTCTTTTGAAGAACTAGCTCTTCATTTCATTGATCTGTTCTACTGTTTTTTTTTTATTATTCCTGTATTATACATTTCTGCTCTAATCTTTGTTTCCTTTTTGTGCTGACTTTAGCCTTTATTTGCTGTTCATTTTCTAGCTCCTTTAGGTGTAAAGGTATGTTGTGTATATGAGAGTTTTCTTACTTCTTTTTTTTTTTCTTTTTTAAAGGGCACGCCTCTAATTCTTTTTTTTTTTAATTTTTTATTTTTTATAAACATATATTTTTATCCCCAGGGGTACAGGTCTGTGGATCACCAGGTTTACACGCTTCACCTGGTTTACACCAGAGCACATACACTCCCCAATGTCCATAACCCCACCCCCTTCTCTCAACACCCCTCCCCCCAGCAACCCTCAGTTTGTTTTGTGAGATTAAGAGTGACTTATGGTTTGTCTCCCTCCCAGTCCCATCTTGTTTCATTTATCCTTCTCCTACACACTTAAGCCCCCATGTTGCATCACCACTTCCTCATATCAGGGAGATCATATGGTAGATGTCTTTCTCTGCTTGACTTATTTTGCTAAACATGATACGCTTTAGTTCTATCCATGTTGTCGCAAATGGCAAGATTTCATTTCTTTTGATGGCTGCATAGTATTCCATTGTGTATATATATCACATCTTCTTTATCCATTCATCTGTTGATGGACATCTAGGTTCTTTCCATAGTTTGGCTATTGTGGACATTGCTGCTATAAACATTTGGGTGCACGTGCCCCTTTGGATCACTACATTTGTATCTTTAGGGTAAATACCCAGTAGTGCAATTGCTGGGTCATAGGGCAGTTCTATTTTCAACATTTTGAGGAACCTCCATGCTGTTTTCCAGAGTGGTTGCACCAGCTTGCATTCCCACCAACAGTGTAGGAGGGTTCCCCTTTCTCCGCATCCTCGCCAGCATCTGTCATTTCCTGACTTGTTGATTTTAGCCATTCTGACTGGTGTGAGGTGATATCTCATTGTGGTTTTGATTTGTATTTCCCTGATGCCGAGTGATATGGAGCATTTTTTCATGTGTCTGTTGGCCATCTGGATGTCTTCTTTGCAGAAACGTCTGTTCATGTCCTCTGCCCATTTCTTGATTGGATTATTTGTTCTTTGGGTGTTGAGTTTGCTACTTTCTTTATAGATTTTGGACACTAGTACATTATCTGATATGTCGTTTGCAAATATCTTCTCCCATTCTGTCAGTTGTCTTTTGGTTTTGTTCACTATTTCCTTTGCTGTGCAAAAGCTTTTGATCTTGATGAAATCCCAATAGTTCATTTTTGCCCTTGCTTCCCTTGCCTTTGGCGATGTTCCTAGGAAGATGTTGCTGCAGCTGAGGTCGAAGAGGTTGCTGCCTGTGTTCTACTCAAGGATTTTGAAGGATTCCTTTCTCACATTGAGGTCCTTCATCCATTTTGAGTCTATTTTTGTGTGTGGTGTAAGGAAATGGTCCAATTTCAATTTTCTGCATGTGGCTGTCCAATTTCCCCAACACCATTTATTGAAGAGGCTGTCTTTTTTCCATTGGACATTCTTTCCTGCTTTGTCAAAGATTAGTTGACCATAGAGTTGAGGGTCTATTTCTGGGCTCTCTATTCTGTTCCATTGATCTATGTGTCTGTTTTTGTGCCAGTACCATGCTGTGTTGATGATGACAGCTTTGTAATAGAGCTTAAGGTCCGGAATTGTGATGCCACCAACTTTGGCTTTCTTTTTCAATATTCCTTTGGCTATTCGAGGTCTTTTCTGGTTCCATATAAATTTTAAAATTATTTGTTCCATTTCTTTGAAAAAGATGGATGGTACTTTGATAGGAATTGCATTAAATGTGTACATTGCTTTAAGTAACATAGACATTTTTACAATATTTATTCTTCCAATCCAGGAGCATGGAACATTTTCCCATTTCTTTGTGTCTTCCTCAGTTTCTTTCATGAGTACTTTATAGTTTTCTGAGTATAGATTCTTAGCCTCTTTGGTTAGGTTTATTCCTAGGTATCTTATGGTTTGGGGTGCAATTGTAAATGGACTGACTCCTTATTTTCTCTTTCTTCTGTCTTGTTGTTGGTGTACATAAATGCAACTGATTCCTGTGCATTGATTTTATATCCTGACACTTTACTGAATTCCTGTACAAGTTCTAGCAGTTTTGGAGCGGAGTCTTTTGGGTTTTCCACATAGAGTATCATATCATCTGCGAAGAGTGATAATTTGACTTCTTCTTTGCCGATTTGGATGCCTTTAATTTCCTTTTGTTGTCTGATTGCTGAGGCTAGGACTTTTAGTACTATGTTGAATAGCAGTGGTGATAATGGACATCCCTGCCGTGTTCCTGACATTAGCAGAAAAGCTTTCAGTTTTTGTCCATTGAGAATGATATTTGCAGTGGGTTGCTTTGATGATATTGAGGTATGCGCCCTCTATCCCTATACTTTGAAGAGTTTTGATCAGGAAGGGATGCTGTACTTTGTCAAATGCTTTTTCAGCATCTATTGAGAATATCATATGGCTCTTGTTCTTTCTTTTATTGATGTATCACATTGACTGATTTGCAGATGTTGAACCAACCTTGCAGGCTGGAATAAATCCCACTTGGTCGTGGTGAATAATCCTTTTAATGTACTGTTGAATCCTATTGGCTAGTATTTTGGTGAGAATTTTCGCATCTGTGTTCATCAAGGATATTGGTCTATAGCTCTCTTTTTTGATGGGATCCTTGTCTGGTTTTGGGATCAAGGTGATGCTGGCCTCATAAAATGAGTTTGGAAGTTTTCCTTCCATTTCTATTTTTTGGAACAGTTTCTGGAGAATAGGAATTAGTTCTTCTTTAAATGTTTGGTAGAATTCCCCGGGGAAGCCGTATGGCCCTGGGCTTTTGTATGTTTGGAGATTTTTAATGACTGTTTCAATCTCCTTACTTGTTATGGGTCTGTTCAGGCTTTCTGTTTCTTTCTGGTTCAGTTGTGGTAGTTTATATGTTTCTAGGAATGCATCCATTTGTTCCACATTGTCAAATTTGTTGGTGTAGAGTTGCTCATAGTATGTTCTCATAATAGTTTGTATTTCTTTGGTGTTAGTTGTGATCTCTCCTCTTTCATTCATGATTTTATTTATTTGGGTCCTTTCTCTTTTCTTTTTGATAAGTCTGGCCAGGGGTTTATCAATTATATTAATTCTTTCAAAGAACCAGCTCCTAGTTTCGCTGATGTGCTCTATTGTTTTTTTGGTTTCTATTTCATTGATTTCTGCTCTGATCTTTATGATTTCTCTTCTCCTGCTGGGCTTAGAGTTTCTTTCTTGTTTTTTCTCCTGCTCCTTTAGGTGTAGCGTTAGGTTGTGTACCTGAGTCCTTTTTTGTTTCTTGAGAAAGGCTTGTACCGCTATATATTTTCCTCTCGGGACTGCTTTTGTTGTGTCCCACAGGTTTTGAACCATTGTATTTTCATCATCATTTGTTTCCATGATTTTTTTCAATTCTTATTTAATTTCCCGGTTGACCCATTCATTCTTCGGAAGGATGCTGTTTAGTCTCCATGTATTTGGGTTCTTTCCAAACTTCCTCTTGTGGTTGAGTTCTAGCTTCAGAGCATTGTGGTCTGAAAATATGCAGGGAATGATCCCAATCTTTTGATACTGGTTGAGTCCTGATTTAAGACCGAGGATGTGATCTATTCTGTAGAATGTTCCATGTGCACTAGAGAAGAATGTGTATTCTGTTGCTTTGGGATGAAATATTCTGAATATATCTGTGACGTCCATCTGGTCCAGTGTGTCGTTTAAGGCCTTTATTTCCTTGCTGATCTTTTGCTTGGATGATCTGTCCATTTCAGTGAGGGGAGTGTTAAAGTCCCCTACTATTATTGTATTATTGTTGATGTGTTTCTTTGATTTTGTTATTAATTGGTTTATATAGTTGGCTGCTCCCACGTTGGGGGCATACATATTTAAAATTGTTCGATCTTCTTGTTGGACAGACCCTTTGAGTATGATATAGTGTCCTTCCTCATCTCTTATTATAGTCTTTGGCTTAAAATCTAATTGATCTGATATAAGGATTGCGACTCCTGCTTTCTTCTGATGTCCATTAGCATGGTAAATTCTTTTCCACCCCCTCACTTTCAATCTGGAGGTGTCTTCGGGCTTAAAATGAGTTTCTTGGAGGCAACATCTAGATGGGTTTTGTTTTTTTATCCATTCTGATACTCTGTGTCTTTTGATTGGGGCATTTAGCCCATTAACATTCAGGGTAACTATTGAGAGATATGAATTTACTGCCATTGTATTGCCTGTAAGGTGACTGTTAGTGTATATTGTCTCTGTTCCTTTCTGATCTACCACTTGTAGGCTCTCTCTTTGCTTAGAGGACCCCTTTCAATATTTCCTATAGAGCTGGTTTGGTGTTTGCAAATTCTTTCAGTTTTTGTTTGTCCTGGAAGCTTTTAATCTCTCCTTCTATTTTCAATGATAACCTAGCTGGATATAGTATTCTTGGCTGCATGTTTTTCTCGTTTAGTGCTCTGAAAATATCATGCCAGCTCTTTCTGGCCTTCCAGGTCTCTGTGGATAAGTCTGCTGCCAATCTAATATTTTTACCAATGTATGTTACAGACTTCTTTTCCCGGGCTAATTTCAGGATTATCTCTTTGTCACTGAGACTTGTAAATTTTACTATTAGGTGACGGGGTGTGGGCCTATTCTTATTGATTTTGAGGGGCATTCTCTGAACCTCCTGAATTTTGATGCTCGTTCCCTTTGCCATATTGGGATAATTCTCCCCAATAATTCTCCCCAGTATACCTTCTGCTCCCCTCTCTCTTTCTTCTTCTTCTGGAATCCCAGTTATTCTAATGTTGTTTCGTCTTATGGTGTCACTTATCTCTCAACTTCTCCCCTTGTGGTCCAGTAGCTGTTTGTCCCTCTTTTGCTCAGCTTCTTTATTCTCTGTCATTTGGTCTTCTATATCGCTAATTCTTTCTTCTGCCTCATTTATCCTAGCAGTGAGAGCCTCCATTTTTTATTGCACCTCATTAATAGCTTTTTTGATTTCAACCTGGTTAGATTTTAGTTCTTTTATTCCTCCGGAAAGGGCTTTTATATCTCTGGAGAGGGTTTCTCTAATATCTTCCATGCCTTTTTCGAGCCCAGCTAGAACCTTGAGAATTGTCATTCTGAACTCTAGATCTGACATATTACCAATGTCTGTATTGATTAGGTCCCTAGCCTTCGGTACTGCCTCTTGTTCTTTTTTTTGTGGTGAATTTTTCTCCTTTGTCATTTTGTCCAGATAAGAGTATATGAAGGAGCAAGTAAAATACTAAAAGGGTGGCAACAACCCCAGGAAAATATGCTTTAACCAAATCAGAACAGATCCCAAATCGTGAGGGGCGAGGAAAGGGATAAAAAGAGGTTCAAAAAGAAAGAAAGAAAAAAAAAAGAAAAGAAGTGAATTTAAAAAAAGAAAACGAATAAAGAAAAATATAAAAAAGAAAAAATATATTAGATAAACTAGTTAAAAAATGTTTAAAAAGAAAAGGGTAAATGTTAAAAAAAATTTAGCAGAAGAAGAGAAAAAAAATGAAAAAGAAAAAAATTAAATTAACTGCAAGACTATAAAAATCACAGGGAGAAAGCCATGAGTTCCGTGCTTTGATTTCTCCTCCTCTGGAATTTTGCTGCTCTCCTTGGTATTGAAACTGTACTCCTTGGTAGGTGAACTTGGTCTTGGCTGGATTTGTTGTTGATCTTCTGGGGGAGGGGCCTGTTGTAGTGATTATCAAGTGTCTTTGCCCTAGGCAGAATTGCACCACCCTTACCAGGGGCTGGGCTGAGTAATCCACTGGGGTTTTCTTTCAGGAGCTTTTGTTCCCTGAGCGCTTTCCGTAGCATTCTGGAGGACGGGAATACAAATGGCGGCCTCCTGGTCTCCTGCCCGGAGGAGCCGAGAACCCGGGGCCCCACTCCTCAGTGCACCCTCAGAGAACAGCGCCCAGTTACTCCCGTCTGCTTGACCTCCGGCCACGCTCCGAGCTCACTGAGTCTGCGGCCCTGTTCAAGGTAACCCTGAGGTGCGAGCTTACTGTCGGCTCTGTCTCTGTTGCCGGCTTTCCCGTTCCAATACCCGCAAGCTCTGTGACACTCAGACACCCACGATCCTTCTGTGACCCTGCGGGACCTGAGGCCACGCTGACCCCACGTTGGCTTCGCCCCGGTTTAGCCTCTGGAGCGATGTCCCTCAGCGGAACAGACTTTTAAAAGTCCTGATTTTGTGCTCCGTTGCTCCGCCGCTTGCCGGGAGCCGGCCCCTCGCCCCGGGGTCTATCTTCCCGTCGCTTTGGATTCACTTCTCCGCCAGTCCTACTTTTCAGAAATTGGTTGTTTTTCTGTTTCCAGAATTGCTGTTCTTCTCTTCGATCTCCTGATGGATTTGCAGGTGTTTGCAATCTTTAGATAAGCTATCTAGCTGATCTCCTGCTAGCCGAAGTAGTCTCAGCCTGCTACTTCTCCGCCATCTTGACTCCTCCCCCTGAGTTTTCTTACTTCTTGAGGCTTGTATTGCAATATACTTTCTTCTTCAGTCTGACAGCCTCTGTTGCATCCTAAAGGTTCTGGACTCCCATGTTTGCATTTTCACTTGTTTCCATGTATTTTTTAAAATTTCTTCTGTAATGTCCTCGTTTACTCTCTCATTCTTCTGTAGGATGTTCTTTAACCTCCATGTATTTGTGGTCTTTCCAGGTTTTTTTTCTTGTGCTTGACTTCTAGTTTCATAGCATTGTGATCAGAAAAGATGCATGGTATTACTTCAGTCTTTTTGAATTTGTTGAGGCTTATTTTGTGAACCAATATGTGACCTATTCTGGAGAATGTTCCACGTGCACTTGAAAAGAATGTGTATTCTGCTGTTTTAGGATGGAATGTTCTAAATATACCTGTTAAATCCATCTCTTCCAGTGTGGCATTTAAAGCCATTGTTTCTGGGGCGCCTTGGTGGCTCAGTGGGTTAAGGCCTCTGCCTTCAGCTCAGGTAGTGATCCCAGGGTCCTGGGATCGAGCCCTGCACTGGGCTCTCTGCTCGGCAAGGAGCCTGCGTCCTCCTCTCTCTCTCTGCCTGCTGCTCTGCCTACTTGTGATCTCTGTTTGTCAAATAAATAAATAAAATCTTTAAAAAAAATAAAGCCATTGGGGCGCCTGGGTGGCTCAGTGGGTTAAAGCCTCTGCCTTCGGCTCAGGTCATGATCCCAGGGTCCTGGGATCGAGCCCCACATCGGGCTCTCTGCTCGGCAGGGAGCCTGCTTCTCCGTCTCTCTCTGCCTGCCTCTCTCCCTACTTGTGATCTCTGTCTGTCAAATAAATAAATAACATTTAAAAAAAATAAAGCCATTGTTTCCTTGTTGAATTTCTGCTTAGATGATCTGTCTGTTGATGTAAGTGGGGTATTAAAGATCCTACTATCATTGTACTATTATCAATTAATTCTTTCATGTTTGTTATTAATTTTTATGTATTTGGGTGCTCCAAAACGGGTGCATAAATATTTACAATTGTTAGATCTTCTTGATGGATAGAACCCTTAATTATGATATAATGCCTTTTTTTCATCTTTTGTTACAGTCTTTTTTTTAAAATCTAGTTCATCTGATGTTAGTATGGGTACTCCAGTTTTCTTTTGACATCCATTAGAATGATAAATCATTCTCTTGCCTCTCACTTTCAGTCTGCAGCTGCCTTTAGTACTAAAATGAGTCTCTTTTATGTAGCATATAGATGGATCTTATTTTTTTTAATCCATTCTGATACCCTATGTCTTTTGATTTGGACATTTAGTTCATTTACTTTCAGAGTGATTATTGAAATATATGAATTTAGTGCCATTGTATTACCTGTAAGGTTAGTGTTTCCAGCAAATGTTCTCAGGTCCTTTATAGTCTTTGTTGCTTTTAGTATTTCTTTTCTTCACTCAGATAGTCCCCCTTATAATTTCTTGCAATGTTGGCTTAGTGGTCATAAACTCCTTTAGTTTTTGTTTGTCTGGAATAGTCTTTCTCTCTTCCGTATTCTGAATGATAGCCTTGATGGATAAAGAAATCTTGGCTGCATATTTTTCCTATATAACATGTTGAATATATCACACCACTTTCTTCTGGCCTGACAAGTTTTTATGGACATATTTGCTGTGAATCCTATCTTTCTTCCTTTGTAGGTTAAGGACTTTTTTTTCCCTTTCTGCTTTTGGGATTCTTACCTTTGCTGTGTATTTTGTTCATTTGACTCTGATATGCCTTGCAATGGTTAGCTTTTGTTGAATTTAATGGGGGATTTTCTGTGCTTCTTGAATTTTGATGTGTGTGTTCTTCCCCAGATTACTGAAGTCAGCTATAATTTTCTTCAGTAAAATTTCTGCCACTTTTCCTCTTTCTTCATTTTCTGGGACTCTTATGGTATGAACATTGTTGTTTTGATATGTCACTGAGTTCCCTAAGCCTACCTTCGTGATTTATTACTTTTCTTTCCCCTCTTCTTTTCAGCTTCATTATTTTTCCATAACTTTACCTTCACTGATTTATTCCTCTGCTTCATCCATCCTCATTTTTTTTTGGCTTCCATTTGAGATTGTATCTCAATTATAGCATTTTTAATTTCAGCCTGATGAAGTTTTATTTCTTTTATCACTGCAGTAAGGATTCTTTAGCATCTTCGATGCTTTTTTCAAGCCTAGCTAGTATTATAATTGTTGTTTTAAATCAAGTTCGTACATTTACTTATATCTGTAGTGATTAAATCCCTGAACATTTCTTCTTCCTGTTCTTTCTTTTGGGGTGAGTTTCTCTATCTCTTCATTTTTTCCAGAGAAGACAAGAGGAAAGAAAAAAAATCTAGATATTGGGTATGTTTTAATCTGCTCGTTAAAAGAATCTAGAACCAATAACAATAATGAAATAACAGAAAATGAAAAAATATATATATATATAAAATAAAGGAAATAAAAAAATAAGAAAATAACTGAGAAAATAATAATTAAAAGCATTTAAAATAAAGAGGAAGCTAGATCCTATTTCCTCTAGAGCTGAAGTTTTGTAGCACTGTGATCAGTAGACTTGGTGTGAGCAAGTTGTTAATACTGTTCTTCTGGGGGAAGGGCCTATTGTGTTGATTCTTAGATGGACTTGCTGTAGTAGAAATGTGCCTCCAGGGCTTGGCAGAGTGGGGCTTATTGTAAGTGCTTCCAGCCTTCACTATGTGGTGCTGTTTTGCTCCATGATGGCTTTCAACATTGATGAGCGGGATGAAAATGGCAGTGCCCAACCCTCTAGCCCCGGTCCTGAGAGTTCGTGCTCTCCACTCTTCATAGAGCCCTCACAGAAGAGCAATCAGTCCCTCCTTTTATGTTCCTGGTTTCTGTCAGAACTCTGTGTTCACCCTGACTATGTCCAAGCTTTTTTATCTCAAGCATGTGACTGAGTTTCAAAACATGAAATTTTAGAGACTGCCATGGTCTGGACCCACAGTGATCCTCTGGGGGAGGGTCTTGCCATGCTTTGCAATTTGCCAGTCCATCCTAGAAAAGCAGTCATGTGACTGCACAGCAGTTCAGTTTAAGACAGAACAGAGCAGAAAGCCAGCACCAAGACTTGTTGCTCTAAGCTGGCATCCCTATTCTTATGTCTGGGAATAGCACATTAGCACCACCCATTCTTCTTGTGACCCAAAGGATCCTCAGACGATGCTGTCACTGCTGGGACTCTGCCCTGCTTTAACACTTGAGCACCTTTAAGCCAGACATATCCTCCATGGTAGAAGACTTCTAAAATTTCAGATTTTATGTTCTGCTGCATATAACCTTTGGTGGTAGCCTCCATAAGCAGGGCTCCCTCCCCACCATCATACTGGCAGTTATATTGCTCCCAAGTCAATTATTTGCAACTCTTACCTTCAAAAATGTGGTTGCTTTTCTATTTGTGGACTTGCAGTTTTTGTTCTCTTCAAATTAAAGTATTTGTTAGTATTTACTGAGTGTTATTATATGCCAGACATTTTTTAATTGATTTGCATGTATTCACTCTTTAATCCTTCATCAAGAACTGTATAAATCTGTGTTTCACAGATGAGGAAACTAAGGTAGTGAGTATAGGAGCTTGCTGTGAGTAAAGGACATTATACCATTCTCTACATTTTCAAGATGAGAAAAGTGAAGCTCAGAGACATTAAGTAGAGAGAGAAGGAAAGATGGAAGCAGACTATGAGGAACCTAGTCTCACCTCATCAGATGAATACAACTAGAGAGCAAATCATTGTAAATACCCCCAGAAATTGACCTGAAGTTGGTAGAACAAACTCCACAACTAAAGATAGAGAACAGGCTGCATTGAAGAAGACAGGGAGTGTAGAGATATGGTTTGGGAGAAAAAACAAATCATGGCTGCTGCAGACTAGAGCACACCTAATTAAAATTCACATTTGGGCCAGGGACCAAACAGTTCCCATAACAGGCAAAGAGATCCTCTGCAGACAACTGGCCTGAGGATAAAGCAGCCAGAACCCAACAGTAGAGCACATGTTGCCTGCACTGGAGATACATAAGATACACTTCAGGGCATTATAAGACTCTTCTTCATGAGGCCATTATGCTCAAGAAGAGGGGATCTATCTGCCTTCCCTAGTACAGAGACTTAGACAAAATGAGAAGACAGAAGAATTTGTCCCAAATAAGAGACGAGGACAAGGCCATGGCCAGAGACCTAAGTGAAACAGAAATAAGTAACATGCCTGATAGAGAATTTAAGGGAATAATCACAAAGATACTGGACTTGAGAAAATAATGGAAGGTATCAGTGAGACCCTTAACACAGAAATATGGAAAAACATAGCAGAGATAAAGGGCTAAATAAACAAAATGAGATGGAATAAACAGCAGGATGGAAAAAGCAGAAGAATGAATTAATAACCTAGAAGACAGAGTGATGGAAAGTAATTAAGCTGAACAAAAGAAAGAAAAAACTAACTATGCAAGATGAGAATAGACTTAGGGAAATCAGTGAATCCATCAAATGTAATAGCATTCATTATAGGAGTCCCAGAAGCAGAAGAGAGAGAAAAGGGGACAGAAAAATTTATTTGAAGACACAATGGCTAATAACTTCCCTAATCTGGGGAAAGAAACAGATATCAGATTGAGGAGGCACAGAATCAAACAAAAGCAACAAAAGAACATCCATAGCAAGACGTATTATAATTAAAATGTCAAAGTATGGGGTACCTGGGAGGCTCAGTCTGTTAAGCATCTGCCTTCAGGTCAGGTCATGATCTTGGGGTCCTGGGATCAAGCCCTGCATCAGGTTCCTTGCTCAATTCACAATCTGATTCTCCTTCTCTTTCTGCCCCTCCTTTCCTCTCATGTTCAAGCCTCTTTCAAACAAATAAATAAAATATTTAAATAAATAAATAAATATTTCAATAATACAAATAAATAAATAAGAATCTTTTTAAAATGTCAAAAATAGTGATAAAGGGAAAAAAAGCAGCAAGATGAAACTGGACAGTTATATAAAAGGGAAATCCCATAAGGTTATCAGGAGATTTTTGAGCAGAAACTTTCAAAGCTGGAATGGAGTAGCATGATATATTCAAAATGCTGAATGGGAAAAATATGCAGCCAAAATTACTCTATCCAGTAGGTCTGTCATTCAGAAGAGGAGAGAGAGTTTCCCAAATAAAAACTAAAGAAGTTCATGACCCCTAAAACAGTGAAACAGTGAAAGGACAGTCCAACAGTAAAAGTATGAAAGTAGGAAACACAAAAGCAATAAAAATGAATGTCTTTGTAAAATATCAGTCAAGGAACTCATAAAATAGAAAGGCATATGACATCATATACCTAAGAAAATGGGGAGGAGAGGAGTAAAGAATGGGTCAAAATTAAATGACCATCAATTTAATATAGACTGTTTTATGCAGAACAGGTTCTATACAAACCTAATGGCAACGATATATCAAAAAATGCCATGGGGTGCCTGTGTGGCTCAATGGGTTAAGCCTCTGCCTTTGGCTCAAGTCATGATCTTGGGGTCCTGGGATCAAGCCCCAAATCGGGCTATCTGCTCAGCAGGGAGTCTGCTTCCCCCTCTCTCTCTGCCTACCTCTCTGCCTACTTGTGATTTCTCTCTCTCTGTCAAATAGATAAATAAAATCTTTAAAAAATTGCCAGTAAATATGGAAAGAATAAAGAGCAAGAAATCCAAATATATTACTGGAGAAAACCAGCAAGCCATGAGAGAAAGACAAGAAAGGATCAGAAAATATCTTCAGAAACAACCACAATCAAGTACTAAAATGATAACAAACACATATCTATCAATAATTACTGTGAATGTAAATGACTAAATGCTCCAATCTAAAGACATAGAGTGTGTCTTTCATTTTTGAAAAGATGAAAGAGAGTGTGTAAGACATAGGATATCAAAACAGATTTAAAAAAAGACCCATCTATATGTTTCATACAAGAGATTCATTTTAGAACCAAAGATACCAGCAGATTGAAAGTCATGAGATGTAGAAACTGTCATATACATGGATGTCAATAGAAAGCTGTAGTAACAATACTTATATCAGAAAAAAATAGACTTTAGGATAAAGGCTGTAACAAGGGACAAAGGAGGACACTGATAATAAAGGGATCAATCCAGCAAGAAGATACAACAACTGTAAATATTTATACACCCCACATGAGAGCACCCAAATATATAAAAGTTAATAACAAACATGAGGGAACTAATTGATAAGAGTACAATGACAGTAAGGCCTTTAACACCCCACTTCCATCAATGGACAGATCATCTAAACAGAAAATCAACAAGGAAACAATGACTTTGAATGCCACACTGGAACAGATGGATTTAACAGAGAACATTCCATCCTAAAACAGCAGAATACACGTTCTTTTCAAGTGCACATGGAACATTCTCTAGATTAGGTCACATATTAGCCCACAAAACAAACCTCAACAAATTCAAAAAGATCAAAGTATACCATGCATTGTTTCTGTTCATGACACTATGAAACTAGAAGACAACCACAGGAAAAAATCTGGAATGATCACAAATGTATGGAGGTTAATTAAAAGACTACTAAACAATGGATGAGTCAACCAGGAAACAAAAGAAAAATAATAAATACATGGAAACAAATGAAAATGAAAACCAAATGGTCTAAAACTTTTGGATGCAGCAGAAGTGGTTTTAAAAGGGAGATTTATAAAAATATAGCCTTATCTTAAGAAGCAAGAAAAGTCTGAAATAGACAACTTAACCTTACATCTAAAGGAGCTAGAGAAAGAACAACAAACAAAGCCCCCAAACAGTAGAAGGAAGGAAGGAATAAGTATTAGGGCAGAAATAAATTATATAGAAATTTAAGAAAATAGAAGAAATCAATGAAACCTGGAGCTGGTTCTTTAAAAAAAAATCAATAAATTTGATAAACCCCTAGCCAAACTTAACAAGAAAAAAAGAGAAAGGACTCAAATAAAATCTCAAATGATAGATAACAACCAACACAGTAATACAAACAATTATAAGAGAATATTATGAAAAATTATATGCCAACAAATCGGACAACCTGGAAGAAACAAATAAATTCTTAGAAATATCTAACCCACCCAAACTGAAACAGGAAGAAATAGATAATTTGAACATACCTATTGCCAGCAGGGAAATTGCATCAGTCATCAAAAGTCTCCCAACAAACACAATTCCAGGAACAGAATGCTTCGAAGGCAAATTCTACCAAACATTTAAAGAAGAATTAATACCTATTCTTTTCAAACTATTCTAAAAAGTAGAAAAAGAAGGAAAACATCCAAATTCATCCTATGAGACCAGCATTAGCCTGATACCAAAACCAGATAAAGACACTATTACAAAAGAGAATTACAGGCCAATATCCCTAATGAATTTTTGCAGAAATCTTCAACAATGTACACACACACACACACACACACACACACACACAATGGGATATCATTCAGGTATAACAAATAATGAAATCTTATCATTTGCAACAATATGGATGGAGCTACAGAGTACAATGCTAAGTGCAGAAAGTCGGGGAAATATAAATACCATATGACTTCACTCATATGTGTAATTTATGAAATAAAATAAGTGAACAAAGGATAATGAAAGAGACAAACCAAAAAGCAGACTCTGAACTATGGAGACCTACTTGATGGTTACCAGAGGAGAGGTTGATGGAGGGATAGGTTTAAGTAAGTGATGGGGATTAAGGAGTGGGTTTATCATGATGAGTACCAGTTGATTTATGGAATTGTTGACTCACTATATTATACACCTGAAAGTGATACAACACTGTATGTTAACTAACCAGAATTAACATAAAAACTTAAAAAAAAGACATTATCTTGTTCCAGGTCACACAACCAACAACTAGCAGAACTAAGGTTGAGCCTCAGCAGACTGGCTAGTGCCTGAGTTCTCAGCTATCAAGCTCTACTGCTTCTAAGTCTACGGCTGTTTGTGGCCTACTTAATTGAAACAGTAAGGGGGGAGTAGGGAAGAGAGAGAGAGAGTATGAGCAAAACCCCATGCTTAATTTGATAATGAGTTCTTGGTGTCTGACTGCCCAGTAGTTTACTGTTTAAGTGAAGCCCATAAATACAAAATTTGGACATGGCAATAAGAGGGGGTAGCTGGTTGAATGAGTCATGAGTTCCCAAAATGGAACTGTCAAGGAGATTAAGCTACAAAACTAAATACTGGGCCTGATACTAAGGGAAGAATTCACTGCTCATAACACTCTTAAATTGATGCATGATTGGGTTTGGCTGCCCCAGAAAGATCTGAGCCTGATAGGAAAGCATTGTACTTCTTCTGAAGGGGCTTGTAGACCGTTGTTTCTCTTTTCCAACCAGTGCTTTCTACCTTGAGCACAGGCAGGTTGTCTGGTCCAGTGGATTACTTGAAATAGAACTGAAATGAGTTCCCTTGACCTCTCTCCCTCTACAAAACAGGCCTGAAATAAATCCATGCAAGGGAACTGCTGTTCCTAGGTATTTATTCAAGTACGTATTCCGTCATTGGCTACATGAAGTTGGTATAGGCAGTGATTCTTGAGGGAAGGGGTTCTAGGTGGTGGTTTTGAGTGGAGTCTGTGCCAATTGGGAACAGAAAACCAAAGAAGTCTGAAATTTTAAGCCTGTACCTGGAATACTGGTATTCACAGGCTGCAGTCGAGAATATATTCTTTTTTAAAATTTTTATTTATTTTTTAAAAATTCTTTTCAGTGTTCCAGAATTCATTGTTTATGTACCACACCCATTGCTCTATGCCCTCCATAATACCCACCACCAGGCTCCGTAAACCTCCCACCCCCTGCCCCTCCAAAACCCTCAGTCTGTTTTTCAGAGTCCACATCTTTCATGGTTCCTCTCCCCCTCCATTTTCCCCCAACTCCCTTCTCCTTTCCATCTCCCCATGTCCTCCATGTTATTCCTTATGCTCCACAAATAAGCAAAACCATATGATAATTGACTCTGTCTGCTTGACTTCATTCTATGACACATTTCCTCTACATCCAACATTGCGAGTCAGTAGAGCTATCCTTTTATTCACTCTTTCATGTATTCATTCATTTAGTTATTCAGTCATTAAAAAATTATTTGTTGAATGTGAAGTACCGCTCTATGTGCTGGAGATAAAATAATGAAAACATAAATCTCTGCCTTCATGGAGTTTACAGTTTATAAAGGGAGACAATAAATCAATAATCAAATAATTATATAACTTTTAATATAGTGAAAGATCTAGAAAGAAAATCATGATATAGGATAGTAACATAGTGATACAGTTTCAAAGAGGGTGTTCAGGGAAGGATTCCTTTTGAAAAGATGAAAGAGCTAAACTTACAGAGAGCTAGGAGAAAAGTTTTCAGACAGAGTCAAATTCTTTTTTTTTTTCCTAAAGATTTTATTTATTTATTTGAGAGAGAGACAGTGACAGAGAGCATGAGAGGCGAGAAGGTCAGAGGGAGAAGCAGACTCCCCATGAAGCTGGGAGCCTGATGCGGAACTCGATCCCAGGACTCTGGGACCGTAACCTGAGCCAAAGGCAGTTGCTTAACCAACTGAGCCACCCAGGTGCCCAGACAGAGTCAAATTCTTAACCCTATGTCTGATCCTCCCCTAAAACTCTACCCTTCACAACCAACAGTTCTATGCATCCTTATTCTTTAATTTAAGCAATTACTCATCACCCTTTCCTCAGGCTACCTTGATACCAACTTTATGCCTTCCACCTTTGGTAAGGTGGCTGAAATTTTAAAACACTGCTTTATATTAAGTTACAACTGAAAACAAGTCATAGCTTTTTGAGCTTTAAGGAAGTTAAGAGATTTGTTTGAGGTCGAACCAAGAAACAGAGGCTGGACTTACATCTGAAGTTTTAACTTCTTATCCATTGCACTTTTTTCACTTTTCCATGAACTTCTCAAAGCATGGTGGGAGCACAGCAGCACACATGAGCATCAGATATTTTAGTTGCATTTGAGCTCACAGGTAGCTCTTCCTAGGGACTAGTGTTTAGAATAAGGGAGTTGATATTCCCATTCCCCATTGTCACTCCTACCTGGATATGTGTTCTGTGGTATGTTGGACAAACTGAAGAGCAACCAGCCTGGGGAGGATTGCAAACCATACCACAAGGAAGAGTTTAAAAGAAATGGTCATGTTTATCTTAGAGAATAAGTGGTGTGTGCTTGTGTGTATGGGGAGGGGGTAAGAATCAGAGTTTGAACCCATGATAGATATCTTGAAACATTTTAAGAAGACTATTGTTTAGTACTTGGCTTTTTCTGTATGGCCAGAGGATAGTGTTCTAACAAATGGTCAAAACCACTGAATGATGAATTTCAACTCAAAACAAATAATGGCTTTGAAGGCTTTAGAGTGAACATTCTGTTACTGAAAATATTCCAGCAGCTGCCGGACAGAACTCATAAGAGATAGTAAGCTTTGGAAATATATCTTACTTGTATGGCTATGAGTTGATGTGAACATTCTGAACCTTAGTTTCTTACTCTTTAAAGTAGTGATAACAATTCCTTCTTTTCAGGCTTCTGGGGAAGATTAAAGAAAATGGTATATTGAAAGGCCTAGCACCATGCATGCTAAAAGTAGGTGATTCCTCCTTCTCCTTCCATTCCCCCTACCTCATCACATAGTGTAGAGAGGATTCCTATGTAGGGAGATTGGGAGGAAATGACCTTTTATTTCCATTTTGAATATAAAAATTCAATAATTCATTCTATAGTCATCAACAACTTTATTCATTATCTGATTATGCTTAGGACACTGGAATGACATAGACATGGAAATCATGTGTGTGGCTGTGTCTCCCACTAGACTGTAAGCTTCCTGAGAGCATCTCTGTACCCCTTTGCTCTCAGAATAAGTGCTTACTGGGCACTGAGTTGGCTCAGTCAGTAGAGCATGAAACTCTTGAACTCAGGGTCATGAATTTGAGCCCCACATTGGGGTAGAGAGAAGTGAGTTGGGAGAAATAAGAGGGGGGGACAAATCATGAGAGACTGTGGACTCTGAGAAACAAACTAAGGGTTTTTGGGGATGGGGGGTTGAGTGAGCCTGGGTAGGGTACATAAACAATGAATTTTAGAACACTGAAAAAATTAAATTAAAAAATAATAATAATAATAAGAAGAAGAAGGAGGAGGAGGAGAAGAAGAAGTGCTTATTGCATTTAACTGATTTTGGAGGAGCAGTGATCTCTGTGCTGAATAATTGAACTAACCAGGAGTCTTAGTCCTCAGGAAGCTGATTCTCTTAAAGAGGGTGGACATGCACAAATATGCAAAAGTATCTAGCACATCAGTAGCCGAGACAATGAGCATATAAGATGTGATATCTTTAGATTGTGGCAAACGTGGAGATTATCAGGTGGCTTGGGTGGGGTTGAATGGCAGTAAGTGAGTAGCAGAGGGATCAGGATAAAATGTGGAACTTTCCTTGGTTATACTTCCTGGAAGAAGTGTGGCTTTGGGAGCTATTTGAGCCATGAGAGACAAAATACAACAGACATTGGCTTTGCCCTGAAAGAAGGAAAAGATTTAAGACTTGCACCTGGGAGGTATGCCACTGGGATTCAGATCAGAACATTGAAATGGCTTATTCCTATGACACAGGAGACACCTTGTCAGATGCTATTGGAAGATAGGATATGTATTATTTAGTGGTATTTATATAGCAGAGTGTTTAAGAGTATAGGCTGTAGAGTCAGACTGTTTGGATTTTCATCTGCGCTCCACCACTGAGCGCATGTTACCTTGGGCAAGTTATTTACCACTGTGCCTCAATTCCCTCATCTGTAAAATAAGGACAGTAATAGTATCTTAGTATCATAGGGTGATTATGAGGATTAAGAGTTAATATATGCAAAAGTTTTAGTATAGTCCCTGGCAAAGAGTAAGCACTTTAAGTATTATTATCTAATGAATGGTCTTTAGATCCTGAGATATATATTGGGTGCTTATAGTAATTTCAGTGTGAGTTTGAGAGCATTTATATTCCATACCATTTCATGGATTGATTAGCTCCTCAAAAGTGGCTGTGGTAGAAGTGAAAGCATCTGGCTCAAAGAGATAGAAGAACTTTCTGCCAACTGCGATTGTGCCAGAGATGAATAGACTGTTTTAGGAGAGAAGAACCTTTTCGTTGTTGTGGGTGTTAGAGTTGAGACTAGATAACTATTTAGTGGGGATACTGCAGGAGGATTGAAGGATGGGAGTGGGATTTTACTATACCTCAAATTCTCTGATTTCTTGGTACATTGTCAGCAGAAGTGTTAGCTATGGGGTGGGGATACTGCTGCTGAAATATGGGGGACTTGTCTAATTTTTTTATATATTGTACACAGAGTTGGGTGGTCACTTCACTCAGCATGCTAACTACACATGGATGGAGCTGAGATCAAATTTCATGTTCCAGGGTCTAAAATCTCCCAAAAGTACTTTGAGACTCAAGTGACAAGGGTTTTTTGGTTTCTGCTTTGCCAGAAATTAGCTGTGTAATCTTAGGCATGTTGTTTCCATTCTCTGGGCCTCAGTTTTCTAACCTAGAACACAAGTTTTAGATTAGATTTTCTCTGTGGTCTCTTCATCTCTGGCTTTCTATGTTGGAAGATATAACTCTCTGAGTGGAAACAAGTGGATGAAGAAGACATTCGTGGATTCAGCAAATGTTTATTAAGCCTCTGCTAAGTGGTAGGCACTGTGCTGGGCTTGGGGGAGAAAGCAGTGAATAAGATAGGCGTGGTTTCTGCCCTTTTAGCTCCACAGTCTAGTGAGGGAAACAAAGAAGAAAAAAATTATTATACAGTTTAATAAGTATTCTAAGAGGGGCAAATACAGGGTCCTGGGAGAGAAGAATATTATCCAGAATAATTCTGAAGCAAGAACCAGAAAAAACCTTCTAGGGGAGGTGGAATTTGAGTTTTGAGATGGGAGCTCAGGAAGAATAGCAGCAGATGGATAGTTCTTAAGGCAAAAGTACTTGATGGTTATGAGAACTATGGTAGGCTCTGTTTAGCTGGAGAATACAGAGTAAGAAGGAATTAGTGAAATCTAAGGTTAGAAAGACCAAAGGACACCAGATTAGCAAGACATTATATGGCATTTGCCATAAAGGCAGTAGGGAGATATGGAAGGCCTTTAAGTAGCGGAGTTATATAATTCAGGCTTCAGCAGCAGAAATTAAATCACTCTAGTTATTTTCAGTAGAAAGAGTCCTAATACAGAAAATCAGGTGCTTCTAAAATTGGGTTAAGGGCTGGAGGGACAACCTTTAGGCTAGGCCCCCAGGAATAACTCCCAGGATACCAGGGGAACTGTTTTCTGTGCCACAAGCAGGAAAGTGAGGTGTCAGGGACTTTGGAAACACACCACCTTATCTGAAGCCTAGGAATCAAGAATCTGCCACTGCCTTAACTGTTGAGTAGAGTATCGTCATGACTTCTAGATACTCACTAGCAAATAATAATAATAATTAATACTAATAATATAGAATAAAATATCCCCTTCTATGGTTCCTCAAATACACAAAGCCAGTGACCAGACATTGGGGCCTTTGGAAAAGTAACATGGCTGCAGAAAATCCTAAAATCTCCATCACTATGCTTGCCAACAGAAGCAGCAGAAATATGGCTTCTGCGTCATTACCTCCTTCCAAATATTGTGTGTATGCATATGATTACCAGAAATAAATCACATCCAGAACACTGGATGCAAAGGAGCCTGAGAAGTGACAGGCTGTTGTAGGTTTTTGGTTTTGAGATTTTCAGCAATATAGGAGGGCAGGCTAAAAGGAGGGTGGCATGGATCCTGAGCAACCAGTCTATAGTATCTACCATAGGATTGATAGGAGCAGAAGTGCTTTTGAGACAGATAATTCGGGCAGGAGAGTAGAGGCTGAACTGGGGAGAGAGAGCAGCATAAGAGACCAAGTAATAGATGGTAATGGAATCAAAGATGATGAGGAGCTGATTAAAAATACCGGTAGCAGGGAGACAGAGGAAGGATACATGAAAGAGAGTTTAAGGAGGAAGAGAATTACCATGACTTAGAGGACTGGGTGGCTGGAAGAAAGATGAGTGAGAAGAAAGACTTATGGATATCTCCTAGGGTTTTTGCAAGGAGACATTCCTACAAGAGAGGGAACTCATGGGAAAGAGGAAGGTGGCATGGATGGGAAAAGATGATTTCAATTTTAAGCTAGAGGTTCTTGTGACATATTCAGGAGGAGATATCTGTAAGACAGTTGGAAATTCATGTCTGGAATTCAAGAGAACTACCTGGAACTCATCAGCAGAGAATTGTAAGGTGTACGCAGGCAAGGATTTTGTTCCCCCTAGTGTTCAGTAACTTCATTGAAAGGAGGTGCATCAGTGTGTAACCTAGTTGGTAGTTCAAGCTTTGGGAATGGATGGGTCCACCATTCAGTGCAAGTTCAGAATGAAGATAAGGGGACTGAGATTAGAAGAACCCTGAGAAATCATGGCCTTAAATGATTGAATGAAGAAGAACCCAGACAGGAAGTAAAGACTGTATAACCAGACAGGTCATGTGGATGATGTCACAAAGGCAAAGGGAGCATTTCAGGAAGGAGAAAGGCATCAGTGGAATCAAGAATGAGAGAAGTCAGGGAAAAGAAAGATGGAATATTGGCCATAACATTTAGTAACAAGTTGGTCATTTGTTTATATTCACAAAAGGTTCTAGTTTCCTATGAAATGATGAGAGTGAAAGCCAGGCTGCAGTGGATTAAAGGGTCAATAGACAATGAAGTGGAGATAGGATATAATTGCACTTTCAAGCCAAAAGGAACAAGAAACAGTAGGTATTGGCAAGGATACGGAGAAAGAGAAAACCTCTTGCACTGTTGGTAGGAATGCAAGCTTATGCAACCACTATGGAAAACAGTATGGAGAGTCCTCAAAAAGTTAAAAATAGAACTATCCTATGATCCAGCAATTGCACTACTAGGTATTTGCCCAAAAATACAAAAATATTTTTTTGAAAATATATATGAAAAAAATATTTTGAATATTATCTATACAGTAGAATATTATCTACAATGGAAATAGCTCAAGTGGCCATTGATTGATGAATGGATAAAGAAGATGTGGTATATATACACAGCCATTACTCAGCTGTAATAAAGAAGGAAATACTGTCATTTGCAATGGCATGGATGGAGTTAGAGACTATAATGTTAAGCAAAATGAGTCAGTTAGAGAAAGATAAAAAACATATAATTTCACTCATAAGTGGAATTTAAGAAACAAAACAAATGAACAAATGGAAAGAGAGGGAGAGAGAGAGAGGGAGGGGCAAACCAAGAAACAGACCTTTAGCTATGGAGAATAAACTCGGGGTCACTAGAGGGGCTACCTGTGGGAGGATGGGTTAAATAGGTGATGAGGATTAAGGAGTATACTTGTTGTGATGAGCACTGGGTGACATATGGAAGTGCTGAATCACTATATTGTACACCTAAAACTAATATTACACTGTATGTTAAATTATATGCAAACAATGAATTATGGAACATTGCATCAAAAACTAATGATGTATTACTGTATGGTGACTAACATAACATAATAAAAAGTAAAATAAAATAAAATATAAAAAATAAAGTTAAAAAGTAATGAATTCAAATAAAAACTTAAAAAAAACAAGGATAAAGATTCTAGTTGCTTACATTATGGTACTGTGCTGGTCACTAGTATCTGTCTCAACATAACCTAGCAGAGTAGCTTTTAAACTATTTTGGCATTACTTGCCAAAAGAAATAAATTTTACAGGGTGCCTGGGTGGCTCAGTTTGTTAAGCATCTGACTGGTTCAGGTCATGATCTCAGGGTCCTGGGATTGAGCTCCATGTCAATCTCCATGCTCAGTGGAGAGTCTACTTCTCCCTCTCCCTTTGACCTTCCCCCAACCTGTGCTGTCTCTCTCTCTCTTCAATAAATAAAATCTTTAAAAAATAAATTTTACATCACAATTAACACATTTATATTTATATATAAATGAAACAAAAGCTTGATTAAACCATAATTATATGGACATTTCATATAAATGGAATCATACAAAAGCCTTTTTTGTCTGGCTTTTTCACTTAGCATAATATTTTCAAAGTTCATCTATACTGTTGCAGTAACAGTACTCCATTCCTTTTTATGGTGGAATAATATTTCATGGTATGGATATACCACATTTTGTTTATCCATTCATCAGTTGATGGACATTTGAGTTTTTTCCATCATTTGGCTATTGTGAATAATGCTATTATGAATGTTCATGTACAAGATTTTAGGTGGACATTTTTTCCCATTTCTCTTAGGTATATATACAGCAGTGGAATTGTTGGGTCAAATAGTAACCTTAGGTTTAACTTTTTGAAGAACTATCAGACTGTTTTCCAAAGTGGCTTCAACCATTTTTACCAGCAGTGTTATGAAGGTTCTGATTTCTCCACATCTAGCTTTTCTATTGTAACCATTCTTGGGGTATCTTATTACAAATACTGCTGTAGTAAATATCCTGCATTTGCATTTCCTGCATTGACTTACATTCTTCTGATGGCTTATATGATGAACATCTTTCCATGTGCTTATTGACTATTTCTTTGGAAAAAAAATGTTATTCAGAACGTTTGCCAATTTTTTATTTGGGTTATTCTTTTTATAATTGACTTGTAAGAGCTCTTTATATATTCTAGGTACAAGTTTCTTATCAGAGATATAACTTCTAAACGTTTTCTTCCATCCTGTGTGTTGTCTTTTCATATTCTTGATAGAGTCGTTTGAAGCATGAAAGGTTTTAATCTTAATGACATCCAATTTATCTATTTTGTTGTTGTTTGTGTTTTTCATGTCATATCTTAGAAACCATTGCCAAATTTGAGGTCACAAAATTATTCCTATTGCCCCCATTTTGTTAAAATTGCCACAATATCATTATAACATCTTACCAAGTAATAGTGATTCCTGTTATCATCAAGCATCCAACCTGTTAAAATTTCCAGTTGTTTCACAGATATCACAAATGTGTGTGTACAGATGCATGCACATGCATGTGCACACACACACACACACACACACACACACACATGTTCCACCTAAGTCAAAAATTTTCCTTCCTCTTTGTTAAAAATCCAGGTTGTTGGGCTGCCTGGGTGGCTCAGTGGGTTAAGCCTCTGCCTTCGTCTCAGGTCATGATCTCAGGGTCCTGGGATCGAGTCCCGCATCGGGCTCTCTGCTAGGCAGGGAGCCTGCTTCCTCCTCTCTCTCTCTCTCTACTTGTGATCTCTCTCTGTCAAATAAATAAAATCTTTGAAAAAAAAATCCAGGTTGTTGGCCCTGTAGTTGTTTTGTGTTTGTTTTTGCTTTTTAGTCTTTACCTCCAAATTGCAATTTAATATGTTTTTCTGTCCTTTGTGTGTTCTATAAATTCATTATTGATCTAGAAGCTTGATCTGATTCAGGGTTTATATAATTTGTTTTGGCATGAGTCATTCATTGGTAGTGTTATAAGCTCAAACCTTTGAAGTGGGAACTTCTTTAGGTTTTATTCTATTTTGTAGGGCTATGGGCCATATTGTTTATGACTTGCATTCATTCAGAATTTCTAGTCATTTATTTAAGATGAGTGACTGTTCTAGCCTCAATGATTTCTAGAGAATAAATAGCAATTCTCATTCCTTTTAGAGTCTATAGTATTCTAGGAGTTCCAGAACTTAGCTTGTCCTATTCCTGGCTAATCTAGTTTCTATCCCCTTCCACCAATATATGTCTGCTCACTTTTACAGTCCTAGGGTGTAAGAGGAAGAAGGGCTTAGAGGTTTACTGAAATTGCATGTATTTTTTCTGAGATGAAGTTTCAGAGGTTTCACTGAATTTTCAGGTAGGTCTAAGTCCTCATGTGACAGAAAGGAGATGGAGGCCAGGAGAGGGGAAAGGAGTTGCCTAAAAGTCATAAAGCAAGCTTCAAATAGGGCTGGGAGTAAATCTGAAACCTTCCCACCCAGGGCTTTTCCCTAGTTCCAGACATAGAATCAGGAACATTGAGCAGGGCAGTGATTACAAACATATTGCAAGTTTTGTAGAGGCTTTTCAACCACAAACTTGGCGTCTTTTCAGAATACCCAGCTTGCTGGAAGAGTGCATTCATAGTCTAAAGAAACCATAAACAGGAAAGAAAATTGACCTGCGAGTGCAGGGATATCAGAGAAGGCCAAACAGAATTGGATTTTGGATAATTTGTAGTGTGTCCTTGTGGTTCTGTCAACAGCACTGTTTTTTGTTTGTTTGTTTTGTTTTGTTGTTGTTGTTTTGAATGTGTATAGCTAATTATGAGTTGCCTGTAAATACTTGGGCAGTGGCCAAAGAAACCTTTGCTATCTCCCTGGCCCAGACTCCAAAACAAGAGGATGCCAAGGCATGCCTCCTCCCCACCCACCCATCCCTTTTTTCTGTTCCTTTTCCCTCTTCTTCAACCTTTTTTTCCCCCTTATTTTCCTTCACCCTCCTCTTTCTTCACCTTATTCCTATTTCTTCTCCCTCCCATCTTTCCTTCTCTTTCCCTTCTATTAGTCTTCCCTTTTATCCTCCTTCAGTCCCTGCCTGCCACGCCCTCTCCTTTCCTCCCACTTCTGTGTGCACCCTCCCCCTTCCTCTCCCTACATTCTCCTCAACCCACCCCCAACAAGCTCTCCACCCCCACGCCAGAACCAGCGGCCATTGGCTTGCGTTAGTGGGGGTTTGGGGGAAGGGAAGGCTTGGGCCCTCCGATAGGTTGCCGGGGCTAGCACACCAGCTGAAGTCCCGCCCCACCCGGCGAGTAAACGCATGGCTGCAGCATTTGCTATTGGCCGAGGGGACTGTCAACCCCTCCGGCAGCTCCTCACGCAGGCGCCCACAGTCGTTAGGTGAATAAAAAACACCGCCTACGGGCTTGGGGGGTGGGGAGAGGAGAGGGAGAGAGCCAGCAAGGCAGGATTTAAATGAAAGGCTGGAAGCCGGGAGCCCCGCGGAGAAAGCAAGCAACCAGGCTAGAAAAACGACGAAACTAGGAAAGCGAGCGACCTAGAGGGAGTAGGGGAGACCGCGACTGACCTGTAGCCAGGCAGGTGGACAGACGCACGCCCGGACAGACAACCGAGCAGGCGCAGGAGAACCTCGCACTGGTTCCTCCCGCCTTTCCCTTGAAAAGCCAGGATTTTGCCTTTTGCTTGGCGCCCGAGAGAGAATGCTGGACTCTGCCGACTTCAGCGCGAGCTAAGATTTCTCAGCTAGGGAAGAAAAATCAGCTTAATCCTGAGAAGGGGGAAAGCAATCTCCTCTGTCCCCATCCTCCCCCCCCCCATACCAAACTCGGGCGCCAAACCCAGCCCTTCCCCAACCATCCGACTTCCTCCTCTCCCTTCTAGCATGGTGGCTGTATGGACAGTCTGACAGAGCAGAGACTGACATCTCCCAATCTGCCGGCCCCCCACTTGGAACACTACAGTGTTCTGCATTGCACCATGACCCTGGATGTGCAAACTGTAGTTGTTTTTGCCGTGATTGTAGTCCTCCTGCTTGTCAATGTCATACTCATGTTTTTCCTGGGAACGCGCTGAATGGAGTCCAGCTTCCTGAGCTGTTGCGAACTCTCGCTTTGATTTCATCCCGAGAACCACCGAGAATAAAAAAGAGACAGACAGACAGAGACAGGGAAAGAGAGAGAAAGCAAGCTTTCTTACTCAGGGGGGAAAACGTTTTGAGCTTCAACATGGCCTCGCTGTGATATGTATGACGTTGGTATATTATCTCTCCCTAAATCTTTTGTCATGTCTTGTCTTTTAAATATGCCTGTGAATGTAGTTGCTTATTGCTTGAGTAAAATAGTTGATAAAGAAATGTATTCTATTTAAGTGTGCGTGTGTGTGTGCATTCTCCATCTATGTGGCGTTCACGGAGCAAGATCTGCGTCCTTAAACAGTGGCTTTGCTGTGTGTGGTGTTTTTGTTTTTCAGTTCATTTTCTTGAAAACTACCTATAATTTCCGTCAAGGAATTTTAGTCAAAAATTATCTCTTGCCATCATGAGAGAATTTGGGTTTGTTTCTGGACAAGGATGGTTGTGGGAAGAGCGTGATGGATTTTTGACATCTTAGGAAAGTCAGCCCTGCACTGGATGTTAAGAGGGAATAAAAATGAAACAAGGAATGAATTCAGGAAAAATGATTCTTTAGTTTCTAATGATAAGTAAGAATTTGAGAAGTGATATGGTGGGGTGTGTTGAGCTGGCAGTTGGTGACTGTGTCCTTTGACTCAATTAGCTGTCTAGGGTTTAGTTCATAGTTTCCAATTTGGAAATAAGCCATCTTTAAAACATTTCTTATAGCATTAATTGTCAGTTTTTTTTTGGAATTATGGACTGAAGCATTAAAGTCTTCTTTGATGTTTATGAATTGGCAAGAAGAGATATTGACAAGAGCTGTTTGGGTTCATTTTCCCAAAGAAGATTGTACCCCTGGATTTGAGTTTGTGGATTTTCTCTGTGTCCTCTGAAAAAACAACAAAAGCCAGCTCTTTACCCGCTTTGGGAATAATGGTACATGTATATGCCTCTTTTGGATAATCTTATTTGCAATGATGTTCTTGAACTACGTTTTTAAATAGAACTTTCTAGTACTAATGATAAAGTGGTGGGTTTTGTTTGCTTTCTTGTTCTTTAAAGATCAGAGGTTTCTAATTGAAGGATTTCCATAACAAAATGAAAGTATGTAACATGCTAAATTAAGTTTTGAGCAGCCCCCCCCCCCCGCAAAAAAAAGTCTACATGGAATGGGCTGAGAGCTGGGGAAAACAGGAGCTAGAAGCAACATTCAATTTTGACATATATTTGCATTTCTCTATCAGATGGTAGTGTTGGTGATTGCTGTCATTATTGCTATTACTTTTATATTTTTCTTTCTGTTGAAAAAGCTTTTAGAAAAGCCAGGAAATGGTCTCTGATGCCAATGTACAGGATACTTATTTTCCCCCTACCTCCTCCCACTGATTGGCAGGTATTCCATTCTATGTTTACCTGACTTGAAATAGCCCTGTTTCTGGCCCATGTAGCAATGAATCAGGGTGCATACAGTCTACACGCATGTTCCCCCTACACCCATGGGGATGGCTGCTCACGTGTGATGTACAAATCTGCTGGGATTGTGCTGTCAAGTTCCATGTCTTATTGTTCAATCTCTTTGGAAATGATTATGAAGGGAGAGGGGCTGTGAAGGGGCACTTGAAATTGTCCTGATCTCAGAATCCAGAGAATATTATTTAATGGCGTCAAAAGAGGTTTTGAGCCTCAGGGTGTGTGCACTTGGCTCCGAGTGGGTAAAAGGCTTTTTTAAAAAAATTAATATTAATATTATTCTGTTGTACCATGGTATAAGCATGATCTTGGAAGTTTGCTTATTCTTGGGAATCTGGGAAGATTCTTATTTACTCTCTGGTTCCTTTGTTGGGAGGGGGCTGGATTGAACTGAACTTGTTTCTTTGCAAAGAAAATCTTGTGATTCCTCTTGCCCCACCACATACTCTTAGCTCCAGTGGTATTATCTAAAATAAGGTTATGTTTTGGCTGGGCACTTTGTTTTGAGACACGTTGGACAGGAAAATCTCTAGGCTGGGCAGCTACAGACTTGGGTTCTCTCTGTTGAGAGATTATTTGACCTTGGGCATTTTTTTTTCCTTCTCAGTGTGTTTGGGCTTCCCTGTAACATTGGCATTTGGGGATGATTGGACTAAGTGGCCTCCAAGTTATTGCATTCGGTGATTTTGGGTGCCTAGAGGCACTTGAAATCAGAAGGGGAGGAACTGGAAAGACAAGTGAAAAGGAAAATGAAATATTTATCAATGGATGATGGGGCGGGGTTGGAAATACCTGGTTGCTGGTATCTGGAAAAACTTGAGAATTTTTACCTAGCTTTATGGGAAGAAAACTGGACTATAGCAATGGAATGCTTTTTGCTTTTTCCCCCCCTTTAAGGTGAGAAGGGTTCTCTAAACCTAGTCTTTGAGCCAGGTTTGTGGCAAAGTAGGGTCATGAAATGCCACAACCTTCACCTCTGGGTGCCTGACAGACCCTTGGCAGAGAGCCTTTGTGGATATATGTGTGTAGGGTGTGTGGCAGTATGTTTGTGGGTGTGTATGCACACCCTTCTGTGTATATAGAGGGGAGAGGGTGCACACTCTTGAAAGTGGGTGGGGGTTGGTTGTGCTAGGAATGAGGAAAAATAGCAGGGCATGCATTGAGTGTTCCATAGTTCTGAATGGCCTCCTTGTGCTAGGGTCTGTAAGGATTTGACCGGTGCCAGATTGGGTATTTCCCCTACACTCCTCCAACCCCCCTACCCCACAACCCCTTAGGCTAAAGGAGTCGCTTGATTGAGCCCTTCCATCAGCAATTTAGCTGGCAAAATGGGTAAGCATTTTTCAAATTAACTTATCTCTAGGCAAATAAGGAGATGTTGCTAGCCAGATGGCAGGCCACCCAAGAGCAGCTAAAAGGGAGTTTGGGAAGTAGAGAACCAAAGTTGGCAGTATGACTTTTTACTTCTGTGAATCCTAAAGGTTTGGCATTTCTCCTTCAGACTTGTGAGGATATGCAAAAAGAGAAGAGTGGGAGAAAATGAAAAATGCAGCCCAGAGGAGTGGAATCCTCTGCATTTGACTTTTTATTCTTCCCTCTTCTGTCTCTTCTCCCTCATCCATTTACTCTCCCCTCTGATACAGCCTCCTCTACCCTGCCCACATTCCTGCTGTAAGTGGGTGGTTGGTGGGAGAAGGAGGAGTAGGAAGAGAGGGGTTTTCATCTCTGATTGTCCCAGCTTTTTCCGACTAAGTTTCTCGCTTCCTTACCTCTTCTCTGACTTCTTTGGGAAGAGGATAAGCTTTTGCTCTTAGAAAGGACAGAATTCCAGCTCAGAAATTTTCCCTCCCAGCTCCCCACCAGGGGATTCAAAAGCAGCCTGTTACCAGTATCCTAGCAACCTCCTGCATCACTCAGCTCCTGCTGAGCTCTGGAGCCCACCCTTTAAAAGGTCCAGGCACAAAGGGCTCTAGGGAAAGTGAGCTGCAGCCCAGCAGGACTTGGAGAGATGCTTTGGTGGGGGGGTTGGTGAACAAAGAAGAAGCAAGATCCTCATTGCCTGCAAATGCCTAGAAAACACATCCAGAGAAGGTATATTAGCTTCATTAACCATACTAGCCTCATTCCAGTCATTGGGGCTGTTTATTGGAAAGCTCCTGGGTTCAAATTCTTTTCTCCTTTCTTCCAAATGCCTTCTTAAGATTAGCTGAGTCATTTCACCATCTAGTTTTAGTGCAAGGAGGTCTGTAGATCCTGAAAAATATTTTTTTCACCCTGACTTTTGGCTGAGGCAGAGAGGAGGTGAAGGGATAGTATGGTGGGAACAAACTGAGCAGTGCTTTTCCCCTATTGAGGCAGCCCCTATCTGTCAGAACCTGTAACATCTACTTGTGTAATGTGCCCCAGTTTTGTCTGTGGCTTAGGGAACTCTGCTCAGGCTGGCTGCTGTATGGAATTTAGGGGATTTTGTTTCTATGTCATTGGTTTCTGAGTAGTTTCCAAATGGGAAGGCTAGGCAAATTAGAAAGGCCATTTTGATTGTGGGCCTGGTGAACAGGTTGGGCTTGGCCTTGGCTGATTCTCTCATTCACCACTGTGTGTGATTAAGTATTGAGAGCTTCGAGATCCCAGTGAGCCTGTGGGTAAGGTAATTAGCCCTGTGGTGAGGCTTAGATTGAGAGTACTTGGCTATGATCAAAAGGCACAGTCTTACAGTTGCAGCTTACAGTTGCAGTAACTTACAGTTACATGGGCCAAAGCATGTCCCCCTAGCCTTTGTCTGTTATCTTGGCCTCTGCTCCCTTTGGCATATGGAGTGTTTGCTCTGGACAAGGACATAATTGGGAACTGAACCTGTTCTCCCAAAATAACTGCTTCCTTAGAAGATCTCATACTAAACTTCTGGATCCAGCCCCAGTAGCTTTGCCCCCTAAATGATATGGAGGTGAGGGATTTTATACTTTCTGGCTTTTATTTCTAGTTCTGCAACTTGTTTTAGGCCTACTGAGGCTCTGGCTTTCTAAGAATCCTTGATCAAAGTTTAGCTCTTCTGATATCTGCCCAGAGTGTCTTCTGTCATTAGGTGCGTCTAGCTCTCAAGAACATTTAGTTAAGCATGATTTACCTTGGCATCAAAGTACAAAGTGGAAAAGCTATGAAGGGGAAGTGCCTAGAGGATAGAGAAGACTTGGGATACAATCCAGTAATGACAGTACTAGTAATCCCTTGTCAGTACATGGGTCTGTGGAATTTACAAAGCAATTTCACATCTTTTCTAATTTTGTGCATCACATCACCCTTGTGAAGTGGGTAGGGATGATTGTTATTCCCTGTTTTACAGATGAGGTAAGTAAAGGTCAGAGATATTGGTGCCATGGACATAGGTCTGCCTTTCAAATGGAGAGTGGGGAGAGTCAGAGTTGATCATCCCCAACTAGTGTGAAGCTGAATGAGGTCAGGTGGAGAGGTAGGTTTGTGAGTCATTCCTGAAGTCATACTATCTCCCTCAGCTTACTCATATTTTTAGTGCTTTTTCATATTTTTCATTTTTATAGCAATTTTACACAGAATTTCTCATTCAATAAAATGACTGTTTATCTTAAATATACATCAGAAAATTTCTTTTAGTCTTATGAAAACTCAGTATCTGGAATCTTTAAAGAGAAAGGAATGTGAATAGGTAAAGCCTAAAATACAGAATGTTTTGAAGGAGCTGCAGTTTTCATCCAATTTTCTTTCCTCTCAAAATACTCTTATTTTTCTATATTTCTTTATGACGTGGTGTTGCCCAGAACTGATTATACTACTATGTTACTCTAGGTGCTACTTGATCAGGATTAAGTACAAAGGGACTTTGATCTGTCTGTTAAATATCTAATAATGTTGCCTTCTACTGGTTCTCAATTCTTTCTGAACATTCAGATCAGTTGGGGAGTTTTTAATATCCATTCCAAGTCCCCACTCTGAAAAATTCTGATTTAATTGGTGTGAGATAGGTCCCTGGCAACTTTTTTTCCCTAAATTAAAAATTGAAGTCTCCCCAAAGTAATTCAAATGTGCAGTCAGCATTAAGGGCCATTGTACTACCTTTTTGGAATGTAGGCTCAAACGCTTTGCTGTTCAGTCCAGTCTTCTACTCTGTTGTGGAATTGGTTTTTTGAGACTTTTTTGAACCCAATTTATTAAATTTTATTTTGTTTGATTAGTCCAGTCTAGCTTTTTATGGACCTTATTTTTTTTCTTTATACTGTGCAACAAATTAGTAGTCCCTTCTAGCAGTACATGAGTTAAACTTTATTTCCATCGGTTTATGTATTCATGCTTGGGGGGTGGTGGGCTAATTTCTTTTTTTTTTATGCCATGAAGCAGATTAGCAGTTTCTTCTAGCATTGCATTATTTGGAAACTGAATAAGTACCATCTGAATTGGTGATTTAAGGAAATGTTCAACCATAAGAGACTCTTAATCTCAGGAAACAAACTGAGGGTTGCTGGAGGGGAGGGGGGGAAGAGGGATGGGGTGATTGGGTGATGGACATTGGGGGTTATGTGCTATGGTGAGTGCTGTGAATTGTGTAAGACTGATGAATCACAGACCTGTACTGCTGAAACAAATAATACATTATATGTTAATAAAAAAAAAAAAAGAAAAAAATATGATGGCGTTAATTCCACCAGAGCCCCTTCTTGGAGTTACAGTCCTTTAATTTTTGTATATATCTGGTCAACCAGTGCAGAATCCACTGGACTGCCATCATTTATCCTACCAATGTGTAAAAAAGGAAAATGTGGCATGATAGATTTGTTGTATGCTTTGTAGAACCTAGATGTATTCTAGGTTCGTGGTAATCATCTACCAAGCCAATGACCTCATCGGAAAAAGGGAGTATGTATCACTTGGCATCTTAATCCTGGTAAATCTTATTGCAGCCTCCAGAGTTCCCAATTTCTTTTAATACCCATAAACTGTATGTTTCTCTTTTTCTTTCTAACTATGTTTCTTAACTGGGTCCATGATTTGCTGAAGGCCAGTGCCACAACTGTAGATTCTGTGTACCATCACTTTCTTTTAGAGAAAGCAGGACATCATAGATATAACTTTAAAGCAGAATATATTTGGCTTTCAAATTTTCAGGGAAATATTTGTGCATGTTTCACTTGGTTGGCTGAATTGTTTTTTTTTCTTTTTTTTTGTATATACATATAAATATTTAAAGAAATTTCTTTATATATGTAAATTTATTTTATTTAAACTCTATTAGCCAAATATAGTACATCATTAGTTTCAGATGTAGAGTTCAATAATTAATCAGTTGCATATAACACCCAATGTTCATCACATCATGTACCCTCCTTAATGCCCATCACCCAATTACTCCATCCCCCTCACCCCCCACCCCTCCAGAAAAACCTCATTTTTTTCCCCTATACTTAGGAGTCTCTTATGGTTGGTCTCCCTCTCTGATGACTTCCCAGGCTGAACTGTTTCTATTAACCGGTGGTTCTCAGGCCTGGCTGCACATTAGAATCACCTGGGAAGTTAACAAGACTAATTCCCAGAATCTCTGGGGGAGATCTGGTGAGGCCCTGGCATCAATATTTTTTAAAAGCTCCATGAAATGACAGGAATGTTCAGCCAGGGATGAGGATGACTGCTATGTTAAAAGGAAATGTCAGATCAGCCTGAATCTAGCTTATCACACACGTGAATAGGCAGGCTTTGCAGATGGTGAGATTTTATTCTAGGATTGTGGGGGCCTTGATGAATTTGTGGGGCTTGTGCCCACTCTAAAAAGGACTCAATCCTAGAGAATGAGTAGTCTGGGGACCTATATGGATTTAAAATTATTAGTTGTGAGATGGTTTGAACCCTTTAGGAAAAAGAGCCCCTGTGCATATGCTGTAATAATGGGGAAGGTCCTGTTCATTTGCTGACAGACCTTGGGTAAATTACTTCTCCCCTCTGACATATGGATTCCTCATCTGCAAATAAGATTAGGAGGATTAGTTGGTTTCAAAGATTTCTTCTGGCTCTAATGATGTGTGCTTACTTTGTGATTAATAAAAATGATCAAAATGATTAAGAATATTATTATTCAAAACCATCCGGTAATCCACCGATCCCTTATAGCGGATTTGGAATGCATAAGGTGATTCTGGGGGTAATAGACTTGCCTTCCTCATTTTATTTGGCTTAAGTTTCTTCTAAAACACTCAACTATAGGTTGTATTCATTGAGCACACAGTAGTTGCCAGCAGGGAGGGGAGCCCTACAGTGAGCTGAATGGCAGTTGGATGCCAGTTTGAGAATTAGCAGTCATTAAAAAAACATGTTGTGTGGATAATTGAGAACAGCCTCTTATAGATAAAATATCAGTCTCATAGCTCTGGGAAAGGAGGATAGGGGCTGGCTGTTTTGACAGCCCAGGACTCCTTCCTGTGGTATTGTAAGTAGCTGTTTATTTAGTTAATACCGATATTGTTAATAAGAATTTTTATTTTAACAAATAAAGTTCCCTAGTTACTTCATTGGCTACTTCCAAAATCTGGAAGTGGTTGAGGAAACTGAGGCATAAAGAGATTAAGTGACTTACTCAAGGTCCCACAGTTCAAGAGGTAGTAGTTCTTGACCCAGGCCTCTTGATACCACATCTTGCAGTTCTTCTTCCAGTGTAGCCTAAATAGTGGACCCTGGTCAGAGTATGGTCATGACTCAGAATTGAAGAGGTTCCACTAACATAGAGCAGAACTCCGGAGGAAGTTTAAAAGAAAGGAGAAAAGGGCTAACCTGGAGGAAAAAGGAAACATTAAAGGAGGGATGTATTTGAGGTAAGTTCTTTCTTGCCCTTATCATTCTTCTGTGCAAGTTTCCCCTGACAAAAATTGGCCATTTGGTCTTTCAGCATCAAGGTTAAGCATTGGTAGCAGAGGAGAGGGAAAGTAATGCATCCATAGCAGAGACAGTATATGGAAGGCAGACCTTCAGTAGGAAATAAAAACACTGGAAGTGGCCTTGGGGCCCCTGGAAGCAAGCCACGGTCCTGTTCCTACCTTGCTGCCAGAACTTGATCAAGGCCCTTCCCCACTAGGCCTCAGTTTCCATGTCATTAAAATTGAGGAGTGGATTCAATAGAAGATCCATGTTCTCAAATGAAATTTGAGCCAGAAACTTCTATATAGAACAGAAAAAAGCAGAACTCATATGATTGAAATCAGCCTAGGACAGAGGTGAAGGACAGAGTCTAGAATTTCAGGTAATCATCTTGCCAGTGTAGACCTTAGTTAGTCACTAGGGGAATTGGGATTAGGAGAGCGGGGATAGCTCTGCCCAGTGCAGACAGACTGCTTGGAAGATGGGACAGCCCTGGGTAGGAGAGGAGGTTCAGGCAGAGGTAAGAATACCTTGGAGATCGGCAGCATGCCTCTCCCTTTTCCATTTCCTATTTTACAAGTGAAAAAATTAAGGGAAAAGGGACTTTTCCAAGATTTCAGTGATGGGCCTGGGATCCCAACCCCTCAAATCAGGACTTTATCCTCTGTAACCTGCTACCTATGCTATAGGATGCTGGCTCAGTGCTCCTTTGGCTCTACCAGAGACCTAAATGCACTCTCAAGTCTGGCTGGAGAAAGCAAGCTGACACAGAAACTGGGAAAACAGTAGTATTATATAACCTACCAGAGGGAAGCAGGCCTGTCAGCAGACCTTGAGGTATCAGGCAGTGAGATGAGGCACAAAAGAGGAATCCTAGAATCTCCTACAGATCACATTAGTTCTCCCGAGGGAGAGAGCCCTGGATGCAGCACTGTGTTGTGCAACCATCTACCCTCAGGGTGCAGAAGAGCTCTGGTAATAGTTCTGGCAACTCTTATCTCTCTACCTGCCTGCCTTCATTAGAGGAGGGGGAGCCATGTGCCTTCATGCCCAGCTGGCTGCAGGAAGGATATGCTAAGAGCCCACCCTCCACCCCCTCAGAATGTGGTGCTTAAAGACAGTAGCTACTTTTAGCTGTACCTCCCACAGCCTCTCTTCCACCCACTCTATTCCTTTCTCCTCCTTCTGTGAACCCTGCTGGTTGGCAGGAGGGCTGGGCAGTAGTGGGTGCTTTGGTATTAGCAAAGAGGCAGACAAGGGAGAGCCAGGCATCCCTAGGAGTGGCTTTGGTAGACCTAGTATAGTGGGAGGGCTCAGAACACACACAGAATTGAGAGACTGCTTTGTGGTTAAGGCCCAAAGGGAGTGGAGGGACTTACTAATTTCCTTTGCACTTGCAACCAGTGAGGTGTTTGTTTTTAAGAATATAGGTTGAACTGCGCAGGAAGGTTCAGGAAGATTTATTGAACAGAATGTACATAGACACTTTCTGTACTTGGGTTTAGAGAAAGACTTCTGGGGCTAGTGTTACTCACTTGATTCTTGACTCTCCTTCTTGAACATTGTTTTACACTGATCATTGGGTTTTACAGATTATCTCACTTGATCTTCTCTGTGGCCCTGTGAAGTAGGAAGGGCAGGGATTATCATTTTACAAATGAGAAAAATGAAGTTCAAGGAGTTATTGTCATATAACTGATCTGGGCTCAAGCTCTGAAGTTATAGTGCCATTTAACATCATTCCAGATAGCTATACCTTCTAGAAGAGGGGTATTGCATCTGTTCTTAATCTAATTCCTTCATTGTGGAAGCTGGGAAACTAGGCACAGAAAGAGAAAGAACTCATCCAAGGAAATACAGTATGTTTATAGTAGTACTGGAACTAGCACATTGCCTAGTAAGGATGTGAGTTCCTGGACCCATGACTTACAAGCTGCTCTTGCCTTTCAGGGGTGGTGAGGGAAATATGTATAGTGTGATGGGAAGCAAAGGGTCACTAAACTAGTAATCTATCATTTTTTAGCTCTGTGATCTTGGGCAAATTACTTAGCTTCTCTGAGTTAGTTTTCTTTTCTGCTAATTGGAGCTGAAAATCCCTGAGAACTGTCTGGGTCAGAAATCTCTATGTGACTGCTATAATGGAGGGAACTGATGCTCAGTAGCCCTTTACAAAGGTATTGTTAATGAAAGACATATGCATGATTTAAGAGAGCCTGCAAATGAACTCCGTCATTGGGTGACATTGAACAAATATCATTGTCTTTTTGCCTTACTTCTCCATCACAGCATGAAGGATTTTTTTTTTTTTTTTGCTTCCCTCCCTTAAAAGTATAAAAGTCCTATGACCTGGCTCATGTCTTGGTTCCTTGGTGGAAAGCTGGATTTTTTTTTATATAGGGAGCTTTCTTTTATTTACCCTCAGCTCCATCTCCCCTACCAGTCCACACACATGCTGCTATGAATAGCAGAGGAACGTTTTCTCTCCCTGTCTCCTGCAAAGCTAAAAGAAGAGCTTGGAAGAAAGCCAAAATTAACTGTGTTTTTATTTAGTGCCTTCTCAAGTCCATCAAGCTAGAACCATCTAGGCACTTGGCAATTAAAAATCAATTCTTGGCCCCCAGTTTCTTGGCTAGGATTTGTGATGAGCATTACTGAGTTTTCATGATATGATTAAGAGTTGTGTTAGAAATTTTACAGGCTTCTGACAAATGACCTACTTAGAACAAATCAACATTCTTCACCTTTGCCTACATAATTTTATCTGGAACATTCTCATGGCTCTAGGGGTCTGGGTGAGAAGATAAGGACCATTGTATAGTCCTGCCACATTGGCCTTTTCTCCACAATGCTATGAGGTGAGCAAGGCCAGGATTATTTCCCATTTTATGACTAAGGAAATTGGAACTCAGAGAATTGCTCATATTGACTCAGATCAGTGCTGCCTCTTAAAAGCAGTGGTGTGCAAGGAAGAGCTTAGCATGTTATCAACCCATCCATACCAAATGGGCAAGGAGATTGTTCTAAAGATGCCTTCTGTACTTTGCTTCTATCTAAGTCTTATTATAAAAGGTAGTCTGTAGCAGATAGAACCAGGCAGATGTCACTAGATAATTCTGGCTAGATTAGCATCGAACTAATTGGCAATTCAGATACATCTATTTCACCTATGGTATGTCCCCTCAAATATCATATCATCCAGAGATGCATGAGAGGCCTTGCCAAATGCAGAAGGGTGGCCCTAGATTTTACGCCCCTTCATGTTCAGTTTGGAAGTTTTCTTTCTGTGAGGTATATTTGGGATACACATGTGGAGTACACTTTTACACTGACATGCTTGGAGCACATACATTCGGTTAGCCATGGAGTACACTCACACTTGGGCATACTCTCTACAGGCAGAGTATATACACAAGGATACACATGATGCATGATTATGCAAATTTATGTGTGTGGACACACATGAATGCATATAAAGTACTACTGCACACCCAGATACATATGGGGCATGCTGAGATGCACATTCAGATGTGCTCCTACCCACAGGACATACACTCTTATTCCTGAGATACACTTTTAAGGAGTTACTTGAACAAACCACCCTCCCTCCATGAGACACATTTGAACACACCTATGGTATACACTCACATGCCCCACACATCCCTGTGGGACACAGTTTGATCCAGAACATATGCTACCCTTAGGACCAGCTTGTTGTCACAGTTTTCCAAATAGGTAGAACAAGCATGATTTAAGAGAGCCTGCAAATGAAGGAATAAAATGGATACTCAAGATGGTATGTGTTATAGCAGGGTCTTCAAGGCAAACAATGTTTACAACTGAACTCAGATGTTGAACTAATCAGCAGATGGAGAAGATAAATTTGCAGTGATCAATGCAGAAAGATATCCAGCTCTTCCATTCCCAGTCTACTTAACAAACCACCATGGAATAATTTGATTTTGAATAATGCCCTAGAAAACATAAAGTAACTGGGTATTAAAGCTTATTCTTTTCTTAGGAATGAAGTAACAACTTGGCCAGATCAAGTGTATTTAAGTTGTGGGAGGGAGGATGCATAAGGGGCACAGAGTCCCAACTTCTCCTGTTTCAATGGTGGGTAGAGAAAACAAACACATTCTTTTTATTTATTTATTTATTTATTTATTTATTTTTTTTCTTTAAAGATTTTATTTATTTATTTGAGAGAGAGAGACAGTGAGAGAGAGCACGAGCGAGGAGAAGGTCAGAGAGCGAAGCAGACTCCCCATGGAGCTGGGAGCCTGATGCGGGACTCGATCCCGGGACTCCAGGATCACGCCCTGAGCCGAAGGCAGTCGTCCAACCAACTGAGCCACCCAGGCGTCTCCAAACACATTCTTTTTTTTTTTTTTTTTTAACTTTCATTGTGTTATGTTAGTCACCATAAAATACATCATTAGTTTTTGACGCAGTGTTCCAAGATTTTTTTAGTTTTATTTGCATTTATTTTATGCAGAATTTACTATTTACTCCCAGGCTATAACTTTTTGTTTCTTCAGTTTCTTCTGGGATATCTTTTTCTTCTGTGCAACCTCCTCTTCTGGTTTAAGAACAATCTGCTCTTTTTCAGTAAGGATCATCTCAGTGTGGCAGGGAGAGCTCATGTATGGGTTAATCCATCCATGAGCCTTGTAATTTCTATGCTGCATCTTAGGAGGGTGGTTGCTCATCTGGGTATGCTCAATGACCAGAGAATCTGCATTTAAACCCTTAAGTTCAGTATTACTTTCTGCATTTTTAAGCATGTGCAGTAAAAATTCAGTATTCTTTTGGGGGCACTAGCCCTGTTTCCAACCCCACTGTTTGGCCTGGGCACACTTCATCCACCAATTCCACCATTGTAGCGATGGAATGGCACAGGGGTGCCTGCTTCTGCAAACTGACATCCTTCAGATACTTGGTGATTTTTCAGATATGCATATCCTCGATTGCCTGGGCAGTTTCATGTATGTTCTTGAAGTGAACACAAAGATTTGAACCTCTTGTTGTGATTTGTTAGGGTGTTCTGTGTCAAATGAATAGTGAGCCATTTTCAGAGATCACCCTAGGCCTCTTGAATAGCCACATTCTTAATGACCACAACCCTGCCCCTAGGCATAACAGCTTGAGCCATCTGGCCCCACTAATGAAGACCTGCTATTTTTAGAGTTTCTCAAGCTGGAAACCAGGTCGGGATGTCCTGGGGAGGCCTTTCTGGCCTTTAATAATCAAAGGCTGGAGCTGAAAGGAGAGAATCCTAGACTGGGTCTGGATTGAATGGTATGAAGCAGTGAAGAGGTTAGAGTGTGCCAGGTTTGCCCCGGCAAACAGCAGCAGCCTCAGAGTCTGAGCAGGATACTGTTGACTGTCACAGCCTTATGCTCATTTCTCAACTTTGGACTTGTGATCAAGAAACATGAATTCCAGTTACTATTCTGCAACTTACAGTGTGCCTCAGTCAGGTTTCCCTCCTCTGTCTGGCTCTTATTTGGCCTGTAGGTAAAACAGCCGGTATATCCCTCAGATGCTGGCTCAAAGAAAGAGTTGAGATAATGCTTTGCAGATGTACTTATTCTTTACCCACAAAGCTATACCTCCATCCCTAAACTAGTCTGACGCACCAACTACCAGGCCTGACCCTTCTCACAGTAGCCATAAAAAGAAAAGGGGGTTGAGAGAAGAAAACCTCATAGCACTGTTGTTGGGCAAAGTCATGCTGAGGTCACCCTCACCCTTACAGATACTTTTCTAGGTCAGTCCTTTCTCAGAAAACAGGTTTGCAACATTTAGGTGATCATATAGTTTTGACTCCTTGGGAACCCTAGGCAGTGGGGAAAAGTGGAGGACATCAGGATCAAGGACTTTTTCCTATACTAGGAAAAGCAAGGTCAGACCACCTGTACCTGCCACCTGTCAGAAGAAGCAACTTAGAATGGCAGTTCTGACCCAGGGAGAGTGCCTTATTCCATTTTGTACTCAGAGTCATTTCACCTGCTTTGCTGAAAGGGGGTGGGTCAGGAACTACACTCTGTAGCTGAAATTCAGATTTCTCTTCACCCCATATATTGTAGGCAAAGTTCTTCTAAGCCTCAGTTTTCTGGTCTGTAAAATGGGCTTAATTATAAATCTCAGGAATGTTGGGTGCAAGAATTCATCATGGCAAAGGATAAGAAAAGTGCCTTGTAAAATGTTGAACATGTTTTTCTGCTATTTGGATTGTTAAGAATACATCCAGCTCATTATTACAGGTAGCTTAGAGGTAGTTCAGGAGCTTGTCTTTTCTTTATTTCTCACTCCTTCCCCATGTCCTTCTTTTAAGCCAATATTGGCTCCATTTTACAGACGGGGATACTGAAGACTAGAGAAGGGAGGGACCAGCCTGATGATGTAGGATTAGGCAGTGTTGGATTCAGGATTAGAAATCATGCTTTCAGATCTATCTAGCTTCAAGCTACCAGCCAGAATTCCAGTGCTAAAGGAAGCTGCCAGTAGCAGCTTAAGTTAATATATGTTAAAAACTTAGGTTTGTCTCTGAAACATAATGGTAGGGGGTTGGCTATCTGGGCCCCAGCCTTCCCCAGCAGTACCCTGCTTCCCCACAAAAGACACACTGACCTTTTGTCCATTCTACAGTAGTTCATGTCCTACTCACCTGTGGGTTAGAAGCTGTGAAGTAATGGAGAAGATGCTAAGCTGTTGTGAGAGCAAGTTGTGTTGCCCATTTGAGCTACTTCAGAAGAGTCCCTGAAGGCAGTTATCCTCCTTGGCTACTACCCCCACCTCCTCACAGCTTCCTGGGTACAGAAGCTTTGTGTGGCTGACCTGCATAAGGGTTTAGGTCAAAAGGTATCCGAGAAAATGTTTGAGGGCCTTGTTCTGTGGAGTATTTTGCCAGCTCTTGAGGGATACGATAGTGGAAATCCAAGAACCAAAGCTGGAAAATTCCCTTGAGACAGGCTGATTCTCACCTGGCCTTGATGTGGACATTACATCTCAGCTGGGCTTACTTTTTCTCATTTAGTGTTTTTCCTTGTACACCACAGACTCTTGAGCTGGGCCAGATTTCCTGGAGCCTTTCTAGATTGTTTATTTTTGCCTTTCTGAGCCCAGGACAGATACATTACAAAAAATTATGTTATGTTAGTCACCATACAGTAGTATATCATTAGTTTTTGATGTAGTGTTCCATGATTCATTGTTTGTATATAACACCCAGGACAGATACGTTGAGACTGATTGGTGAGAGGAAGGAGATGGAATAATCTGTGGAGTTCATGCCTTGGTGCTAGGTATTGGGGAAGATGGCCTTTTGTGTCTTCTTCATCTGTCCTGCCACTAATACATTATTTTCCTATGTCCCCCTGATTGGCTGTAGGAACCTAACTGAAAGTGTTATTTTTCACTTGTGCTGCTAAAACCTATAGGATAACTATGGTATGGTCCTTTCTAGGGCATTAGACAGTTTCTGGGGTGTGGAAACTAAAGGGAAAATGAGAGAGATACCTTCTGTTCTTCAAGTTTGAGAGACAAGGAGGTGAATAGGAAAGGGTGAGCTGCCAAAGTCCTGCCAAGAAGCAGCCACACAGTTTCCCCAGCTCTCTTGACTCTAGACATGTCCTTTTTTATTATTCTATTCTTGAATAAGAAATACATTCCTGTGGTCAAAATCTAAAAGATACCAGTGGGTGTACAATGGGAAGTCTCTCTTTTGCCCCTCCCCTCCATCCACTTGGCTTCCCCTGCGGAGGCCACCAGTGAGTCCTTCCACAGAAATGTTCTATGAATATACAAGCATGTATAGATATATTCATTTTCTTTTTTATGGTAATATATTCACTGTTCTATGACTTATTATACTTTGGATGTTCTTTGACCCTGTGGGGCACGAGGATGTGTCATGGAGAGCAGAGGTTAAGAGCACTTGTTCGAGAGTAAAACTACTAGTGTTTTGGTTCTGGCTCTATGTGACCTCCAGCAATCACATCATCTCTTCAAACCTTGGTTTCTTCATTTTTAAGATGGGGATCAAATAAGTTAGTTTATGTTAAAACTTAGATTTATCTCTGACACATAGTAGGCAGTCAGCCATATTTTCTTATTATAAGAAAAGCATTGTACTATGAGTCAGGAAATCTAGGTTCTCTTCTAGCTTCTGCTCCTGGGATAGCTGAGTGACATCCTTTGGCATCCTTTGAGATATTTTCTTATCTTTAAAATGTAAGGTCTCATTCCTACTCTGCTTGTCTTCTAGAGTTGCTAGGAGGATCCAGTGAGCTCATGAATATGAAATGATGTGAAAGCAACTTAGAAACTGTAATGTGCTTAAGCACATGGAAATGGTGCTACTTAACTCTTTTCATAGAAGCCCCTTTGGATAACTTGAACCCAGTGGCCTGAACTGGGTGGAGAAGGCATTGCCCTTTCTTCTGATAGTACAACCCAAAGGCCATTCCTGAACTGGAGCTCTATTCTGGGTCGAGATAGTTCATGGCAAAACTCAAGAGTCAAGTTTTGTCTTTTGACCTTTTTTTAAATCTCACTTCATCCCTCTTCTGAATTCTTTGTTTCCACATTTTCTTTGCCTCCTCTCTGTTCCTTTTACCTCTTTTCTGTCTCTTGTCAAAACCTGCTTATAGCTTATTTTCAAATTTTTTTATTTAAATTCTGGTCAGTTAACATATTATGTAATATTGGTTTTAGGAGTAGAATTTAGTGATTCATCACTTACATATAATACCCAGTGCTCATTATAACAAGTATCCTTCTTAATACCCATTAAATAAATAAATAAAATCTATAACAATCTTAATGATAATAACAACAACAATAATAAGAATCCACTGTCAGTCTCTTGAACATGACACAGAGTTAAGAAGAATAGGTTCAAGTTCTAGCACTGTACTGGTTGCTTTGTTCCTCAGTTTCCCTGGGCCTTCCTTCCTCTGCCCTCATCTCCTTCACCTAGCTGAAATAGTCAGAAGTTGTCTTGCATAAGCCTGGATGACCTACTTGAAGTTCTGTTGCTCCAAGCACAACTACTTTTTATTCAGACAAAGACCCAATGCTATCTCTCCTAGGCCTTGAGTGTGGGTCTGATTGTGCTTGTGTCCTCTTTGACAGCTTAAGTTTAGATGTTACATCCATCCCTCTGCCAGAAGGGAAGCCAACTCAGCCATTTTATCCTCTGGTGCCTTGTCCAGTGGCTGCTCACCAAACACTCCTGCCATCCACCCATCCATTACTTACCATGTCTGCTGGAAAACCAGGATTGTGCTATACTCTGCTAGAGACATGGCCCATCCCTGAATAGGAATCATTGCTGACAGGGATCAAAGGCACTGCTTAGTGTTTTGGCCAATGTCTTTTCTCTCACTGTGAGTCAATAGGCAGAGGGAAATCAGTAAGCCACTGGAAACCATCTTCTGCTTTCCGATGGGCTCTTTAAATGCAGATTTCCTTTTTGGGTTTTAAGGACTCCCTAGGAGGATATTACATTCTCTTTGAAAAGTCTCAGAGTCTTTGCAAATCTGTGTCCTGGGTGGGCATGCTTAATAGACTTCAAGGTGGTTTAAGTTGATTGAAATATATTTATTTTTCCTGTTCTCCAGATATAGGAGCAGGTCAAAATGCTCCTATAAGTGCTATTCCTGTTCTCACCACCTTAGAGCAGATGGCCATGTTTAAAGACCACATTAGAACCATTAGTTCTAACCTATCTCTCCCTCTGCTCCTCCCCCCACCTACAGCCCTCCTTCCCTTAGAATGCTTTAACACGACATCTGTCAAATGGATAAAAAATGACTTTCCTTTTTTCTCTCTGCCTTGCCTACCCACCCTCTAGCTGTGGTGTTTATGAATATGGAACTATACATGTGGGAGGCATGGAGGACAGATTCATCATGTAGTTCTATCCCCCTCCCGCTCCCCTTCTGTAAACCTAGAGGAGCCCCACCCCCACTGCTTCTTAGGAAATTTCAAGGCTGGCCTTCAGGTCACAATCCAAGAGAAGTTAAGGATCACAGGGCTGGTCCCAGTAGAACCACATGAAGTAATCCAAGAACCCAGGTTCAGAATCTTAGATGGGTCTAAGGAACCTCAGGGGTTAGGGTTTTTTTTGGACTTCCTGTCTCTTTCTTGGGTCTGGCCTGGCCATCTCTCAAGGTTTGAAGGCAACAAAGAGAAGCTAATGGGTGGCTGGAACTTAGTACCCATAGCAAGGCAGCAAGTCCAAGAAGAAGATCACAATGCCCAGGGCAGGAATATTTTGGAGATGGAGCCCAGTCTGCCTCAAGAGACAGGAAGGGTCAGGGTAACCTCCAGTTCAAGAGGTATGCTTCTGACTCAGCTCATGGAGGGAGCATTGCTGAGTCATTGTTTCTTTGTTTATTTGTTTTACTAATAATTTGTCTCAGAATATTAGAGTCTGATTTGAATAGATTGATCATAGCTCTTGGAAATTGCTTCTAGACTACAGCATAGAGATATCCTGCAAGGATTTTTCCATTAAGGCCACTGAGGACCTGAGGGCTGAAGATCAGGGCAGAGGTGGGAGGGAGTAGGAGTTCAAGAGAGCAGGTGCAGATAGCCTCTCAAGGTAGACTGAGAAGATTCTCCTGGACAAGCTACTGTAACTCCTTGGCTTGCCTGGAATCTAATACAAGGAGAAGCCAGGAGACAGAGTTTCAGAGATTCTGATTTCTTCCAAATGATCCAGTGCAGTAAGAGAAAATTCTTGTATTTCAAACTTTGGCTCTAGTAAGTTTAAGACACTTGTTTCAATATGATGTATCATTCATGATCACTTGGGCTGCTTTTTAGAAATTCTGTGGTGATTCTGAGCAGCAGGTCTGTGAACCACACATTGAAAGACTTGTCTAATGTGTTCGAGGCACTGAGGTGATGCCAAAAGATCCCAGAATAACTTGACAGTAACTACTATTTCCAGTGTTTTGGGCATTCAAGCTGATGTTTATCAGATTGGGAGGTGCCCTGGGTGAGAGACTTATCTAGCCAACAGGGGCATGCTTGATTGGTGGTCCAGAAACATGTCTTCTCTGTGATCTATCCAATCCTTGACCAATTGGCTGCATCTTCTCTAAAGGACTTATTTCTTCAACAAGACCAAACACTTAACATCATGAACTTTGGGGCAGTAGCTTCTTCTTACTGGGCCTGTCAGTCCATTGCTAAGGTCCAGACCAAACAAGTAACTCTACTTCTTTCATATATGTTTGGTCACTTATAGCTAAGATCACATGTAATCTCTTTGGAAGAAGTACAGAAAGGTGTTATTCTTTGTCTATAATGAGCGAGAAAATTCAGAAGCTTATCTTGGCTTCCCAAACTTTTAGGTCCTGACAGGTATGAGTTGGCTTGCAACCAAAGTACATATTGGACTTTGGTTCAGGTGATCCATCTTGCTCTTGCTGAACCTGACCCTTATCTACCCTCACCTTTCCAAATCAAGTGATCCAGCTGGGTTTTATGTCTGCCAGGTGTTGCTGACACTAACCATCGGTCTTTTATTTTATTAAGATTTTATTTATTTATTCGAGAGAGAGGGAGGAGAGAAAGTGAAAGCATGAGCCGGGGGAGAGGTCAGAAGGAGAGGAAGGAGCAGACTATGTGCTGAGTGGGAGCCTGACACGCAGCTCGATCCCAGGACTCCAGGATCATGACTTGAGCTGAAGGCAGATGCTTAACTAACTGAGCCATCCAGGCGCCTCAGATCTTTCATTTTCTTAATGTGAAAAATGGATGGTACAATGGGACATTGAAGGAAGCTGGTGCACAGTGACTCACAAATCACACGAACAAAGTAGGGGAAAATGATCCTGTCATGAAAAGATGATATTTGCATACTTCCTTTCAGTACATATATTTATTTATTTATTTATTCATTTATTTAGTTATGGGTGATAGCAACATCCAGGTTAAAGCTGAAATCAGCCAGGTGTGAATTATTAAGTTTTAGGGAAGAGAAAAATCAATTCTTGGGATTTAAAAAATATTCATAGTGGTGTTTTTCTTACCTGGCATCTTTTCTCCTTTCCCTGTTTTCTTTACCTGCCATCTTTTCTCCTTTACCTGATGACCATATTCAGCAAAACTAGCAGCCCACCCCCCAAGCCACTTGGCCATAAATCCTATCAACAACAGACTGTCCTATAGACAACCTGGTACATATAACATAAATAATTTTCTTAGCCCCATAGTATGTTCTGCAACCTGACAGAGATGCTAATTCTGTTGTTGTGATCTGAGAACATGCCTGATTTTAAGGCTCAGGTTGTAGAGACTAAAAACTGCTATGCATTATGAATTAAGCAGATTGTTTAGATCTTCCTAAGTGTACATATGATTGACAACTTGAATAAGTCCATATTGCCTCATTTTCTTCTTATCCTACTTAAATTTAGTGAAAGGGCAAAGGAAGAAAGAATACAAACTGGAGTCATCAGGTGAGGGATTAACAAACAGTCAGATGAAGATGACACAACTAGCAAGAGGCAGCCTAAATCTAGTGTTTCTGTACTTAACCAAGGCTAAGGCTTTGTCTGAGTCAGAGGCACGGAGGTAAGAGTACATCTGCCTGCAAGAGAAACAGTTTGGCCAGAGTGGAAGGTCCCTTCCAGGGTAAAGATAAGAGTTGGATCTGTAAGTGAGGCTTTGAAAGGTTGACAGGAGAGTTGTTACGGCTCTGGATAACTGGGATCCCACTTTTTTTGTATATTGGCAAGGCCTGGCATTGGGAGTTCTCCTTACATGACCCAAAATATCCTTTCTCAGATATACCAACCACTGAGGAAAACCTTTCGGTTAGGCAGGGAGCCCAACCTACAGGGTGGCATGGGGATCCCTGGGAAAAATGAGACATCAGGAGAGGCAAGGATGAGCCTAAACTATGAAGGTCCAAGTGTGTATCTAAACCAGCAACATAGGCATCACCTGGAGACTTGTTTGAAATGCAACCTCTTGAGTCATGCTTAAGATCAACTGAATTAGGGGTGCCTGGGTGGCTCAGTCGGTTAAGCATCTGCCTTTGGCTCAGGTCATGATCCCAGGGTCCTGGAATTGAGTCCTGAGGCAGGCTTCCTGCTCAGTGGGGAGCCTGCTTCTCCCTCTCCCTGTGCCCCTGCCCACAACTCATTCTCTTTCTCTCACCTGCTGTCTCTTTCTCTCAAACAAATAAAATTTTAAATAGAGACCAACTGAATCAGACACTTAGACTTGGGGGGCCTGGTAATCTGTATTTTAATAAGTCCTCCAAGAAGTCGAGAACTACTACTGAAGGTCATTCACAGGGTGGGCTGGTATCCCTGGAAAGAGAAACCAGCTGGGAGCCTTCTCTCTTTGCTTTCTTGGGGGAGATTGGCAAAAGCCAAGCTATAGACTTCCTCCTTTTCCTCAGATTAAAGAGGCTTCAAAAAGGACTCCAGCCTAGCTTTCCATCTCTCCTTCCCCAACTCCCCCAACCCCTTCTTCCTAGCCTTTTCCAAACTCTACTACCTGTTTGCCATCAAATTCCCTATGGTCTTTACCTATGAGACTTTATGTAATCTCATTCCTCATTGCTCTGCCTCAAATGCCTTTCCTTCTCCCTCCCGTATCTGTTACAATCCTACCCATTCTTTAAGGTCTATCTTCAGTGTCACATCACATGTTCTCTTGTTGTCTCCTTGATTTTCTCCCATTCAGTTTTATCCTCTGCTATTTTTTATATTCCACATGTGAGTGAAACCATATAATTGTCTTCCTCTGACTGACTTATTTCATGGAGCATAATACCTTCCAGTTTTAATTCACTTTTAAAACAACTCAGAGGATAGGCATGTAACATACCCCTATTTCTGCTTATATTTGTGATTGGAGACTACAGGAGCCCCATACAGCTACCAGCCTCTTTGGGATTAATCTTCTCTCATGTCTGCACACATATCCATCAACTCTTTGTTCAATATTGATTAACAGGTAAAGAAACTGACTCAGTGGTACCATAATTTGTAAGAGCAGATACTCTAGAGCCATACTGTAGCTGCATTTGAATTATGTCTTTAATACTTACTGTCTGTGTAAATTTTGGAAAATTATTTAATCTCTTTGAGCTTCAATATCCTCACTTCTAAGATAGGAATAATAATACTATTTCCTCAAAGAGCTGCTCTGAGGCTTTAATGAATTAATGTGTGTGAAGTTCATGGACTAGTGCCTGACATATAACAAGTACTCCATACTAGCTAATAACATCATCATCATTATCATCACACCTTTAGCAAGTAGCAGAGGAAGGTCTTAAATACAGGTGTTCTTTTCTACCTTCTCTATCTATAGTGTTACTTTGAGGAAAGCATGGTCTAGGAAGCTGGCCATCTGAGGACTGCAGGCAAGTTCTCTTGCTATATTGTACCTGATCTATGAAATGGCTTAAGGGTGATAACCTTTGAAATGCTGTTTAGTTCTGACTGCTTTTGATTCCAGGTAGGCCCTGACAACAGGATTACCAGTTGGTTTATAGCCAACATATCCTAGATTGTCCTTGTCTAGGGTATAGCTGAGCTCTGTGATCTGAGGGCTCAGGCAGATCAGCTGGACTAAATGGGGACAAGAATGAGCCCACTGCTGCCGGGAAAATCCAAACATGAAGTTGCTAAAAAAGATGACCACTATAGAAAGAGCACAGGCAGTGGAATCAGCCTAGGGTACCTCAGACAGCATCCCAGATAGCATCCTGAGCTGAGGGCTGAACTGATGCCAAGATATGCTTGACCTTTGGTTAAAAAGCCAAGGTAATAGTTTTAAGTCACAGGCTTTCATGGTGCTGTGGGTTGGGGCTGTATGTACTTATTGAGCTCTAACAACACCAGTTGGAACCCATCTTTGGTAGAAGAGGGAAATTTTTAAATCAAGATTTATGTTATTAAGGCCAGCTACCAACAGTTCTCCACTGAGACCAGAACAAGAACAAATTAAATTTTAGTGCAATTGGAAGAAAGCAGGTTCATCATAAAACAAAACAAAACAAAACATCTCATAGGCAGGACAATTGGTGACTAAAGGTGGCTGTCCATATATCTATCTTTGTAGTTCTTTACAAATAGGAGTCATCTGGTTTCTGATATTATGGATGGAGTTCTAGGAGTTCCCTGTATCATTGATAGTATGGTATCATGTGTATTAGAACACATGCAATCAGAAGGCCAGGCTCCATAATTTATTACTTGTATGATTGAACAAAGGACAGGTCACCTATCTGAGCCTTTTAGTTTCCTTATCTTTAAAATATGGGTAATAGTGAGGCCTAGTCATTCAGTAAGGATCAAGTGGTGAAGTAGATATGAAAATACTTTATAAATAGTAAAGGATGAGATTCTTGAAAGATGGTGTTATAAAAGACCCCATTGGAAATCTCATTTGTATCCATGCTGAGGAGCTCCCAGTATGCCTTACCTAACCAACATAATTACTTAACTAAGTCAAAAGATCAGTACGTGGGTGTGTTTTCATATGTATGTAATGTGTTAATTTCATAACCATGGGTTATCCTCCAGTTGGTATATTGAAAGGCATACCTATGTAAGAGGATGCATGCTTCATATTCTTTCTCTGTTGTTTGAACTGTTTTGTCTTTGGTCTTGTGGAGCTACAGTTACCTTGGGGAATCAGTTCTTCCTCAAAGGAGACTGATAGAAAAATTGACTTCTAGAGAACATGTTCAGAAATTTAGTGCTAGAGAAAGAGTTCTTGAATCTTTTGCCTTGACAAGCCATATGTTCTTTGTCCTGGGATCTGTTTCTCCGAATGTCAGGAAGATTGATGGCCTGTATAGGTTGGAACCAGTTGGGGAAAAAGGAGAACAAACAACACAGGGATCAGGATGGCAGCCAGAAATAGAGGCAGACTCTTCCTCCATCTTCATCTCTATCACTTAGTGATAAGTGCTTAGATAAGTGTTATGAGTTTGTGTGTGTGTGTGTGTGTGTGTGTGTGTATGTGTGATGTGGTAATGGGATAGATGTCTTCCTGTTGTTTGATGTAGGCCAGTCCCACTTGTCACAAACTTTAATGACCAGGGTTAAGATCTTTGCACAGCCCCTGCCTTGCTGGGTGATCATGAACTCACCCCTTAAATTCACTGTGGCTCAATTATGCCATCCATCAAATGCAGGATTCAATCTAGACTCCTTATGTATCTCATAGAGTGGTGGTAACAAATCACTGAGTGAATCTGTGACAAGGTTGAGTTTCTTGGAAGCAAGGCATCACAGAAAGTCATATTCTTTCATACCCATGACCTCTCTGGATGGCATCATGTGTGGGTGAGAACAGGACACTGCAGGACTGGAGTCCATTGTGTGTGAGGAATGCCATGGTCTGTAACCCCTTGGGGGTGGGGTACAGTGGTGTTCAATAATGTACCACCAGCTCTCAATTGGTCAGTTCCAAGGAGGAGCAGGACAAGGGGGAGAACACAGGAAATTTAGAGCAAATATGTTTGAGTTTCATTTTAGCCTTTGATTTCAACCTCTTCACCCATTCCAGACCCAGGGGTGCCTTGATGCATCAAAGGAAGATGCACTGAACTTTCTTTTTTTCTCTGGGGAAAATGCTCACGAGTAGGAATAAAAACATGAGGCCTGTGTAGTCCATATTCACATTCTGGGCCATTCCACCCACTGGCTAATGGAGAGTTGACAAGTATTGTTTGTCTTGTGGTCCAGTGGAGCTTGTGCTCCTAGTGCCATCTCCCTTTCCCCAACCCTTCACCACCAGTATGTCAGTATTTCCATAACTACTAGAGTTCTGTGGGTGGGGTAAGGGGCAGATAAGGTAGCTAGCTGTGTGGACTGAACACATTCTCATTTTGTCTCCTAAGCTGATCACTGGAGATTCCATCGTTAGTGCTGAGGCAGTATGGGATCACGTCACCATGGCCAACCGGGAGTTGGCATTTAAGGCTGGCGACGTCATCAAAGTCTTGGATGCTTCCAACAAGGATTGGTGGTGGGGCCAGATCGACGATGAGGAGGGATGGTTTCCTGCCAGCTTTGTGAGGGTGAGTGTCAGCCTTCACTCTCCTCTCTCTTCAGCCTTCACTTTCTTCTCCTGTCTCCTTGGCTACCTACCCTTGACTTTCCCCTCTCCAGCCTTTGTTCTTCTCATTTCTTTCCTGGTGGCTCCTCTCACATTTCCTTTCCCTTTTTTGGTCTTTTACCCAAGACATGGGCCTCCTTTAATCTTTCCCCTTCTAATTTTGAGTTATTTTCTTTTTTTCTCTTTGATTATTTTAACAATCCCCATATTTGTCTGTCTCCTGCCTCCTACCTGTTGTGACTTTGTACAAATCACTTCCCTTTTGGTCTGGTTGGTTTTTGAAGACTCTTTTAACCCTATATTTCTGTGAACTTACATTTTTTATCTCTCTTCCTTTCTGCTTTTATTATTTTCCTTGTCTCCCTTCTTTTGTTCTTTTTATAGATCTCTCTCTTCCCTTCCCCTCCCTTCTCACTCCCCTCTGCCTCCTTTGCCTTCTTTTTCTTATTTAGGGAAGTGTGAATACCCCCATGTGTTGTCTTCAGCTGTTAATATAAGACTGTGGGCTCCCTACCCTCTCAGGGGCTACAGTTTACTGATTGCAGATTTTACATTGAGTCAGGTGTCTGGGATCTAAAATGTGTTGAGGGTGGGAGGCAGGCAACTTGATAGTGCTTAAAAGACCTTGGCCCTTTTGACATTGTGCCATGAAGAACCTGACCTTTAATGGAACAGGCTCTTGAGAAAGGGCTCCTTAGCAGTTTCTGTTTCCTCTAGGTCACCAATTGGCAAGATACTACAGGGTAAGAGCACTGGCCTGGCATCCCAGCTCTTACGAATTATGAGCTAGAATCTGTTCTTTGGTATTTGTGAGCTCTGATTTTCCCCATCCACAAAATGGTGTTGATAGTTCTTTAATCCCAGTGGATATCACAATGAATGAGATCATGCACATGGAAACAACTTTGTAGCAGTACAAGTACCTGAGCTACATCAGGATGTCTTATGATCATCTTTACCATAGCCTATCATCTTTTGTTAGTTTCTTCTGTAGGATACCTGATGTCAAACAAAAGATGAGAGTAGTTTGGGCTCTTGGAAGATGAAGGGCCTCAAGACTACAATGATGATATTGTGACATGAGTGAAGGAGCAGATTATTTGAAATCAGAGAACCTGAAAGGCAATATCACCTTTACTACTTCCCAACTCCTTGGTTTTTGGCAAGACTTAATTCCCTGAACTTTGATTTCTTCATCTGAAGAACAGGGATAACAGACTTTTTATGATGATTAAATGAGATCACATACGGGATTAAAGTATTTAGCATAGTGCTTGTCGCACACTGGGTACTTGGCAAATAGTAACTTGCTCATTATCACCACCACTACTTTATTAGTCCCAAAAGGTCTATGTATCAAGGCTGGCCTTAATGGTTAAATGAGGCCTCTTTCCTTGGAGGACTGTAAACCCAAGAAATACTGTTATCTGGTTAGAATGATTTAGATGAGGACAGTACTTAGAAGCAGAGGGATGGACAAAATGATTTCTCTTCCTCTTTTGTCCTGGGAATCTCCTAATGAAATATCCAGTCCTTTTTCCTTTACCTATGTGGCATCTTCCATCTGAGTCTTCAAATGTTATCTCTGTCTTAGCTCAGCCTTGCTGCTTGATGAATTGGTCTCAGGGGTAGTCAGAAAGAACACATCAGTAACCATGGCCCTTTGGGATGAGTGTGAGGTCCTATAAAGAAACAGCTTGTGTATCTTGGGCTAACAGATCCTTCTTTAAATGGAGGACTAAACTGTCATTCCAATCCAAATGTATTTCACTTTATGTGGAATGTCATTTAAAAAATTATTTATTTGAAAGAGAGAGCACAGGCAGAGAAAGCAACAGAGGGAGAAGGAGAACAAGGCTCCTCACTCATCGGGGATCCTAGGACCCTGGGATCATTACCTGAGCCAAAGGTAGATGCTTAACTAACTGAGCCACCCAAGTACCCCAAAATATCATTTTTATAATAAACAGTAAATCAAGGGATGGGGCAAAATGATTGAGCAAAGCAGAATGACTTAGAGAGGCAATGGCAAAGCCAGGCTTTGGCTTACTAATGAACTGACATTTATGCTTTTACATGCAAGGTCAGGAGAAGTGTATCTCTAAGCACGCGGTCCCAGCAGCCACTTGCATGGGCTGAAGCTGACCTTTGAAAAGACTACTGGCTGACTCAGGCATGCATGGTATGGAGTCTAGCCTAGTGGTTTTCAGTCTTGGCTACATGATGAAATAAATCACTTGGGCAGCTTAAAAAAATCAATACTCAGGCTCCAAGCTAGTTAAATCAGAATCTTTGATGTTAGGAACCACTGGTCTATACTAGCACAGTCCAGTAGAAATATAATGTGAGCCACAAATGCAAGCTACACATATAATTTAAATTTTTCTAATGGCCATAGTAAAAAAATATAGGTGAAATTAATTTTAATATATTTTTCTTAGCCCAATGTATCTAAAATATTATTATAGAACATCATATATTATCATTATGAACATTATTAATAAATATATTTTTCTAAGTATTTGAAATCTGGAGTGTATTCTATACTGACAACAGATTTTCATTCATATTAGTCACATTTCATGGGTTCATTAGCCACATGTGGCTAGTTGCTACTGTATTAAACAACACAAGTGTAGACTGAGGACTGTGATAATAGACCAGGACCATTAATGATAGGGCACAAATTATAACTTAGAGATCAAATATTCTACTATAATAATGTTTATTCTTTGAGAAACTAAGATAGCATTTCATGTTGCCTGAGATGGTTTTCAGAATGAACATTTGATCATTGTGAACCTTTTTGCTTAACAATAGTTGAATGGTCTTTTCATATCTCCAGGGGAGTACCATAGAACCTTAGTGGCCCACTGTTCTGGTATCATCAGTAAAAAGAAATGGAGTCAGGCTGTTGCATGAATGATATGAGTATTATCTCACAGGTAGAACTTCAATTCTCCTTAATGAGTATTTATGTTTAGGTTTACATTTCTGGTAAGATTCTGTGATATACAAGGTATTAAATGATGGAGGTTATGTAGACTTCTTCCTAGTCGGTATTTTTAAAATAAAATCACTATCTCCATTATTCTACATTGATTTTCATCGAGGGTAGAATGGTCTTATAGAAATGATAGTAAAAATATTAAGAAATAAGAGGCCTGAGTTCTAGTCATGGCTCTCCCAACTATTTGGTATATGATCATGGGCTTTTATTTACTCCATCTCTGAAGCACTCTCTAGAATTTATTCAAGCTCCAACATGTCTAGATAGGACATTGAGAGGAATCATACCGAACTATTGAATTTTCGTTAATGTTGATGTAGTTGGTAGGTAAATGGGTGATTTCCTGGGATACTGTAACTTTCATGTTATGGGACAGTTGCCTGCTTTATTCAGACTCACTGGGAGCTGAGATTCAGTAGCTCCTTGAAAACACTATCCCTAGGTTATTTGGCATATAACATGAAAGTATAGTAGGTGGTAAAACACTTTCTTCTGAATTCCATACCAGCTGGACATCTTTGTAGATCTTTGAACCAACTTGGTCACTGTAGAATCCCCATTCCCCTCCTGGAATTCCCATTGTTGTGTGAGCATCCTAGTCCTAGGATGAATAATCAAGGGTGCTTAGGGTGGTTTTGTCCAACTAGCCCTACCTTTTTTTTTTTAAAGATTTTATTAATTTATTTGACAGCAAGTTAGAACACAATCTCAGGACCCTGAGATTTATGACCTGAGCCAAAGGCAGCTGCTTAACTGGCTGAGGCACCCAGGTGCCCCTAAGGTAGCCCTACTTTTCATTAAGCAGATTAAAATCTAGTGTGCAATCTAAGAAAGCCAGATTCTTTTTTCCCCAGCTAGTTAAAATATAGTGCAATATTATTTTCAGATGTAGAATTTAGTGATTCATCACTTATATACAAGACCCACTGCTCATCACAAGTGACCTCCTTAATACCCATCAACTATTTAACCCATCCTCTCACCCACCTCCCCTTCTGTAGCTATCAGTTCGTTCTCTATAGTTAAGAGACTGTTTTTTGACTTTCTTCTCTTTTTTTACCCCATGTTCATTTGTTTCTTAAATTCCACTTACTAATGAAATCATGTTATTTGTCTTTCTCTGACCGATTTATTTCATGTAGCATAATACTCTCTAGCCCTGTCCATGTCATTGCAAATGGCAATATTTCACTCTTTTTTATTGGTGAGTAGTCTTCCATTATTCACACATACCCCCACATCCTCTTATTTATTTATTTATTTATTTTTATGCACAGAGAGAGACAGCACAAGCAGGGGGAATGGCAGGCAGAGGGAGAAAGAGCAGCAGACTCCCCACCAAGCAGGGAGCCCAACAGAGGGCTTGATTCCAGGACCCAGGCATCATGACCTGAGCTGAAGACGGACATTTAACTGAATGAGCCACCCATGCACCCTCCCCACATCCTCTTTATCTATTCATCAGTTGATGGACATTTGGGCTCTCTCTATAGTTCAGCTATTTTTGAAAATGCTGCTATAAACATCAGAATACATGTATCCCTTTCAATCAGTAGTTTTGTATCCATTGGGTAAATACCTAGTAATGCATTTGCTGGATTTTAGGGTAGTTCTATTATGAACTTTTTAAGAAACCTCCATACTGTTTTCCAGAATGACTATACCAGTTTACATTCCTACCAAGAATGCAAGAGGGTTCCCCTTTCTCCACATCCTTGCCAAAACCTGTGGTTTCTTGTGTTGTTAATTTTATCCATTCTCACAGGTGTCTGGTACTATCTCATTGTAGTTTGGTTTGTATTTCTCTGATGATCAGTGATATTGAGCATCTTTTCATGTATCTGTTGGCCGTGTATTTGTCTTCTTTGGAAAAATGTCCATCCATATCTTCTCTTTATTTTTTAACTGGATTATTTGTTCTTGGGTGTTGAGTTTTATAAGTTCTTTATATATTTTGGATACTAATCCTTTATTATATATTTCATTTGAAAATATCTTCTCCCATTCTGTAGATTCCCTTTAGATGGGTAGATCACCCATTTACCTATAATTGATTGTTTCCTTTGCTATGCAGAAGCTTTTTTAAATTTTTTTTTTCAATTTATTTATTTTCAGAAAAACAGTATTCATTATTTTTTCACCACACCCAGTGCTCCATGCAAGCTGTGCCCTCTATAATACCCACCACCTGGTACCCCAACCTCCCACCCCCCGCCACTTCAAACCCCTCAGATTGTTTTTCAGAGTCCATAGTCTCTCATGGTTCACCTTCCCTTCCAATTTACCCAAACTCCCTTCTCCTCTCTAATGCCCCTTGTCCTCCATGCTATTGGTTATGCTCCACAAATAAGTGAAACCATATGTTAATTGACTCTCTCTGCTTGACTTATTTCACTCAGCATAATATCTTCCAGTCCCATCCATGTTGCTACAAAAGTTGGGTATTAATCCTTTCTGATGGAGGCATAATACTCCATAGTGTATATGGACCACATCTTCCTTATCCATTCTTCCGTTGAAGGGCATCTTGGTTCTTTCCATAGTTTGGCGACTGTGGCCATTGCTGCTATAAACATTGGGGTATAGATGGCCCTTCTTTTCACGACATCTGTGTCTTTGGGGTAAATATCCAGGAGTGCAATTGCAGGGTCATAGGGAAGCTCTATTTTTAATTTCTTGAGGAATCTCCACACTGTTCTCCAAAGAGGCTGCACCAACTTGCATTCCCACCAACAGTGTAAGAGGGTTCCCCTTTCTCCACATCCTCTCCAACACATGTTGTTTCCTGTTTTGTTAATTTTGGCCATTCTAACTGGTGTGAGGTGATATCTCAATGTGGTTTTAATTTGAATCTCCCTGAGGGCTAATGATGATGAACATTTTTTCATGTGTCTGATAGCCATTTGTATATCTCTTTGTTATCAGCCACAGCAACTTCTTTCAAGATATGTCTCCAAAGGCAAAGGAAACAAAAGGGAAAATAAACTTTTGGGACTTCATCAAAATCAAAAGCTTCTGCACAGCAAAGGAAACAGTCAAAAAAACAAAGGGGCAACCCACGGAATGGGAGAAGATATTTGCAAATGACAGTACAGACAAAAGGTTGATATCCAGGATCTATAATGAACTCCTCAAACTCAACACACATGAAACAGGCAAACATATCAAAAAATTGGCAGAAGATATGAACAGACACTTCTCCAATCAAGAAGCTTTTTATTTTGATGAAGTCTCAATAGTTTATTTTTACTTTTGTAAGAAACCCAGATTCTTGCTTCTATTGTGCTATTAGATGTGCAGCTTGAGCAGTTTCCTGTATATCTTTGAAACTCAGTTTTCCTCCTTGTAAATTGGGGATGACTGAGTATTGTGAAAATTGGTAACCAGTGATATCTTGGTTACTTATAATTAAGAAGTTTGGTCCCATTTTGGCTATTTTACAGGAAATTGCTAAGTATATGTGTCTTCTACAAAGTCAAATATCTGCCTCTCTTATTGTTCTGAATTTTATTCTCTGTGTGTGTGTGTTCTCAGATTTTTTCCCTTCTGAACATGGGATAAGGTTTCACAGGAGCACTACAGGAGTTGATTTGCCTTTCCAGCTGTTGGTTAGGTTAAGTAAATTACTGCTTGTTGAACATTGGTCCCCATATCTAACTGTTGACATCTTTAGCTGCTTTCCTGGGCTGATTTCCCCCTTGGGAGCTGAAAGCAAGCTTCTGGGATATGATGGTACCTAGAAGTTACAAATCCTACCCCTGTGGTAGGATTTTTACATACTGAACCCTAACCTCAAATAATTCAGGCTCTTTTTCTTTGTCACTCTGTAAAAAAGGGCTTTGTTTCTGACTCTGGGCCATGGTCTCGGGAGGACATACTCCCTCCTTGAGGATAGGATGTGCACAGGGCACATGACAACCTGTTATTGGTGGTGGTATGTGAAGCCTATGTGATAAAACATGGTTTTGGTCAGAAAATAGAGCCCGTTCAGATGTCATCAGCATATATTTTCCTTGTTTCCTCAAATTCTAGATTTCTTTGGTTTCTGTCCTGGCTTGGGGCAGGGTATGAAAGGATGAAGTAATTAATTCATTACTGTCATTCCTTGCAATTGTACAGATCAGATGTCACACAAATAGAACTTCTCCTGTTTGTGGGGAAGCTCACTGTTTCAGAGTATTACTTGGCTTTTAATTGTGTAGAATCTCTTTAACTATATTTTAGGAAAGATATTCACTTGTATGAAAACTTATACTAATAGCAGATTTAGAGATAGAAAGAATAATTTTAGTCAGCAGTGGGCAACTTAGATATTGGTAGGGTCTAGACCGGTTACATGAGTAAAACAATCTGAGACTAGAGTATGCATGAGTCTATATCCAGTTGGAAAATCTCTGCCTTCTAAAGTGAACAAAAGTGATTTGGATGGTTTTTGTTGGTGAGGTAGGGTGTAGGAGGGAGGAAAGTCCAGTGGGCTGACATCCTCCAGTTTTTTTCAAGAAAATCCAGATATTGGATTTTATGTAAAAAATCTCCATATTTTAAAAATTTTGACCAGTGACTGACTTTTTTTTTTTAAAAGAAACACTGTGAGGGAGGTGCCTTGGTGGCTCAGTGGGTTAAAACTCTGACTTCAGCTCAGGTCATGAGGGTCCTGGGAAGCAAGCCCCACATCAGGCTCTCTGCTCAGCAGGGAGCCTGCTTCCTCCTCTCTGCCTGCCTCTCTGCCTACTTGTGATCTCTGTCTGCCAAATAAATAAATAAAATCTTTTTAAAAAAAGGGGGAAAGAAACACTGTGAGGGACAAGTGAAACACATCTGTGGGCTAAATTGTCTCTCCAAGTCCTAGCTTGTGAACACTGATCAGCCAGATCACCTCATTGTATAGATTATGAGGAGACATAAATCCAGAGAATGGAAGTGACTTGATTACTCATGTACAGAGTTAGTGGAAAAGGCAGCACTTATATCTAGACCTCCTGAATTTTAAGACAGTTAAAATATTTGTCTAGTAAGTACAGTGTCTCAGCTTCCTCAGATATGATTTGTATCATTTTTTTTATCCTGTGAATGGGCCATAATTTCCTGTTTCTATGCATACCTTTATATGTTTTTTATGCATTTCTGATTTCTTTTTGTTAAAACTGGACATTTTGAACACTATAGTGTGGTAACCCTAGAAACCAGATTCTCCACCTTCCCCAGGGTTGGTCGTTCTGTTGTTGTCTATTTATTTAGTGAATTCTCCAAACTACCCCCCCACCAAATAAATAAATTAAAAACAAACAAACAAACAAACAAACAAATCAGACTGTATTCCTTATCATGTGTGGTCACTAAAGTCTCTGTTCTGTTTTCTTGTTGGTCAGCCTGTGACCTGAGAGATTTTTTTTAAAATACTAAACTAAGAAAAAACAACAACAACAAAAAAAAACAACTAATGTCCTGGTATTTGCAGCTTAACTCTGAGCTGGGTCACTTCTTCAGTACTACTCCAGGCTGCCCACAGCTCTGCCTTAATTTTCTTTTCTTACTTTGCTGCTTGCATGGGACCCACAAATCCTCCAAAAAGCGCAAACATACAATCTTTTCATGCATCTGGTCCAATGCATGTATCCTGTGCCCCATTTCCTCAGTATGTACAATGGCCCTTCCCAGTTATGCTCCCAAGAAATGTCTTCTTCGGTCTCTTCCTTCCTGTGTTGTGTTGGGTCTGTTCTCTGTTCTCCTCTTCTGCCATGCCTAACTCAAGGTGATCAGGAGCAATGTATGTCTTTAAAATTTTCAATAGAGGCAGTCACAGGCTAGAAAGCCACTTTAGCACAAGGGGGTGAGGGTACAAAGCAAAGGTCAGCCACTGTGTCTGTCCTTCAGGGCCAAACAGGTCAAAACACACAGCCATACCATTTTAAGAGCAAGGCAAGACAATTAGTCTGGCACCAACAATTTGCATGAGGAATATGGACCACCTTCCTTTCAGCTGGGGGAAATGGGGATAGTAGTCAAATGAGAAAAAAAGCCTCTATATTCTATTATCACATTCTAGCTTTCTCTTTCTACATCAAGAAAAACCCTGGTTACAATAAGTTTTGAATCAGAGTCTAGAATTCTGAAAATGTTGGTCCTGTCAGTCTTCACTAGCTAAGGATTATTACAGTGGAGAGACTAGTTTTTTGTGCATCCTAATCTACAATTTTTAGTGATGTTATGCCCCTCTTGAATCTTAATCCTGTACCTTCCAGGCTGTTGAAGAATCAGGAAAGGATCTACTTGGTCTGCTAAGAAGACTGTTAACACTTGAGGACCTACCTCCCATTGTAGGCTAATGGCAACACTGTTTTGCTTTCTTGTAATGAGTTAATTTATGCCAGCCCTTGTTTATCCACTCAAGCTTCAAATGGAGATAGGTCTTCAGCCTTAACCATCTATGTAGAAAGTCTTATTTGTGGTTCTAGAGGTGACTCATTACAGGATCTGTGATATTAGTAAGAAAGTCCTTTCTTCCTAGATTACAGATATTTATCTGTAATCTGTAATCTCTGTAATTTAGGGAGAATTTCCAATGGCATTATTAACACTTAATATGCAGTCACATAATCCATTTTACTGGCTTCTCACTGCACATGCTTTGGATGAGATCATCAAGTGTATTCTTTGACTAATTATAAGGGTTTTTTTTTCTGTACTGTCATTTGCAAATATCTTCTCCCATTCTGTGGGTTGCCTCTTTGTTTTGTTGACTGTTTCCTTTGCTGTGAAGAAGCTTTTGATCTTGATGAAGTCCCAAAAGTTCATTTTCGCTTTTGTTTCCTTTGCCTTTGGAGACATATCTTGGGAGATTCCTCAAGAAATTAAAAATAGATTTTCCCTATGACCCTGCAACTGCACTACTAGGTATTTACCCCAAAGATACAGATGTAGTGAAAAGAAGGGCCATATGTACGCCAGTGTTCATAGCAGCAATGGCCACGGTCACCAAACTGTGGAAAGAACCAAGATGCCCTTCAGTGGATGAATGGATAAGGAAGATGTGGTCCATATACACTATGGAGTATTATGCCTCCATCAGAAGGATGAATACCCAACTTTTGTATCCACATGGACAGGATTGGAAGAGATTATGCTGAGTGAAATAAGTCAAGCAGAGAGAGTCAATTATCATATGGCTTCACTTATTTGTGGAGCATAACAAATAGCATGGAGGACAAGGGGTGTTAGAGAGGAGAAGGGAGTTGAGGGAAATTGGAAGGGGAGGTGAACCATGAGAGACTAGGGAGTCTGAAAAACAATCTGAGGGTTTTGAAGGGGTGGGGGAGTGGGAGGTTGGGGGAACCAGGTGTGGGTATTATGGAGGGCACGTATTGCATGGAGCACTGGGTGTGGTGCAAAAACAATGAATACTGTTACGCTGAAAAGAAATAAAAAATTTTTAAAAAGTTTTTTTTTTTTTTTTTTTTTTTTTTTTTTTTTAATATGGAGACATCTGGAGCTCAAAGAATACCTTAAATCAGGCCGTTACCTGACCCAGGGGATTTCCAAATTCAAATCTCTCTTAGAATCCCCCAAATTTAAAGCAACCTTGAAGGTCATATAGTATATCCCATGGCTTCCAGGCAGGATAACCAAATCATTCTGACCCTCTGAGAACTGCCCAGCATGTGTCACGAAAATCTGAACTACTTGTCTACTTCCTCATTTAAAGCTGATAATCCTTATGCTGTAATCTAAGCTAATTTCTTGAAACACATTGCTTTTTTCAGTAGGCAAATGATATTTAAGAGTTGGCACCAGTAGAACAGAGTCTGTATTATTGTCTTGGTGGTGGATCTTTCTCCCGAGGCCCAGTTCTTGATACATAAAATGAATCAGTTATTTGATTGGCTACCTGAGTTAAAAGCTGTGATCTGGCCCTAAGGCTTGTTTTTCTCTCTATATCCAATCCCTTGGTTCATTTAAAGATTACCTTGTGCTGACCTAGTACAATATCTATACTACCTTGATGGTATTGATCACCTGAGATGAGGAAGACCATGATTGACTGAATGCTCTTTGAGATGTATGAAATTTTGGGAAATAATAATTATGTGTGTGATTTTTTTTCATCAATACAGATATCATTATGAGTCAGGGTAAACCTTTTTCTCTCCTCATGGCTTCTGATTGCTAGTGCTATTAATATCTCCTTGCTGGTATTTACTAAGCCCTGAACAAAAGTAACTGTTAAGCACTTAGCACAGCTGCCTTCTTGGGCCAGGTACACAAGGGCTAAATGTATCTGACATCTCAAAAGGCCTCTTTCCAGGTACCCTGTCCTGCTTACTGGAGGATTACCAGAGAAACCATGCTCAGAAGCTCAGGGGTTTCTTTTGTAGTTTTAAGAAGTGAGTCTTCTTTGAAAAAACTTGATTTGGGATATCTTAGTGTTGAATGAGAGAATTGATTTTTTCTACTTTATCTCTGTTCCCAGAATGGATTTGATTCCTCAAGTTGACACAGGGTACCAATTTCTGGAGAACATGAGCACTAATTACAAATCTATAGGATATGTGTGTTGGAGCAAAGAGTTTGTGTCCTCATATGGACTATTCCTGTTAGAGATCCAGTCATGAGGGAGTCTGACACCTCCTGTTCTAAATACATATAGGTACCATTTTCTTTCAGAGACATATATGTACTATTGCCATCCAGAGGATATGGATAAAGCAAAGTAGACTAGAACCTTAAGCAAGAAGGCAGATATCATCATAAAGGATGGTACTCCCTGAGCATGGTGGGCTGGACTGATCAATTGAATGTATGTGTCCTTAAGGGATCTAAATATCCTCCCCCTTCCTTGATTAGGATTGGAACTCAGATCCAGGGTACCTGAGTCATAGGCTGACTTTTCCTAAGTCTTTTGCCTTAGAGGAACCAAGAACACAGGCAGATGATACTAAGAGGACAGGAGAGGCAAATTAATAGGGAGTTTTAGGCAGAAACTATGCTAGCCTTTTGAGGTTGAATGGTTCTTCTCTATTGGAAATGTGCCATGTGTGCGTAACAAAGGTCAGTTTGTGTGTGTTGAGCAGGGGTCAGTTTCTGTAGAGGAATAGAGAATGGTAAAGCTTCTGGGTTTGGAGAGATAAAACATTGGACATATTATTGTGCAGGAAGAGCACAGTGAACGTAGCGGGAACACTGGGCTGTGAAGTTAGAGACCTGATTTGAAGGGCCAGCTCTGCTTCCAATTCTCTGGGGAATGTGAGGCAAGGAACTTTCCTTTTCTGGGCCTCAGTCTCAAATGACAACTCAAGGGGTTGGACCAGATGGTTTCTAAAGGCCTTATCTGCACCAATCTGAGGTTTTTTCCATGATTCTAGAGTCAGGATTACCTGTGTTTATCAGTCTGCATCCACTGAGAACAGTACATCAAATTAATTTGATAGAGCTTCCCAATGGAACAGGAAGGATTTGGCTCAATGCTATAGTTGTTGATTAGAGGGTGGAGAGACCTTTGACATATTAACAGGTAACACCTTATCCCCAGGTGAAGAGGCTGTTTCTGTGAGGCACTGACCAGTTGGTACTACCTGGGAGGGTGAGGCAGGGTGGCATGATGAACCAATTCAGCTCAGAAACTGCTTTCCTGTTCTTTGAGCAGCCAGACTCTAAGTTAGGAAACAGTTTTTTCTTGGTCTCTGCCAAAGTTACCCATATCCATTGACTAGGAAGCTTACAGAGGTGTGAATATTTAAACCTCAAGTTCACCTCTTTATATATGCCTCTTCCACTGTCTCCCTGAAGCATGTTGCTCTTTATTAGGAATCATAGACTTTCATTTTGTAATTACAACTTTGTTTTAGGATACAGACCGTTTGAGAGAAAATAAGTATTAACTTTAGCCTATTCAATCCAAAGTATAAATGATTGATACCAAATCTTTGCCTGATAATGATTTGGAGAGGAGAAGGGACTATGAGAGAAGCAAGGAAAGGAGCTAAGCAAAGAAAAAAAAAAGAAAAAGGTGGATGGAAATAAAAATGTTCACATAGATACAATGGGAAGAGAGGGCTATAAGCCTACACACCTTCCCAGCACTTCCATTTCCATGGGGGCAGCTCACCTTCCACATGGTTAAGGCTCCATGCCCCATAGGAAATTGTTCAAATTCTAGAAGACTGGACTGAGAGTCAGATAGTACTGACTTCACATCTTATATCCAGTGCTTGTGAGTGGTATGATCTTTAACATATTCCTTCATATCTTTGAACCTTTACTTTTTCTCATCTGTAAAATGAGGATATTGAGCCCTGCTTTTTCTCAAATATCAGACCCTGACATTTGAAAAACATGTGACAGTTTGATATTGTCTTTGCAGACATGGCTATGATTTACCATCTCTCATATACAGAATTCTAAGTTTAGCAGAACAGGGCAGAGAGGTGCAAATTCTGGTTACAGATGAAAACCAGAGTACAGAGACCAACTTCTCCAGAGACCCAGGTTACTTAGAGTAGTACCTGAAACCTCAGCTTCTTGGGGCTCAAAATTCAATGCTTTCCCCATTTCCCATGAACATTGTGGGGCTCAAAATACCTACTTGTTATGAAATGAGGTTAGCAATTTTGAGGTCTATGTCCCCCATGAGAGACTAGGCTTGCTCTTCCCTTGAAAGAGAAACTTGAAAGTTGAGTTTAGTTTCTTGAGGACTAGAGGCCAGTGCAGAAGACAGCCACCCAGCAAAAGAATGCCACTGGTACTGTCAGGACCACTAGATCATGATAGCTTAGCCCTGGCAGTTCTCTTTTGGTTCCTTCTTGTCCTGTGGTTCAAGTTCCAAGATGACAGGGTTATTAGCTCTCTCATGATGGCATGTTTCTGTCCTCTCCTGGGGCCAAAATTACCCCTGGCTAAGCCATACAAAAGCCAGGCTTGTCAGTAACATTGCCTAGGCTTCTAGTCTCCAGGCCTCTTTATGACTTTGCAAGGGCCAGCCTTTACCTTTCTTGATCCCCTCAGAGAGATCAGGACACACCTTAGATAGACCCTGGCTATGAAATCTCCAAGTCTACCAAGTTTGGGTTTATGTCTACTTCTTTCTTATCTTTCCTTCCCATCCTCGGTCTTACCAGTTGCAGTCATTGAGATAACTTGTTTCCCAGGGCAGTACATCTGGTCAGGTGATCTGCTTTGCTATGTGGGTATCAAACATGGGTGTGGATGAGTTGGGACTACAATATGTCAGAACAAAGGGTCAGCACTAAGTCTCTGCCAATCTCAAAGATCTAAAATTCTAATCCCTGGACAGCAGTTACTGGTTTAAGTTGGGGTGTCTCCTAAAAGTTCTTGAATTTCCTAGCCGATCCCAGTCATAAGTTATCAGTCATAAGATGCCATTCCAAGGAACTATATCATGAAGAGAAACCTCAGCAAACCATCTTCTTCCCTTTGGCCTTTACTACTTTTCCAAAAGCTTTTCTTTTAGCCTATGCTTGCTCTATTTGTCTCTCTCTCTCTCTCTTTTTTAAGGCTTTGTTTATTTTTTTTTATTTGAGAGAGAGGAGAGAGAGGGAATCTCAACTAGACACTGTGCTGATCATGGAGCCTGATGTGGGGCTTGATCTCATGACCCTGAAGTTAGGACCTGCACTGAAATCAAGAGTCAGATGCTTAACCAACTGAGCTACTCAGATGTCCCTTTTCTTTCTTGATTGGGGGCATATTGGAGACTATTCCCTGCTTGTCCCCTACTTTTATCTCCAAATACAACCCTTCAGCTCTGGAACAGAAATACCTAGAGTTCACAAGTATATCCACTCAGCTTAATTTCTGTTCCTTCACATAAAACATTAAACTGACATGACTGTTTGGATGTGGTATGATAGCATTGAGAGGGAGGCTGGGAAGGAGGTTTTCTACAACAGAATATCTAAAGTGGTGCTAGGCCCAGGTGCTTCCCCCTTGATCCTTCTATAGGAGTGGTGCTAGAGAAGGCAAAACAAAGGCCTCCTGGGAATGCAGATGATGTCCTAAAAGGTAGAAGGAAGGCCTTTTCTACATCATAAAAGGCCACTTCTCTGTTTCATTTTGATTTTATTTTTTGCTGAGAAAATATGCAGCTATACAAGGAGAAATATATTTGAGGTGGTTAGGGCTCAGAGTTCCTTATTAAAAAGTAGTTGAAGATAACATTTGGGGGATCTAACTTTTCTACCCCTCCTTTCCTCTTACCAACAGCACTTCACAACCACCCACCTTACCACTCATCCACTGCCCCCTACCCAGCAGTAGAAGACCCAGAAGGTGTAATTGCCCCTAAACAGATAATAGATAACTAAACAAAATAACTGCATAAGCTTTCTTGGCCTTGCTAAATACAAGATAGACACTAAACAGATAAGAGGGACAGGGGTGGGTAATGGGAGAGCAGAGCCCAAGGGAAAAGGAGGGAATGAATGGGAAGAAGAAGGGAGTTCTTTCTCTGGAAGGACTTCTGTCACTCTCACCATTATTACCATCACTACCAAGTGTTTGTGGAGCCCCTCCTCACCAGTGGAGCCTCCATGGCTTTAGCATGCTCAATTAAAAGCAGTATGTCCTCAGCCTGGAATCCCATTCTCCCATTACGTTTACTAGCTAAACAAGTGTCATAATGGAGAAACCTGTTTATTATGATAGTTCCTTTAATTATTTAGGGGCTTCCTTTAAACTTTCATCCATCACTTAAGACATGTCCTATCTCTTGAAAGTCTTTCATCAGTAGTATTTCCCACCCCCATTGCAGATAGGGGATGAGGGAAATGAGGCCTCAAATTAGACATAACTTTCTGGAGTTATATAGCAAGTTAGAATTGCAGAGCAGAACCAAATCTCTAATTTAGCCCTTTTGGCTGTTGAGCTCAGTGTTGTTTCTATTAATCCTAGTAAGCTGCCTACTAGAAGGTTTTTTTTTTTTAATTGCGTTATGTTAGTCACCATAGAATACATCATTAATTTTTGATGATGTAAGTTTTTGCTGTTTGAAAATGCTTAGAAACAGGCCTTAAAAACAGGATGCATATCTTTGTAATCTCACTTGGCTAACAATATGTCTTGTGGACCCTTTATTTAGCCTTCAACATTGATATGTTATCGGTATGTTGTTTGTTTTCATTCTCTAGGAGTCATTACCTGTGGCCCTCCATGGGTCTTGCTTAGGGAAAGAAATTCTAGCTGATGTTTGTGTATGACTGGACTTGAATTGGATCCAGCCAAAAGGCTTGGACTTCATCCTTCTTAAAATGATCTGTGAGCAATGGATATTGACTCATATAGCCAGGAAATTTTAGGGTTTGGGGAGATTTAAAAAAAGAAAATCATCAATTGTTCCATACAAATTTTAGGATTGTTATTCTAGCTCTGTAAAAAATGCTGGTGGTATTTTGATAGGGATTGCATTAAATGTGTAGATTGCTTTGAGTAGTAGACACATTTTAACATTATTTGTTCTTCCAGTCCATGGACATAGAATGTCTTTCCATTTTTTTGTGTCATCTTCAATTTCTTTCATCAGTGTTTTATGGCTTTCAGAGTACAGGTCTTTCACCTCTTTGGTTAGGTTTATTCCTGGTATCTTACAGTTTTTGGTGCAATTATGAATGGGGTCTATACCTTGATTTCTCTTCCTGCTGCTTCATTTTTGTTGTATAGAAACGCAACAGATTTCTGTACATTGATTTTATATCCTGCCACTTTATTAACTTTGTGCATTAATTTTAACATTTTTGGTGGAATGTTTTGGGTTTTCTATATAGAACATCGTGTTATCTGCAAATATTGAAAGTATTACTTCTTCCTTGCTGATCTGGATGCCTTTTATTTTTGTTGTCTGATTGTCGTGGCTAGGACTTCAGTACTATTTTAAATAACAGTGGTGGAAGTGGACATTCCTATCTTATTTCTTTTTTTTTTTAAAGATTTTATTTATTTATTTGAGAGAGAGAGACAGTGAGAGAGAGCATGAGAGGGGAGAAGGTCAGAGAGTGAAGCAGACTCCCCATGGAGCTGGGAGCCTGATGTGGGACTCGATCCCGGGACTCCAGGATCACGCCCTGAGCCGAAGGCAGTCGTCCAACCAACTGAGCCACCCAGGCGTCCCTCCTATCTTATTTCTGACTGTAGAGGAAAAGCTCTTAGTTTTTCCCTATTGGGGATGATGTGGATTTTTCATATATAGCTTTTATTATCTTGAGATATGTTTCCTCTAACCCTACTTTGCTGAGGGATTTTATAATGAAGGATGTTTTACTTTGTCAAATGCTTTTTTTGAATCTATTAAAATCATCATATGGTACTTATCCTTTCTTTTATTGATGTGCAGTGTCACATTGATTAATTTGAACCACATTTGCAACCTAAGAATAAACCCACTTGATCATGCTGAATGATTTTTTTTGAATTTTAAAACTTATTTATTTTTAAGTTTTTATTTATTTTTTATTTTTTATATCTTTTCAGCGTAACAGTATTCATTGTTTTTGCGCCACACCCAGTGCTCCATGCAATATGTGCCCTCCTTAATACCCAACACCTGGCTCCCCCAACCTCCCACCCCCTGCTGCTTCAAAACCCTCAGATTGTTTTTCAGAGTCCATAGTCTCTCATGGTTCACCTCCCCTTCCAATTTCCCTCAACTCCCCTCTCCTCTCCATCTCCCCATGTCCTCCATGTTATTTGTTATGCTCCACAAATAGGTGAAACTGTATGATAATTGACTCTCTCTGCTTGACTTATTTCACTCAGCATAATCTCTTCCAGTCCCATCCATGTTGCTACAAAAGTTGGGTATTCATCCTTTCTGATGGAGGCATAATACTCCATAGTGTATATGGACCTCATCTTCCTTATCCATTTGTCTGTTGAAGGGCATCTTGGTTCTTTCCACAGTTTGGTGACCATGGTCATTGCTGCTCTAAACATTGGAGTACAGATGGCCCTTCTTTTCACTACATCTGTATCTTTGGGGTAAATAACTAGTAGTGCAATTGCAGAGTCATAGGGAAGCTATATTTTTTATTCCTTAAGGAATCTCCACACTGTTCTCCAAAGTGGCTGCCAAAACTTGCATTCCCACCAACAGTGTAAGAGAGGGAACCCTCTCTTACAACACTTACACTGTTGGTGGGAATGCAAGTTGGGGCACATCCTCTCCAACACACGTTTCCTGTCTTGCTAATTTTGGCCATTCTAACTGATATAAGGTGGTATCTTAATGTGGTTTTAATTTGAATCTCCCTGATGGCTAGTGATGATGAACATTTTTTCATGTGACTGATAGCCATTTGTATGTCTTCATTGGAGAAGTGTCTGTTCATATCTTCTGCCCATTTTTTAAATATGATTGTCTGTTTTGTGTGTGTTGAGTTTGAGAAGTTCTTTATAGATCCTGGATATCAACCTTTTGTCTGTACTGTCATTTACAAATATCTTCTCCCCTTCCGTGGGTTGCCTCTTTATTTTATTGACTATTTCCTTTGCTGTGCAGAAGCTTTTGATCTTGATGAAGTCCCAAAAGTTCATTTTTGCTTTTGTTTCCTTTGCCTTTGGAGACATGTCTTGAAAGAATTTGCTGAGGCCAATGTCGAAGAGGTTACTGCCTATGTTCTCCTCTAGGATTCTTATGGATTCCTGTCTCACGTTGAGGTCTTTTATCCATTTTGAGTTTATCTTTGTGAACGGTGTAAGAAAATTGTCGAATTTCATTCTACATATAGCTGTCCAATTTTCCCAGCACCATTTATTGAAGAGACTGTCTTTTTTCCACTGTATATTTTTTCCTATTTTGTCGAAGATTATTTGCCCATAGAATTGAGGGTCCATATCTGGGCTCTCTACTCTGTTCCACTGGTCTATGTGTCTGTTTTTATATCAGTACCATGTTGTCTTGGTGATCACAGCTTTGTAGTAAAGCTTGAAATCAGGTAACGTGATGCCACCAGTTTTATTTTTGTTTTTCAACATTTCCTTAGCAATTTGGGGTCTCTTCTGGTTTCATACAAATTTTAGGATTATTTCTCCAGCTCTATGAAAAATACTGGTGGAATTTTGATCGGAATGACATTAAAAGTATAGATTGCTCTAGGCAGTATAGATATTTTAACAATGTTTATTCTTCCAATCCAAAAGCATGGAATGGTCTTCCATCTTTTTGTGTCTTTTTCAGTTTCTTTCATGAGTGTTCTGTAGTTCCTCAGGTACAGATCCTTTACCTCTTTGGTTAGGTTTATTTCCAGGTATCTTATGGTTCTTGGTGTTATAGTAAATGGAATCTATTCTCTAATTTCCCTTTCTGTATTTTCATTGTTAGTGTTTAAGAAAGCCACTGATTTCTGTACGTTAACTCTCTCTCTTTGCAGGTGTCATGATTCTTTATATGGAAAACCCAAAAGACTCCACCCCCAAACCACTAGAACTCATATAGCAATTCAGTAACATGGCAGGATTTTTTTTCTTTTATAAATATGTTTTTGGATTCAATTTCTAGTACCTTTTGGAGATTTTTCATATCCTAACAATCCAAAAACTTGTATGGAACAACAAAAGACTCTGAATAGCCAAAGCAACCTTGAAAAAGAAAAACAAAGCTGGAAGTATCACAATTCCAGACTATTTTTCTTCCAGTAATTTGAATAAACCATCCCACTTTCCTGATCTGCAAGATTTCTGCTGAGAAATCCACTGATAGCCTTATAGGGATTCTTTTGTATGTGATGAGCTCCTTTTCTCTGGTACTTTCAAGATTCTTTCTGTCTTTGATTTTTGACATTTAAAAAAAAAAGATTTTGTTTGTTTATTTGAGACAGAGAGTGCGAGCATGAGCAGGGGAAGGGGCAGAGGGAGAGGGAGAAGTACACTCCTGGCTCAGCAGGGAGCCAGATGTGGGGCTTGATCCCAGGACCCTGAGATCATGGCCTGAGCTAAAGGCAGATGCTTAACTAACTGAGACAACCTAAGCAGCCATGATTTTTTATATTGTTATTATAAGGTTTCTTAGTGAAGTCTTTGAATTGAACCTGACTAGGAAACTTTGAGCTTCATGTACCTGGTGTCCATTTCTTTCCCCAGATTTGGGAAGTTTTCAGCCATGGTTTCTTTAAAGAACTTTTCCACAAGAGACATCTAGTTCCTTCTACCCCCACATTTTGAACAGTTTTGTTGTCAAAAATTTTAAGATGCATTTATTTGAGGGTGAGAGAGAGAAGAGGGAGAGAGAGAGTCAGAGGGAGGGTGAGAGAATCTTAAGCAGACTCCCCACTGACCACAGAGCCTGATATCGGGCTCAAATCTCATGACGCTGAGATCATGACGCTGAGATCATGACCTGAGCCAAAATCAAGTCACTCAACTGAATGAGCACCCTAGGCTCCCCATTGTCATGTTTTTAATGTATGCCAAACTGGTGGCTGTAAAATATCTTGTTGTGGTATTACTTTACACTTTTAATATATCTGAACAGATTGAGCCATTTTCATACGATTATTAATCATTCATGATTCCTTCAGTGTTTCTCAAATTTTTTCCCATTTTTTCCCCTAATGTGTTGTTGGTCATTCTTTCATTTTTAAAGACCTTCTTTATACATTTTAAAGACCTTCTTTATACATTGTGAAGACTAATCATTTATGCAAACATCTCCTCCCAGCTAATGGCTAGCTTGTCTTCACTTTATGCTACCTTTTTAGAGAGAAGTTCCCACTTAAAGTGGTCAAAGTTTCTTTGTGAAATTTTTTTGTATCTTGTTTAAGAAATTTTCTCTGAGACTATAAAGTAATTCTTCTAAGTTGTTTTGGAAAGTTTTTTATAGCTCTGCTTTTAGATTTAAGAATATAATCCCTCAAGAATTTATTATATATGGTATGAGAAAGGGACCTGATTTTTATTTTCTTCCATTTATTATATACATTCTTATTTTCTCAATAATTTGCAGTAATCTTTCATGAATCACATTCTCATATATTTGAATTTCTGGTACCATCTAGTTGGTTCCATTGGCTTATCTTCATTGCTATAGTTTTATTATATCTTTGTAAGTCATTCCACCTTAATTTTTTCTTCAGGCATGTCTTGGCTATTCTTGTTTTTCTTTTTAGACTTATTTATATACATTTTATAATGAACCTATTAAGTGTTCTAAAATCTCTACTAAGACTTTGGGTTGAAAAAATTTAGTCACTAGATCAAGTTAAAGAGAATTGACATTTTTGCAATATTGAGGCTAACTAAAAGCATGGTTTTTCTCTCTATTTCAATTTTAATGTCTCTCAAGAAAGCTTATTTATTTTCTTTCCAAAGGCTTATGCATACTTTCTTAGGCTTACTTTTAGGAGTTACATATTGTTTTATAATTATAAATATCATTGAAAAATCATATTTTCCCTAGATGATATCTGCTAATTTAAATAAACCTGTTGACTTTTATATATTGATTTGGCAGCTTCTAACTTTGCCAAAGGCATCTACTTTTGTTCACTAGGAAGAATTATGTAATCTATGAAGTGTTTCACTGTGCCCACCCCCATTCTAGCTTGAACCCTCACTTTAGGATGAGCCTTGTCATAGGCAAAGGGTATCAACTTTTTCTATTGAGCCTCAGTCTCCCTTAGTGACAGCTGTTTAGAATCTCCCTGTTGGGGCATCTAGGTGGCTCAGATGATTAAGCATCTACCTTCAGCTCAGATCATGATCTCCAGGTTCTGGGATTGAGCCCCATGTTGAGCTCTCAGCTCAGCAGGGCGTCTGCTTCTCACTCTCCATCTCCCTCTCTCCCTGCTTCTGCTATCTCTGCCTCTGTCTCTTTTTCTCTCTCTCTCGAATGAATACATAAAATCTTAAAAAAAAATCTGTCTGTCAAGGAAATGACATTTGGAATGTGAGAGATTTGTGGAAATTATGAAGGTTATTACAAATGTGCCTCCTAAGTCCCTTTCCTGGCTAGAGAGAACAGTTTTTTCCCAGATGCCATGTTTCCTTGTGGTTCTAGGGAAGATGGTGTCAACTTAGAGGATAATAATAATAATAATAATAATAACTGTTATATTTAACTCTGCTGGGGAATATTCTAAGGGTTTCATATGTATTACTCTATTTCATCTTCACAATAATCCTATGAAGTAGATCAATATTATTCTCTATTTTATAGCTGAGGAAATAGGATCAGAGATATTAAGTAACTTATTCTACATTACTCAGCAAGACAATTGTAGAGTCAGGGTTTGAGTCCAGGTTCTGAAGTCCCTATCCTTCAATTCCATCATAGTCTCTCTTAATTTTGGCCTGAGACTCAAGACCTTGCTTGAATCCTGACTGCTTCTTATTTATTGTGGGCCATCTATCATACTGTCTGGCCTTAGATTTTTCATATAGAATGTAGGATTAATAAAGGTATATTTGTCTGCCTCACAGGGCTGTTTTGAAATGGGAAGGCACTATTCTTGAGCTAGGCTTTCAGAGAAGCCAAGAACAATAGAAGAATGGTAAGAAACAGTAGGAGAAACAGTCTTCTTGTACGGAGGGTGGAGGGCAGCCATTAGAAGGATACAAGGGTAGAGGTGTATATAAGTAGGGTGTGTTAGAATGATCAGCAAGAGCCACCTGACTGATGTTATTGGTCTTTATTAGGGAGGAGTGAAATTCAGTGGGCTAGGTCCATTCTAACATGTTAATGAGTAACCATGAATGTTAAGACAGGACATCCACACAGGTCTTGTCTTGTATTTTATCTTTTCCTTTCCTGTCTTTTTTCTTTTTTCTTTTTTGGTCTGTTGTATAACCAAAACTTTCATACTTTCTTTGCTATGGTTGAAGCTCATTGCTCATTTTGTCTAAGCTGGAAAAGGAAAACAATTTGTTAGCAGTTTTATTATAATGACCTTTCATGTAATTAGTGACAGTTATTAAATCTTTTTCCCTTGAGGAGCAAAGAATGGTTTTTGTGCTTGATTATACATGTCATGCTGTTTGGCTTTGTGCCAGATAGGAATGTAAAACGCTTCCTGGTATGCATTGTCAGGCATCTCTAAGCATATCTGATTCTCCTGGAAGCTGGGACTGAGGCTCCAAGACAGAGGTGGGAATATGTGTGCAAGAAGTGGGAGCTGTGCCTACAGCACACGAGGTTTCTTTCTGTTCCCCACCTCTACCTTGCAGCCACTTTGCCACTGATTAATTGTTCTGGCAGAGAAGGGGGTTTCAGTGATCTCTGTTATAGGAAGAATTCATTTCCTCCAATCCCATTCTCTTGTCTGTCTTTTGCCCTGTTGCTGAGCTTTTTGGCTGGTGCTTTCATAAAACAGAGGCACATTAGAGGGCCCTGCTCATAATTAGAGCTACCTGAAAAAGAAAAGGGCTGTCTTGGAAAATAGCAATTTCATCACTGGTTGTGTTCAAGCATAATGGCTAGGTAATTGATTTGCAGCAGATGTTGTCAAGGGGGTTTATGTGCTGGTTAGGGGGATGAGGGTGTATGAACTTGGAGACCTACCATTTCCTTTATAACTCCAATCTAACAACTCTGAGATTCTGTTGTTGAATGTTACTGGTGGTAACCCTTTACTTTCTCAGAGGATGGATCACTTTTTATTCCTCTCTGGCTGACTAGATTTGACCTTTGAAAATATTGAGGTAACATTTAGACAGTATTGTTTACCCATTCTCTTCTCAGAAACATCACACTGTTAGAGCCAGGGCTAATCTGGCTTTCTGTGACACTGCTTAAGCCCCTGTTGCACTTTTCACAGGTGCTAAGGCATCATGCTGGGGCCGGTGAGAACTGGATTTTATGGCACCTCTCCTTTAAGAACTACTAAACCATTTGCAGGGAGAGGCTACTAAATATGTTGAAGAGTGTGTATCAGGAGATGAATTAGCATGAGTGTAACATGTGGAACAATGAATTCACTGGAGTATGTGTATGGTTATATAAAAGCATGGGGAAACGTCAGCCGGGATTATACAAATTTATAACCATAAGTTCCTTACAAAAGGTGGAAAATAACTAGGATGAGGAGTAGCCAAAGGGGGACTGTCACCTTATCTAGACTATTTTAATATTTTTATTTTTTTACAGAGATATATTACATATTCCAAAAGCTTACCATTTTATTTTTATTTATTTATTTTTATAGTGTTATCTTAGTCACAGTACATCATTAGTTTTTGATGTAGTGTTCCATGATTCATTGTTTGCATATAACACCCAGTGCTGCATGCAATCCCTTGCCCTTCTTAACAACCGTAACCAGGCTCACACATCCCCCCACCTCCCTTCCTTCTAAAACCCTCATTTTGTTTCCTGGCACCATAGTCTCTCATGGTTTGACTCCCATTCCGATTTCTCTCTCTTCATTTTTCCCTTCTCCTACGAATGTCCTCCACACTATTCCTTATGTTCCATAATAAGTGAAACCATATGATAATTGACTTTCTGTTTGACTTATTTCACTTAGCATAATCTCCTCTAGTCCCACCCAAGTTGATGAAAAAGTTGGGTATTACTCAAACTTACAATTTTAAAGTGGGTTTTAGGTAGTTGACCCTTGAAAAACATGGATTTAAATAGTGTAGGTCTACTTAATACATAGGTTTTTTAAGATAAATACAGTATAGTCCTGTAAATGTATATTCTTTATGATTTTCTTAATAACATTTTTCTCTAGCTTACATAATTGTAAGAATACTGTATATAATACAACATACAAAATATGTGTTAATCAACTTTTTATGTTATTGGTAAGGATTCTGGTCAACAGTAGGCTATTAATAGTTAAATTTTTAGAGTCAAAAGATATACACAGATTTTCGACTCTGTGGGGAGTTGGCACCCCTAACATCTGTGTTGTTCAACAACCATATATTCATTGTGCAACAATCACCACGGACTATTCCAGAACATTTTCTTCACTCCCCCAAAATAACCCTGCAACCATTAGCACTAACTCCCCATTTTCCCCTCCCTCTAGCCCCTGGAAACTACTAATATGCTTTCTGTCTATGGGTTTGTCTATTTGGGACATTTTATATAAGTGGTGTATAATATGTAGCTCTTTGTGTGAAGAGCATGCTGCTTCTGAGTTTCATCTGTATTGTATTTTATTCCTTTGTATTGCTAAATAGTATTCTATTTTGTGTTTGTGTATATTTGTATGTGTGTGGGTGTGTTCACATACATACCGTATTTTGATTTATCAATCTATCAGTTGAACTTTTGGATTGTTTTCCCATTTTGGCTATTATGAGTAATGCTGCTATTAAATACATTTGTATACCAGTTTTTGTGTGAACATATATTTTCAGTTGCCTTGACTATATACCTAGGAGCAGAACTGCTGAGTTACATTATATGGTAACAATATGTTTAAATTTTTGAGAAACTGCCAAAATGATTTCTACAGTAGTTGTACCAACTTACATTCCTACCAGCAGTGTATGAGGGTTCCAATTTCTTCATATCCTCCTCAGTACATGCTGTTGCCCGTTTTTTGTTATAACCAGTCTAAAAATGATACCTCATTGTGTTTTTTTTATTTTTTAATTTTTTAAAAAATTTTAAAATATTTTATTCATTTATTTTGACAGAGAGAAAGATCACAAGTAGACAGAGAGGCAGGCAGAGAGAGAGGGGAAGCAGGCTCCCTGCTGAGCAGAGAGCCCAATGTGGGGCTCGATCCCAGGACTCCGAGATCATGACCTGAGCCGAAGGCAGAGGCTTTAACCCACTGAGCTACCCAGGCGCCCCCTCATTGTGGTTTTGATTTATATTCCCAAGATAGCTAGTGCTGTTGAACATCTTTACATGTGTTTGTTGGCCATTTATGTATCTTCTTTGGAAAAATGTTCAGATACTATGCCCATTTATAAATGGGCTATTTTCCTTTTTATTGTTGAGCTCTATATATTCTGGATACTAGGTCCTTATCCGATATAGTATATGCAAATATTTTCTTCCATTCTGTGGTTTGTTTCACTTTCTTGATGCTATCATTTGCAAAGCAAAATTTTTTAAATTTTAATAAAGTCTAATTTTTTTTCCTTTGGTTGCTTTTGTTTTAGGTGTCATATGCAAGAAATTGTTGCCAAATCCAAGGTCTCAAAAATCTCCTTCTGTGTTTTCTTTTACATATTTTATCATTTTAGCTTTTACACTTAGGTCTTTAATCCATTTTAAGTTAATTTTCATATGTAGTGTGAGGTGTGGGTCCAAGTTTATTCTTTTGCGTATGGATATCCAGTTGCCTCCTCACCATTTGTTGAAAAGACTATATGCTACCCCTTTGAATTGTCTTGACATCTTTGAAAAATATCAGTTTAGCATAAATGTTGGGTATATTTCTGTACTCTCATCAATTTCATTGATCTTTAAATCTGTTATTGTGCCAGTACTACACTCACTTGGTTATAGTAAGTTTTGGCATCAGAAGTGTGAGTCCTCCAACTTTGTTCTTTTTCAGAATCATTTTGGTTATTCTTGTCTTTTGAATTTCAGTATGAAATTTAGAATCAGCTTATCAATTTCTGCCAAGAAACAAGCTGAGAGTTTTGATAGGGATTGTGTTGAATCTGAATCAATTTGCACAATATTACCATCTTAACAATATTAAATTTTCCAATCCATGAACATGAGATATCTTTTTATTCAGTTAGGTCTTTACTTTCTTTCGGCAATGTTTTGCAGTGTTCATTGTGCATGTCTTACACTTCTTTTGTAAAATGTATTCCTGAGGATTTTGTTCTCTCTGATGCTACTTAAATAGGATTGTTTTCTTAATTTTATTTTCAGAAAAACACTTGAATTTGTATGTTGATCTTATATCATGCAACATTGCTGACTTCATTTATTAGTTATAACAGGAATTTTGTGTGTGTGGATTCCTTAGGATTAAATATATATGATTATATATAAAAATTTATATAAATATATTTATTAAAATTATGTCATATGTGAATAGTTTTAATTTTTCTTTCTAATCTGAATTTTTTCTCCAATTGCTCTAGCCCTCAGTATACATGTTGCATGGAAGTGATGTCTGTTCTTGATTGTAGGATGAAAGCATTCAGCCTTCCATCATTAAGTACATTAAATATGGGTGTTCCATAAATTTCTATCAGTTGTTTGAGAATACTTCTTCTTATTCCAAATTTGTTGAATGTTTTCTTTTTTTATCATGAAAAGGTGTTGAATTTCTCTAAGTGTTTTTACTGTGTCTACTGAGATGCTTATGTATTTTTTAAACCTTTATTCCATTAATATGGTGTATTAGATTGACTGATTTTCATGTGTTGAATCAACCTTGCATTCCTGGTATGAATTCCATCTGGTAATGTGGATTTTTTTAAATATATCTGTTACTGGATTTGATTTGCAAATTTTTTAAAATTTTTATTTATTTATTTTCATTTATCTTTTATTTATTTTCAGCATAACAGTATTCATTATTTTTTCACCACACCCAGTTCTCCATGCAATCCGTGCCCTCTATAATAGCCACCACCTGGTACCCCAACCTCCCACCCCCCACCACTTCAAACCCCTCAGATCGTTTTTTAGAGTCCATAGTCTCTCATGGTTCACCTCCCCTTCCAATTTTCCCCAACTCCCTTCTCCTCTCTAACTCCCCATGTCCTCCATGCTATTTGTTATGCTCCACAAATAAGTGAAACCATATGATGATTGACTCTCTCTGCTTGACTGATTTCACTCAGCATAATCTCTTCCAGTCCCATACATGTTGCTAAAAAAGTTGGGTATTCATCCTTTCTGATGGAGGCCTAATACTCCATAGTATATATGGACCACATCTTCCTTATCCATTCGTCCGTTGAAGGGCATCTTGGTTCTTTCCACAGTTTGGCGACCGTGGCCATTGCTGCTCTAAACATTGGGGTACAGATGGCCCTTCTTTTTACGACATCTGTATCTTTGAGGTAAATACCCAGGAGTGCAATTGCAGGGTCATAGGGAAGCTCTATTTTTAATTTCTTGAGGAATCTCCACACTGTTCTCCAAAGAGGTTGCACCAACTTGCATTCCCACCAACAGTGGAAGAGGGTTCCTGTTTCTCCACATCCCCTCCAACACATGTTGTTTCCTGTCTTGTTAATTTTGGCCATTCTAACTGGTGTAAGGTGATATCTCAATGTGGTTTTAATTTGAATCTCCCTGAGAGCTAGTGATGATGAACATTTTTTCATGTGACTGATAGCCATTTGTATGTCTTCATTGGAGAAGTCTCTGATTTGCAAAAATTTTGTTGGGAACTTCTGCATTTCTATTTTTTGAAAGTTTATGAAAGATTGATGTTAATTTTTCTTTAAATGTTTGGTAGACTTCACTAGTGATGCCAATCTGGTCCTTTTGTTGTTGTTGTTGTTTTGTTTTGTTTTTCTTTTTCCCATGTAAGAAATTTTTTTCAAGATTTTTTTTATTTATTTGACAGTGAGAAAGAGAGAGGGAGAGAGCGCACAAGCAGGAGTAGTGGGAGAGAGAGAAGCAGGCTCCTTGCTGAGCAGGGAGCCTGTTATGGGGCTGGATCATGACCTGAGCTGAAGGCAGACTCTTAACCAACTTAGCTACCCATGTGCCCCAAGAAGTTTTTAATTACTCTTTACTTGTCATAGGTTTATTCAGATTTTCTATTTCCTCTTCAGTCATATTCTGTAGTTTTTATCATTCTAGGAATTTATTTCATCAGGTTATCTAATTTTTGGCATACAGTTGTTCATAGTGTTCCCTTGAATCATTTTTTAAAAAATTCTGTTAGCTTGGCAGTAACATTTAGTCTTTTATTCCTGATTTTAATATTTTGGGTTTTCTTCTTTTTCTTTATTTTAACTTTTTTTTCTTTATTTTAGCTTTTTACAAAGCAAATGTATTTCTGTATCTATTGTGTAGTTAAGAAAAAACAAAGGGAAGAAAGGGAAGATATATACAAAATAAAAAAACATATTAAAATGGGGATTTGGTAAGTTGGTAATTCCCTGACATTATTTCTCCTCTATGGGCTTAAGTTTCTTATCAGGAAGTTGATATTTTGGTTCATTGTTGCTGAAATGGTTGAAAGCCTCTGTATTCTATTATTTACATGATCAAGTATGGGATTAAAGACCATGGTTGGGAATATTTGTAGACAGGAAGTAGACCAGTTTGTGAGAAGCCTAGTCTTCCTGGAGGACATAGTAGAAGCTAAGGATGGAAATGAAAATTGAAGCCAAAATATGGTAAGGTTTGAATTCTAGGGTGAGAGATTTGGACTTGGTAATGGGGAACTATTGAGGATTTTGGAGGCTGAGACTAGCCAATCAATGTAATAGTTAAGGAAATTGTTCTGATAATGACAAATGGGAGGAATTAGAATTGGGAGATAACCCAGGGAAATCACCTAGGAGAGGGGACCATGACAGTGGAAATGGAATAGGAAGAGATGAAGACCAGTGATATTTTCTGATTTGGAAAGCACTCCCTGGAACTGCTGAGGCAGGAGGGATGGGGAGGAATTAGAAATCTTGCTCATCCTTGTGTCTTGTAGTTAGTCGTGAGGCAAAGAATAGGTCCAAAATAGACTTTTGTTAAATTGCATTGCATTAACCCAACTTTGCTTAGCGTTCAGTAAAGGTTAAAGAAAATAGTCTTCAAGTACTCTGAGAAGACTTCCAGGAAAGTCTTCCAACTTGCCAGTCTCTAGACATTTGCTTGTCTGAATCCCACTCCGACAGATATCCTGTGTTCCTTCCCACTGGAACTGTTCCAGAGAGTCATCTCATTCCAGCCACCCAAAAGCCAGTATTTTGAATTGACTTGTCTTAAACTCCTGAGAAGAAAATAAATGTTTCATTTTAAATCTCTTAAAAGCCTGCGTTTGGTACACTTTTAATAACAGAGCTTAGCTTACATTGTGAAAAGCTGGGAAAACCTAATGGATTATTATAGGATGAGGCTTTTATTGTTTCACATAGATGACATGTATATGATGTGCTTGCTTCAATGCCTTAGAATCACTTTTTTTTTTTTTTAGAATCACTTTTTGAACAGATCTGTTCCTTGACTAATCATCCTTCGTCACTGCCTATTGATTGTATTATAGGGCAGCTGTTAGCATATTGAAGACACAAAGTTGACCTTTGAAAGATGGAGAGACTTCCAAAAGAACATTTATAAAGGATGAAAGTTTCTGAATGGAGATACATTTTTGCACATTTGGCTGTGTATGCAAAGAGCATTAAAATGAAGTGTTCTTTACTTGCTATGGCCTATGACAAATACATAGACTATATGCTGGTGATATTTCTAGGTTTGCCGGGTGGTAACCAACCCTCATTCTCTATGAGGCAAAAAGAGAGGGGAGAATACACAGAGTTTAGAAATAACTAATGTTCCTCTAGCTCCATCCCAAAGCTTCTGTTGTTCTAAGGCCACTCACCAACAGGCCTTTCTGGTGGCAGAAATAGTGATGCATCTAAATTGCTTGATCTCAGGTTTTGGAGGCAGGAAAATAGAGAAAGTTTGTGCAGGGGGAAAGGGTATGGAAGGGAAAGATGGACTATTGATTAAAGCTGTTGAGACAACTGACAAGCTCTTTGTCTAAGTACCCTGGCAGATTTTACCACTCCTACTAATGTTCCACCCTTCCCTTTTCCCTGACCCCCTGGCCTTCCGCCTTCCTACGACTAGGGAGATAAGGCATCTCCCTGATTTAAGCTGTCATCCCAGATCCAGAAACATCTCACACAGCCTCCCCAAAAGAGGTTTTCTGCAACACTTTGCCTTTATGTTTTGGGATGTATAGTTTCAACACTTACCAACTGTATCTATTTCTGATGATTCTGATAATTCTCAGATCATCGTAGCCCAAGCCCTTCCCTACTCTTTCCTGTTTTCCATAAAACCAGAGGTGCAAAGATGCTAGTACTGTCATTAAGAGCACAGGCTTTGAAGTCAGACCACCTCATTCCTATCCCAGCTTTTTTTGCTTTCCTAACTGTGTGACTTGGGAGATATTCCTTAACTTTTCTGAGTCCCAGTCTCCTCTTCTGTGAAATAGAGATAAGAATGGTATATGCTAGCATAACTGAGTAACATAATTCGTTGAAAACTCTTTGCATAGTGATTGCTGTATAGTAAGTGCTCAATTAACTGTTGCTATTATGTGGTTTGGGGACATTCTGTCATGTCCACTCCAACATTGAAGATGTAGAGATCTTTACATACCTAAGGCATTTTACAGTCAAATTTTAATTATTATTTGTACATCTTTTGGTGTTAATGAACACTGAAGGTCCCGTTTTCAAGATGCTCAGTTCAGTATCCAACTTTGGTTTCCATGCTCATAGGTATTATGTTTGATCAATACCTGAGATATATAGCTTCATCTTTTTTTTTTTTCTTTTAAATCCAGCTGTGCTACTTACATATGCTCAAGCACAAATGAGTTCTGTTTGGGGCACCTGGGTGGCTCAGTCAGTTAAGCATTTGCCTTTGGCTCAGGTCATGATCTCAGGGCCCTGGGATTGAGCCCCACATCATCTCCCTTCTTGGCAGAGTATATTTCTCCCTCTCCTTCTGTGTACTCTCTCTCTCAAATTAAAAACAATGGGTTCTGTTTGATGTAACTCTTTTCTCCTCTGAGATCTTAGATAAGAAACCTCTCAGAGATAATTTAGTTGTATCATTCCACATCCTTCATTTCTCAGATAGGTCATCAGAGGCCTAGAGAGGATTAAAATCATGCATAAAGCCAGCAAGCCACATAGAGTCAAACCAGGGGCCTCTGGTTGAGTGTTCTCTGAATACTTGAAGAATTTAGTTTATCCTTTTTTTTAGCCTGGCTAGAAACTTTTCAAAGAAGGAAACTATTATTATTCTTTTGCCTGCTTCCACAGCTCTGGGTGAACCAGGAGGATGGGGTGGAGGAAGGGCCCAGTGATGTGCAGAATGGGCACCTGGACCCCAACTCAGACTGCCTCTGTCTGGGCCGGCCACTACAGAACCGGGACCAGATGCGAGCCAATGTCATCAATGAGATCATGAGCACCGAACGTCATTATATCAAGCACCTCAAGGACATTTGTGAGGTAGGCCCAGCTGTGATAGTGTATGTGGGGGCACCCAGGGTGGGGTAGAGGACATTTTCATGAAGAACCAACAACGCTGCTGAGCTTTCCTGTGACAGTTCCAAGATATTGAAGAGCACCTGGATTGGCCTCCTATATTCTGCTCAGTGGGTGAAATAGCTCCCTTGGAGCTTCTCAGTCCCTGTATCAGTTTCTCTTTCTCTAAGTTTCATCTTTCATTTTCATATTCCTTCTTTCTCTATGTCTCGCTGCTTCCCTCACCCCATCTTCCCTTCCCTCAGTCTCTACCTGTATGCTTTTAGCTTCTGATTTGGCTGTTGCCACACCACATAAGAGCCTGACTTCATTCATTAAAGCACAGACACATCTCCCTCCAACTCAGTGGTTCACAAACCTAAATGTACACAACAGTCCCTGGTGTGCCTTGTTGAACATGCAAATTCCAGCCTCCTCTGCCTCCCCAAAGTTGTGAAATCTCAGTCTGGGGTAAACCAAGTCATCTCTATGTCTAAGAGGCATTCCTATTGAAACTGATGCTATTGGTCCTCTTCCTTCACTTGAAGAACATTTGAATAGTGCTTATGGGGAGGAATCTGGAGGAGATAAGGATGGAGTAGATAAATCCCAGCTCCTTCAACATGCCACTTTGCTCCCCAGATGTGGCTCCACATTCCCTGACTCTATCCCTTCCATCTCTCTAACCTGAATGAGAGCCCTTTTTCTTATCCTCTCTTGAGCTCATGAGACAAGCTGACATTTTCAAAGGGCATATTACTGAACAGTTTGGGAATACCAATGGGAAATGGAGGAAAGAATGTTTTAAAAAATCTCTCTCTCCACCCCCCCCTCTCTCTCTCTCACACACACACACACACACACACACATATAATATTCTGCTTGACCCGGGAAAACTCTGCTTTGAATATGTTTATCCCCTTCTTTCCAGATGAGGGGTCAGGTCCTAATATCTGTCCCCTGAGTGCTATTGAGTGAGGTCAGGACCTGCTCTGGAATCAATAATACAGATTTAACACTTTTAAAAGTTCTTGTTTCTTTAGAATATTGTTACCCAATAGAACTCCCTATGGTGATAAAATACTTCTGCATTCTCCAATGTGGTACTGACAAGCCAGCCTTCTATGGCTATTGAGTGGTTGAGACATGGCTAGTACGATTGAGAAATGTAATTTTAAATTTTATTTAGTTTTAATTTAAATAGACACATGACTAAATGGCACCCACATTGGACAGTGCAGATCTAGAAAGATCAAATCCAGGGACTATGGGCCTTAATTTTTTTCACCTCAACTCATTTTTTTCCTCCCTTCTGGGGAGGTTGATGGTTATCTCCACTTCCCCTCTATGAAGCAGTAGAGTAGAAAGAACAACCCTGTGGGGACATGGAATGCTCATTTTCACATCCTGACTTAGTCACTTAGGATCTCCGTGGCCTTGAAGTTGCCCCTTAACTCCTCTTTTTATTTTTCTGATTTGTCCAGTGGGCTTAACCACACCAAAGCCTTAAGTTCTTGATAAACTAAGTAAACATAATATTATAGTCATTTGTAAAAAGGTAGTTTTCTTTTTCTTTCCTTTTCATCTATTCACCCAACCATCCATGTCTTTCTTTTATCTTTTCCTCTTCCTTACCTTCATACAAATAGCTGAAAATTACCCTCTGAAATGTGCTATGTGGCATTGGGAATCAAACCACTGATATGACATTCATTCAGCAAACATATAATAGAGTTGTTCTCCACACTAGCCTTGGACATATCTCTTATCCTCAAAGTGTTCTGCTCTAGACTGGCATCTGAATCACCTGGGGGCTTGTTAGAAATACAGAATCTTTAGCTCCTCTTCAGACCTACCAAGTAAAATTCTGCATTTTAACAAGGTTCCTATTTGACTTACATTATATATTAAAGTTTAAGGAGCACTGCTATAAAATGCTAGCTGTCTTGTAATGGCATAGGGTCTGTCTGATATTTACCTGACAGCTGAGGGATGCAATCAAGATCTAAGTTGGGTCATATCACTCCTCTGCTCAAAACCATATGACGGCTGACAATCTCTCCTTGAGTAAAAGTCAGTTTCTTACTATTACTTACAAAGTCCTGTGTGATCAACATATTCTTACCTCTATGACTTCATCTCCATCACCTTTCCCATATTCGGTCCCTACTCCAGACACTCTGGTCTTTTGCTGTTCCTAAAAAAAATGTCTGGCATACCCCTTGCAACAGATTTTGGACTGGCTTTTCTCTCTGCCTAGAGCACTCCTGCTCCTGATATCTTCATGGTTCCCATTTCCACCTCCTTCAAGTCTTTATTCAGATATCACCTTCTCCTTGAGATCTTCCTTGAACTTTCTATTTAAAAATATAATTGCCCTGTCTCTCCCTCTTTCCTGCTTTATTTTGCTCTATTTTACATATTGCTAGCTGACATATTGTATGTTTTGCTTACATGTTTTCCTTATTGCTCTTCTCTCCTATAGAGTATAAATTCCATGAAGGGCAGGGGATTTTACCTGTTAATTTACTGATATTTCCCCAATACCTAGCACAGAGAGGATCATTGCAAAGTAAACTGTCTGCAACAAGATCTCCAGCTCAGAGAGAAGCCACAGACTGCTCTTCTCTGAATCCTCCAGAACACACTGTCTCCTCCTCTGGAGAGGAACCTAGCACAGTTCCTGGCACATGGCACATGCTCAGTAAATACTGTTGGAAGTTAAAATTAAATACAAGGGCTCTAAGGGGGCAAGATGACAGAGGAGTAAGGGATCCTATTCCAGTTGGTCCCCTGGATTGAGCTGGATATCTACCAGAGCTCTCTGAACACCCATGAAATCAGCCTGAGATGTAAGATTACACACTTCTGGATCTGTATGGGTGCAGAGGCTCATCAGTTGAAAGGTACAAAGGACAGAGTTGGAATTGCACAGACAGATATCAGAGAATAAACAGAAGGGTGAGGGAGCCACCAGAAATGAGCCACTGGAAAGTAATACCCCAATGTGAAAGTGCTCCTGCCTTTGGGGACCAGCTCTAGCTTAGAAACCAGTGGCTGCAAGATGGAAAGGGACTGATAACAGCACTCAAACAGAACAAAGGGACTTAAGGGAAAATTCTTGGGACCAGGTAGCCACAGGCGCAGACCTAAGCCTACTGACCTGGGACCAGCCACAGCTGCTGCCCACCCATGCTTGAGAGGATCCAGCTGGACATGAGTCCTGGGAATGGCAGCCACCAGGACTGGGCTCACCCAGACAAGTATCACTTGCGTTTTTGATGGCACAGGGGTACAGAGACAAGCAGGGGCCTCAGATGACCACTGAGAGGGTCACTGAGGGTGCTTCCTGCCTGTGAGAGTCTGCAGTATTCAACAGGGCTTGCGGAGGTGGAGACAGTGTGTTCTGGAGGATTCAGAGAAGAGCAGTCTGTGCCTTCTCTCTGAGGCAGAGATCTGGGTGCAGACAGTTTATTTTGCTCTGACTCTCTCTGAAAAGGCATGGAAAGCCACCAAAGAACAAAAACCTCCAGAGAACAAAAGCCCATAAAACTGATTTCCACAGAGCCCAGGCCCTTGATAGGGGGCAGGGCAACTCCACCCAAGCAGGATAGACTGAAAAACAACACCGCAGGCCCCTACCTCAGAAGACATGCTGAAAGAACAAGAAGACGACAAACACAGGGTCCCCCATAAAACTGTAAAAACCCAATCTAGGGGAAAAGAGTATATTAAGCTACTGGTATTGCCTCATAGACTATATTTCATAGAGAAAATGTTTGTCTTTCTTTTTTAAAATTCTTTCTCATGATTCTTCTTTTTTTTATTTTTTACCCACTCACCATTTCAACTAGATGTTTAATATAACATATTCCATAATAACATTTTGACTTGAAGTTTTTCATATATATAATATTTTTCCTTTTTCTTTTTTAATAGATAGATAGATAGATAGATACAAGCTTCAGTGTAGTGCTTTTTTCCCTACTCAATACTATCTTTATATATTTATACACCAGTTTTAATTATCCTTATCTCTGGAAAGTTGAGTTCTTTAACAAAGATACCAAGGTATACCCAGGAAGAACTGAAATACCTTTCCTTGCCCAAATATCAGGGATTATAACCAGCCTCCCTTCACACCTCCCCTATTTATTTTTTATTCTTTTGTCAGTCTTTTTGTTTATTTGTTTGCTTTTGTTTTTGTACTTTATAAATCTTACACTTGGGGCTCATTTGGGCTGTTTTTTTTTCTTTTTTCTTTTGTTGGGCTTTTGTTTGTTTGTTTTGTTTTTGTACTTTATAAATCTTATTCTTGGGTCTTATGTTGGCTGGATTTTTTTTTCTTTTTGGTGGTAACATCTGATTGCTCTGAAACCTCCCAGGGTGCACTTTGCCTGGATAGTGATTGTTATTTTTAGCTGTGCATCACCTCAACCACAACTCAACAGAATGACAAGTAGGAGGAATTCCCAACAAAGGAAAGACCTAGAGACAATGGCCTCTCCAGCAGATCTAATGGATGGATATGGATCTAAGCAAGATGTCAGAAATAGACTTCAGGGTAGCAGTTAAATAGACAATAGTGAGGCTAGAGAAAGCTATTAATGGCAACAGAGATTTGTTAAGGGCAAAAGTGAGAGCAGATCTGGCAGAACTTAAAAATGCTATCAATGAGATCGAATCTAATTTAGATACTCCAACAGTTAGGGTAAATGAGGCAGAAGAATGAGTTAGTGATCTTTAAGACAAACTGATAGAGAAGAAGGATCAGAAGGAGGCCTGGAACAAGCAACATAAAGTCCATGAAAACAGAATTAGAGAAATTGATGACACCATGAAACGTTCCACTGTCAGAATTACTGGGATTCCTGACAGGGTGGAGAGAGAGAAAGGGCTAGAACATATACTTGACCATATAGTAGCTGAGAACTTCCCTAATCTGGGGAATGAAACAACTGATTGTGTTCTAGAGGCAGACAGGACAGTCTTCAAAGATCAATGAGGGCAGATCAATCCTCTGCATGTGATGGTAAAACTCAAAAATCTTAGAACCAAATAAACCATTTTAAGGGCAACTAGGGGGAAGATATTCCTTATATACAGAGGGAGGAACATCAGAATAACATCAGACCTGTACAGAGACCTGGCAAGCCAGAAGGGGCTGGCAACACATATTCAGGGTAATATATATGAACAATATGCAGCCAAGAATTTGTTATTCAGCAAGGCTGTCATTCAGAATAGTTGGAGAGATAAGAAGCTTCCAGGACTGGCCCAGATTGAAAGAATATGCGACCACTAAGCTGGCCTTGCAAGATATATTAAGGGGGTTCTATAAAAGCAGAAAAAAAAACCCAAGAGTGATACAGAACAGAGATGTAAAGAGACAATCTATAGAAATAAGGACTTCATGGCAAAATGATGAAAAACCCTATCTATCAATAGTCACCCTCAATGTGAATGGCCTAAATGCTCACATAAAATGGCACAGATAGTAGACTGGATGAAAAGACAGGACACATCCATATGCTGTCTACAAGAGACTCATTTTGAACCTAAAGATACATCCAGATTGAAAGTCAAGGGATCTTTCATGCCAACAGACTATAAAAGAAAGATGGGGTAGCAATTCCCCTATCAGGCAAACTAGATTTTAAGATAAAGACAGTAGTAAGAGATACAGAAGGACAATATATCATTCTTAAATTGTATACCCAACAAGAAGATGTAACAATTTTAAGTATCTATGCCCCCAACATGGGAGCAGCCAACTGTTCACCAAAATAAAGAGACATATTGATAATGTTAATTGTAGGAGATCTTAACACTCCACTCTCAGCGATAGATCAACTAAGCAGAAAATCAAAGAAACAAGAGCTTTAAATGATACACTGGACAAGATGGACCACATAGATATGTACAGAACATTCCACGCTAAAACAACAGAATACCCATTCCTCTCAAGCACGCATGGAACTTGCTCCAGAATAGACCACATACTGGTTCACAGGTCAGGTCTCAACCAATACCAAAAGACTGAGTTTATTCCCTCCATATTCTCAGACCACAGTGCTTTGAAACTGGAACCAACCACAAGAAAAAGTTTGGAAGAAATTTAAATACTTGGAAGGTAAAGACCATCCTGCTCAAGAATGTTTGGATCAATCAGGAAATCAAAGAAGAACTTAATCAATTCATGGAAACCAATGAGAATGAAGACACATTGATTCAAAACCTATGGGATAGAACAAAGGTGGTCCTAAGGGGGAAAAACATACCCATCCAAGACTTAGTCAAAAAAATAGAAAAATCTATTTCTATTTCTACATAGAATACACAAACTATCTTTAAATCTTAAAGATCTAGAGAATCAACAACAAATTAAACTTAACCTAGGCACGGGAAGGGAAATAATTAAGATTAGAGCAGACATCAATGAATCAGAAACCAGAAATACAGTAGAACAAATTAACAAAACTGGAAGCTGGTTCCTTGAAAAATTTAGTAAGTTTGATAAACCACTGGCCAAACTTATCCAAAAGAAAAGAGAAATGACCCAAATTAATAAAATTATGAATAAAAGGGGGAGATCGTGACTAACACTGAGGAAGTGGAAACAATCATCAGAAATTATTATCAATTGCTATGCCAATATGTTAAGCATCCTAGAAATGGCTGCATTCCTAGAAATCTATAAACATCCAAGACTGAAAAGGAAGAACTTGACAACCTGAAAACACGAATAACTAGTAACGAGATTGAAACAGTGATCAATAACCCCCAAAACAAGAGTCCAGCACCCGACGGATTCCCTGGGGAATTCTACCAAACATTCAAAGAAGAAATCATACCTGTTCTCCTGAAGCTGTTTCAAAAATATAGAAACAGAAGGAAAACTTCCAGACTGTTTCTAGGAGGCCAGCATTATTTTTATCCCCAAACCAAGCAAAGATCCCATAATAAAGGAGAATTTCAGACCAATATACCTGATGAATATGGATGCCAAATTTCTCCACAGGATCCTACCTAATAGGATCCAAGAATATATTGAAAGGATTATGCATTGTGACCAGGTGGGATTTATCCCTGGGATGCACGGGTGCTTCAACATTCATAAATCAATCATGTGATAGAACACATAAATAAGAGAAGAGACAAGAATCGTATGGCCCTCTTAATTGATGCAGAGAAAACATATGACAAAATACAGCATCCTTTCCTGATTAAAACTCTTCAGAGTATAAGGATATAGGGAACATTCCTCAGTTTCATAAAATCAGTCTATGAAAAAACCACAGTGAATATCATTCTCAGTGGGGAAAAGCTGAGAACCTTCCCATTGAGATCAGGAACACAACAAGGATTCCCACTCTTCCCGCTATTGTTCAACATAGTATTAGAAGTCCTAGCAACAACAATCAGAAAGCAAAAAGAAATAAAAGGTGTTTAAATTGGCAAAGTAGAAGTAAACCTCTCTCTTTTTGGAGATGACATGATACTTCATAGGGAAATCCCAGAAGTCTCCAACCCCAAATTACTAGAACTTATACAGCAATTCAGTAATGTAGCAGGGCACAAAATCAATACACAAAAATTGGTTGCTTTCTCATACAAGAAGAATGAAACCACCAAAAGATAAATTAGAGAATCAATTCCATTTACAATAGCACCCAAAACTATAAGATATCTCAGAATAAACCTAAGGAGGTAAAGTATCTGTACTCTAGGAACTACAAAACACTCATGAAAGAAACTGAAGAAGACATAAAAAGATGGAAAAACATTGCATTCTCATGGATCAGAAGAATATATATACTCTCTCTCTCTCTCTATATATATATATATACATATATATAGATATATTATATCTATATAATATGTATGTATAATACATAATATGTATATATGTATATATAGATGGAAAAACATTGCATTCTCATGGATCGAAGAATATATATACTCTCTTTCTCTCTCTCTCTCTATATATATATACACACATATATATGTATCTTTCTGCAGTTACATTGTTAGATATATTATATCTATATATGTGTATATATATATATATATATATATATATATATACATACTCTAGAAACTACAGAATACTTATGAAGGAAACTGAATAAGACTCAAAAATTTAGAAAAATGTTCCTTGCTCATGGATGGGAAAAATAAACATCATTAAAATGACTTTTCTGCCAAGAGCAATCTATATTTTCAATGCCATTCCAATCAAAATACCAACAGCATTTTTCAAAATGCTCGAACAAACAATCCTAAAATTTTAATGGAACCAGAAAAGACCCCAAATCACAAAGGAAATGTTGAAAAAGAAAAAGCTGGGGGCGTCATGTTGCCTGATTTCAAGCTATATTACAAAGCTGTAATCACCAAGACAGCATGGTATTGCCACAAAAACAGACAAATAGAACAGTGGAAGAGAATAGATAGCCCAGATATGGACCTTCAACTGTACGGTCAACTAATCTTTGACAAAGCAGGAAAAGCATATGCAATGGAAGAAAGACAGTCTCTTCAATAAATGGTGCTGGTAAAACTGGACAGCTATATACAGAAGAACGAAACTCAACAATTTTCTTACACTATACAGAAAGATAAACTCTACATGGGTAAAAGACCTCAATGTGAGACAGGAATCCATCAAAATCCTAGAGGAGATCATAGGCAGTAACCTTCTCAACATTGGCCACAGCAACTTATTTCAAGACATGTCTCCAGGGGAATCTCAGTAGCTCAGTTGGTTAAGTGACTGCCTTCAGCTCAGGCCGTGTTCCTGGAGTTCCAGGATTTTGTCCCCCATTGGGCTCCCTGAGAGCACTTCTCCCTCTGACCTTCTCTCCTCTCATGCTCTCTCTCTCTCTCTTATTCTCTCTCTCCCATAAATAAATAAAATCTTAAAAAAAAGACAGGTCTCCACAGGCAAGGGAAACAAAAGCAAAAATTTACTTTCAGGAGTTCATCAAGATGAAAACCTTCTGCACAGCAAAGGAAACAGTAAAACAAAGAGATGACCCACAGAATGGGAGAAGATATTTGCAAATGGCACTACAGACAAAGGGCTGATATTCAAGATGTATAAGAAACTTCTTAAACTTAACACCCAAAAACAATAATCAAGTCAAAAATTGGGCAGAAGACGTGAGCAGACACTTGTCCAAAGAAGACATACAAATGCCTCAT